>NC_087487.1:6312500-6937500 GCF_036417665.1 Passer domesticus | reverse complement strand
CTAATAAAAGACCATCAAATATTTCAGATTTTTCCTTCTGTTCTTTTATAGGGAAAGTAATAATGTCTTTCATACACATATGTGTCTCTTTTTACATCTATGCTGTATGACTTGGTTCACTGCCCATTGAAAAGAAGTGGCCTTTGGGATTAAAATATTGTAGTGTTTTACTCAAGAGTTTGGGACAGGAAGTCAAAGTGAATAAGTATTTGAAAACTTCAGGGATTTTTAAGTAGCCAGAACTTAATTCCAAGGAGAACACAGCTTTGGACAAAATAGCAAAAACAATGCAAATTCTTTAATGATGGAAATGAGCTGCAACCCCATTGTTAGATCTTAAAACAACAGTATTGGTGGTGGAGTACCCATGCACTATAAACTCATAATAAAAGGGATTTATTTGAACTGATGGTCTTGAATGCTGGCAGATGGTGCTTGCTTTTGTGCAAAGAACTAATGGTGAAAATGGCCTCTCTGCTCTTGGAGCACTCACTCACTTTGGTTCTTTAAATGAAGACCTGAACTTCCCTTCAAGAAAGCCATGCTCAGACCAACTGGACCCTCACCAGAGGAAGATTTTGAGAACTTGCCTAAGTTACATGTTTTCTTCTCTCATCTCCATGCTGATGTTTATGTGGATGTCTGGCATACAGTTTAGTTGGTAGCAACTGATAAAGCAACATAATGTTTGTTGTTGTATACTAAAAGGGAGGTGAAACTATATTTCACTTTTCCTTTGAGTAAAAGGCTGGTAATACAGGACTTGTCAAGAGCCTTTCCTGTGTTTGATAGCTTTATCACAGCCCCAGCTCGAAAGGTTAAATGTTTTGGATTACACAGAATGTACATTATATGGAGGGCTTACTATAAATCAACAAGGCAGGTATGTTAAACACAGAAAAATATCTACAGCTGTTCTCTTACTCATCCTGCTTGTTATTTAATGCCGTCTCTACCCAAAGGAATATTTTTAGTTGTACTGTCAACAGTTTCAAAACAAAGAAGCAACTACAACTGGCAAATGAGGAACCCAGCTGGTGCTGTGTTTAGGCTCCCAATGAATATACTCTAATCCTGACACCTGCAAGCTATTTAATCAGGATTTACAATTGAACATGAAGGATGAGAGGTCCAGAGGGCTGTGTTCTTGGTGTTTTGATTGCAAATGATGGAGAAAAACTTTGTTATCGGATGTTGTAGTTATTTGAAGTTTGGTGCCCTCTAACCCATGGGGGACCAAGAATCATTTATCACTTCACAGCAAAAGCCAAAAAAAAAAGCCACTATGGCTTACACACCAGCATTCTGCTTTAGCTTTTCCTGTATTCCAGTGTAAACATGCCTTGGGTTTACGAACAATGAAAAACAATTTCCAGCAGGCACATGGAAAGGAGGTTGTAAAGGAAAGTATGCATTATCCAATCCATGTCAAACTGAAAAGATCACTTTATTTTCCATAGCACCCATAATGTACATAATGATGAAATGTATCATAAAAATTAGCAGAAAGTATGTGAAGGAAATTTAATAAAACAAGTTCTGGTTTTATTTTTTTTTTAAAGAACCTTTTCTACAGTGGGAGTTTGAATCTCAGACTGGCATTGTCAAGGGTGAATGGCTGCCTTCTTGAAGGTCTTCATTAGTCCTCCTAAAACCCTTTCTTTCCCTGAAAATGACATAACATAAAGAAATTTAAAATTTCACTACACCATCTTGTAACAAGCTCAGATATGCCATTATGTGGCTGTGCCTGTGTATTTTACTTATTTACTGAAGGTTTCTAAGTACTTGTAGCTGAGTTCATGACAAACATAATTCTGGCAGTAGCATTAGCGTGTGTACATGGGGTGTGTATGTGGGGGGCAGTTTGCTTTTCTCTTTCTTGTGTTGTACTGTCAACAGCATAGTTCTGAACAAGCAGGGTGTGGTGTAATTGACACCCTACAAAAAGTGGTTAATCAGCTGTCTGAAGCTGTTAGGTAACAATGCTGTTGCCTTTGGGTCTGATCAGATGATGTAATGCCTCTAAGTTATTTTTTGTTGATTGAGGCTATTGTGTAACTAAATATCCCGCAGAGAGTTTGTATGGTTACAGTCACAGAATAAGTCAGAATTTATTTCTAAGTTGCATATGCTGTTTTATTTTGTTCTTAATTTAAAAGGGAGGAAAAAAGTATTTGTTACTTTTCAAGGGAAATAACTAATGAGGACAGCAGAAAAAAAAAAAAGAAAAGATGGGGGGGCCTCAAAGCAGTCATGATGGATTCTTTAATCAGCTGGAAGCAGACTGGAGCAGAGAGTGTTCCTCCAGAGCATCTTTTATTCTGGACTGCTACAGGTAATGCTGGCCAGGATGATCCAATAAAGGTTCCTGTGCTGTATGAGCCCTCTCCAGCAGACCTCTCCTGCACTGCCCAGCAGGTAGTATTTTGGGCTTTAAAGTTTTACCTCACAGTATTGACTATTCAGAGGAACGTAATCCAGGGTCTCTTTAAACTCCTAGTTATAACTGCAGAAACAAATACTTTGGCAGAATGACAGCACTGCCCCTTTCTAGACCAGAAGCTGTCATCCCCTGGCATGTGGATGGATGATATCACTTGTATGGTACCAATGGTACAGTATCTTCAGTACTTGAAGTGTTGCACTGAAAACTGCTCCCTGAACTCTTCCTCAGCTTTATTTATGTGTTTAGGCTTTGCAGTTTCTTTATTCCCACATTTCTATTTCCCACAAGAGGATGTTTTATTTACAGTTAGTCTTCCTTTTCTCTCAACATATTCCCTCTAGTCCAGAAATCAGATGTTGGTGGCATCAACCACATATTTATTGTGGTGAACCCTCTGATTGCAAGAAGTGCATCTTTCCTGAGGACCTACCAGCTTTGTGGACTTGCATGAGGTTCTTCTCTTAAGGAATTCCCAGCTGTTGCCAGACTCATGCCAGCTCAGTTCTCTCTGGAGAATCTCCATTACAATCCCTCTGGTGCCCTTTGGTACCTACTACAACTGGACCTTGTCTGTCATATCCACTCTCTTCATTATGTACATTGCATGCAGCTATTTTCTGCTGTTTCCACTATTTAATTTCTACCCCCAACTCTGTCAGATAAATACAGTACTGTCAAGCAACTTCTGCAAATAACTTTTTCATGGGGAGCTATGCATGCCATTGTTTCTATGGATAAAGGAAACAATGCTCAGTCCTGTCTAGGGAACCATAATGTGAAGATACAATAAAGTCACACATTGTCTTTGGGTTGCAGCTTTGCAGGGTGAGCAGGTTACTGCCCAGGGGCTCTCTTCTGTTTCTTTCCCACTCTCTAGAGATCTGCCATAATAATTTTGTCCTCTGTAGGCTGTCTGAGAAAACAATTATGCATATATTGTTAAAGAGTTTAATCTAACCTAGTAATTTAATTGGACTAGATTAGGAAGCAAGTAGTGGTGTGGTGATCTTGGGAAAGCTGTGAGGCAGCTGGTACCAGTAACCTCTTCATTTGAATCAGCTGCAGCCAGAACAAGACTGCTGACTTCTGTATCTCTTGGCACTGGAGTAATAGCACTCATGTTGACTTTTTGCAACCTTGAACTCTCATCCTGTTCATCATGTCTGTGAGATCAGATACAAAATGTCTTTCAAGGCCGTTTGAGTAAAGAATAGTGTTCTTATTCCTAAACCTGCATTTCTACAGTTGCTTTACCTTTCTGGGAGCAGCAAGCAATGTTACTGCCTACAGTTCTGCTTCCTTAGGGGGCTACATGAGGAATTCATGCTAAGAAGTTGCCACACAAGTCAGTGAAGATATGTGGAAAAAAATGAATGGAGAAGTGAGAAAAGAGTGGTCAATCACATAGAAAACATGGGAAATACCAGAACTGCAGCACCTCAGACAGACAAGGAACCTAAATGACACACACCTTACCAAGAAGTTAAAACTTAATCTTGTTTCAAATATTGGCTTTTGGCACTGCTTTTTGGTAAAATAGAAAATTTCTTGAGCCATTTTTTCTGTAACTAGAGGGGTGTTTATTTCCACTAGCACTCTGAGGAAGAATATCGGTGTGGCAGTCAGATACTGCATCAATAGGTTCACCTTCATGCTTGAAATCTTGTCTGTGCTTCCCAGCTGTGTCATTCCATCTGATAAAGGGTATCACTTCATTCCAGGAGTGTTGCCTTTTTCACCACAGTTAACAGAAACATTTGAAATAATATCTGCTTTGATGGGGTTGTAAGATATTTCTTGCTGGCTGCAATATTCCAGCAGATAGTACCTCAGAACAGCACTTTGGGAGTAATTTGTGTTAGTTCTTGGACAAACATATCAGAGAAACTGTGCCTGCTTACAAAGGCAGGTATTTATAAATTATCTTGTTTCCCAGGGGTCTGCTCTTAGGCTGCTGGAAGGCTTGATACAGTGGTCATTACCTCTGGGCTCACGTTTGGAGATGCAAGGATGTTATGCTGTTGCTTTCTCAAGTAGTCTTTTCTAGTAAGGAGGGGAAGTCTTTGCTGTTTGACTTAGTTAATGTGCTACAGTAGCACATAAAATGAGAATATCTATTAAAGGCTCAGCAAAACACAGGGTTTATCAGTCGTATTCTCCATTGTAATAACTTAGCTCTTTGATATGTAGATAGACCTTTGCTTTTTGAATAACACTTTGGAAAATATAAATCATGGTGGTGAAACGTGTTTCACACCACATCCCACCTAAAGTCATAACATCTGTTTTAATGTGGTGTTTCAGATTTAGTATTATGGACCGACACATCAGTTTGTATTTTTAGTTGCTCATATGTATTGACAAGTAAACTGACAATTCATTCTGTTTAACTGAGGGTTGTTAGTTTCTGCCTGTTTCAGCATATGAAAATGAACTTGGCTTTCTCTTTTGAACTCTGTCCTTAGAAGTTCAGGGTGGGGAAGTACAGTGTTTATTCAAGAAAGCTGTGAATCTATGTATCTCAGCCAGATTATCACTTTGCAACATTGACAGGTAGTTAACAAAACAAATGGCTTAGCAAGGCATGAGCTGGCTTCTGCAGTTTCTTCTTCACAACCAGACCTGTCTAATGATAGAATCTGTTAGTGTTGTGAAAGAGGTGCCTTTATCCTTCAGATTTTTTTTTCAAACATGAAATATGGATGGTGCTTGAGGTATCAAGTGTTCAGTTGGGTGACTAATAAGAGTTGAGGTCTTTTACTCACAAGTATTCCCAAGTTCACAAGCTGACAAGTGTCTCTCTGGACAGAATCTGTTCTGTTTTGTATATATCTGAGGAATAATTTGAAAGATAAGGGCCAAATTACTGATGAAAAAAAATAAACCTAAGGAAGCTGTTTTCTTGTGGCACATAAAAAATTATAATGCAGAATTACTCCTAGATAGAAAACCTTATGACAGATCAAGTAGTGCTGCTGGGACAACTCAAATGCTTGAAGTATTATGAGAAGCACATTTGTTAAGGGATTGTAATGTTTAAGTATTACTGCATGCACTATTTCTTTTGGCAATGACATAGCAATGCTCATGATCATAAGTTGTATAGAGCCACAGTTGCCATTATCTACTTCATAATTCCAACAGGAAGTGAGATATCAGTGTAAGTTACTTTGGGAATAAGAATTTCTCAAGCAATATTAAGATTGCATATGGGTACTACATAGTTTCATGTTTCAGAAATTGTGAATTGCATAAGCTGTTGCTTTCACAAAGCACCACAGTCATCCTCTAATTGCATGCTAATGAAATAAAATAAAGCCAAGCAGAACTTCAATTTGTACTAGTTAGGTACAAGGTTATGATTCAGTCATAGGTAACAACTGACAAAGAGATACATTCATCACATGGGATAAGTATTTGCATAGCCAATGTAAAGTACAAATGTTTTGGCTAGAGAGTTTCCATTCTCAGATAACTAGATATTTAAAGTAGAACTGTTAGGACAGGTGTGTGCATATATACCTCTCTTGCTCTCTTTTTAGTGAATTCAATGTAGATATTTCCTCTGCATTAGAACAATACCAGCAGGAAAAAGCATTTTCTACATTTTCTCCTCTCTGCTTTTCTCTTCCAAAGTGAGAAGAGAAAGGAAAGAGGAGTAAAAACCCCAAATCTCAGAATAATTTTTAATACAAATTTTAAATTAGTTATTAAAAAGAAATTAACTCTTTTCTTTGACACCAGAATAATTTTGAAAATTTAAAAATCCATTTGAATTGTTTTCTATGTTTTTTTCAATCCATTTTTAACTGGTCTTATATATATCCTTTAAAACCTTTTCAAGCTCCATGGGACTAGAATGAATGTCAAGTTATTTTATGTTCTTTTACCATTCCACATCAGATGGGATAACTCACAATGAGGCTTCCTAGAAATTACTGTGGGTTTGTGTGCTTCACATCTTGAGTGATTATTTCACAGTATCTTGCGGGTTCCTGCTTTTCAGAAAATGTATAATGCACATTTCCTAAGAATCTGATTAGGTTTTGTGATTTTGGTTGAAAACTTGACCTGAAGATAGGTTTTGATCAAAATGTGAACTACTCCTACTGGAATTTTTATTGATGTTCCTTCTCAGTATATTTGAAATGCCTGAAGTTAACCCATATGTTCCACTTACAAGCTACATAAATTACAAAGGAAAACAACATTTTGATTTGAAGGCCTTTTTCCTTTAATAATATTTTTGATTAAAGGTTATTGTGGTTTAGCAGATGGCTGGCAGATCCAAAGACAACACGGTTTCCACAAGTACTGATAGCTGTAAAACCTGCTTATAGCACAAATATTCTGATACAGCCTCATTAATAGA
The DNA here is from genome assembly GCF_036417665.1 of Passer domesticus. Lineage (NCBI taxonomy): Eukaryota > Metazoa > Chordata > Aves > Passeriformes > Passeridae > Passer > Passer domesticus. The sequence goes on along the minus strand of NC_087487.1, from coordinate 6,930,679 downwards.
ACTGAGATATTTTTGGTAACGGGATGATCTGGATTGGATCACACAGAGAATGCAAAACATAAACAAAAAATTCATAAAATGCACTTAGTATATATGGATAGAATTCATGCAGGTGCAACTATACAGGCAAAATTGAAATAGAGGGTAGGTAAACACTGCTGTTTTGCCTGTAGCAGGTTGGATTGCAGATGCCAGCTGCAGTTTTCATGGGTTTCTTTTTTTTTGATTAAAATTGTAATGATAATAGATTTCTTCTGCTACATCATGGAGTTAGTATTTTGATGGACAAATGAGGGAGAATCACTAGTAGATTGCATTTCTACACTGCAAAAATACTTATGAATATGAAATGGCAAAGAGAAAAAATTGTACATGAGTATTTTCCAGTGGTTAACATAGATAAAATGGATATGAGGAAACAAGAAAAAGACCAAGTACATTTGGTTTTAACTTTTACTAATCTGTGGGTGGATGACATTTTCTTTGTTTGTTCTTGTATTGCTTGAGTACATTTAGGACTGTCAACACGGAGTCAATTTTTTAAAGATTTTGATTATGACACCTGATGTAAAAAGCTGAAGAATGTGAGCTAGTTTCCAAAATGGCTGGGCCTATACCTTTTAAGTAATTGTATATAATTACTTAAAGTAACTTCCCAATACAATTTCTCCTGTTTAGATATGATGCCTTGCGACTTAGTAGTCTCCGATTACTGGGATTCAATAAATTTCTTTACATTTGGGGGATTTTTTAAAACATTTTTAAAGGATTATTTATTACCTGAGCTATTAGGACATGGGAAAAAAACCCAGGGTAAATAAGCTATTTGGCAATCATCTCAATAGCATGGGAATTTAAACAAATGTTACATATGCTTGCAAGCAAATGGTCAGTGTCTGAACCATGTGTTTCGCTAGTGAACTTCTGGGTCTCTGCTGATGCTCTTTCATGTGCCTGCTGAGGACATGACTATGCCAGCATTTCTTCTAAAGATGTTAACTTAAAAGCAATATGTTGAAGAGAAGTTGTCAACGCTGCAATTAAAAGTACTCCTCATTAGTCATTTAAAAAGTAACTTATTTCATGAGAAGAAATGAAAGTGTTAGGCTGTGTCGATCAGCATCCCGTACTTCATAGCATCATTCCCACAGAACTTGAGTTTCACCAAAAGTGCTGCTCAGCTGCACTGTGACTTTAAAGAGAATTCTTTGTGCTTCTGGTTTTGCATCCTGTTCATGTTGATGAAATGAGCACCAACTTTGAATTGGGGCAGGCAACTAAGATTGGCTTTGTTGTGTTGCTTCTTATAATGCAATTAGAATGTGCAGTGCCATGTCTCAGTGTGTCAGAGAAGGGCTGGAGAGCTGGATTCTGAAACTCTTTGCTCCCAGCTGTGAGCAATAGGAGCTGTAGTGCCAACAGGAGAGCTTTTACAATGCAGTGATCAGCAGCAGTTCCTGTAATTCATTCTTTGGTATATCTTCCTCTGTCAATGCAATCTTCCCCCAAGAAGATACAATCTATCATAGCCAATAGCATGTACTGAAGCGCTATGAAAATTCCAGCCCAGTCTGAGAAAGCTTGTGCAATGCTTTGGGCCCCCAGCTATCACCAAGCTGCTGGCTGTCTTCTCATGGTTTCCCTGCTGGTGTGCCACACTGGTTTGATGTGAGCTCCTCCTGGCAAGTTTCTGCAGCCTGCAGTCTTGTAAGGCAGACATGGCACGGCTGGGACAGGATGGAGAGGAATCCAGAGTGATCTTGAAGTCCAGCAGTGGCTGTGTGAATACCTGCATGCTCTGTGACCTCATACATAGCTAATAAATGACTCTGCAAAACTCTTTCAATGGTTTATGTGAATAACAGGGTAGAGAGTCTTTCCACAGATAAAAATAATTTTATCAGGTTTTATGTTAAAAATGCTTGAGAAATACTGTAAGTGCTTGATGCCAAAGAACAGTTACCAGAGCTGTAACTGTGGTAAGGACTGGAAAGCAGGACATGTCTATCACCAAAATGAGAAATGAAACTAGAAAATGCTATTCATGACTGATATTTTAAATAATTCTGAATCCTGAATTTCCCTTTTTTTTTTCTGAAGAGCCTTTAGAATAGGGTAGGAGTAAAATTTATGCATTACTCCCAAAAGGGCTCTTGAAATCCTACACACATACCAAAGAAAGACAAGTCAAACCTCATTTCTCCTTGTAGGTTTTATATGTTTTTTGGTGGGTAGGCTAGGTGGAATATTAGTAGTATCAAGTTCACAAGATAGCTGAAGAACAGTGAAGGAACACAGAAAGATTTCCTACTGTGTTGTATAGAGCTTCTCCAACAAGATTCTTTTCTTCTGATGTTTATCCCTCGTCAAGTAAGTAGCATACCTGGAGGGCAGTGCTGGGATGACGTGCTTGGGGTGCTGGCTGCTCCAAACACAGCTGTTGCTGTTTGCTGACAACTTGGCCCCACACCTCCATTCAGCATGGAGTCTGGAGGTGATGAGCAACTGCTGAGATCCCTGCTGAGGAACAGAAGAAAGAAGCATCTTCTCCTTCACAGCTTTTATCTAAAAACAAGTTAATCAATATGCTAAACACTGATAGCAAAATACACTCACTTAGACTGATGTTCTGAGGAGGTCTGGAAAGGCACCATTTGTCCACAGCAAAGCTTTGTCATCTGCGGAAGGGATGGAAGGAACAAGAAACTGAAAATATTTTTGTCTTTGCTTGAGGGGTAGGAGATAGAAAATAGTGATGACTGCAGAAAAGAACATCCCCACTGACACTTTCAAATATCTCTACCACAGTTCAGTAAAATAAGCAGACAAGAATGGCTAGAGAAATTGTTCTTCATGTTTGCATTGAAACGATTATAGGAATTATCCTGGTTTGGAACTCAGTAGAATGAATCCAATAGTTCTACTATTTTTTTTTTCATAATACTCTGAGTGGCTTAATACACTTAGAAGTTTGTGCAGTAGCTCTCATTTGGGATAAAAGTGTTACTCTAAACTTTGCAGGGACCGTGTTTGCCACAAGTTACAGTGTTGTGCCTAAAAGGAGAAAGTGATAGAACAGTCAGAGCTGCTATTTTGCCAGCATGGATAATCTCCATTATTAGAGACCAATTATGTCTTTCTCTGTCATATTTGGTTATATTCATAAGAATAAATTAATATACATTTTTACCCTAATCTCTGTAACTAATAATAGTTTTCAAGGTTGTCCACTTAGGCTGCTCATGTAATACTTTTTGAGGTATGATTGATCCTTATTTTACTCTCACTTTTCATTCCTGATAACTAGTCAATTTCTTTTAATTCTTATTGAGCATTGATTTCATATGAACAATTGAAAAATTGTGACTGAGAGGCAAAACCTGTTATGGATGCTATTGATTAAGATGTGTAATTAAGGTTGGGTTTAATTTTTATTTTCTGTATTTCTGCACTTGCCTGCACTGAATTCCTCCTGGCTTTTTTTCTTCATTCAGTGTCATGTCACAAATAGTTTTTACAGCTTTTCATGGTTATTTTTCATTTTGTTTAGGTGGAATTCTGCACATTTTTTTCCCTTCTCTGTATCATTTGGGAACAGGTTGAATGCTGCTGGTCACAGCTATCTGGGACCAACTTCTGCTGCAACTTGTCATACAAAATGACCATTTAATATGTACTTTTTGCTTTCTCCCTTTTAAAAGAAAGGGTCCTTTGTCCACTTAGGCTCACATGTAATACTTTTTGAGGTATGGTTGATTATGGCAGCCAAGAGTCCTGAGGAGGATTTTCTAGTGCCTTGTGAAAAGTTCTTGGTTTGATTTCTATTTACAAGAGTCAGCTTGTTCTCCCTTCTATCATTTTTATCTGTCCATAGCATTCTGTTGCCTCTTAGTGTCAAATCCCTTGCTCAGTATAAAGAAAACCTTGCTAATTTCTAGCTATTCAGATTTATCTCCTTCCTCTTTAAAGCTGACCAACAATACAACTTTAATCCTTGGTGAGATGTCTCTCCATCATGTGCCCTCTTCTGAAGAGAATCTATGCAAGGGTGATTTCCAGGATAGATAAACAAGGGCAGAATGGAAAGATTCAAATGTGATGCAGTTTGTCTGATGCTATTGGAAGTTGGTCTCTGGGGTTTCCTTTTCCTGTGGGACACAGTGTGTTCAGTTGAGTTCCACATATTTAAAGCCAACCTAAATGCATTAGTGGTGGTAATAGCTCTTGAGGAGACTCTACTCTTAATTTACTACTATGTTCATTGGTTTGAGACTGCTTATTTGTACTTGAGTTACATCTATGCCCATTTGTATTATATATATTTGAATCATCAAATGAGGGTGTTTGCATGTGAGTTATTAGAGAAAGAGAAGTGACTGTCAGAACTTCATACCTGGGACAAGAAACTGCCGTTGCTTTTCTTCTGCTCCTGAGGTAACCCTTGTGATTATGAATTGGGTAGAAAATTACTTAATTTGCAAGACAAAGCTCTCCAACCATCCTTTTTCATGTGGCAGCTTTACAGGGCTACTTTTCACATAGAAACTTCAATTGTGACCTGGTGTGTTTTTTAAGGTAGGAAGCTGATTTAAGTTATTTGTCTTGCTGGCTCTGCATTTCCCTGCTGCCTCCCCCTGCCACAAGCTGCCTCCTCAGTCAGTCCTGCATGCATTTGTTATGGGCATGTTAAACAAAAGTTGAAGGTACTGTCTCATGTAGGTGCTCATCATTATTCCTCAGGAGAAAGAGGTTTTTTCTGCAGCTTAGTGAGACTGGTTCCTTTTATAGCAAAGCTTCTACACAGCAGAGGCACTGTAGAGATTATGAGATCTGAGAAAAAAAATACTTTGCATGGGTTCCTGTTCTGCAAATCAGTTTCAGGCTTAATTGAGAGATTTTTAGCATAGGCCCAGCATTGCACTACCATGGATTTGGAAACCATGGACATGAACCAGGTTTCATTTTAATATTGAAGGCTTTGGTCTGCTGCTGCTTCTGTGCGTTCCATTACGATCCTCTAAGCAATTAAAAATTACAAACCCAAGTCTCTTTAAACCTGAAATATTTTTAAACCCTTCTGCTGAAAAAAAGCAGAATCCTTATTAGGAATTTCAGTCATTAGGATATAAAATGGAAGTCAGTGGATGCCAAAATACCCCCTTCATGTAATGATGCATCAGTGCTTTTGTGGGTTCATGTTCCATCTGTAGGCTATTGGATTGCCCAAAAAAATAATTTGCTTTGCACTTGACTGCAGCAGTGTGACAGGAGTCTCTGTTTTCATTTGCACATTTGTGTTTCAAGTAAAGATGCAATATGAAGCAGTCAGGGTTTGCAGTATGTTTATGTCATAGTGTCAACACAGAAGAGGAATGTCCCTCCCCAGCTTCTCTATCACAAAAGCTCTGCATATGGTTTGCTTGCTGCATATTTTAAAATCTGGGGAGTTCCCATCTCTGAGGTGCCCAGCTCACCCTCCATTTTCAACTCCCTGAGACACCCACCATGTTACCATTTTCCTGACCAGGCATTCTCACACTCTCAGATCTGGACCAGGGAAAGTCACCAACCGATCCTGGCCCAGCAGCAGCTGCTCAGGAGTAACAGTGGAATAAAAGAACACACGGTGTAAAAGCACACAGCACTGACTGCTGCACAGAAGAGGAAGGCTTGAAGAAAGGGAAGTCTTTAACCAGTAGTATCAGGGAGAATTATTAAATGGTTGAGTAGTCTCCCTAGCCAGCTGATGAAGAATCTGTTTGATCTGTCTGGATTGCCCAAACAATTGGAAAGTTTGCTGCTGGAGGCAAACGTGCAATGGCATGCTGATAGATGCCATGACCAAATAGATCTTTCTCTTTTATTTTGCTTGACCACCAGCTTTTAAAAGGAATGTTGTCTGTAAATGTTTGAATAGAAATTGGGCTTTTCCTCATCATCACAAACTTCCAGGTCTTTGTTTGATACCTTCCTTTATTGAACAAATTATTGCATACTGAAAATAGTTGAGAACTCACTGAAGATCTTAAAGTATATTATTTGGCTGGGCACCTTAAAGAAGTTCTGTGATAAAATTACTATAGAACGCTTATCAGAGGCTAGAGGAATGCAGCTGAGTGCGTTTAGTTTGCCCTATTACTATGGATATGCCATCTGTATGACACAGAACCACTTTAGTGGTGAATACTTGCTCTTAGCAAGAAAAGAGTACAGAGAAACCCTGATTATGAGACCACCACAATCTAATCTGTCTCCTTTCCCTAAGTTTGTGGTTAAAATCTGTTGGCATATGGCCCAAAATATATTGCCTCTCTTACAGCAGAGCAAAAGTATGCAGAAGTATTTCCTCTAACAATCAAAGCTTCAGTGCAAAAGTAGTGACCCAAATTAACTGTTTGGAAGAAAAAGGTTAAAGGTGTTTTAAAAAAGCATTCCTGACCAAACTGAAATAAATCAGCAAACTTCACCCACACATCCTCCAAACCTGCAATCAGCAATAATTTCATAGAAATAAAACAAATGGATTGCCACATTCCTGCATGTCTATTACACTTCTGTCTTCATTGCAGAAATTACTCAGAAATGAAAAGTTGGAAGGAAACTTGGCTGTTGGTAGTAGTTTTATCACTTGTATTACAGCAAACGTACTCTCTACAGAAATTTCTGGGATGCACTGTTTCTGATTCTACTAAGCATTCTGAAATTCTTCATGTAAAAACTCTAAAGCATTTTCTGTACATAGCAGTAACGAATGAGTTGTTTGGATAAGTGCATTACAGCTTCAGTTATGCCTAAAAATTTTGGCCTCCATTCTAGAAAGGAGCTTGTTGAATAGAAGCACCTTAACATGCACATAAACTATTATTTAAGGTTAAGGTGCTCTCTGGAATTGAGGTTTATCTTTAAAATAGATTTCTATGTGGCCTATTTTGATGAAAAGATCAGTGTTTAGCTACAAAACAAGCAAAAAACTAAAAAAAAAGAACCACCACCATATTTAGTTCTTAGTTTTGTAAGATATTGGATGAGTAGTAAATAGAGTAAAATTTTAATTATAGCAGAATTAGATATGCCAACTCTCACTTCTACTTACTTCAAGTTTATAGGAAAAGGATGAAGTCAGCAACTTCTAATTAAAATGAAAAAAAGAATACAGTATTTTTCTTCACAATTATTAGCTAGAAAGGGAAAAGGACTATTTGAGACCTGTCCAAAAGTAGGGTTGTGAAGTAGTAGTCAGTTGAACTAGGCTAGGGATTGTGTTTTAGTAAAAGATGTATGTGAAATGGGAGACTATTTGTGTAGTGTTTTCTGTGAGATTTTGTTGTACTTTACCTTATTTTGCAAGGGGGGATATCTGGCTCTGAGGAAACTGCGTTGGAAGATCTCTAGCCTGTAGCAATGACTTGTCAGTTTTGACAGCGGACAGTTGGTAGCTGTGGAGCATGTGGTAAACACCAGGGAGAAATTAGAAGCTGAGACTGCAAACAGGAGAGGTGACATTTATTAGGAAGAATGCAAGTTGTGTACAATCAGTTCTGTCATAATAAAGGATTATTGTGTAGGAAATGTTGTAGGAAATACTGAAATAAAGAAATAGAGCTTGGAAGGTATTGTTGAAGAGTGTGTTGTGCTCTGAGAACGGGAGAACATGGGAAAGAGCCTTCTCCCATGCAGGACTCTGCAATACACGTTTTTTCCCCCCCTAACATTGTGATATGAAATGAGAAGTGCTTTAAAGTAAACTATTGAATGGAGTGCAGCAATGTTTTTATTGTCTAAACAAATAAAAACATTAATTTGGGAGGGACATGGTGACATATCTTCTGTCTCATGAAAAGCAGGAACTTCATTATACTGGTTCAAAACACAAGACAGTGGCAATGTAAATACACTAGAAATGCAACATTTCAGCTTAACACCTTGGAGGCAGTTTGACACTTCATCTTCTTTGTGTTCTATGCCACTGCTACTTTCCTGTGAGTAACTTCTCTGAGCAGCCAGTTGTTAACATTGTCTTTTGGCTTCTAGTGCAGAAATAATGGCTGAGGCTGACCCACAGGGTAACTCAGTGATTCGTGATAGAAGCAGAACTAAAGGGAAGTGTTACTTGGTGCTGATTATGCAATATTTGTGTTGTGCCCAGCCAGGTGCTGTGTTCTGTGAGGCCCTGGACTGGTGGTGCTCAGCAAAGTGAAGCCCCATTGTGTCTCTGCTGCCTCTGCATAAGAGGTCATGGCTCCATATTCTGGCAGGCGAGCATGGGGAGATGGTAGACGTGGGAAGAGATTCCCTTTTCCTCACTTCTGCTGATCCTGTGCATCCCACTTTTATATTTTTCTTTTTTTTTTTTTTTTGGAAAGCTTGGGGTGAGAGAGGGTGCTGCTCACATGAGTACAGTTGATAGCAGAGAGTGATAATCTGCAAGTCATGCCCTACAAAGAGTATGAGAAGGGATGATGAGCAGGCCAACATCTTGGGGACACTACCAGGAAAAGGCCCCAAGGGAAGGTTCAGTGTCTTAGTGAGGCAAGATTGGCTGGGACAAGCATGTCTGACAGAACAGAAATCCTGCTCTGTCTTTCATGCCCACTAACATTTCTCTACATTGGTTATTAGCATTGATATTCATGTTAACACCATGATCCTTCCTCGTATGAATATCACAGCTGCATCAAATAGTACAAGCATCAAATAGCATAAGAGTCTATAAAAAACATTCACTTCCTTAAATTGAAACCCCATGTATATTGCAGTAAAGAAAGAATTTGATTATTAATGATTTTACTTCTTCAGTATCTGGGTTCTCCTGAGAGAAACTTAATTCTCAATTATATTTCAATTTGATATAAATAATTTGTGAGAAAAAGTTATTATTTCAAAAGTTGCTATAAGGAGTCCTCAGAATGGATGCTAATTCTTTTTGGTCAAACATATACCATATCCCTGGTATAAATTGCTTAAACACATACTGACAAGTGTTGCTTAGTGTGTCAGCCATACTGAGAATATTGAGCAATGTGGTAATGTGGTGCTATTTGACACTGTGACCTTTACTCAGCAATAAATGCACATGGCACAATGGGTATCAGCTTTTACATGCCACAGTTAAGACTATTTAAATTGTTTCCCTAGGTTCTTCTATGTATAAAAACTTAACAGTAAATTAAATGTGGTTTCCCTCTCATTCCCTCATCTCCCAGCCACATATAATGCAGAACACAGAGTTTTAAAACTCCAGCTGTTTATATTCTGAAAAATGCACATCAGTCAGAAGACAGCAGGGATTTGGCATTTCCCTTTTATTAATATACCTTTTATAGGGAGGAACAGCAGCTGTAACTGAAAAAAGCCCATGTGAAATATAAATGATAAGGAGAGGGATAGGTGGCAACACTAAAGAGACAGAGGTGGAACAATTGGAGGAAGCACATGCATCCAAACAGCATCCCTTTAGGTATTCTCCAGTTTCACCAGGCTTTTTCTTAGTCTTCCCTATATTTCCCCAAGATTTCATCTGTATTGTTGGCATGAAGCTGACTAAGCATTAAAAACCATCCCTTTTCCCCCCAAAATAAAAACAAATTCACAACAGGTGCAGTGACACAAAGGCACCATTCTTGATAGAAGTACCTTATGCTTTGGCTGTAAAATGTAAACATAACCAAAATAATTCTGGAATGCAATTGTGCAATGGGATGATACTCAAGCTCCTAAAATTCCTGCAAGACTCATCTCCTTTAGATAATTTTTATCTATCTGGATAAAAAAGCCAGAGTCAGTGTGAATGTGTTCTGGTTTTAGTGCTTATTTTGGACAGGCAATGTCAATGCAGCAGCAAGGATGAAAAATGTTGTAATTAATTAATTAATGTTGTAATTATATTGCATTGCAACAGAGGTCACAGCTAGCCATGATGGAAACAAAACACCATTGAAAGGCTCCTTCATATGTATGGTGTGACTATAACATGTAAAATAAGTCTGACTTCCAGCATTTTTGAACCAAACTGTCTCCTGTTTTGCATTGTAACAATTGTTCCAAGTCAAACCAAGCCCATGTTGGAACTATTTATGTCTTTATTAAGCTATTGACAACTTCTATCCCAAGATTTTCACATAATTCTGCCTTCTTTGCCTACCTTATAGGTGAGAACATGAAACCATGGCCAGAGTTATTAGCTGCAGGCTTTTACACAGAGAGGACCTAGGTACTCATGCTACTGGAAACTGATTTTCTGGGCTAGAGTTTTGGTGACTTTTCACGTATTGTAATCAGCTGTAGTTAATAGAATCATTTGAGATTCAGCCATCCTTGATTTTTATGATGCATCAGTGGTGTTTAGGCTCTTGCAAAGCAGTGCATTGCTGTTGCTGGTTCACTCCTGTCACAAATCTGCTTGCTATTACACAGATGTAAGTCACATCTCGAGTCTCCATTTTCTTTAGTGGCTTTATCATACCCACACTATATCAGCTAAACTTACTTATGAATATACATGCAGAATGTGTCCTTTCTCAGGGACTTATTCTTTTGGTAGAGTGAATTTCTTGATGCTTAGAACAGGTAAGTGTAATTTCCTCTTCTCCCTTCTATCATAATAGTTTTGCACAGTTCTACCCATGCACAGATCTCAAATCAGAGAAATTTTTACCTTTTCCTAGTTGTTTCTTCCTTCTTAGATTGTCTCACTTTTCTGAGTCTCCAAACTTTTTTAATCTGACCTTTCTCTTAACTCAAAAGTAGGAGAGTAGAAAACACCTAAGCCTTTTCAGCTGTCTGTTTTGTCCCATAATGAGATTTAAACTTCCCTTCCAAACTTACACATTGGCATAGACCTTCCTCTTGTGAGTTGACTTCTGCTCCTCATAGGGAAAAGTTGAAATCAGAGGAATAGTTAATTACCAATATCTTTAGACTGTGATATTTATTCTTCTCAGTAAGTTGAGGTATTATAGACATACATAAGAACTTCAATTTCATTAAATGTGCTGTGTGCTCATGGTAGAGGTGAGTGCAGTAAAATGTTGATCTTTCATAATTCAAAATGTAACAAAGTTTTTTCCTTGTCTCTTGGATAAGATGTAATGTCAGGATATATCCTCTTTACAGAATTACTTTATCCAAAATGCTGAGGGAGTTATTTCTATTTAAGTTTATAATCAGCCTATTTTGTGCAACAGAGTGTTTCAAATACACACAGTATTCATCATTAGACCTTCTGTGTGGTGTTGCTGTGCAGTTACTGCACAGTACCACTACAGTACCACACCACCACTACTACACAATAACTGTACTTCTGCCCCAGATGGTTTCCTTCATCTCTGAATGGGATGAATCTTAATGTATGGCCCAAGTCTGGGAGTCTTAAAGCAGCTAACTTTTGACCAGTGATTGCTATTCCTGTTGGCTAATTTAAAGCTAACTTAGATATGGCCACAGTGCACTGCAGCCACTGCAAGATGTCTTGCAGCCATCAAGGTATCAGGTCCTATCAATGTCAAAACAATTACTGCATTCAGGAAGGACACTTGCTATCCTGTGGTTCTTGTTTGGAGGTTGCTTAAGGAGGTATTGTGCTGTCTCACTGTTAATGTTTTCAGCATACCATCATAAAGCTTCTGGCTCATACAGGCAATTATTATCAGAATTTGGCTATGTTGTATTTTTATCTCTTTGATCCAGACATATCATAGCCATGTTATTTTCCTTATATAGCAGCATTCTTACACTGTGTATGCCTGCTGCTATCAGGATAACCACCTTGTATAAGATAAAGAATGACTGTTACTAAATAAAGAAGGTAGAAGAAATGGGACCAACAATAGAGCTGGTATAGAAATTGTTGCCATAGCAATCTCTTCAGATGAGTTAGAGAATGTTTAATTGCCCAGCCCATCATGGTATGGTTTATAACTTGATTACTCAACTCACAGAGGGGAAGTAGTCATGGGGCATGCCTTAGAAATCTTATTCTCATCTGGGCTCCAAATGTGAACTGCCAGATTCAGCTTGATATGATTAGGAATAGCAGAGATGGTTTTGTCTAGACTGCAAACTCCCTGGGATAGGAACCAGGCTCTTTATTATCTGTCTATAAACCACCTATTTTGGGTGGTGTCGCTGAGCATGGAGCATAAATAATGGCAACTAACCTGTGCATTGGTGACTGAGCAGTTGCAGTTTATTGAGAGTGTTTTGCAGGCCAAGGACACTGTGCTGGTGTACTGTCCTAATTTACTGTGTGGTGGCTTCTTCCCTCTGTTTCTGTCACCCATAGATCCACTCAGTGCTGCTGCTTTCCTATCCTTCAGGTGATCCAGGCCATCCATCCACCTCAGATTTCATTCTCACAGTCTGTTGCAGCTTAGCCTTTCTGTATCCAGAGGATTCTGTCTCTGGTATCTAGATCTTAATAGCAGAACCTGTTGAATATACTCCAGTGCTGCCTTCTACACTTGGCAAGCACACCATAACAAAACCTCCACAATAATGTCTCATTCCATCCCTTCTACACCCTCTCATGCATTTTCCCTTGGTTAGATGTCTCCAGAGAGCATGGCCATTGCAATCCTATCCAGGTGACATTATGTTCTCAGTTTCCCAAGTGCATTTTGTCTCTTCATAGCCAGTGGACTGTCTTTCAATGTACATACTTTTGGGGCACAGATTATCCTTGTTTAGATGGGTACAGATTGGTTTGACACCTAGCACAGAGAGGGCCTAAATGGTGCATGTATTTTGGGAGCAGGTGTTATATAATGACAGAGAAGTGCAAATAGCATTCAGCCTTTATGTAAAATTTCAGAAAGTCTGTTCTACATGACAGTGAAGACTTGTTAGATTTATTTAGATGCAGTCTGAAAAGTTAATTGGAATGAGGCTGGTTGGCCCTGCTTCCTGACAAAGTTGAATCAGTCTTCCCATATCTACCACAATAGAACAGTAAAGAAGAATTCTCAAGCGCCAGGTGAATAATATGTAACCAAAACATGGTAATAGTGATTATTTATGTGGTGGTATGAGGCAGAAACAATCTCTGCAACTGATGCACATTATGCACATCCCACAAAGTGTGAAGTACTACACCCTCCAGGGTTTCTTTAGCTGAACATGCTCCATTGCTGGCCACTTCAGATTTTTGTTGTTTCAGTTTTTAAAAAAAATCCCTATTTGCTCTGCTTGTGAGATTTTCTAAAATCTCAACAAAAAAGGTGCACCACCAAAATGGAACTATTTTTTACATTTTTATTTCACTTTTTACCTTGTATTTCTATCTTTTGGACTCTTCTTTTGTTACGTCAGTGAGTGCAAAATTCACTGTAGCACTGGGAGCAAGTCCCACCTGTGCTAAGAGCACATCTGCTCCATACCAGTTTACTGCTTTCACCACCTGCATTCATGTTACAGAAGAACATCTGGATACCATTACAATTATAGAAGGTGCAGGTTTTATTCTTGGTGCAGGATTGGACTCTGATTTCACAACCTTCTTCGAATAGTGAAGCTCATGTAAATACATCCTGTCCCATTTATAATCAACATACAATTAACATCAATAAAACGTAATGGAGCTTTATACTAACTATATCTTCATCATCATCAAACATAATTGAGGTAGTATTAATGATGCTAAAGAGTAAAGGCTGTGAATTCAGCCCTCATCATCTGGGAGAGAATTGTGCTCCTTACATCCTTTCCTCTTTTCAAGTAGCAAATTGGTTGTAGATTTCTTTATCTCACAGAAGGAGAAGAGATGGAAAGCATAAGGCTAACTGGTTCTTGCTGACTTGAGATCTGTCACACAGGAGCAGACACTATTTATAATCCTTCAGAATTGTTTATAGAATGTATTCCTACTCTTCCCACCCAGCGAACTGTAGGAAAATGCCACTGTCCTTGGTTTGAATATGAGAGTGAGTGTTTGCATGTGCAGGTATAAATCCATTCCACAGCCGTGGCCAGATAAGGAAACAGACCTCAAGATGAATAAGTGAAAGGGGACAGAGAATGGAGAAGAGAAAATGCAAAGGTGATTTAACAAATTCCAACTGGGAAAGAATATGAAGCTGTACCTGATGCATGTGCTTCCTGCATCTTTATGGCAGTATTTTAGAAATGTGAGAGACTGTTACTTTGCTGGAATAGACAAGGAAGCATAAATGTAACCACAATGTGTAATCCTTGAGGCATTTTAGGTCGTTTACAAATGTGTTCACACCATTTTATCAGTCAGGCATTGCTAAACAGGTGTGACCATTTCCTGCTGACACATTTTCTCTGTTTCCTCCTTGTATGAGGAAACTCAGACTTTTTACTTCTGGCTACAGTTATTTTAACACGTAGAGGAGACACAAGCAGTTTGTGCACTTGCTGAGTAATGGATTACTAAACCCAGCATATTATGTGTAGGCAGAAGCTAGGTTTTATATTACTTCTTGAAAGACTGTATTTCCAAAATAGTTTATCACAGCAGATGATCAATTCAGCAATATTCTCTCTGTGATGTTGTATCACTGCAGAGAGAGAACATTTTTTGAAATAGCATTTTCTGGATATAAGGATCAAACCTTGAGCTTTCAGAGATGTTTGTACTCAGCTGGAGAAATACATTTTAGCTTGGCACGGATCTTCTTTTTATCATCCATAGTTTTCAACTAAGGATTTTGTTGTATGGAAGATAATGGCAGTACATATATTCTGCTTTCAAATATGTTCACCCCTCTGAACTGTTTCAGCTGTCCTCCTCCTTGCAAGGTTTCATGTACATTATCCAGACAGCTGTCTTCCTTCTACTCTGTATGTAATGGCAATGCTTCTTGCTAAGGTATGTATAGACTAGGCCTCTGCCTTTTCCACTATTTTCTTGGATATCTTAACTTTAGTTATTGCAAAACATTGTTTGTGTTGTATTGTATGGAATGAGGAGAGGAAATTCTCTATTTGAAAGACTTTATTTTTCAATTACATCAATAAGGTCTACATCATTTATATATAATAAAATATGCTATCCTTGCCTATGAACTGTCTTATTGTTTTCATCCTTATCAGGTTCAACTGTAAATCTGTTCAAAACTTTCACTAAGTATCTTTTGGCTAATTTCTTCACCTAAATATGTTGCAAAAGTAGGGCAACTTCCTTAACATGACTCCATATCATCTACCTCCCTTCTCTGCTCAGATCTTTTGATTACTTCCCCTGCCTTGAAATTTGGCCTTCTGCTGAACACTATATTATTCCTCCTCACCACATCAATCATACCTCTAAAGCACCAAACATGTATGTCAGGCTTTGGATTTGCTTTAGCCATAATCCTCTTTGTGGCTGGTTTTGTCTCTCCACCTTTCCTAAAGCAGTTCCTTTCTTTATGGCATTCAACGCTTTCCCCCCTCCAGGTTCCTGCTTATACAGAGCAGTGCTGTCTGCATTCTTTCATATGCAAGAGACCATAACCAAACCATCCAAGTCCTCAAACGACTCAAATGGTTCCCCACTCAACTCACAGGCTGCTTCAAAAAAAAGCATTGCTTGATTTTAAAATTTCTTGGGCTCATCTTTGTCTCCTTTCATCTCTTCAACTAATAGAGGCTCGTTACCTGCTCTTACACTTTCCATATTTGCCTTTTCCTTACTTCAGTTCCCTGGATCATGTATTTCCGCCCATTAAAAAAAAGTCTTTCAGTACTGATGCAAATAAAGTGATATTTATTTGCACCATTTTTTCCCCCATCCTTGCCTCAGAGTTTCTCTAGTGGTTTTACATTTCTGAAGCCTCGGTATTTTTACAGTAACACCTATTGTTGTGAAGCACCATCTGGGATACAACTCTAATGAAAAAGGAGATACAAAATAACTTGGGTTTGGAGATATGCTGGTGAGAAACATTTGCTTAACCATATGGAAATCGCATTTCTTTAGCATGTAGACCTAAAGCTGAAGCAGTAGGGATGTCAAGGCAACTCCCAAGAAAATTCTTAAGAACTCACACAATATCTCTTACAGAGTCTGTCACTTTCCTTTTTTAATGAAGAAGTTCATTATCAAGTTAATGAGAAATGACACTTTAAACATGCTCTTTTGTAGCTTTACTATGTTCCCATGTAAGGCCTTAGTAAACTGTCTCACTTTGAGAAGTGTTTTGTTAGTGTTGTTGTTTTTGATAAGTCCACTTTATAAATCCAGGGAAATCATACTTAAATAATTGCTATTCCTTGTGAATTAGATGGATTATATAAATGGTGTGCATAATTGTTTCTGTGTTGGATCAAGATTTGTGAAATCCTCATCAGAGAAAGTCTGAATGAATTAAAAAGAAAAATGCAACTCTTTATTAGGTAGGTTGTAGGAAGGGAGTCAGTTTGCTTTGGTAGATTTTTGTGGTAGGAAGGGATGTGAGTTTTGTTTGTAAATAGAATTTAACTTCATGTGCTGGAGGTAGAATTATGCAATTAAACTTTTAAAAAAGGCTTCTGGCACAAAGATATTGCAGCACTGTAAAAAAGAGAAAGGACATTTCACACCCAGAAGTTATCCATATGGCCACTGACCACATGCTTGGTAGAGATGTGAACAATATGTCATTGGTATTTACAATTCCAGGTAGTTTTCTTGTATGCCATAAAAAGTAAATACTTAAGCAACAGTCTTTGCTGTGTAGATCTTTAATGGGTGTGGGAAATTCTCTTTATTTAGCAAGGAATGCCCATCATTTGCTGTCTTGGGAGATGTGTTGGCAACAGATGGGATCTCAAGAGCATTGTTTCGCTGTTATTCTGATTGTTAAAATGCAGTTCATTTCATTCCTTTCTATTTTTTTTTTCTTCCTTTCCTGCAGGGGTGAGAGGGACTGTGAAAAATAGAGGGGGAAAGTAAAGAAAGCAAGAGAGTAAAAGAGAAAAGAAAATGAAATTTGAAAGAAACAATGGAATGAGAATCCCAAGAGAAGTGTTGAAAAGCATGGGTGAATTGAGAACACTAAGTCTGGGTGGAGAATCCTGGCAGATATTTAGCACAGACACAGTACAGTAATGGCAAAAAGGAAAAATAAGAAAACCTTAATTGCTCTGAGTTCCATGGTGCTTTCTCCCCCATTTTCTTCTCCTTTGACCAATGTGCTAGGGTACAGTAGACATGGGATAGTGCAAATCATACTCTGGGACCATGTATATGGAACTACATGGCACTGCCAGAAAATGGCAGCTGACTTGGTCTTCCTTGCAAGTGCACAGATACAGCACCATGTGCAGCTTAGCAGAAGACATTTTGGGTTAAAAAAATTTTATTTCATTCTTCTTTGGGAATTTTATTTAGGCATGTCCTGGGAGGATGCTTGGAGATTCTATTGTTGTTCAGAATATGGCATGCTGCCCACATCTGTGTGAGGTTTTTCAGCAGAACCTTAACACTTCCAAACAGATGTTTCAAAAAAAAGCCCCAACTTTTCTGAAATACAATATGCACAGGTCTGACTGTATTTTTGTTACAAAAGTCAAACAGATTGACATGTTGAACAAGGAAAATAATGTTTTGAAGCTAACACAAGAGGTAATCAAGAGCATTAGTTTAAAATGTCAACCTCTTTTTCTTGTTTTTGCCCACAAACCTTGTAGCGAGAGCACTTACCCTCTCTTCTCCACAGGAAAAATCAAGCATAATTTTGCATCAGATAGCATGAAAAGAGATAGTACCTGAGGTACTGTGAAGGTGGCCTCAGTATTTAAAAACTGTGTCAGTTGCACAGAAAGTTACGTCTGTGATTTCTCAATATGGGAAGTGATTTGAGAATACTCCCAAATGCATCCTGTCCTTCACAGTTGAATTGATTTTCTGTTTTTTAAACTCCAGATTACCATTCAAGACATGCTGATAGCTTCCCTTTTTTGCCCTGCCAGACCCATTGTCTAACATGAATGTCTGACAACTGGGGTATTTGAATGTGAACATTACCAGAAGTCTGGTGTTGTTTCCCTGTCCAGAGAAGTGACTTCTGTTCCAGGTGACCAATTACAATGAAAAATGTGAAAAACCTGAGCAAACATCCAGTCTGTCTTCTTGCCCCAAGAAGTGATGCAGTCTACATCAGTCATTCCAAATAAGTGTTCAGCTATTCTTACAGGGGTCCAGTGATGAAGTCACCACAGCTCTTCTGGTGCTCTAATCCAGCATAACATTTTTAACATTAAAAATGCTTTCCCTAATCTTTAACCTGAACTTTCACTGACACATTTTAAATTTATGGAGGTCAGACTCTTCCAGTCTTTTGTGTGTAGCCTTTTACATGTTCAGAGGTTGTTAGTGTTCCAAACCTGCTCACCCCCATCACTTTCTACAGTATTTTCATGAGGTTGCATACCTCCAGCTCATTGAATCTTTGAGCAAACATGCTGTCAGAATCCCTGGTCAGCCTCATTATTTTAACTTCATCATCTTCAACTTGCAACTGTACTCTGTCTTCCTGCTTGTGCTTCTGTTTCTGTCCTCTTGTGTTTACATTTTGTTGCAACAGTGTGACAGGGCTGACTACTATTCACTTTGTGAGCCACAAGAAACCATAGATAATTTTCTGTAAGTTTTTACTTGTCTGTTGTGGCCACATCTGCTTAACTATGTCATATTTTGAACACCATATGAGCTAGCAGTTCCAATTCGGTGTTTTCAACATTTTTTCAGAAGCTTAGAAAGTAATAATATTTTTACAGTCAGATATATTTTGATTAATATCTGAGTCCTTTTCTGACTTTTTCCCTCTATCTTTTGTGTCCTGAGACCACCAGTGCTCAATGATCACAAATGAAGTTAAATTATTTGGAACAGAATCTCCTTATTAAGTACATTGAATTTGATCATTGTCTTTAAGGGATGTTATGCTGACATGCCTGAGGATTACTGAGAATAAAGGACCTCCTCTCAGTGGCTTTAAATAGGCCACAGTGTTTAATCTACTCAGTGTTGTTCTAATTTTTTTCTCATCTGTTTGCTACTGAGTATTCTTGGTTTTGGATCTTTGTACACTGGACCCAAACAGTTTTGAAATAAGTCCTCAGGAGTGTGCTGTTCTGAGAGAGGTGCACTTGATAGAAGTACCTCCCCTCACTTGTTTCTGTCAGGATTTCAGAAAACTCTTCTCATTCCCCATGTCAGAGTTTGTAATTTATAGTTTCATTTCTGGTTGGCCATCTTAAACCATTCAACAGCTTTTGATAAACATGCTACTTTGGTTTACAATTTGGAGACAGGAGTCAAATCACTGCTGCAGTAACTGCCAGTCATTGCTAACCAGTTAATAGGATTTCAGGGGAAATCATGAGGACGAGGACTAATGTGTTCTCTGCCGTTGTCACAGATCTTCTGCTTGGAACTTGTGTGGTGCTTGGAAGATGCTGTGACTGGCACTGGCCAGCTCAGGTCACTGATCAGCTCAGGGGTTCTTCTCTCTGATCTTGAGAGGGAGAAGTGATTTTAGTAGGGATAGGTTCCCTACAGACATTACTTGCTTGCCATATTACTCAGAAGAGAATTTTTCTTTGATAGTAGTGGCCCATGCTGAAAGTGTTTCCAACACTTGTGAGCTTAGTGCACAGGCATCTCTCAGGCATGGTACCACTGTGTCCTGTTGACCCACTGTGAACATACTTTATAGTTCATTATTGTATGAGTGTCTTGTAACACTAACAGACACTCTGCATCTGTCCTGAAGTCTTGGGAGTAGCTGCTGTTACAGGACTAGTCCTGGGTTTATTCTATATTTTTTTAAACTCTGAAGTTCTGAAAAACATGGATGGTGGTGAGTGATAGGTGGTACTTCTTTCAAGAGTCCCATCCTGGTGTGTCTGCAATTGACATTTGGGGACATCTCTGCACTGTCTTAGATCTACTAGCAAATGTAAGGTTGTAGCAAAATGTTTCTGAAGATTTTGAAACCCTGGTTTTGAGCACTGTGCTGTGTCGCTCCTGTTTGTCACATGTGCTGTGGAGATGTGGTTTCCCTTTACCAGCTACTAGCTTTAATATTTGGATTTCAGCTGGAGCTGAAATGCAGAGGGGAATGTTTTAGCAAACTCTTTGTGGTAGTATTTGGAGAGTGTGAACTTGAAGCAGAGATGACCACAGGGTTCAAGGAGCTCTTAATTCCTGCTACTGGTTGAGGTCACCTGTTCTGTAACAGCATGACAATTCTGGCAGCTCTTGAAGCTGTGAGAGTGTAACTAAAGCCAGCACTGAAACAGAAAGGAAGTGACAAGGACAAGACAAAGATACTTTATATTAGCTGAATATATCCTCATCTCATCACCATGCACATGAGCTGTAAATGATAGTGAGTACCATGAATGTTCATCATGGTGAGACATTATAGTGGGCATGGGATGGACCAAGTGAGCAAATAGAAAACACAAACTACCTTTTATTTCCACATACAGAGGAGGCTTCCATCACTAAGGATGGAAGAGCCTGTGGAATTCTTATATTTCTAAACAATAATCATAATAGTACACATAATATTCCCAGTTTCTTCCTATTCAGCTCCTTGCAAGTCTAAAAGATAGGATAGGGCTCTCAGACTGACCTGCTGTGACTCAGTTTGAGTCATTTCACTTCTCATTATCTCTGTTTTTCCTCATATTGCTCATCTTACCCATTAAGCTTTAGTTTTTTAAAACAGGAACTTTCTCTTCCTGTGCATATTTATCTTGTGTCTAACTCAACAGCCTTGATCTTGGTTGAGGCCTCTTGGTGATACCAGAATACAAATAACAATAGCAGGCGCAGCAGAACAATAACAAGGCAGGTTGGTTAACCTTTGATGTCCCTTTCCTGAGACATCTCTAGGTATTAGAATACAGTTGCTTTTTCATTTATTTATTTTTCTCTCTGTGGTGACTTTGAGTTGGCATGTTGTCATATTCCAGTGACAAGTGACCACACTCCATGCACTTGCTGGCTTTTTCAATCAGTTATCATTTTTTATTCCATGTAATTGCCTTTTGTTTGCAGTTGTTATTTTAAAGGTGACCCCTGACCCTGCTCAGGGAAAGAAATAATGAGTCGATTGCTGTCTGAGACTTTCTTAGTATTACTACTCAGAGCAAGTGAATATTAGCAAGGGCTGGTACTGCTGCTCATCTGCACCTGCATGAAAGAAAAACTTGAAGGGTAGGGTGTGGTGGTGGTGGGTGTATTTTCTTTTCCTGCACTTCCCCCCCACCCTTCTCCAGCTGGTCCCTCATCTTGCTTCTCTCTTGTATTTCAGTTTCTCCCGTACTCATTTCTGTCGTGTGGAATTTGAGGTTTCTCAATACATTCCCTGCCCCCAGCCTGCGCGCTCCCCACGGGCCCGGCTTCCTCTCGCACATTCCACACTGGAGCGTACCACTCCGGAGGCAAAGTGGGCTCAGGGAAGAGTCCATCTGAAGCCTCTCTGTCCCAGGCCCACTCCGTCATCATCCTCATTATCTTCACCATGCTGAGAGCACTTTCACCAGTGAAAATGCAAAGATAACGGTTCTCATGGCACTGAGAATTACAAATTCCTGAAATATTTCCAACATCAACCAGCAGAAAAGCAGGGTGATAGAAAACAAATGGTGACAGGAAGGCATCGGGGAAATAGGAAAGAGAAATTTAGGGCTGTATAGGCTGAGGCAAAAAAAAAAAAAAAAGAGAGAAAGAGACAATAAAGCCAAGAGACAGGGGGAAAAAAAGCAGAAAGAGATGAAAAGCTGAGAAAATGTGAGGGCAAATCAAAGAATGAACAAATGAACCAGGCAGGCTGTAAAATGAAAGAGAATGAAATTAAGTGCATGGAACAAATATTCGGATAGTGATCAAGGATAGAGAGCAGATGCTGAATATGAGTGAGAGCCAAAACACAACAGGGATTAAAAAAATCTGTCAGAAGATTGGGTAAATTCTTGTTAAGTTTGTATTTGGTTTGATTTGAGTAACCCATCCCTCATTTTAATTTCAGCTTGTCTGCTAGGAATCTGGTACATCCACAGCAGATTATTTTCAAGGGCTGTTGCTGGTGTTTTGCTTTGTACTGTTTTTTTAACCAGTATTAATTGGGCCTGTCATCTGGGTAGGTCCAGGATGTAAGTGTTGTGACCTTTGTGGGAGAAGGTTTCTTCTATCACTTAATGTGTTTATGTTTGAAATACACGCTCAAACACACGGTCATCCAAACCTGCCTGCATCCCAGAGCACTCCATTTCTGGGAAGTCTGGTGTTGCTGAGTGTCGTCCTGGCACTCCCTATATCCACCCTGGAGAGGGGAAGCCCACAGGAAGAAGGATCAGTGTGCTGATGTGTGACTTCTGCATTAGGAACCATTGTCATGTAGCAGTTCAGAGCAGAACAAGAAGCTGCAAAAAGAATCAGGCAGAAAGGAACTCATCCAAATACAAACAGTTCTCCCTTATAAAATATTGAAGACAGGTAGCATATAAAACTTCATTTATGAGCTGCTCCCAGTTACAAACCATCTCTAGAGTGGCAGCAGCACCTTCACCAAACTGCTTTTAATAGAAGATGTCTTCCTTTGGTACTGTACTTTTCCATACAAGCTTGAGGGGAAAGTAATTTAGTTTAATAGCAGCCACCCTCATTTTGAAGCAGGCCTTGATTTAAAGCCGGAAGTAATTAAATGTAATGAAGCCCTAGGCTTCGGCACCAGGATCAGAGCTGTGCTATTCACAGCCATACATACACGTCCTTGTTGCTAATGTGTCACTACTCTGGTTTTTTCAATCACTGTGGCCTGGGTTTTTAATTCCTGCTCGGCAGGCCCTGGTACAGTATCTGTGGAGGTTAAGAGCTTTAGAGTAATGCTCTGAGAACAAAAGGAAGGCTTATCTCAGGTCTGAGGAGATTTCTTCTTTTCTTTATGAGATTTCTGCTTATTATCGAAATATGGCTTTTTGTGCTCAATTTCTTTTATTGCTTTATGTGGCAGTGGTTTGTCAATTCCTAATTCTAAACAAAAGCCTTTGAGGCAATTATTCCCACATTTCCCCTTTGACAGTGAAATTTAAAGTAAAGCTTGCCTTTTAAAGACACTTGCATACTGCTGTTTTTTCGCCTTCCCGTCCTCAGTAATTTAATCAGATTTCTCTGGATGTTCCCTGGGTGTTCTTTAGGTGTCCCTTGCTCAGCTTGGTATCTCTATGGCTCCTTCTGTTTGGCTTGTTAGCACTTTGGGACAGGGAGTTTGGAAGCTTCCTGAAGTCATTGGGAATTGTGCCATTGGCTTGAACAGGGACAGACTTTTTAACCTTGTGTTAACTCAGTGGTAACAGAAACCAAACTGACCTCTCAGTGTCTCTTTCAAGTTACCAAGATCCAAATATCAGATGTAATGTGTGACAGAATCCCAAAAAGAGGGTCATCAAAACAATCAAATCATACAGGAATGCTGTGGGATCCACCCGCCAGTGTAAATAACTCTGTGACCTCAGTTTCATTATTCTTCCTTTCTGATGTCAATAACTTCCCACCATAAAAGTGTACCATGAAATGGAAGATATTTGAGAAGTCTGCCTACCAGCATGGCTCTCATATTCAGAAGTTAAAGAAAAATATATTTTTCAGTAATATGCATGCATGCATTAGTCTGCATTAATATGCAGACAGATTGCATACTGGCTTTTAAAACTGTTATTTTTAATATGTTATAATGGTCTATTAAAAGCTGGATCATACAAAGGTTTTTAATACAGAGACTCAGGACAGCAACCTCAGCTATCTCTCTCTTCTTTCAGCCAAAAGATTGTGAATAGTCAATCCTGAAAAAGGATTTTTTTTTCCATATTGTAATCATTAATAAGGCTGAAATATAACAGTCCCACAAACTCTAATCTCATTGCTCCTCTAAATGTACTGTGTTGATTAGTTTGCCCTTTCCAGACTATCCTCTAAAAAACCCTAAGATTTTCATCATGTGATTACTAGAAATGTATGGTCCCAATATTTTTAACAAGAAACTTTACTAAAATTACTGAACTAGGTTGTGGAACTGACTTAACAATGTGTTATACTACTGGGGTGAGCAGCATTTTGTGAGTGGCCAGTTTGTTATTTTGGTGTCCAAACTGGGTATTCTACAGTTAGAGGTGAAGGATGCAAATAGATCAGAGGTAGTAGCAGCAACTTCTGGCAAAGCAGCACTTCCCATTTCCTGTTGATTTGCAGGTGGGCTGGCTGATGGTGGTATGGCCATTCCTTGTGTGGTTGAACTCAGTGGAAGGTGGAAGCTGCTCCTTTCCAAGGATGCCTCTTTTCATCTTTTGTAACCCTCAGCTCTCAGCCACACACTAAGCCTCCTACAAGGTATTCATCTTTGTGCTGACTTTTCTTGGCTGTGAGTGCCATGGATTACTGATCCTGTTTTTTCTTCAAGTAATTACTTTTGCATGCTAATGGGTGAACAGTGTTGCACATTCTAGTGTCCTGTTTGAAAACAGTGAATTTTCTGAGCACTATTAATATGGGTTGACATTCATTTAGACTGTTTGTTATGCCACAGGTTGTTTTAGCAGCCTCCTTGCTACCATCCTAGGTTTCTTTCTCTTATTCTTTTACCTAGACATCCAGCCTCTTTACTTGCTATGCTAGAGCAAAGCTGATCAAACGGCACTTACCTGTTTAGATGGTGGAGGATAGCCAGGATCAGGGATTTTACAGTGACCAGGTTGTAGAGTCAGTTGCAGGTCAAAAAAGCTGTAATCATTGCACTATGGGCTACACTTAAATGGGCTTTCCTCATTTACTTAGTGCACTTAGTCCCTGCTTGAGATTACAGTTCTCATATAATGTAGGATTGAAAAATAACTCTGCAAGGCATACATTGCTCATATTCTCATATTTATAATTTTTGCCCCACTCTCTCCCCTCCCCTTCTTTTTCTAGCACAGGCTACACTTACACTTTAGCGTGTAAGCTTTCTGTAGAAAATACATTAAAGTGTACACAGTTACTAAGGCATTCATCAAGTAAGAACATTCCTGATTTCTTGGTTTGGAATGATCCTTGAAAGACCTTGTTTATTTCCCAGCAGACTTGTATATCTTTTGCATGTATGCAGAACAATTACATTTCAAGGAAAGTGCTGTATTATAGCCTTATTACTTAACAGATCTGATTATTTCTTCCACCTTACGCAGAGCTGCCTTTCCAATTCAGTAGATCTTGAAAGATCATTCGGAGGAATAACATCAAAGCATACCTTGCATAGCAGTGGAGACCCTTGTCTTTGAGGCATACTTTGCATCTCCCAAGAAGTGTCAGCTCTGCCCTCCACAAGAACACAGGTAATTTCTTATCTGTAAACAACATGTCACCCCACAGGCCCTTTCTGCCCTCAAGAAATACAGGAAGGCCCAGGCCACAGCAGTGGTCCCTGGGCAGGTCTGACTGCTGGAGCCCTGTTCTCAGCAAGGCACAGCGGGCAGCTCCATGTTCACTACCCACCTGGCAGTGTCTGTGGCCTGGAAACCCCTCTATCTTTCTGATTTCACAGTAGGCCAGTGACTGTGAACAGTGTGAATGGGAAAATACAGCAACAAGTAACAGTCGCTCATCTCCAGGGTTTAGGAACCTGCCTGAGATATCAGGGAAAACTCTGGTCTCTGGTCCACCTCAGCAGCCCTCAGATGGGCAGCAGCCCAGCCCCAGCCTGAAGTGCAGCCTGCACACCAGAGGCATATGCCTTCACAGCTTTTAAGTTTGGGGGTAGTGTTGAGCTTTTAACACAGTGTGCAAGCTTTCACTGCTTTTATTAATTACTTCTTCTCAAGTTTCCACATTTTATTTTGTTATGTTAAAATTCCTGTAAGACAGTATGTTTTTTAAGCCCTTGTGGATCTTTACATATTTAAACCCCTGTGGATTATATACAATACAGTGGTACAGCATTTATCAAGGTACAGGTCTGGTAGTATATTTCTGAAATTTGCCATGAGATCCATGTGTATTCATGAAGTATATGGATAAGCATAACACAGCATATTTAGTCATATCTTGTCTCACCTGATTAAAAACCCCAGTTTTAAATAAAAAATGGTGTTTATTCAAAAGTGATGCAATTTTCATGAAACTGCTTTACGCTTTTAATGAGATTAAGATGCAATATGCGCTAAGATTCACAGCAATATTTGTGATATTATGAACTAGTTGTTATACTCATGACATTATTAGCTGCAATTTATTAAACAAAGCACTAACAAACTGCAGTCACAATTTAGTCAGATGAAATTAACCTTACCATATATAAAACCACTTCTTAAAAATGCACGTAGTGTCATATTTCACAGTTACCATGACCAGCTCTCTTTACTCCTCCAAACTGGAAGGCAGACGTGCAATCCAAACTAAGTAAGGGAAGATAAAACCTGTTCTCAAAGTAGCAACACAAAACACCTAAAAATACTGTTCCATATGAGCATATTTTCTCAGTTTGGAAAAAAATCATCTTCCTCTCTCCTCATAACACATGCAGAGGTCTCTGCTCCTGTCGCTTGCTGCACAGCTTTCCACCGGCTGCTATAAACCGGGGGAGGTAGTTTTGGCTGCTTTATCTCAAAAAAGCAATGGATTTTGTTGAAGTCTTTCCCACAGGGGCGCCGTTCAGCTGCTTGGGCAGAGCTGCTGTGCAGGCCATGACAGGAGGGCAGGGCTACACCAGAGGTTTGTGCTGCCACACCAGGCGAGGGCACAGGGATGGTGAGGGCTGTGGTGTGACTGGTGGTGAGGGTGTGAGTGGTGAGCCCACAGTGCCAGCCCACTGTGTACCCCTAGGGATGAGGGGTGGTGCTGGGCAATGTCCCAGCGTTGGGGCTGGGGACATCTCCCAGCCAGCTTGGCTTTGCAGCGCTTCTCTTCAAGTGCTGTGTCCAGAGGTGGCCCAGGTGAACCTGTCCTGTGTCCTGCCTGTGCTGGAGCAGCATCCCTGCCTGGAATGCCATGGGGTGTGGGACCCACTCATGAGTTCTGACAGTGCTGCAGGGACAGGAGCTGTGGGTGGGGAGGGACATAGAGAGGGGTCAGCACAGCCTTTGCAGTCTGGCCCAAACCAGACTGTTTCACCCAAAGTGAAACAAGCACTTTGTAGCTGTCCGGGCCCCTAGGTTGGCCTGGAGCACATGTGGCCTCGGGGATGGCTGCTGTGACAGAGATTCTGCCAGGCTGGGTGCAGGTGGCTGATATTTGTCTGGCAGCACGAGAGTGGCAGCCCCCGAAAGCTGGGAGGGGTGTGTGGGTTGGCTACAGAGAAGGAGCTTAAACTGAAATCTGCTTTTAGGTCAGTTTGTCTTCTTCCAAAATAAGTGTGTGGGCTACAACCAGAGTGGTTTTATAGCAGGTGAGAACAGCATGTGTTTGATACCACGTTTCAGAGTACAAGAAAAGTGGGATGTGTATAGAGTAACTGGACAGCAGGACAGGAGGGTCGTGTTTGCTTCAGCTGGGGAATTCTTGATTTGGAAGTGCCATGGCTGCATCAGCATCCCAGGGTGGGTGGGCTGAGCAGGTGCCTGACTCCTGAGTGCTCACAGGGGCTCTAGGAGGCACACGGTGACAGCAGTGGTGATTGTTCCAGCATGTTCAAAAGACCTGGTAGAACGTGTGTCCTCTGACTGCCTACATTTTCTATAGCAGGAAAAATCATCTTATACCTGGGGCTGCTTTGGCTTTTTAAAAGAATGTACTGAGTGGTTAAATGCCTTAATGGTAACTATGTGCAACCTGACAGCTGATATTTTCATGAAGATACAAAGCTGTTAGACCTATTAAAAAGTCTAATAATCTAATCCCCTAAATAAGTTATATTAAAATAATGTAAGTGCATAATGCAAACGTTGTAGTTGTTTTCCCCCTTTACAGCAATCTTACAGCTGTTGCTTTGCTGGGATTAATTTGTCTCTAAGGGGTTTCAACACTATCCTCCCCAGTGCATTATGAGAGCCTGTAATGTCATGTAATCGGTGCCATATTATTTTTGTCAAAATCTCTGGGAGTGATGTAAGAGGAAAAAGGAAACTAGCTAACTCCCAACCATTTGACCAAAGGTTAAATTAGTCTTGGCCTTCTCCCAGCCGGACCTGAAGCTTCTCAGTCAAACATTTGTTCTGCCCTGCTCAGAAAAATGTGATGTCTTTTCTCGTCTTTTCTCCCTCCCATGTTTGTTTTGTTTTGCTTTGTTTTTCTTTACCGATGTCACATGTTATCTTTAGTGTTACGCACATATTTGTTGAGGAACACATCACTGGGACAACAGATGTTACCTACTGGAAGGTCAGACCTTTGGTTCATGAGTCTTTTAGATGCTATGGAATGTTATGGGCATGAAGGCTACATTTTAAGTAGGTCATATTACCCTGTGCAAGAAAACTTTTATTTATTGTGTGCAGTAGATGCACAATTTCAGTCCAATCCAGTCCAAGCTGGCCCAAGCATGGCCCTTTGTAAGACTCCAGAAGATGTTTATCTGCTTGAAGGAAGCTAGAAAATCTCACAGCAGCAGTATTTGGTAGGTGGTATGAGAGTCTCCCTGCAGACTCCCCATGCACAGTTTGGTGGTATGAGAGCCTCTCTGTTCCCCCCGTGCACATTCTGAGAACCTCCTGGCTGTCTGGAGTAACAAACAGCTGTTTGTGTGTTTTCATGTCCTTTCCCACGTGCAGTGATAGGTTCTGGTTTTTTTGCTTCTTAGATAGATGTGTACACATTTAAGACAAAAGATGGTAAGTTTTTTGAGGTTCTTTAGCTTGTTAGTTAAGAATATTCATTGAATTGCAAAGGGCTGATATTGAAGTGTTCTGTTCTATGTTATGAGCTAGTAATGTCTGAAAAGATGGAAAAAATATTGGTCTGGTCTTTAAGCAGTCTGGTGGCTTATCACCTTTCTTTGGTGTTGAGAAAGGGTTGGGCTGCCACAAGAAGAGATTTCTAACCAGAGTCAGCTGAATTGAGACTGTCATGAGAAGAAAAAATTGTCTGGTGCACTGAACTACAAAAAACATTCTGAATGGGAATGAAGCAGAGGAATGAGCAGGTCAGCTGGTGTACTTGGGTATTAAGCCTTGGTGAGAGTTCAGAGATGTTCAACATTTTATGAAAGTCCAAGTATTTCTTAATGCATCTGAATTTATGTCTTCTTTTATATGTTTTTCTGCTTATGTCTAGTTATATATTTGAAAAACTGCCAGAAGTCCAAATGCCAGTAGGGGCCAATTTGGAGATACATATTTTGGCTGCTTAATTTATATTCATCAGAATAACAAATGTAGATTTTAATTGATCCAACAATAGTCATTGAAGAAGCATGATTAAAAACCAAAAATTGCTATAGGACTAATCTCATAAACTCCTTTGTTACACTAAATAATATATTTTCATGTTATCTATTTCCATAGTGCTTTAAACAGCAAACAGTATGAAGATGCAGTCTATTTAGATTGTATTGTTTTTGTTTTAGTTAAAACATTTTCTGAATGATAGATTTGTATGAAAGTCACTTGGAATTTGTGCCAGGTTTAGATGTTTCCATCTAATTTGAGCTTCAGAATAAAGTTAGAGGAATCTTTTAATAGTCCTGGGTCCTTTCAGGTTATTTAGGAGGATCTTTCAATCCTTGCAAGTGAAGATGCAATTAATTAGTGTTATGTATTGCTGTTTGCTAGTTCATGTACACTGTATATGAGCAAGGATAGTTCAAAGGTTAATTTTCTTTTCCCTTAGCTCTGCTGAGTGGACTGTGGCCACCCCATGGGAAGTAAGGGTTCAAAAGTGACCTTGCAAGTTATTCTCCTTGGGAAGAAACAAGTTGAGAGTCTGGTTGAGGAGTGCTCTCCACCCTTAGGAAGAACACAGCTTGCATTGCATCACTTGTTTGCACTGGCTAGAGCATATTATTGTAGTTGTGAAGGCAGCTGAATTGTTTGTAGTACTTGGTACCTTCTAGGAGGGTATTACACTGCAATTGCACTGTAAAAAGAAAATACCAGGAGCTTAGAGCAAGGAGCTACTGTGACTATATGCTGTTTGTTCAGTATTAGACAGCAGAAAAGAGTATCAAGACTTGTAATAAAAGAGTAGATGAAAATCATGTACAGAACTGCATAAATAACACTGTGTAAATGCTTAGGTGCATAAGGAACCAAAATAATGAAGTGGCAAGGGTTTAACAAAAAACATATCAACATGAATTATCTGATCAGTTTAGCAAACCATTAACATTTAGGATGGTGATTGTCAAGAACTTAGAATGAACTTGTACTAGTTTCCGTTTATGTGTTTTTTCTCTGTATATGTTTTTCTAAAAGTATAGGGGTTTTTTACTTAAAAGCATGCACTTTTTTACATTCTCAAGGCATTAATATACGTGTGTTACAGTGGAGTTGTTTATTGGCACCTTGGTGCGGATTTAGCAACAGTTAGTAAGAGGCTCTAATCAGGATTCCCTGAGGGTGACCCAGCACATTGCTTACGTAGTGATGCAGCTTTGCCATCGGTCATCAATAGCTGTGGGTTTAAAACATACAGCATTGAATATGATTTGAATTAATCAGGGTAAGATTAAAATGAGATTCCCAAATTAGGAACCTGGACAAGATGAATCTTGCTGTAAATTTATGTCTGTGCTGGAGATGCTGCCACCTGCTCTGTGTGCCTGATCTCCCACTGCTGTCTTAAAGGATCCAGTCAACAGGGTCACCTCAGGGTAGAGCTCTCCCTGAAAGCCACTGCCTGTGCTGGCTGGACCTCAGTTAGGAATCTCAGGTAGGGTTCCATCTCTAGACTCAGCTTTTCAAAGATTTTTAGTCAGGCTGCAATTAATTGGTGTTTAAGCACAACCAGCCCTGACTAATCCCTGATTGCTTCCTTGAGTTAATGCCTCACAGATAACCAAATACCTGTATATCCTAGGTTTTTATAGGTGCTGAACACAGTCAGTTCCCAGTGAACTCATCAGGGATGAACAGTGCTTAGGTCCTCTGCAAACTCATCTGTTGTGGGGAGCAATTGTAGGAATGGGGAGAGAAAGGGAATGCAGGGGATTGAATTCTGTGCATCCAAAGAAAAAACCTGCAGCCTGGACATGTGTGTGTGTAAAAACAAACAAACAAACAAATCACAGGTGTATCCAAGATGGAGTTTGCCACTTGGCTGTGGAGAAACAGGAATCAACACACCAGAGCTGCAGGAGACTGATACAAGTGCTGAAAAGCTTATTTGTCTATGGTCAAGCCATGGTGAAAGCTGATGGTACTATTTATTAGCTGAGAGATCCTGCTCTGAGTCTAAATATATAGAAGTGAGTGGCTGGTGTGGCTATGTGTCACAAGGAAAATCAGACCCCACTACATAAGGCCTTGAAAGATCATTAGTTCCAAAGAATTTCCAAAGACTTTCCTCAGCTCAGTTTGTCAGAAGTGTAAATTCTACTTTTACAGATCTTTAGACAAACTGAATTCCTCTGCAAGAGTCTCATAGTCTCTGTGTATGTGTTTGCATGTATTAATCTTTCCTTAGCAATAATAGAAGTAACAAGCCAGTACCAAGCAGCTCACTGTTCTAGGAGCCAGGAGACCCATGCCTAGTCCTGGCCTTTGCAGCAGATTGTCCTCTGTAATCCTGAGATGAGTTACTCAATTTTTTTCTCAATCACCTTCTTGTCTGTAAAATTATAATAATTATTATTTTCTTAATAGATTTTCATTTTACTTTTAAAACTTTCAAGGCCTGTGCCAATCTAGGATGTTTGTAGAGGACAGTGAGGCTGTGCTTTTGATCGAGTGCATACAAATAATCAAGTGATTAATTAACAACTTTTCCTTTTTTTGTGCTGTGAAGTAGGATTGACAAAGATGTTGCAAAAGAAAGCAAATATTGTTGTCCCTGCAGGCCATTGCAGCTGAAATAACTTGATTTTATTAGAACAGTTTCAAAATGGATGCTTACCTTGTAATTCTAACTCCCACAGTTCTTGTAACTTTGGTTTGTAGATCATCCAAAGCCTATTCGTGTTGTAAATGTATTCCATAGGAAGTGATGATATCTACAGTCTCATGAAGAGAGGAGAAGTTTCTTTCCAGGTCTGAACTTCTTGAAAATGCCTGATATAAAGAATCAGCTGAAGCAAATGCATGGGTTTGGATTTTATATGGATTCTGGAATTCTGAATATTGTATGAGGTTTATGTAACTAGATGTTTTATATGCAGAGGAACCTTTTTATTTAAATTTCTAAATTTAAATTTTTATTTACATTTTTATTTAAATTCCTAGAATAATATCACTTAAAGAACAGTTGGAGAGGAGGAGCTGTGCAGGAGATGTGATCAAGTGCATGACTGGGAGTGGGGCATGAGGCTGTACGAGGTGTGCTAAGGACTGTGGGAAAAGAGGAAGTGAAAACCCATCTAAGCCTCCCACTCCCCATTCCCATCTGTAAATTTTGTCCTGGTTTATCAATTTTTCTCTCTGCTCAGCAGCATCTACACTTGCTCAGATTCTCCAACCTCAGATGCCTGTGGTTGCAATGGTTTGCAACTCAAGTTAAAGTAATCATGCATGTCTTCCAGATCTTTCATAACATTCAAAGCAGGGCAAGATTTAAAAACCTAGAATGTTTACTTTTATTTTAAAGGTTATAAAACATGTTTAAACAATGAGTTCTGAACATACACTATGTTACTACTGCTTAGTTGCCTAGTAAAAGTAGATTGCAAAGTTATTTGCTGATAACTATATTATTAATTATTTGCTTGATAACTATAATTGAGGAAAAGGTGTGTTAGAATGGAGAGGATGGTTAAGATAGGCTTCTGCAGATGTGACTGATGACTTAGCAAACACTGGCTGCTGTGCCCAAGCCACAAAACTCAGAGATGTTTGCTGCCTTGGTTCTGCAGTCTGAATCACCCAGGAACACAGTCTAGTGAGAAGCTACTGCCTGGCCTTCCCAAGTGTTTAACTGCACACCTGGAAACACCAGCAGAGACTACAGGCACATTCAGGGCTTTGCCTCAGCCCAAACCTTTAGAGAGGCTCCATTTACTCCAAGAGGAATTAAGAAGGGAGAAACAAGTCCAACAGGAAGAATAATAAGGAAGAAAAGTTGCTTGTCCTGAAACTTTGTGTGAAACAAAGACAAATTGGAAGAAGCCCACCAGTTTGATGTCCTTTCTCAGGCAGAATCTGCTGGTGGCTGAACTCAATTCTCTGTGCAACATGGTTCTTGCTGCTGAACACAACTTCCACACTAATGCATGAAATTTACCTTTGTTCTTCTGTGCTTTGTCAGCAAAACAGCTGAGAACAGCATTTCCAGTGGCTTTGGTTTGGTGACTGCATTACTACCCCAAAGAGACAAATAGTAAAACTGAGGAAAGCATGGGATTTTTTTCCACTCAGTTTTTAATTCTAAGATTGTTCATTCTATCAGTAAAATTCTAAAAGCATAAAGAAATCTCTTGGCCAGCCCATAATCCTAGAGCATTTAGAAACTTTCAACAAATACCCTCACCCAGAGAGATTCTGCAGTCTGTAGTATGAATTTTTCCTGAAAAGGAATGGGGCCCCACTCTTTTCATGTTGGAAACTGCATGCTAGAAGGTTAGCTGGTAATTAGTCTTCCCAGAGAGGACATTGTAAAAACAAATCATCAAGTCATTTGTTGCTGTTCTACCTAAGAACACAGTTAAAAGAGCCTCTTTGCCAAAACCCTGAGAAAGAGCTGGGGATGGTCTATGTGTTTTTACAGTAGAAAGCAACGAGCAGTCCTGTCTTTCAGCAGACCATTGCACCAGCCATTTGATAATACACATTCAGTTCACTACAGGGAAGAAAACAGGCTTGGAATTTTTGTAGGAAAGAACTATAAGGTGATTCTGAAAACTGAGAAACAGTTTCTCCAGTGATTTTTGTCTTAGTTGTTTTCATGTCTCTATAATGGACTATGAAATTAACTTCAAACATTTGTCTCAGAGACTTGACTATGAAGTTGCTGCAGATGCAGGAGATATGTGTATCTTTCTGTGTCTTTTGGAAAGGCATTGGGCAGCTGGAGCCTACTATCATTTTCCCAGTAGAGTGATCTGAAATAGTTCATCAGAAAGGTTCATAATAGGGAATCTAATGGGACTTGTGGAGTGTCAGATGTTCCCTAAGGAGACTCCTGTAAGAATCTATTTTACCAGTGGTATTTCCAGGGCATTTTCCCCCAGAAACATGTTTGTCCTGGGGAGGCAAATGCTGCAAGGGGAATTCTGCTGGAGAGGCTGGGCTGCAGCAAAGACAGAGTAGGAGTTGCTCTGGGTTTTGCTGCAGTCTCCTTATGGGAGTAGGTGGTCCTGTGTGTATTGGTCTGTTCAGAGACCTGGCCAGTTTAGCAGTTCCCAGGAGCAGTGTAGCAATGGCTTCCTGTGGCTTCAGGTGTGCAGTGTGCCCTGTGGAGAAACATAGGAGAAATTTTCAAGACAGGATCTTGCTCCATTTAGTTTCATGCCAGGATAGAAGGGGCGTGGTGCTCTCAGCAGCCTCCTCCCTCACGCCAAATGTGGCACCCCTGTGGTAAGGCAGCCCTGGGGCAATGCAGCATCCTGGTGTGGGAGCTTTCCTGGTCCTGCTCAGGAGCTCCAGGCTACCCAGGAACAACAGACTGG
The DNA here is from genome assembly GCF_036417665.1 of Passer domesticus. Taxonomy (NCBI): domain Eukaryota; kingdom Metazoa; phylum Chordata; class Aves; order Passeriformes; family Passeridae; genus Passer; species Passer domesticus. The sequence continues at coordinate 6,896,024 of NC_087487.1, read as the reverse complement.
TAACTGTCAATGCCCATTTCTTTGGCAACAATATGTTTTTCTCCTTGATTTCACAGCCAGGTTGTATTCAAAATAGAATATGTATGCATGTGATGCTGAAGGAATAAGGCTGATGAGTATTTGATGACCTTTCTCCTTGGAATACTTGATTTGAATAGTCTGTCTGCTTAGTTCCCATCGCTGTACAGACTGGGCCTGGGCATCTCACCAGCCAGCTCTGAGCAAGAGTCACAACATTCTCTGGTGAATGAACAAGCTGTGAGTTCTAACCCAGTGTGTCAGATGCCACTAGGCATCCCCTAGTGGGGAGTGCTTTAGCCAAAATCCCTTATCTGCAGTTTGTTGGTGGGAGCAAAGAGCACCTTTTGATTCAGCATCCTTCCCAGAAATCTGAGTGTTTGTGATGTTCAAAATCAAAAACTAAAAGAAGGCCTCGCTTGGCAGGCACTGACTGTGCTTTGAGATTAGATGTCAAGTGCCAAAGACTGTGGGAGAGGTTTTTGACAAACAGAAAGCAGAAAACAGCAGAAACCTCTCAGGAGATCCTGCTCTGTGTCCCATCTTGTGGTATGATGAGAGTACAGAGAGGGAAAAGTGGTGGACCATGAGCTGGAGCCCTTTTGCAAGGGCAAGCAGTAGAAATACATATTCTTTATGTTTGGTAGCAGGAATGAGGTGCACACAAAAATCTTGCTAATTATGCTGCTCTAGGAAATGGAAACTCAGTCAGACATACATAGAGCAGGGAAAGCCCCCAGAACTGAGTTAATATGAGCACCAGCCTCACCATGTGGGACCATAAGGGAGAAGGAGAGGGGCTAAGCAAGGTCACAAAAATGATCAAATTCTGTGAGAGCGCATATACACAAGAGTATGAAGACTTTGACAAAAGCTAGTGGTGGATCATTGAGAGGCCAAGGCAGTTAAGTTCCTGCTTTGTTACATAGATAAATTGCCAAAGGAAACATTATCCAAACAGTTCTACTTCAAAGGCAAAACGACAAGCTTTGGGGAACTTGCGGTACTTTCAATCTGGCCAATAACCAAGTGTAAAGTGTAAAATATACATGTTTAGGAAGTAGGACACATGCCGTTCAAGACAGGCCTTTCCCATGCTCTCAGACCAGTGCAGCTTCATTTGATGTGCAAATGCATGATGTGTGATCTGTCCTGGCAATGTGCTGCCTGCCAGCAGCACAAACATTTCACAAGCACCCTTTTGGGTTACTCCAGCCTGCTGTGTGCACAGCCTCCTTGGCAACCTCTGCAGCTGGAGCTTTTCTTACAGTCTGTTGCTGTGCTGGTTGCACAATCCAGGTTTATGTAGTGTGTCTCATCAAGAGACTCCAGGCAGTTAAAAACACCTTGAAAGCATCCTGGAATTGCAGGGTTTGATGTTAGATACTACAATTAAATGACAATACAAGGAATGGTTACAGTAATGCACTGGGGAACATATCAGTAATGTAGACTCAGTTGATCCTTAAGGCAGATTGTCCCAGCAGATGTCCCAGCCTTCCTAGATATTGGTGACTTCAGGGTATTACAGATGATGGCAAAGGCCCTCTATAATGTGTTTATAAATTTCACATGAAATCAGGTGAAAAAAGTGTTCTCTGGAGTCCTTCCTGGCACTGCAGGCACAGCCAGAAATACATGTACTATGCACAGTACAAGCCAGCCTCCATTACTTGATGAAACTCATCCTAAGAACCCATGAAAAGTAACAGTGTAAATGCTCACCATAAAGAAGCAGTGGATTGCAGGTGTGGTCTCTCTTCAGTACAGGCTTGAGTGGATTTAAATGTATGATATCAGAAAACAATAGTTGTGGTCTTTATGAGGCAACCGAGCTCTAGAATACCTGTGCTAGTGGGATGAGGCTGGCTTTTACTGAGGGTTCAGGATGTAAACTCAGCTGGCAGAACTGATCAGAACCAACCATTCTTAGGAACCAGGGGCATGCAGATGGTGTTTTTCCTCCCTCTCTAACAGTAAGCTAAGGGACTTAGGTAGGGACATTATGCAGACCTGTGGTGACTTGCCCCAGTAGTGTGGGGTACTGACTTACCTCAGTAGCAAGAGGCAAATCAGCCTTGAGCCTCCCCTCACAGTGTTGGGACAGATTCCCAGTCCTGTGTGTGTGTGCAGCCTCTGGGCCTAAGGCATAGATAAGCAGGCACTTGGTGCTGAGCACTACCCAGTGCAGCAGCTGTGGCTACACAGAAAACTTAACCTGCTGTCCACCACTGAAATGCCTGAACCTGTGCTGCAGGCAGCTGTAATCATCTGTTACTTGTGTTAACCTTGAATTCCAGCATGTCAGTTCCGGTCCTCTGAGAAAAATTAGGGAAGTGCTTATTGAAACCAGCATCCCAGCACTCCACACTGTGCTGGGTGGAAGAGGGAAGTGGGACCCCAAGGCTCAAGAGCCTTAGTAGTAGCATATTCTAGCCACACTTTAGTCATGTGAGATTATACCGCTATTCTCACTTCAGACTAATCTATCCTTATAAATGGCCCAACTTCACACTTAAGTCCCATATTGCTTCAGGAGTTCCTGAGCTTTCTGGCTGAGCCACACACAGTTCCCTGATACCCGTGCACTGTCAGTGGACACAGAGGATACAGTGAAGATACAGAAAGAATTATAGACTGTGTGTTTAATGAGGACAAGGGAGGAAGATGGGTTTTATGCAGCTGTAGTCTAATGTGCTGAGAGAAATTTGTTCGAATGGGTTGGGAATGCTGATGGCATCTAATAGCCACGAAGGCTTTTCCTGCTTCCTGATAGATATAGCACTGTGAATATCAGTCATTGTGGTATGAAGTTGTTACGAGAAAAATAACTTCCTGTGTTGATGGACTTAGCATGCAGTAAATGGAGACGTATGGATGCAAATGTAAGGTGGTAAATGTAGCTCTCCAGAGCTCCATGTGTAACCATGCAGAGTCATAAGTAAAAAGTACAGAGCATTGCTTGTCTTTGACTTCCTCTCTAGCTCAGCTGGTGCCTTGAATTCAGTGTTATTATGGTTCTTTTTTTCCAGGACAGAACTGAGAAATAACAGGGTGCTGTGACACACAGTGCCACTGCATAAGCAAGGCAAGATTTTTCATCCTGGCCTCTGTGGGGAGAAAGAGCAAGAGCAGTCTCTGTAACAGGGCACAAATAAATGTGTGAATGCTATCCAGGTAGTATCAATATCCACTGCTTTGTCTGAAGGCCACAGAACTGAAACCTTTTTGCCTTTCTTCACATCCTTTTCTAGAAGAAATGCACAATTAGTTCCAAACTCTCCCTTTACTACACCTGTACACTTTTATTGCTACATTCACTTTCACTGGCTGGAACTTTGCTCATTTCACCAGAAGACACTCCTTGTTTTCAGTGGGTTCCAGAACAACCTTCCTTCCTTTGTTTTGCTTTCAGAAAAGGTCTCTATTGCTTGTGCCTGTGTGACTGCCTGGAGTGCTGAGACAGGTGGCAAGTGGGTCAGACAGATGGGGAGTATGGAAAGTGCTAATTGTCCACCCAAAGTCCCACAACAGAGTTGTCCATGCCATTTGTTAAATAGAAATGATACTCTGCTTAATATATACCTGATATTCCAGACTTTCAGGAACAGTGCTCCTTCCTAAGAATGCAATTTCCTTCCTATTATTGAGTTTTATTCTCTTTAATCCCATCTATTCTAGTCAAGTTACTTCATTGTGATTGCCCCTCAAGTGTTGATTAAACCAATGGTATTATTCCGAGGTGTGACCATTGCTTGCCATACAATGAAATAGCTTGGCACTATTAACTGAGTAGTTACTTTAGCTAAATAGGCACCATTTCAAAAAGGAATGCAGGTCCTGGCAATGTAAATAACCTGGAATAAAGGCATTGCTTGAGGGAGAGCTGTATAGTACCTGGCTATGTGAATTCAGTCTGTCCTTGTCCCAGTTTAGCATTTTGAAATCAGAGTTAAGTAGACTATCTCTCCATAAAAGCTCTGAGTGATAATTTAATAATCTCTGTGAAACGTTTACTAGAGAAAGAAAAGGCATCATGATTTTTAAAAACATTATCCAAAAATCAAGCTGTGATGCAGCAGTTTGCAAGGGTGCCCCACTGGTTTTGATGACTTCAGACCTGCCCCAATAGCTAAATTTTATGACCATAAGGGTGAGGATGAACTTTGACTATGACCTAGATCTGCAATTCACAAGTGTTTTCATACAGCTGCAATAATATTCCAGAAAATGTAATTGGCCTTTTACTTCATTCACTTTTGCAAATGAAAATAAAGCTACTGTGAGAGCAGATCTTTTGCTAAGAAAATATTTTTTTTAATATTTTTATAGCTCTGTCAACAATAAAGGAGTCTCACAGTCTAAAGTCTTTCTCTAAACCTTTTTAATGGAAAAAACTTCATAGAAAATATCCTTTTACTTTTTTAATAACATATAACTATATACATGATTAAAAACTGTAACAAAAAGCTGCAGGGACTGGAAGAATGTTTTGTTGGATCCATGCAGATGGTACATCTAAAAAAGGATTTCACAAATCCATGTACATCAAATGGAGCTGCAGTGACAGGGTTGAAAAAAATGGCAACTCTATATTATTTACCTGAATGTATTGGGAATAAAGCACAGACATACAAAATACATGAAAAGAATACAAAAGAGTACATGGTGTAAATGCTGTAAGCACAGGAAGTTTCTTTTTTAAGCAAATAGGAGAAAAGAAGTTAAATCTCCTTTTTCACATTTTATATTGCAGTTTAAAAGATTACTAATCTCTTACTTGCTGTATTTTGCTTTTTCTTCACTCTGACATACACTACAGTAGAAGTATATGGCATTGGAATTTAACAACTCAGGAATACTTTATCTCCATGCCTGTGAATGTACTGTCAGTTCTCAATAATGACATGTAGACATATTGCTTAAAAACACACACACAGTTTGACATGAGTGACAAAATATTGAGGGCCACCACACTACAAAGTGCTGGAGACTTGTCCTGATCCAGCAGTATCTTGAAGGACACATACAACTTCAAATCTAAGAGGAACTCCTCAGAGACTAAAAGAAGTTAAGAACATGCAGAAGTTAGTTTCTGATCAGGGCTGGAGTTTGAACAGTTCATAGCACAGACTGTGCAGCTAGGAAAACTTACACCTGAGGCTGTAATTCTGTCCTTACACCTCAGATTGTGTAGCTATTTATTGTACTTCTAAAATAGATTTTATTAATTCTAAGTTAAAACAGAAATTAAACCTCTTTAAAAGAATCTGGGGGATTGATGAGCTCTGCAGCTGAAAAAGGAAAGAGATAGTGTTTAGTTTGTCAGTGATAGATTTGAAGAGATTTTGTAGGCAGCAGGTAAAAATGTGACAGGTTGTAAACACCTCAATTCTGAAAGAACTTGCTTATATTTCTGTCCTGGATCCAAAAAACCCAAATAATTGAAAGCTCAGTACCAGCCAGTAACATCACCTGAGGTGCACAAGCATGGTGAGGATGGCAAGACATCATTTAGTAAAAGCTGTCACAAGTACTTAATGATTCCCAGTGTAATCACAGGCAATTTAATAGCAGACAAATAAATGGAGCCTGTGTGTGCACATATTTGTTTAAAAAAGAAAAAAAGGTGAAAGCAACAACAGTAACAATAACAACAACAAAACTAGACAAGCAGTGAAAGCTAAAATATTCTGTGAAGCCTTGGAATCTGTTCCTGTTCTCGTTAACACCCACCCACCCTGTCTGGCCTTGCTCTTTTGGCAGGCAGGTAAATCCCTTCAAGTTCCTGTGAGTGAAGGAGGACTTTTTGCTTATAGCAAGACATAAAGTAATTACGAAAATAAGCTTTGAAATCCAAATTGCTGTGAGCCATGAAAGCCAAATCTCACTGATAAGTATTTGGCTTTCATTGGCTGTGCAGCAGATTGATTCCCTCCCCAGTCTGACCTCTTTATGTGGGTGGGCTAATTGGAAAGTTGCCACTGTGGCAGGTTTGAGGCCATTACCATTCAGAGTCTTTTATTTTTTAAGAACATCAATGACACTTGTTTGCGTTGTTCATTGCTAGTGTTCTGGTAAAATCTGGATTATAGAGCCCTGGTTGAAACTACAATGTCAGTACAAGGCAGGTCTGTTTGAGAAGGCAACCTGAAAGCAGTAAGACTTATTTTGTTTATTTAAGGAAGAGATAAATGTGTGTGTGCATGCATTTGCATTTAACAGTTTTATAGCTGGAACCATTATTAAATGATGCCCAGTAGCAACTTTATCTCATTAAGATTTGTTTTATAAAGATGTAATGATTCTCAGGAGAGTTTTATGAAAACATGCAAAGTTGGTTTGCATTACGTACTCAGTTATAACATGTGCCCAGTATATATGTTGCAACTTAATTTCTTAAATATATATTGTGTAACACTTTTTATTCCTGAGTGCTGGTCTCCATAAGGAATAGAGAAGGTGGCATCATGTGCTCTTCTGCACAACACGGTCCTCTGTAATTTTAGGAGTTCTTCTGAGGGATCTTTATTGTCACAGTTTTAACTTCAGAATATTCTCTCAATCCACATTCACCCCTAAAGAACAAAATGCAGCATCAGTTTATACCAGGTATTGTTTATCAAGAAAAAAATCTGCAAAGTGATTTCTTGATAAAGTTAAGATATAACTCAAAATTGCAGTTCAGTTTAGGTCAGATCAGTGGATGGCTTCAGAATGTGATAAGGAGATACAGAACATTAAACCCAGAAATACTCACTGTCTGTTGATGGAGCTTTTGGGAATAATTTGATGTCCTCTGTCCTTCCTAGACCTTGAAAAAGTCCAAATACTAAGACCTACCCCATGGCCAGTGAAATTACTGTTTATATTGCACTCAAGAAAGGGAAGGTCCGCACTGAGCATAATGAAGAATTAACTACTCACAACCATGGATAAGATGAACTTGACTCCTAACCTGCTGATCTTTTCTCCCTAGCAACACATCCAGCAGTAGAAATCACCTTTGCACATAATGTGGAAGAGGGTTCAGCTTGCTCAGATTCCCTTCTCCGATTCCCTGTGGAATTCCTCGTTTTGTCCTGGCAGAGGACCTTCCATAAGAACTCCTGGAGACCGGGCACCTCCTAGGTCCCAGTCATCTGACACACGGCTCTGAGGGGGGCACTGCTGCTTTGGATAGATTATGCTTAAAGAGTGGGTGTTTCTGAATGCTGTTAACATTTTGCTTTAGTCAGCTGCAGCCTGGCTCATCTCTTTGGCCCCTCTGCTGAGGTTTAGAGTGGATGTTGCCTGGCTTCGTGGGACTTGCACTTGTCTTCTCTGAAGTACAGGTATTTCTATTTTCCTGTGCCTATTTTGAGTAATGGAGAAGTCTCTTTATGTCATTAGTGAAGTTATATCTTTCCAGATGCTGTATCTGTAAAGCAAACACCGTCCCCACCTCAAAACAGGTACAGTCCAAGTCTAGAAGTAGAATATCTTTTCCATATTAACTCAATGAGGAGTTTTTTGCAGAAGCTCTTATAGACATTTGTTTATTGGTTGAATTTTTATCCTCACCCTTAAGACACATACAGTATTGCTCTATTACTTATAGTAAAATGTAGAACATGTTAGCATGGATATGATGTTAGCATGTTTACTATTTGACACTCCCTCCCCTCTGGATTCTCCTGTTCAGGACTTAATGCCAACTGAACCATAGAGAATATGGAATTCCTCAGAATCTCCTTCTAATGAGTGTTTCAGAATGGAGTGAGTGGCCACTATTTAAGGCAATTAAATCCCCCTGCAGCCCCCCAGTTCTGTGTAACCCATGTTGTATTTACTTCTACACTGCAGATTTTAAAGAAAATGTAACATTGGGGTGAAACTCATGTGTCCTTCCTTGGAAAGTTAATTCATTTGAGCAGAAATATCAGTATTTACCAGCCCATGTCACTTCATCTACAGTCTTGAAAGCTGATGTGCCTGTTGGCTTGGGAAGCCTTATACATGATATAGTGGTCATATGTTTAAGGGATACAGCAGACTGATGATTCAGTAGGAAGTTTTGAGGTTTACCAGAGTCTAAGTACCTGCAAGCAAATATTAGTGAAGACGTTTTTACATCTGAAAGGTCCCATTGATCTGAACCACACCAGCCCCACCTTTCAGTAGAAATTCGTGGATTTGTCTCCAAAGAATGACCAAAAACTTTAGCTGTTTATTAGCATTCCCTCAGGGCTCAGTGGAAGCTGTCACCTGGAGCCCAATAAGTAATGCTAGTGAGTGTCTGTGTGGAAGATTCTGGATTCAGCAGGGCTGCTGTGTAGCTCCAGACACCCACTGGACACATTTTTGCAAGCCAACAGATAACCCAGCTGACAGCAGCAAGTGACTTTATGTACATCCAAATGCCACTTGACCTCTCATCTTGGTCTGCCACACAAAATTAGAGACAATTATTGTCTGTTTCATCAGCTCATGGCTTCAGAATTTTACATGGGTTTTTTTTTCTGGTCAATAGTTTGGAAAAGGAGAATTGTGATGAATTCTAAGGCAAATATTTTTCAAAAGTTGAAAAGCTACACTTGCTGAATAGGAAGATGGGTTATGTCAGTCATTCAGAGCAGAAGAGTCAGTGTGTGTTCAGTTAAAGGGCTCAATTGTCCCACAGCCTAATACAGGGAGCAAAACCATCCTGTTCCATGGCCACTCTGGCTCTTCTGGGATTGCACTTTGGTATCAGAGTGAGAACAAAGGTTGGGTCTGTGAAGAGGAAGGAGCCCAAGGGTCAAATCTGCATGGTGCTGTCCCTTGATTGTGTAGGTGTGAGGGAGGGGGAACAAAATGCTTTTTAAGAAGAAATATTAAATATTCTTTTTCCTCCCTCAGTCCAGGAGAAAAAAAGATAAGGGAATTACAACTCCAAGCTGTTCTCCTGCCTGCCCTTGTTTTTCAGAATGCAGGTGTGCAGTGCTGTATCTCAGAGTTATCCATACAATAACAATTCGTATTACATTAGAGGAGAGTTCTGAAGAAGAATGGCACTTCCTTCCCTTGGAGACATTTGGACAGAGGCCAGAATTTTGGGAAGCTGCAATATAAAATGGCCACATGTGGCTATCTGGGGTGAAGCACCCAATTTTTAGTTACAGGAGTTAAATTTTACATCTCTTAGGTAAGAAGCTTTAAAGAAACATGAATGAAAAAACCCCATGGCTTCCAGACCTCTTCAAGGATATGAGAATATTGTAAGTAGTGTTAATGCAATCAGAAATCACCTGTATTCTGCACTCTACCAGGATGCACATACCCTGCTGCCTTTTGTGGGAGTGTAAAATGAGCATAACAGTTCTCAGCTTTGTGTTGATTTTTGCCCATGTGTGATGATAACCTGTGAATTTAAATGCAGGACCAGAACAAGTCCCAGATAATGCAGTGCTGGCACAGGCAGCACAGTGGCCCAGTTATGATCTGGCTGTAACATAGTGTCACCTTAGCAATGACACACTTATGTGTAGACACTTTTTTTTCTGTAATTGCCCAACTCAACATTATTTATGCTGTAAAATGTATGCCTTAAAAACAAGAATGTAGGAAACTGGCATTTTAATAAAAGGCATGCAGGTATTAATGCAGGGTGGAGGAGGTGAATTAGAAGGTGATATCTGATCAAAGAGGTTCTGAAAGGAGTAGAATAATTACTCATAGCTAGGCTTTCAGGCATCTTTGTGAGATGGAGATTATTGCCATTCCAAACATTTATTGTTTATGATGAATACTTTCAAAACTGTAGTGGGAATCAAGTGTGCAACTACCACAGATTTTTCCATGAGAGCTGGGGTGCTGCCTGGGTTTCCCCCGTTTCAAGAGCTCTGCAACATTGATATGTGAATATTTTACTTGCAGCTGAACCTCCCTGGAGTCAGTGGGGTCACCCCTGGGTGTCAAGTTACTCATGTGCTCTATCAAGCTTAGTGGTTTTAGAATATTTTCACAATGATAAGAGTTAGATGACCTGACATATTTATGCCAGTGTGAGATCACCTCATAACTCACGAATGTGAATAGTATGAATGTGTTATTCAAAGTACTCCCTAACGAGGGAAAATACTTCAGACTACATAAAGCTTATTTTATAGATCAAGTTGTATACTTCAACATATTTAAAGTTTTAAAGAGTTTGACCTTACTTTAGTTTTACTGCTGAGTTTGCCATTAGCCATAAGCTATTTTGAAAACTTAGGTGAGACATATCTGGTACACATACCTCCTGCACAGAAATTAATTGAATCCTTGGTATGTAACCAATCTGGGGGTGATGCAATTGCTAAACTTCCTTGTGATTGTAATGAGAAACTGGTAAGACTTTAAATTAGGTACATGGGACAATATTTAAGTGTGGAGCTCCATTTCAAAATATTTGGCACTTATTGCTAAATGGCATGGCAGAAAGCTTTATAATGGCAAGTGGATTTTTTCAGAGATGTAAACACATTTGTTTACTTCTCTTTCCCTGATGTAATTGTTTAAAAATCTGCAAGCTGATAAGTTTTTTATAAAATTCAAATGCACCTATATTAATAAATATAGTGAAAACTGAAGAAAGGAAATGAAAAACTACCAAGAGAGGCCCAATACATGGCAAAAAAACCCTGAAACAAGTACACCAAACCAATCAACAAGCACTCAGCAGCACCAAAGAGAGTCTTTCTGAACAGTGATGCTTGATATGGCTAAAAAAACCTTCCAGAAAACACAGGTTACAAGTCCAGAAATATATTCAAAAATTTTCAGTTCCTTTCAGAATAAGAAGAGAATTCCAATAAGTTAGTTTGCAATCTTAATTTAAAAAAAAAAAAAAGATGGTCTTACAATGCAAATTAATTGCATTTAGAACCGAAAATGAGGATTAAATGATGATTAAAGGTCATCTCATATTCATGCCCTGATTCTCAGGTTGGAATATTTCTGGATCTTAATTTTCATGGAACATTCACTAATGTTTAATAAGTTGTAGAGTTGAATTTAGAAAACAACAGTGCAATACTTACATCTCTCTCCCATTGCCAGACATTTTGAATCCTCCAAAAGGACTTTGGGCATTTAAGGCATTGTAGCAATTTATCCTGCAACAGGAAGAGGCATTAAGTCCAGCTGCACTGCCAGAAAGACCTTTGCATAACTCAGACAGAGGCTGAAACTTGTGGAGCTAAGGACACTCTATACCTCTTAGTAATAACAAACTTGTTTCATGTTGAAAAGAAGTGAGGGACTTATGCTACAAAAACAACAGTCTGCTTCTCACTCCTGAGGAGAATTGGATTTGACCTGTGAAGGCAGGAGGAGAGCACCATACCCTTGGACACATCTTCAGTAATGAGCTGTTAATCTGCTGCCAAATCTCAGTGCCAGTTTATAACAAAGAGCTGTTAGATTTGAGTTTGCCCTTTTCCTCCCTAATTTCTTGCAGATCTTTACTCAGGTTTCACATACTAAATTGCAAGCTACTAAACTAGAGTTGACATTCCCCATTGCTAAAGACTGGAAAGGTGTCCCCTCAGTTGTAGAAAGCAGGTAATCCCTTGTGCCTTTAGTAAACCCTCCCAGGTTTCCTGTGCTCCCAGAAGGGCTCGTTTACCCTGGCTGTTCTCAGTGAGGCTGCTCAGCAGTGGTGCCCTGCTCCTGGGGAGCAAGGTGCTTCCCAGCTCCACAGCATTCCCCAGCACTGAGCAGCCACAGAACCTCCCCACTGCTGCCTGTGGCTTGGCCAGTGATCCACCACTAGGATGGGCTGCATGAATATTCTTAACAAAGGGTGTAAAACTGAAGTGAGATGATGATAGTGAGTCAAACTCTTTTATCTTCAAGAGCGGGAGTGGGGTAACTTCTGCTTACCAGACTGTCCCAGCCTGCATTGCTGAAGAGACTGTCAGGGCCTTGTTTATGTCATTTGTAAAGACAGCTGCTACCAGCCCAAAATCTGAATTGTTGGCTCTCTCTATAACTTCATCCATGGTTTTAAATCTCAGTATTTCTTGAACAGGCCCAAAAATCTGCAACAGAGATTAATAATTAATAAACAACCCCCCTCAGAGGCATTTTATTCTTGTTTTATTCTGCTTTCTTAATTATCTTCTCTGTCCTATTATACTCTTTAAAATTTCCCACAGCAAAATTTACTGATAAATACTGATAATATCTGTCTGTAAAACTGTATGAATTTTCCAAAGCAGCTGCCTCAGGGGAACTTCTCCATTCTACCCATATCTCCTCTTTGATATCTGAGACCTTACAGTCAGTGACAAAAACTGAGCTTCCTTACCCAGCTGATGTCACTTGCTGTGTGCATAAGGAGTTCTGAAAAGATTTTTTTTAATATGGTCATAATTTTCATTCTGAAGGTTTTGTCTTAGGAATGAAACAAAAGGAAAAAAAGTAATATTTAGGACATTTTAAAAAGGTCTTGCCCACACATGTGAATACCTCCTCCTTGGCAATCCGCATGTCATCTGTTACATTGGAAAACACCGTAGGTTCAATGAAGAATCCCTTTCTTCCCAGCCCCTTTCCCCCACACTCAAGTTTTGCTCCTTCAGTGATGCCACTTTGAATCAGTTCCAAGATCTTGTTGTATTGTTTTTTATCAATCTGAAAGAGAGAAAAAGCTGTTTGATATGCAGACCATGTACTTGACAACCAAGTCCAAATAGGTGTTTTTAGACAAGTCAGGCTCCAGTGAATTGGTTCCTGCTTCCATTCACTGCTCTTTAAGCTGCACATGCCAAAGATCTACAAGCAGGTGCTGACTGTGACCTCAGGTTCAGACTTCTTAAGATGTGTCACCTTATGTTTGTGGCTTAACCCACACTCTTGCTAAACAATCTAGTTTACAAGCACAAAAAGCCCAAATCATTAGGTTTTGTCCCAGATTAACTTCCTGAAAATGTTATAAACCCAGATGGTTATTAGTGCAGAAACATTTTCTAAAGACTTCTTTCTGATTATGCTCATCTTCTGCTTAGAATTTCTGGATATCCAAGTACAGTTATGATTGTAGACAGTTCTTGACAGTTAAGTGCTCACAGAGACTTTTAATAGCTTCTCACAGTTTACAGCTGTATTTTTGGGGCTAAAGATCCAAATCTTGCTCTTAAAACTGGGAGGCAAACATTGATATTTAACCTGGGATTTTTTTTATTTAACAAGAAACACCTCAGAGCTGCACAGTCTATTTACTCCTTTAGAATTTTAATCTTGAAAGCATGTATCGTGTCAGCTACCCTGGACCTTGAGTGAGTGTTCACTGGCTGACCTCTGCCTTAGTGGAGTTTAAATACTTCAGGCACCTCCTGGGCTGTACAGCCAATGCCCTAATCCTTTACCTGTGGACCTTGTTCTGTGGTTGGGTCAAAAGGACTGCCCACAACTCTTCTCTTTGCACGTTCTACACTTCTTCTGACAAACTCTTCATAGATCGACTCTTCCACATAAATCCGTGAGCCTGCAGTGCAGCATTGACCTTGATTGAAGAAGACTCCTTGGTGAGCTTGTTCCACAGCATAGTCCACTGAAAAACAGGACAGCACATGTTGCACTGGAACACCGTGGGCAAATCTGCCTTTGCACCAGTGCTGTGTGTATTTATTACACAGTGCCACATTCCCGAAACTTCAGTAGTAGCATTTGGTTAAAAAAAACTAAATCAAGATATCCCATAGTGGTGTCAGGTCAGAAATGAGGATGATTCCCACTGGAAAAGCTAAGACAGTGCCTTAGCAGTCAATCGGAGTAAGGTATGCAAGAACAACTTCACCAATGTCTTATATCCAGCAACATATCATTCACCAAGTAAAGCCCTTAAGGGAACCTCAGAAGCAGGATGTGCCCCACATAAATACATCTGACTGGGTCACTATAGGAGAAGAAAATTTGTCTGTGATCCTAAGTTGGCAATGGGTTATTAATAATTCATGTGGGAGAATTACAGCAAAACAATGGATAAATTTGACTTTGGGTAAATTTGGGTAAATTTGGGTAAATTTGACTTTGAGGATTTGGTCATATTCAGACATTCAAGGCCACATTCTTACTTTGGGTGTAATAACTGACTAGACAAGAATAATTAATTAATCCCTGAACAGTGATGCCCTACAGCACTGTAATACCTCTGTTACATTGGAACATTGCTTAAAGCATAATCTTTTATGGACTAAACAAAGCAACAGTGCTTTACTTTCAGCACACTCTAGACAACTCTGTCTAACAGAAAAGTCTTTTTATGCCCTCAGTGTGGTCTTAAGAAAAATTATATGGGGTGTTCCCTGGACCACATTTAGATTTTCCCTGGCAGCTCCATGGAGATTGAAAACACTAGTGGATAGCTGTGATTAACTAATGTTTCTTCTCTATTGTTAACAGTTTTTCACCATGAAAGGCTCTAACCATTCTTCTCCATTCTTTTGGTGCACTAAACCTTCAACAGCTTTATCATGCTTTCTGTTAACTTTTGGCACACAGTGCTCCTCAAGCAGAAGAAACAACTCCTTTGGAATGGTAAGCCCATTGCTGTTTTTAAATAATCAGAGCTTTGAAGTTTAAATCTTAGGCCAAGTACTGGAGGTTTTAATTGTGGGAAGACCAGAGAGCAGCTGTCCTTCCCCCATGGAAGGTCATAACACAGACCTGCCCTGGCACATGTCACTCTACTAGAAATGTTTAGGTGTTCAAGTGTGAGTTAGCAGGTGAGGGACGTTTGAGGTGTGGTGATACCTGGGGGGAGGCTGGAATATCTGTGTCTGGCTCCAGATGACAAGAGCTTTTTTAGCTTACCAGGATGATTGGCTGAAATTTCAACCCATGACTTGGTAAAAGCATTTCTTTGTAGAAAAGCTGCTGGAAATTGTCAAGTTTTCCCTAGTTTTTCAGACATTGATATGTTTTGAAAATGGATACAGGATTGTAACCATCTCTTGTAAGTGCTGCTATTCAAAATCATTCTATTCACTTCCCCCTTTTAAATGAGAAGACCAAATCCTTATGTGCCTATTTACTGGGGTTGCAAAGTTCTCAGAAAGGGCATTGAGTACAGTGTGCCTGCACCCATCCTGAAACAAGAGCTCAGAGCAAGGTGTGAACCATCTCATTCATCTTAAGGGGTGTTAACTTCAAAACCTCCTGCTGACAATTTAGATATCAACATTGTAACTATTTCATTGCTGATCATTTAAGCAGAAACTTCCAGTTTGTGTTTATATCCTAAGCTAAACAGCTGTCCTGTACCTTCTCAGGTGCCAGAAATCTCAGCTGCACAACATCATACATCTGCCAAAATTTTCAGCTCCCTGCAGACAGTGGCAGTGAGGATATTTCAATACACAATTATTTAGTTGTGAAAATTTTAAAAAATGGAATCATCTCCCTTTACAGCTACTTAACAAAGGAATACTGCACTGACTAGATTAACAAGTCAAGTGTACATAAAAGTTGTCCCTTTTTATAATTGCTTTGAACCAAAAAAAAAAAAAATCACAGAATTTCCAGATTTAAAGCACTAAATCACCTTGCTGTAGAGCATAAGATGGCAAATGTGTGTGGGACTAACTGTGAAAAGCACCATATCTATATGCTTGGTTATAACCTTTTTTCTGCTCTCTTGTTGACTATGAATCTGTGGGTTTAGAAGTTGTATTTTATGAAAGATAGCACATCTTTGATCACTTCTGTAGGACTTAAAAGTGCCATTAGATACAGCTGTATTGCTTCACTTCACTTTATATGAAAGATGTGCCCTAAAATAGTTTAAAAAAAATGAAAAAGACATCATGCAATCATGTTTTTTAGCAAAAAAAATGGAAGTGCTGACTTACAATCAGCATCTGCGAAAATAATGTTTGGGCTTTTCCCACCCAGCTCCAGTGTAACTCTCTTCAAATTACTCCTTCCAGCTGCTTCTTGGATCAGCTTCCCAACCTGAAAGGAAATGGAGACACATTTTACAGGGAATGTAGTCATACAGTTCATTTTAACAGCCAGGGCTGGCTATCAGTAGAGCAGAGCTTTAAATAATCCAGCAGGTTCTTCGTTCCAAACATATTCTCATCAGTAGTGGACAGCTTTCCTTTTTTTTTTTTTTTTTGTTTTCCTAGAATTTGAGAGGGGATAAGGCACAGCACTAGGTTTGTATACCATTCACCCCTATGCAGCTATGCTAAAATGGCTTGGGGCTTTCTTTTAGGGCATTTTAGGAGGGCTGAATTAGAAATTTGAAATGGACGTGACTACAATTACTTCCATCCAAACCACTGACATGTTCACAAGGCTTAATACATCAAATTCTGATGAAATCATCTTCCTCCTCTGCAGGATTAACAGCACAGAGCAGAAGACCAAGAAGGCAAGAAGTTACAAAAGCACCATCCCAGACCTGACCCACAGCTACACCACAGATAATCTTAATACAGGTTGAGGAGATCAAAATCACCTCCAGAATGTCTTTGTAGATTGTGGGGTCAGCTGGAGCAGCCACAAATTGCAGATCTCACCAATGAACATGAGCGTAGATTAAATGGAGTAGCAATCTGACAGCTACAGATCTGATGTGCTTCCACATCAGTACAGTTGGAGGGGTAGCTGTGCTCCCTGGAAATTCTCCTCTCCTGGATCAACAAATCCAAAATAGATCAGCTTTTGTATGGTTGTGGTGTAACTGTGACCATATTGCAGCTAAGGAATCACAGGTAGATTTAGGCTCCTACATGGTAAAACACAGGACTAAAAGTACCTATTGAATATTGAGGAGCCTAAGAACTTTGGTAAGTGCTTTATTTTAACTGGGACATGTTTTAATGTCACATAGAAAGTTAGAGGTAAAGTGAGATGGGAGGGAGTCTAGAGCTGGGCTTTTTTCTCCAGTACTCTGGTCTCTCTGTTTTCTATTTCTAAGGTTATGTGAGTGAGATTTCCTGCAGCAAGGGGTTAATGGATGAGAAGCTGAACCTCTTAGAGAACTGAAGGCAGTCTGCTAGAGAAAGTTATGTCAGCACTGGAGTAATCAGAAAGCAAATGAAACAGAAACCAGGGCCCCCAAAGGAAAAAAAAAAAACAAAAAACCACCAAAAAAACAAAGGAAAAACCCCACAGGATAATGAAGGAATTGTGAACCACTTCATGTACCTTTGTGATTAACTGTTTATCTGGTGATACCACAGTTGAGTGTGACTGAGGGTTTTTTTTTAAAAAAAAAAAAAAAAAGAAAAAGCTTTTTTTTCTTTACCCCTGTATTGATGGAATGGAGTGTTGACATTATCATGAAATTCCTTGCATATCCCCTTAATTGGAGCTGATTTTATTGCTATGTTTGACTGACAGCCAGAAGTGAACCTGAAAAAAAGAATCCTCTTTGCCTTCCACCCCCACCACATACATCGAGCACGTCATCTGGAAATTCCAGCCTCTCACACTGTGCTGAAAATGTACGCTGGAAACCAGAGTTCTGTGTTTATAGCCCGTGCCAGCCAATGCCATTCACAACCTCACTGCCTTGAACTCCCTCTCTCAAAGAACAACAACCAGGTATTTCCCCTCAAAAATTCACAAAGAGCAGGACAGACCAAGAAAACCAGAGCAATGTGTCCAGCCCTCATCTCTCTGCTTTCCATTCTACTTTAATGTCAAAATGCTTTTGTACACCTAAGTAAAGATTTTGAAAGGATTCCATGCAAACAAATAATTGACAAGTATGCAAGTATAGTATATGGAAAATATTCAAGTCCAAAGGGCTTTGAGACAGTGGTGTTAATTTGGAAGAGTGTAGTCTGAGGTATTTTTAATACAGAGAAGTTGTCAAGTTTCCCAGTAAAAACTTAATAGAAGGCTTCACTGTGTCTTTCCTGTTAGAGATCAGTGTAGACATCAGGATGGTGGGGCTCATGCTGCTCAGCATTTTTGTTCACTGTGCTCCCGTTGTGCCCAGTGCACTTACAAGTTGAGCAAAGTCTCCGGGAAGGCACCAGCACCGTGGTTATTTAGTGACAAAGGCGGCCTTTTGTGAGCGGCCCTCTCTTTATGGAGGAAGACAGCCTGAAAGGATAAGTGATAGTGTTGCAATGTGCCCGGCCTTTCAGGACACGCTTCCCGCGGTGTCCCAGCTCGATCCCCGGGTCCCAATAGGCAGCACAGCCCGGAGAGGGAACGCTGGAGGAGAGGACTCCCCCACAGATAATGGAGCTGTGTGATTATCCAGCAGGAATGTTGGCAGAGAAAGCCCTGACTCCCCAGCCTGGTTTTGAATAGGCTTCAAGATTGATAGCAGGAGTATCCCCGGATAGCTTGTGAAGTACCATAACCTTGTAAGCTGCATGGAGGGTGAGGCAGATGTAATTTGGTCCATCTCAAAGAAAACAATTTGTTATGCAGACCAACAAAAACAAAGATTAAAAAATTAGTTTGGGGCACTCCTGTGCAACAAAGCTGTTTGAAGGATAGTCCTGGAAGGGTCTGTTTCTGGACTGTCGATAATGTGACACTGGGCAGTGAGAATGTATCATGATCTAAGACATTTTATGTTTATTTATGCCTTCTCTATATGGTAGTTTAATGTCTCCTTCAAGAGGAGGCTTAAGCAGTCACATTTTAAATACTTTGTGCAGAAATTTAAAAACGTTTGTTGCCTTTCATGTTTACTTAATTTTCTGTTCTCAGACAGCAAACTGTATTTCTAAAGGGTACAGTGGGTTTGCCTGTTACTGTTGGAGCACTCAAAGTCTCATGAGTCAAAAGCAAACCTCTAAGGTTTGTGCTATTCCCCTTCAGCTCTGTCATTCCGAATATCTGGGTTCTCCTTTGAACTTTCCTTTGCTCACAGATAAACAGTGAATCATCAGGAACACCTGAATACAGGGAGCTGCAGTCCAGCTGAACAGCAGGTCATTTCCTTAACACAGCCACAGACAAGACAGTGAAGGGAAGAACTGCACAGAGAGAGGTATGGATTGAAATATTCCATGAACAGTGCAAAATATGACAGTGGAGACACACATCATCAGTTAGTTAGGCATTTTAAATAATATCCTCTATACCTTTCTTGGGATATTGAGAGAATATCTGTAGGACAGTAAGTGGTTTAAGTTACAAGAGATTAATTAAGTTTTGTGGAGGTGATGTGGCCAGACAGAAATTCTCAATGTTTTCTGGAAGTACAGTTTTCTCTCTCCAGCTATTGAGACACTGGATGTCGTTGTTTTGGCAAAACCCTCAAACCATGCTGCTGCTCACTCAGTTTGCCTTATTTTTTATTAATTCCAGATTATATGCAAAATATTTCTGACAAGTATTTTAGAACCTCCTGGCACGTTCAGGGTGTGTCTCCTGCAATGACAAGCGAATTTGGAATACTGGCACAAAGAAGAGCAGCTGTATTTGACTGTGCAATGCCCTGTGTGGGGAGCAGCCCTGAAAAGAGCATACTGAATAGTGCAGCACAAGTGAAAAGGCAATCCTAAACCCAAATTCCTGGAGAGAATCCTAAACTATAAATGGCTCATTTGTTCCACAGGTTAAATCCTGGCCCCATGGAAGTCTGTGGCTAAACTGCTAATATTGATAGGACTGATACACCATCCTATCTGTATTGGGTTTAAGAAGGTGATTTCTTTTCACAAGCATCTTTTGTAGGCAAAGAGGCACAACAGTTGCCCAGGAACAGCTTCCTAAATGCTACCAAAAACACAAAGGAAGGAGAAGGGAAACAACTTCTCATTCAGGAAGCAGAAGCTGTCCAAGATAGGATCCAAAATATTCCATAGGAGCAGGAATGAATGCTAATGTAGCCTCCCTAAATCCTTACACAGGGCATGTGTGTAGCACCATAAGCTCACAGACTTCTCAGAACAGGTCAGATCACCTTTAGGATTCTTATTGCTGTAGTAGAAAATGCCAGGTTGCAATTCCTCATGAAGCCTAAAAGCAGCAAGAGATTGTGTGATCCAGAAGAACTCACACAACCCACTGCCTGTGCAGTAGGAAGACATTCTGTCTACATCATGCACTGGGACATTCATCTCACTTTGGAAATGAAAGGAGAATCCTGCTGAGTAAATTAGAATCAGTGGTAATACAGCTGTTAGCTACAAACATTTGTTTGGCATGAATCAATCTCAACTCTCCCGTAGTTTGCTTTGATGGTCTCTCTAGTATCTTGTTGACTAATGATGAGATCATGGTTTGTTAATCTAAGTGCATAAAGAAAACATTCTGCCAAGCAAAATGCAGACTCTTTTGCTGGGGTTTATTGCAGTTGTTTATAGACCTTTTGTTTACACAGGCATCCAAACCAATTTGTTGGATATTTATTTGGGTTACTCTACAGAGCTGCCTGAACACAGACCTGAATCCTATCTTAAATCTGTCTGCGTTTTAATGGGTCGTAGTTTGAACAAAGTGGAAACCAGCCACTTAGGATACATTTCTTGTTGGCCAGAACTTCAAATGTTTTCTGTGCTATCTATAATTCTCATCTTGAGAGCATTTAACAACTGGAGGGAGTTGTAGCCAGTCTGATTTGGAGGTTACACATTTGGTTTTAAACAGAAGTTATTAGAACTCCTTAAACTTTTGCAACAATCAAAATACAATTTTTATCCCAGGCAGGGCTTTAAATCTGCATTCTAAAATATTTATAACTTCTTACTCTCCATAATCATCTCTAATTTTAAACCCAGAACATACTGCCCTCAACTTCTCCCTGTGTACGAGGAACTTCTGGGTACACCATCCCCTCACCAATTCCAGTTCAGGTGGAGCACACACGTAGTGACTTGGGCAGACAGCTCACAGCAGGAAAATGGCTGTATTTGCAAAGCTTTAGCTGAGCTCACAGATCTGAATGGAAATAAAGGCAAATTAAGAGTAAACCAGTTTCTGATGGCTGCTCTTCTCTGATATTTGAAGGCCTTTCACATCTTTGGCATAGCAAGCGTTCTTTCAGAGAACAAGAAAGTAATATGAAGAAACTCTTTGCATTTCTGGTATGTGTAAAAATTGTCCCCTCATCAGCATTTGTCTTGGAAGTACATAAAACCCACTGTTATTTCACTGGGTGAGAGACTTGTAGAACATCTCTTGTACTTCTGAGCACTGCAGCCTAACAGCAGGCACATGGGAATGCCAGACATCCTTGGACCTGTTCTTAAACTCAGAAATTGTAAATTGCTAGTTCTAATTAAATCATTGCTAATATGTTCCTTTTTTACAGGAACTCAGGCAAGAATATGTGGAACAGTGAGGAAGCTGAGGCAGAGGGGGCAATGCAAAAGGAAAAGGCATGAGACAGAGCTGAGCTTTACCTCTCCCGTGCTCCCAGTGAGTGGGAGCTCCACCCTGCAGCTCGGGAGCAGAAGGAGCAAGGAGGAATTCAGTTAGATGTAATGAGATATCTACACTGGTTTTGGGCTTTCAAGGAAAGGTAGGAAAAGGATAGTTAACATGGTCATATTGGCTGGAAGAAAGTTTGGTTATGGCAGTTTAAATTTCATCTGATTGTGGAAGATGAGGAAAAAATGTGTCACTGAAGCCTGAGAGGAGATTGCTGTAATTAGGGAGGATTGTGGATTAGCCCTGGTTCACTAAAACCAACACAGTAAAAATAAACATTTTGGTTTAAATGCCTGTACCAAACAGGCTGCTGAAGAGTGAACTGAAGCAAGCAGAGAAGCCAAGAAAGCTACTGGCATCTGAGGAGGCACAGTATTTTAGGTGGGCTTTCATACTCATGATTTTATTTCTTTCAGTTTGGCAGTTGTCAGAGTGAATCCATAGCCTGCCAGGTGTTTGCAGAACCCTTCCCCTTCCAAGTGAGCTGTGGAGGGAAGAGCTTTGAGGTCCATATACTAGGGCATTGGGAGAGGAAGGTGATCCATGGGAGAGTGTGTCATAAGAAGAAGATAGGCTGAGAGATGAAAGAGTTGGCAGACTGTTCTTTTAATGTGTGCAAGCTAACCCATAAAAGGAGAGGCAGCAGGAAGGATGGAGAAAAGTGAAATCAAACAGCAATGGCACCAGAGAAAGAGCTCTTTCTGCTTTTTCATGGATTATTTTGTGGGGCGGGGAGGGGAAGTAAATAGCAGTATTTAAAAAAATATTCAGAGCACCTGAGAATCTAAAACCCAGAGAAGAGAATGCACACAGGATAGCTCTAAACTAGAAATCAGGAGCAGAAGTTGAAAGTTATTTCTGTGTTGTCATTGCATGGGCATGGGATTGAGGCCTGCCAGTCATCAGTAATGTCAAGAGGCACTGGACTAATGCACGGGTGACAAGGCCATTGGCACATGGAATACAAGTGTCCCCATGCACCTCTGGGCTCTGGAAGTGTGGAAGTCATTGACTGTCAGAAGCTGTGAGGCTGCAGCAAGGAAAGGATCACTCTGCACATGGATCACTCCTTCTGTGAGCATCTGGTACTGGTCCTGTTGCAAGATAAGGTGTGAGGCTCTGTGGTGTGCCTGTGTCAGGCTTTATTGAGGTAAGGCTGTGAACTTGGCCTTTTGGCTTGTATTTCTATGGACTGGGTTCTACAACTACTGGAACACATTAGCATTCTTTTTTTTTCTTTTTTCTTTTTTTCTGTTTTCTGCCTTTCAAGAATTACTGCAGAAAAAATAGTAATAGTCAATTTTCTGATTTTTACAGGCAAACAGAGAGTTTTCATTAGCTATATGTATACCTCAAAGGTAAAGAACTTAAAAAAAGGAACCTGATGGTGAAAACTTGAGAAAAACCTGTGCTTCATAATCTCAATTTGAAGATCTTTGTGTTTGTACTGGTAAATTTTATCATTAACTTGCCCATCATGAACTGCCTTAACCAGCACATGGATGGAATGGAGGAATGGAGGTTTCATACACCTGATGGCTATTGGAAATCCCCATCACTGGAGTGTACAGTTGACATGCTTCAGGCAAGTACTAGAGAGACAAAATATTTCCATTATTATTTCACTAGAAATTGAAATCTGCTTTGGAGGAGTCAGAGACTCTAGTCCGGCTGATATCAGAACGTGGTGTTTAAAATGTTACAATGTTGACTTGCTGTTACAAAAATTCAGTGTTGCAGGAAATCTGAAACAATATGGAATAGTTTACACTAACTCTGCATTAAAACGATCCATCTGTTCTTGCTTTAGGTTCTTAGAGAATTGCTTTTTCATCTCTGTAATGCTTTTCACTTCCTATTAGTAAGGCTTTTAAAGGTAGGCACTGAGTTAGTATAAAACCCACAGCTTTTGAGTTTAAACGCCTATTAAAACTAAAGCTGTCTGGAACTACAATAAAAATTTATTTTGGCTACAAGAGACAACTTTGAAACCTAACCCATCTGTATTTTTCCTCTTCCAAACAGTGCAACATCCTGTATAATAGAATATTTATCTTAAACAGAGACCACATATCTTTATAAAAACAATTGTTTCAACTTAATTTATGGGGGGTAATCAACTTATATTAAAATTTTCAGTATTCCAGGATGCTAATCTTAATTGGATGCAGGAGATGTAATGACTATAATAATTCTATACAATAATCTGAAATCTGATGTAGCCATTGATTTAGAATGTAACTTGTGTATATTAGAATCTGAAGTTGTCATTAAAAATCATGTGCAGGCATATAGTAATTGCAAAACACCTGTGTGTGCAAATTAGGCATATGACTGCAGCTACATTTTACTGGTAATTTTGGTTAGTGTGTGACTTGCAAACTCAGTTACAGAATAATTCCACCAGAATAATTTATTTGAAATAATTGAGCTGGTCTCTGCAATCCTTGGGCCCACCAGGGAGATACCCACACATATCTAGCAGGGCAATGGTCAGTGAATTTATCGACGCAAATCAAAAAGCAAATTGCCTCACTGTAAAGAGCAGTATCCCTTCCACTGCCACGAGTGGGAGTCAAACATATCAAAGGGAGACTGGATCCCTGGGGTTTGGCTCCCTCCATACAATAGTTTGTCAGATTCTGAATTGAAAAGGGCTGGGTTTAGCACTCTCTAAATATAACCAGCCCTGAAACTCCCACAGAGATTCCTTTCTGTCTGCCTTCAGACGATGAGATAAGGCCCCTTCTCCTGTGACTTCAGTCTGGAGTACCTCTGTCATCCCCACCCCAGCCCTGATAACAGCCAGCTTGGCACATATTTGAGAGCAAGATGTGATGAGAGTTTTGGGGGTTAGTCTTGCTGTAGATTGCAGCCTTCATCTTCAGAGTGAGCCTCCTCTAACATCTGCAGCATAGACTTCTAGCAAAGCATTTTGGCATCC
Organism: Passer domesticus; assembly: GCF_036417665.1. Lineage (NCBI taxonomy): Eukaryota > Metazoa > Chordata > Aves > Passeriformes > Passeridae > Passer > Passer domesticus. Next base: position 6,871,702 of record NC_087487.1, on the reverse strand, counting down.
AGGAGACAACTGTCTCCCTTCATCCTCTGGCCAGCTTCTTTCCATCATTTTGGGAACTGAAACCTTGGACAGTCTCCTTTTCTCCCTGCATTCCTTCCTTTTTAGGCCTCCTCCTCATCCTCAATATACTTGTATACAGCATCAAAGTTGAAGTATATTTGCACAATTTGCTCCCTTCCTCTCCCTTTCCCCCAAGTACAGCAGGATACACAAATTATGGATGTTAAAGCAGCACTTATGTGTGCTATGATATACACGGGATGTTCTGCCTACTTGCATGTGATTCACATCCTCATAAGCCCACAGGAAATCCCAGTAATATTTTTCCAGGCATATCTCCTGTGCTGAGGTGCTGAGCACAGCAGGGGCTGGAGGAAAGGAGCTGCTTGTGCTTGGGAAGTCCTGTGGTACATAAGTTTAGCTGGGAAGCACAGACCACTGTTATTTAGATGTAGCTCTTTTACCCAGTGGCAGTAAGAAATGCAGCACAAGGACTGAAGTATTTATTCATGTTTTACAGTAATGTGTGAATCCTCTTACCTCAGTGGATCCAGTGAAAGCAATTTTGTCAATGCCAACATGAGAGGCTATGGCTGCACCAACAATTGGACCAAATCCTGGCAAAATATTGACAACTCCTGGTGGAAAGCCAGCCTGTCAAAATAGGAATGAATGAAGGTAAGCATGACTTATGAGAACTGTTAGAGCACGTTAAAGCAGGCATGTGCTGGTGGTTCCCTCCCCACAAGGAGAGACAGACATCACTCCCCTCAATTATTCTTACCTCCTTGATGAGGGCACCCATATAGAGAGCACTGAGTGGTGTTTGTTCTGCTGGTTTAATAACTACTGTATTGCCACAGCATAGAGCTGGAGCAATCTTCCATGCAAACATCAGCAGGGGGAAGTTCCACTGTAGGAAAAAAAAAAGTTGATAGATGGAAAAGTATTGCCCTGGTGTTTTGTTTTCAAGATGTCAAGCTGATACCTCACTTATTTCTCAGGCTGATCCTCAACATAAATCTTTCCCAGCACAAAGCAAGGATTTTTTTTAAATAACTGCCATTAAGAAAGCAACAACAGTGACTTCTTAGTTCTTTCTTTCCTGTTCAAAGAAATACAACCCCCACCTGCAATCTCCATTAAAAAAGTTATATTATCTATTAATTTTTTAAGTCACAACTTTTTTTATTTCATTTAGTGTTTTGCTATTGGCACTTTTAATTCCCCCATGAAAATAGGTCTTGCTTCTGATACATTTGGAACTGTTTGTTCATGTTGAAGTAGTTTTGGATGTAAATTTCATATCCCTGAATACATCTTAAGATATAAAATTTATACTCAAAATTATATAATCCTTAATTGATGGAATTACAGTAAAAAGTCCATAGATGTCAATGTTCAATCAAAGTATTTCATTTTCTTGAAGACTTTTTACTGAGAAATCTATATGGAAGATGTTAAAAGGACAGTAAAAAACAAGTTGAGAAATGCTTTGCTGCTATAAAATTTTGTATTGTCATTCATTATAACTTCACTGAACTGCAGCAGATGATCTAGTGAATTATATTAGTTTGATGCATAAACATGCCTTGGATAAAAATAAAAGTAACAAAGGCCTGATCCTAGCAAGTTAAGTGGATAGTCCTGCTGATTTCAGTGAAAATGTCAGAGTAATAAAATAACTGTGTTTCCACAATCACTCTTACAAATGCATACAACAGTCTCTTTTAGACAGAGAATAGAAAATATCAGTCAGAGTCAGCCACTGGCCAGAACGTGTTGCTGCCTGATGCATATCAGCTGCCACTCTCAGACATCTCTCTAGCCCCTGGCTAGCTTGAAAAAATACACAACTGTCTTTCCTTCACAGAACACCCAATTTTTTACTCCCTCTGTTGTTTATAAACTCCGGAGACAAAGTGATGTTTTAATTCCATCTCCAGTACATAAACCTGGGAGGGGAGCTGTCGGGCCAGCAGTGTGCTAACAGCCTGCACTTCTAATGGCATTGCAAGGAGAGCTCACAGCAGTTTTATAGGGCACTATATAGCCCTGTTTATGCTACAGCACTGCCAAAGAGCATGTTTTGATGGAAGCTGGGATGTGAAAGAGGATGAGGAGTTCAGTGTTAGACTTGCTGTTTAATTTTATTTTTGAATAATGTATTTGCTCAGGCAGTGGCCAAGCACATGCAGCAGCCTGGGCTGTGCTCTGGGACTGGTAGCGTGGAGGAAATACAGAACAGATCTGCAGTGGTGTTAGAATGGATGGATATGACAGCCATCTTCAGGCTCTGGAGAACAAAACTAGGGAAGAATGAACATGTATGGTAGATGGCTGGGTACCCTGAACAAAGCTTTACACACCTGAACTAAATAAATCCTGCTTTTGGCATGATCCTTAGCCTGTGGCCAAGTTTCTTCAGCAGGTTAAGCTCAGTGAAACAAGCATAAGAGATGTCCAGCAATGCTGGGGTAAGATGTTGGGGTTGTCATTTAGTAAATGCTTATCTATGTGCCTGGCTGAGGAACAGGAACAGAGCTGTGGAATCTTTCATTCATAAGGACCAAGTTGGGAGAGTGTGTAGGTGTTTGCAGGATGGCTGTAGCCACAGACTCCCTGAGTCATTGCATGTTTCTCTGGGTTTCTGCTGAGTGCCAAACACAAAAGCCACCCCTTTACAAAGACATGGAATAGCAACAAATATAAATCGGGGAAAAGGGCTTAACATTGTTAGAGTAAGCTTTTCTGGCTGCTCCTCTTGTAATGGAATTGCTCCGTGTTTCTGTTTAGTGGCTTTGTGGTGATGTGAACAAAATAAAAAATCAACATCAACAAAAAATTTCAGAGAATGGTCTGATTAGTCCCTCAGTGTTTTGTCAAGCAAAAAAGCTTCCATGCAATATTTTAATAGCTGTATGTGAGCCTCCCATTGAAATTTCTGCCAGAGCTGGTTAACTGGCTCTTCTGAAAAAAAAGTTACCCTCTCAGTGCAATTCCCATGCAGTGTTCAGCAAGGTTTTATTACGAGGGTGTCTGCTGGGGTGTAGGGGGAGTATTGGATTTGATGAAATGATGTGTTTCTCTCTCCCAACAAATAAAACAAACATTTCATGTCTTCAATTAGCTACACAATGTTAATTGTAATGATATGTCTCCTGGAGTTTCCTTTTCTCCTCCAGCCTTGTAAAAGAAATAGCAGGAAAGAATGGAATTAAAATACATCACATTCTCCCAGGAACTGAGGAGCCTGTTAAATCACAGTAAAAACTAAATAAATAAAGAGACTACCACAGCAAAGCATCAATTTTCCATAAGTTGTGTGAACATCCATAACCACTGACAGCATATTAACACTGTGTTTTGCTTTGCTTGTTTTAATCATGTGAATTCTATGACTTGAGAACTTAACTCCTAATAACAGAGCCTAAACCCTATTAGCATGTTCAAATAAGCATTTGTGGGGAGGCTGTTAAAGATATGTCAACAATATGAGCTCAGCTTTTTTCGTAATGGAAAACACACATAGCTGAAGACCATGTTTTATGTGTCTTTAAAGAGAGCTGGTTCAAATGAAAATAAATAGAAAGCACTAGTAGAGATACTCACAGGGATGATCTGTCCACACACTCCGATGGGTTCATGTCTTGTAAACGTAAAATAATCTCCATCTGAAACAGATGAGCATGCTTACTCTCAAGTGCAGTTTGACTTGGCAGAACAAAAAAAAAATTAAAATAGAGGGAGGGAAAAAACTCTAAGGATCAGCCTTTGATGGCAGTAAAAGAAATAAAGAAGTCATGGAAGTGGTTTTTTGTGAGCCAGCATGGGAAACCTAGGTTCAGGAGCAACCTAATTGTTCTTTCTGTAGAACAAAGGAAGCAGGCTTCCCATCAGAAAGTAACCTGCTTTGTTCTTTGGCAAAGGGCTGTACTGCACATAAAATTGCAGTAGCATGGAAGCACTTACTGGCCTCAGCTGATTTAAGGGTGAGAGAAGTGAAGAGTCACAAAGGCTATTTCCTGAAAGGCATGAGTGGAACACAGCAATATAAAGGTGTATCTACAACCCAGGTGTGGGTAATAGAGTAACATTCAGCTGACTCATCTGCATTGAGGACACAGGCAGTGTGATGGGATGATCTACCACAATCTCTAGATGTGGCATGAAGAGGGAAAGTTTGTGACTTGTGTCACTGAGCATCATTTACTTCCTGTGGTCTGGGAGCACATGCAGGCTTGTTCCCAGTTAACAGAGCCAGAAAGGGACCTGCTGTGTGGGCACCAGTTAAAGGATCAGTTGAGGTACTGTCTAACCAGTAGCTTTGTTAGTGTGCTCGGCCTGCATCTGTGCAAGGTAGATTTACTGCACCTTGGGACCTCAGTTGAGTCTCCTAGCTGTACAAACTAGCCCAGACTCAAACTATCTCTGAATTTAGGTCAGATGTTTTTCAGTGAGGCCACAGCTGAGGGAAAGGCTTTGCTTAAGGCATGAGCTGAATGTGCCCCTTGGCCTGTAGTGCTTGGTCATCTAGAAAAACGCAAATCTCTTAACTTGGGAAAATAATTTCAGCTAAGTATGTGAGAATGATGAGGTTACCTAGGCTTAATGGCAGGAGATGATTTACCAGGATAAGAAATGGTTAGACAGCGGAAAGGAGTAAGAGGAGGAGGAGGAGAGATTACAGGGCTTTCGCTGCCATTGTTCTGTCTGACACAGGGTATGTGCTTTCCCTCCCAGTCTGGGCTGGGAAGTGGCTGCCCCAGCCTCTCCCCCCTTCAGTCCAGAGCTGCAGCCACCCTTGTGCAATACTGGGGAAGGGCCTGACTTCACAATGGACAGTGTGTTTTGGGAACCTGCTGCAGTAGCAATGAACAGTTAATCCTTAAAGTTTCTTGGGTTTAAGGAAAGACTTCAACTTGAATTTGATTAGAAATAACTTATTGTCAGGTCTGCTTATTTCTATCCATCTACTTTACAGGATTTGCTCAGTAGAAACCTGAGCTAGAGTAGCTAATATGTCAGCTGGGGGCCAGATACAGAATAATTATGAGAAAGGTAACAACAGTCTGCAACCAAGACAGGGACAGAACAGAGAAAATAAAGGAGGGAGGGAAAGAGAGAGGAGAGATTCAGGAAAAGGCAGAAGAAAATAGTTTATCAGTTAGTTTGCTCTGCATTGACAAAACATCATAGTAATGTTTTGATCTCCAGATGTTTGACAACTGCCCAGTGGAGGTGAGAATATTTGTGTCACAGACTAAGATGATCAGTTTGGTTTTCCAGGTTATCTTTCACAGATGCTAGCAGAGGTTCACAGACCACAGGAAGATTCATCAGATCCCACAGAAGCAAAGTAGAAGTCAAAATACAGAGAAGTACATACAAGAAAACTGTCTAAGTGCTCAAGGGAACACAGAGGAGTCAGCTAAAAATACCAGTTTGTACTCAGTAGTACTGTGAGAGGTGGGTTCTCAGCCAGAAGGATGGTGGCAACATAACAGTAACACAGTTACATTAGCACTGTCTGACTTTAGATTGTCACTGCATAATCACTGCCACATGTCTGCGTGCTTCATCACACAGAGTTATAGATAACCTGGACCTTTTGCCAAGGCAGACAAATGGTGGTTAATTCTGCCCAGCGTAGGCAGAACGTTCTTTCCGCAGAGCGGTGCCTCCCATGCAGAGCTGCTCTCCCTGCTGTCTCCCACTAGACTCTAGACAGCTGCCCTTTTTGACACCTACTTCCAAAGTTCATCATCCACAGATTTTCTGTCAAGATGGGATTTTTGAAGTTGCTTTCTAACAATATCTTTGGGAACATATGTGACTTGAAGATATTCAGATGCCTTGGTTGTCTCTGGACAGGCCAAAGGTGGATCTAAGAGCCACCTTGTCCATAATGTAGAACAAGCTGTTACCATGAGAAAACAGCTCAAGAATTAAATGACCTTAATTCCATTATTCTAAACAGTGAGCACAGAAGGGTCCCTTGTGCTTAGAAATTATACAGGAGACTTTTTAAATGTTTGAGAGTTTTAAGTCGTGCTAATGACCCTTATTCTAAGATGCTGTGGCTGATGATTGTTACTCTTATCCTTTCCTAGCTGGCTGCCAGAAGAACTTTGCCTGAGAGGGACCTGACACTGATCCCACATCCAATCTAAAATTTTGTGTTAAAAGGGTATTTTTAATATACGCAGCTGAAGTAAACTGACATTCTTCAGTCCTCACTGATATTAATAGAGCAAGATCAATTTGCAGCTGCTTAGCACCTGGCCCAAAGGCTTTCATTTTTTAATCAGAAAGCAAGTCCCATTTATCCAGGGATCTCACTTAGGGACAGCAATATCTTCCACAGATGTGTTTGCTTAGATTTCCATCAGGAGTCTCCAGCATGGATATTTTATTTGCATAACAACCATAATACAGTCCCATGTCTCATATAGCAGGACACAGCAAACAAGCGGGTGAGGAGAGCTGAATTGGTTCTTTAAGCTATATCATAGCATATATTGCTTTAAAGATACATTTCTGCTTGCATTCAGTTTATTAGTTTAACAGTTTCTGGTCTAGCCTCATTCTGTTTTAATTTAAATCATCAAGGCTTTACACTTGGGAGCAAGCAAAGGGCAGTCTGAAGGTTTTGTAGCTCTGGGGCCAAAAGGAATGTGACTGTAAAACACACTGCTTCTTCTACTTGTCTATCAATTGCCTATTTTTATTTTAAAGGAAAAGATAACTTCAACAAAAACAGCAACAACAAAAGATTGGGAGGTTTCAGATTTATTAGCACACTGAATAGAAAGACAGGATTTAATAGTGGGATTTTTTGGTTTTGTTATCTTGCTTATCTTTGGTGAGCTGATGGTAAGTGAATGTAAAGAACACTGCTGTTTAACATTGGCTTTGCCCTAAAATAGCTTCATGAGAATGACAAATTTATGGTGCAAAAGCAGAGGAATAAAGAGAAGTGTTAAATGAAGAATAATTGGTCCCCTAAAAATCTGTGAATGGACTTATGATTCTACACTACTGAAAACTGTGTTAGCACAAAGTTTGCACTGAGGAAGGCATGCTGAAAATGTGCCTTCCTTTCACTCAGCATAGTCCACCTTACTGAAAAAAAAATCAGGTTTTATCCTATAAGGTACTTGAAACCAAGAATAAGCAGAGAATATTTATTCTTCTTAATCTGGCAGTGCCTTTTGGTGGCTGACCTAATTTCTGTGTACCTGTGGGGCTAAAAAGTGAGAAGGAGGCATTCACTGACCAGGGAGAAAGAGATTAGGGAACAGGAAATTTGCTGAATACGTGAATTTATGGTGTGGTCTGCACTTTTGTATGATTAAATGTGAAGTGCAAGCAGCAAAACTGGGATTTACGAATCTCAGCCTAAATAACTGTGGAAAACTTTGACTCCTTGCAGAAATGTCTCCACCTGAAATATTATTATTGTCATTTCTTTGGTGAAAATAAGATAGTGAAGATAAACACCAGTCAGTGCACGCTGCAATTTTAATAAGATGAAACACGAAGATGAGTAAAACTGCAAGAATAGTTACATGATGTTTCCCTCCTGAAAATTTTGGAGGCATATTTTCAATTTATCTGCTTGCCTCACTTGGGTAGTTTGGTGCTTTGCTATAGAGAGGCGAGTGAGTGCATTGCAGATACTGTGTCCCACAGGGAAACAGCTGGGCAACAGCAACAGGCATCTACCCTGAGTGTGCCCTCCTGGGTAAGTGGAATAAACATGCAGGACTGTGCCCTTACTGGGTAAAGTGGAATAAACATGCATGTGCAATGAACATGTGCACCATGAATCCACGTAATGAATGCTCATTTTCCTTAATGTTTTTCCAGAGATATACTTTATGCAGGTGAAAGATGAGTACACTTAATGACTGCACCTACATAAAATAATTTTCTTCTGTTTTGCCATGTTGTGTAATTATAACACTTGGTACATATAGTCCAGACTGCAAATGAATTTGTTTTCATCAGACAATGCACCCTGTGTTTGTTCAACAGCTGGGAGGGAGGGGCAGGAGGAAGAAATTTGTTAAATAAAAATAATGGTAAGGATTTTTCTGCATCATTTTAGCAAAAGAATAAGAACATAATTTCCTAGCATGCATGAAAGTTTATCTCATATATACAATATAAATCTTATCCCACTGAATAATTTGAAAAAGCATCTATAACAAAATATCTCATATGTATGTAGTTCTCTATAGTAACAGTAAGAATGCTCTCAAAGTATAAATTAAGTTTGATCCAGTGTTAGTCCAAGCTAAAATTATTTGCATCAGCAGTAAGAAGTCATATACAAACAACATCTATACATAATGATACTGTTTCTTAAACAGGTACCCAACACTATTTTCATGAATTCCAAGGTATTTTTCAGGCTTATACCCCATACATTTTTATACATGTATCAATACTTAAATGTAGGTATTGAGCTATCCCCTTCTCAGGTGGATGCATGCAAAAGAAACCAACCCTCCTCACATGTGCATGTGGGGCAGACCAAGAGCAGGGCACCCAGTCCTGCCTTGCTGACCTTCCAACATCTGCTTCAGCAGCACACCACACACTGCAGGAGCAACCCAGGCTCCTGCTCTGCCTTCCACAAAGCTGTGAGCTACTAAGCTTTAGTCTGGCCATGAGAAGGTTTAGGTGCATAGCTGTGCTTTAGTTCCCCTTACCTACAGGAATGGTCATTCCATGGATTTTGTCTGCCCAGCCAGCATAATACCTCAGGGTTTTTATGACTCCCTGGAGATCGACATAGAAAGCTTGCAAGAACGGTTTGCCGCTGTTCAGTGATTCCATAGTCTGCAGGACAAGAAAAAGTTAAGAGATCTAAGTATTGTAACATTTTTGCACTATTGTACCTAAGTATTCACCATCTTAACAGCTCTTAAACCATAACAAAGATTTTAATGAAGACCAATCAGTTGCACCTTGGTGTAATTTTAACCCAGAAGGTTCAGAACAATTCTCTGATCCCCTTTGTTACTTTTGGCAAATGTGAACAAAAAGTATTTTCCTTGAAAAACCCAAACTGGTTTCTTCTGGAGTATTCTGGAATAGCTATGATTTTAAGAATATATGTGTATGTTAATGTGTGTTTGTCTGTCCGTCTGTCTTGTGGATTTATGTGTATCCACATGCATGTACATGTGCCTTTGTGTACTTTGAACCTAATAGCCACTGTGTTTGGTCCAGATCTATAAATGCTGAATTGCTTTAATCAGGAGCCAAGATAAAAATGCCTGTCAAACTGGGTTCTGTTATGTTAATGATAACAGCTGAGAAGGGGCTCCTTGTAGCCCTGTATTAATGATCTGAATCCATAAAGAGAAGAATGGACACATCCCTCTTTATATAATTGATGTGAATATAAAAATTTCTCTATATGGTTGCCAAGACTCCTGCTGAGGTCTGAGATATCTATACTGTACAGCCAGTTTATTTATTGCCATCAAATAAACAAACTTTCCTCTAGGGAAGCTCATAAATTAACAAGCTATCTTTATTTTTTAGTTAATATTCCTATTTTTAAAAGTATCTTATAAGCTATCCTCTTAGGGGTTCCTAAGATCATTTAGCAAAAAAAAAAAATCCAATAAAATATCCTAAGATGTTGAGTAGCTTAACTCATTCTCAATAGCTGTCCAATAGAAATCATTAAGAATGGGCAAAGGACGCCCCTGTGTAACACACCAACCATCAAATGAGTTTCTATAGAGAAGAATGGAGGCTTAATTCTGCACTGACTTATATCCCCAAGAGCAATTAATGGCACTGCCTGCAGTGCAGCTCAGTAAAGAACTTGGCTCCAGAAATAAAAATTAAATGACAGGCAGAGTAAACTTGATTTGCTGTGCACTTCCTTCTCCCCATGGCGATTTTACAGTATCTGCCGGCGGTAAGATGATTTAAGTGTTGACAAAGCTGGAATTAAGATGTTCACGGGCTTAGTTCAAAGCACTTGACATGCGGAAAACAACATTAACAATGCCACCGTTGCGACGGCTTCACCCCGAGCGCAACGGAGCCGCGCTCGGATCCTGTCACCAGCTGAGGGTCCCACAGCACCTCACTGCCCTTCCCTTCCCGCCTGCACAGATCATCCCAACCTGCCTTGTCTTATTCTGGAAGAGTTCCAGGCCAGGCACACACGTGTGCACACCCCTGCTGTTGTGGGATGTCCAATTTAAAGCTGGTCTGAGCCCGCTGGAAGCCTCTTGTTGGCTTTTATGGGTTTTGCACCGCGCTGTAAATGGACAGAGCCATTTCAGCCAGGAAGCTGCGTGTGGCTTTCACATACAATTCATATCAACCCAGTCATGAATGATTTGGCCCTCAGAATGTAACTGACCATCAGTGTGACAACTGATTTGACTGCTGATTTTTATGTTTCACTTACAGCAAGAATTGCCCTGTCCCTTTCCACCAAGTCTGCTAACTTATCCAAAAGATGGCCTCTTTCTGAGGCATCCATTCTCCTCCAAACAGAGCCAAGGGAAAAAGCCAGCCGAGCTGCCCTCACTGCCTTGTCCGTGTCAACCTGGGAAGAAGAAAATTGAAGACACAAGGTAATAACACAAGCAGGCTTATGGAATTTGCTGTTATACAACCTTAGTCACACGTGATGGGTTTTGGAACTATGACTAATGAAAGAACTGTCCAACAGTGCTATTCTGGACTGGTTGCTTTGATCTATTTGTACATTTGTATTATCTGTTATACATTTAATTTCTACATTAAACATATAGCCATTCATGGGACACATTACCTTGTCAGCTTCCTGAATGTCACAGATTTGTTCTCCTGTTGCTGGATTATATACTGGGAATATTCTTCCACTTTCAGAATTCTGCCACTCATTATTGATGAAAATCTAGAAAAGGAAGAAAAGTCATCAGGTGTCTTGCATGAACAAACAATAATGTATATAACAACAAACTCATGAGAAAAGCTGCAGATTCTAATACAAAATATCTGAAACTTATTTTTGTGTGTGAAAATTACAGTTTTCAAGAGTTCAGGCTGAGGTCAGCCCCTGATGTCTTTCTGTACTCTATAGCAGTGTCATTATAGAAGCAACATCAAAGTCTAAACATTGGTTGATGTTCAAATTTGGTTCAAAAACTGTAACAAATAAACTAAAAAAAGAAATAGCTGTATGAGAGAAAAAGCCTTGAAACTGCTGGAGACAAGACAAGGATTTGGAGTAATCACTCAGTTCAGTAAGTAAACATTTAGTCACTGATACATCCCAGTCAAGGCTGAATAATCTCAAACATCACAGTTCTTCAATACACAGTCAGTTAATTATGGCTACAGTGACGGCTTGCAGCACAAAACTAACTTGCTTATCTGCTAGGAACAATGGAAATTGTTACATTCTCTCAGTGTTGATATTTTAATTGTCAGGGGCAAAACAAATTTAAATGGTAATGGTGCTGACAAGCTGTCTAGAGAAAGGTAATGACAAATGAGTTTATTTAAAGTAGATTTTTACTGGTAGCTGCATACATGTCTGTTATTTTCTGCTGAAAGACTTTTAAGAACAGGATGCAATTATTTATTAGCAAGTATTAAAGAAGTCACTACATGAAAATAAACAAAAAGTTTTCCAGGTATTCAGACTCAAATCTTTCTAAGAATAAAAGTGTTCCAAAAATCCAGGCATGACTTGGGTTCCTTGAAGTCCAAATATCAATGTATTTTTACAACTTTAAATGTGTAAGCTGATGTCCTGGCCTCATTGAAATATACCAGAATTTTCCCCCTGACTCCACTGAAAGCAGGAGTTCACATGTAGAGAGAAGCAATGTTCACCACCTGGTTTGTTTTCTTTTTGCATACAGGGCTGTGTTTACAAAGACGGGGACCTTGGAAAGCTTGATGAGTTCCAATCAGAGATACACAGGTGAGAGAAACTGGCCCATCTTTATACACATGAAGGCAAAAATACATCTGTAGAGTTTTCAGACATGAGCTTGCTCAAACCTACTCTGCAAGCCAAATGGAGGTGCTGTAGCTGTGTTCCTCTCAGCAGGGCTTGTCAGCTCAGCTCAGTGCCACAGTAGCTGCAGTGTCACAGCTCACTTGTGTCCAGCTCACTGTGGCCATGTGTGGGGGGAACCTGTGCCTGCCTGGAAAAGACCCTGCCAATAGAACTGTACAGGAACCAACAATTCCATGTGCTTTTGCTATTATGGATACATTTCTGCTGTGCTTCCTCATCTTCCCTACTCCTCCAACTTCAACCTCTTTGCTGTGTGCTCCTCCATCCATTCCAGAGTCTGCCCTTTCTTTACTCCTCCTTGCTCCTTCTGTTTAGGTTTTCAAAGGTTGCTGAACTCAGGACCTACCACACCACGACCACTGCTTTCCTTGCCTGCCCTGTTTGTCCTGAACCTGTTTGCATCCTTGAACTGTGTTTTCCTGCTCAGTGATGACACTGTTCAGCAAACCCAAAACTGGTCCCTGTTAGGACATTCTGGAGCTAACCCAAAATGAGCTAGTGAAAGAATCACCAGTATGATCTCTAGTGACCAATGCCATAAGCTGAAATCCTCTGGTCTATCATTGTCACTTTTAGACCCTTAGTGAAGCAAAGAAACACTGAGATCTGTGAGTCTGTGAAGAAGGAATTTACTTCATACTAACTCTGCACCCAGTGAGTGTGTCAGGGGGTGCTGAGGAGGGAGGGGAAGGGAGAAAACTTCCAGCTTCGGGAGCAGATGGCCAGAGAAGATGTAAGCATGTTTGTTTAAGGTGACAGGATGTACATAAACACATGGGCTTCTTGTGTGAGCTGCATTGAAAGAATAAAGCAGTTTGGTTGAGTACAAGAACCTGAAAAATCGTGGCAGCCACAATTCAGTACATTTCCCTTAGAGCAGTGGTCTATTTTTTTTTAGATTAAAAAAACTTAACTCCATTCTGCTGGGATTAACACCTATCATCAGGTCTGCTAGTACACAGGGCATATATTAGTTCTTGAAATACATTTCACCATGGGAATGAGAAATAGTGCTGTGGAATTACAAAAGAGTGCTGCAATTCAAGCTGACTGGAAGGAAAAGCTGTATGGTTTTATTGAATGCTCCATTTATCCCACTGACTTAGAAAAAGAACAGTAATAGTAAATATTTCAGATAGGACATGGGAAGGATCTATTTGGTATAAAGTTAGAGCTGAAAGCAAGAGAAATTGCTACTGTTAATGGTTAATGTTAGTTTCTTCCTGTTCCACTTTCTATAAACAAGGTATTGCCTATACAAGCTCATTACTGTAAACTGAGCACATTTAAATTGGCAGTAAAATCAGAGTATTTACTCTAGTGCACAAATAAAGTACCTAGTCCTATGTTTTGGAACAGTTTCAAGTCTTGAAATCCAGCAGCTGGTGGCTTTACAAGCAAAGCCTTACACTTAAATAATTCACTTTTGAAAGTTTTAGGTGTTCTGTGTCAGGTAGTACCATTCAGCAGATATTCCTACCACCGAGACGCAGATTCTTTTGCAATAAATTTGCATTCACAGGGGCTTTTATAACTCTTCCAGCACTACTGACTCCAATGGCTGTTGATTGAATGTATATATCCTGTACATTTAATCTGACTTTCATTATGGCCACTTCGTAAAAATGCCATGAATTGGAGAAGCGATGACACATTGCAAGAAAAAGGAATCCCTGCAAAGCCTCAAATTGGGTTTTTTTTCTCCCTTATTTATAGTGATCATGCTAAAGGCTAACTCTAAATCAGGGGGAATATTTGACAGCAAATGTTCCTATCTATGGATTATATATAACCCATCCTAAACACCAGATAAAAAAGGGGTAACCTTAGAAAAAGAAGGGCTTGCTTCCATGTAAATCATGCTACAAATTGGACAACACCCAGTGAGTTCATTGTTCAACCTCAATTGTGAAGGCTATTCACATTTACTATTCCCCTGGAATCAATGTTAATTAAGGCTGACTGGGGCTATAAATCAGCCTTTGGTTTTTACAACTTAATTCAGCATTAAGCATATATATGTAAATAAAAGGTAACTGATTAACCACTTGAGTTTTCCAGGAGTTACTGAGGTAATTTGTTTTTGTTTGAGTCCTAGTGTTACCTTTTGTGATATGCAGTAGGGAGAAGAAAAAGTCTATAGTGTGTCATGCATTTGCTATGTGGTATTGTGGCAGTTAAATAACCTGGCCTGTTGGGTGCTATCAATAGCATTGTGCCAAAAGGCAAAGGGAAGAAGGGAGCACTTGAAAAATCTTGGAATACACAAACATTTTGTTTGCCATTTACTCTCAGCAGAGGCAGTAATGTCAGAGCAAGAAGATAAAAGGACAACTTTGCTGCTGTACTGAGGTGTCCCTGGCAGTGCAGTGATTTAGCCAAGAACAAACCCAAGAGGCCAAGCAGCCAAGGCTGTTGTGAGCGAGTCTGCTGTGAGTCTGGCTGCAGCTGGTGTGAGGTGGGTGAAGGAGGAAGCCAAATACCTTTGTTTCCCAGTGATGCCAAAGGGGCCAGCAGAGCAGGGCACTGGGGGTGCAGGTGCTGGGGGGTGGCAGGGGCTGTTCCAAACAGAGCAGTGTGACAGGCTGGGTGGGAGCTCCCAGCTGCCCCTTGGAGTGTCATCATTCTCACGAGATCTCATCACACACATCTCTGGGCAATTTCTGTTCCTTTCCAAATGAAAGATGGAAAGGGCATGGATTTTCCTAAGAGAATAGTCACAATCCTCCTGGTACTGACAATAACTCATGTTCTCACAGATCTTTCACTAGAACTTTGCAAGAAGGTGGTCCCACCACGTATTCACTAGGTTCAAATCCTGCCTGTGGCTAATTATATATGGCCTCTGTTGACAGAGTTCCACAGGGCTGATCAAGAAAGCAGCCTGACTCATCCTACAGGTCAAGTGACTGTTCAGAGCCTTGGAGATACCTCAGCATACCAAAAAGTATAGAAAGGAAAAGTAAACTCCAAAGTTACCATGTAAAAATTCCAAGTTACTTTGAAACTGCTGACATGTAGTTGGAAGAAAATCATACATTACATTTTTCACAAGACCTGTATTTCACAAGCATTGCACACTGAGTTCAATTGCATTTTGGATGCTCATCAGTTTTGAAATCAAGCCAAGAGCAAATGTTTTAGCATAGCACAAAGCAAATTTAGCTTTGCAAATAAACAACTACAATCTCTTGTTTCAGTAGCCATCCATCCCAGCTGGCTTAATAATAATTAGCAACTTAATGTTCATTTTAAACCATGCAAGTAATTGGAGTGATAAGTATTCAAAGAGGAAGGGATGTGTACAAACCCAGGCTGGGCATTCTGATCTGCAGTGCGGCAACAGCAAAATTTAGAGCAGGGAGAAAACGTGGTTTTGTCACTTACCAGCAAGGAAGTACTAAACAACTAACTTTATGAGTGTGTGTATAAATATAACTAATTAAAATACAGTACAGAACTAATACCTCCTTTGCAGCTCTTAGTTGATGGAGCTTTAGTTTCATGGCACTTCAGATTCCCTCTGCTGTTGAGCCAGGGGCTAGCCCTGGATTTGGGAAATGGAACTGATTTTTACACTCACTGGGGATTCCTGCATGCTCAGTGCCTTTCTTTTTTTGTATTGCCTTTCCTTAAAACATACAGGGGGAAAAAAAAATTTTTGGGCTCTCTTAATTCATAAGAGTAATCAACACAGGTGGCAACAATGTAACTTTTCATTTCCTTTCTTGAAAATGTTCTCAAATGATGTGTGAGTGAAATGATGATCTACATTCTTAATTTGATATTGCTTAGTGATGATGTCATGAGACATTTTCTTCAGGCTCCCCAGCTGTTTAACTCAGAACTTCAGGCAGTGCACAGACAGTGGCCCTGCATTCAGCTCTTTGGAGGTGGAATTATTTTCCCATGGATTTAATAAACAAGGTTTTTGTGCTGTTGCAGCTCCTAGAAATGTTTTTTGGTACAGGAAGAGGATTTTAACATCCAAATAATAATGGCTTCCCACAGGAGATTTGGTTCTGGATGAATGGAGGAAGGAATGGGAATTTCCTAACTCAATTGATTTAGTAGCTGGTTATAGTTTCATTCCATCAAAGATCTTTTTTTCATATGTGGCTTTTTCCTTAGAGAGCTTTTGACACTAAATCTGCTGGGATGGGGGAGGGGGCATCAGATGCCAAAGTACTTTATAAGAGAATCACAGCTGCTTGGCCCTCAGCATCTTCTCAGAGCTGGAGGCACTAGAAGTGCATAATGGCACTTCTCTTTTAGGGGGGACGGACAATAATTTTAGAGGCATGCAAAAAATCCAGCAGCAGCATTTCCCTTGGTAAATACTGCATAACATCCCAGATACTGGGCACCTGTGCCTCAGTCTGGTCAGGAAATTTCATATCCTTTCCCATCTCAGCAACTTCATTTCCTCTCCTTGGGAAACATTTCAAGAGTCCTAATGATTAGTACGATTGTAAGGGAATGAACTAGGTGGGATTGCCAATCAGAGGTGCAGCTTGTTTATTTTCACAGGCCTTGTTTTCCTTCACTTTTATGGCTGTCTTGATACAGCAAATCTCTCACATTCTAGAGCATGTTGTGAGGCACTCCTGGGAATGACTGGAAACCAACAGCTGGCTATGGAATCAGCAAAAACCTGGTTTGTAAGAAGGCACTAGGAAAGCAAAAGCCAGTGCCAGCAGTCTGCTGGCTGAATGACCAGCGATGGATCAGCAGTGCCATTTCATTTTATTTTTAAGAGGGTTGTTCAGGTGACCAGCAAGTGTCACAGCTTCTTGCTGGCAGTTCACAAAAGGTGAGTAATGGGCTTCAAGGCCAACCTCCCCAAGGAGGTTGCAGGATCCTGCTTCTGAGCCATGAAGGATCCTGTGTGGGCAGTGCCAGGGGCTGTGCTGCTCTCAGGGGACAGCCGTGCACGAGCCAAGGCAGCCTGGCTGCCCAGCACCTCAGCACAGGTGGTTCTCATCTTGTTCTTTACCCCCCAGCAGAATCATCCTCAGAAGTTACCCAGATTTGGGGTCTTTAGTGAGATGCCTTTCAGCTGTGGAGGAACTGCAATTGTATGAGAGTAACTAACAGTGAACTGTAGAGGAACAACATTGCACCAAATCTAATTCGGGCAACCAAATTCCCGTGGGCATAGCTGGTTTTCAGCTACAAGAGGGCCAAGGGTCCAGAGTAGAACAAAAGGAAAAAAATCCAGCTGGTTTCAGTGGGAGCTGAACCAGGCCCCAGCTGAGGAAAAGGAATCAGTGGCAAGAGCCTCCAGAGGGATGTTTGTACTGGGAAACAAAGCTGTTTCACTGGAAACTTGACACATGCTCTAGAGCCTGTGAGGTCTGAAAGGCCAAACAAAACCAGAACATGTTGATTTTTATTTTTCCTCTTTGGCTGCTGGGTTGTACTTCTCTCTCCTTACTCACACCCCCCACACTGTAAAAATAGAAAAAGAAAGAAAGAAAAAAATTGAAAAGGAAAAAGACCTCTGTTCTAAAGCTTTGTGTGCTGTGAGGTGCTTCATCTTTTTTAAAATCTTATTTGGACCTCAGAGCCTGATTGAATAATGCTATAGCTTTTGGACCTGGTGTACCATAAATGTGGCTTTCCTTCATAAATTCAAGCTTGAAATTGCACTCAAGAAATCTAGAGGGCAAACTTGTGAGTGTACTGAGAGGGTTGGAGAATTTAAAACCTTTACAAACACAGTACAGCAGTAGGACCAGAAAAGTGGAATTGGAAATAAACTGCCCAAGAAGTGAGTAGTTTCACTGTGCAGCAGTGCAGCCAGCTCTGGTACAATTTCGTTTGTGCCAGCCCAGCCCTGTGCCAAGGCTAGGTGTCTGATGAGAAGACCAGGGTGTTTGCCTTCTCTGGGTGCTAATCCCAAGTAGCAAGGCCTGAGTCAACTCTACCAAAATGAAAGCCAGTGCTTCATACCAGTGGACTTTGGATCAGAAGCCAAGTGTTTGAAAGAGGTGAGTACATCAAGGTTCGGTGACATTTCAGCATGTGTAAATTAAGTCAGGCTTCAGTGTGGCCAACATGAGCTGGAGGAGGATTCCCAGGATGCAGCCCTAATGGTGGCAGGAGTTTGGTCTCTTTTCAGTCCCAGAGAGGTGGAAGGAGAGGGCAAAGTAGGACCTGTCTGCAGGGGCTGCTGCCCTGTTCTGCTCACCTGGATGTTCAGGTGCTTAAAGGCAGATAGGGCAAGTCCCCCACTGAGCCTGCTCACAGACAAAAGAGGTTTAGGGAATGGTATGCTTGGAAAAGGGTGTGATGGGAGGAGAAACTGGAGGCATCCAGCGTCTCTGAGCAGCAAATGGAATCAGAGAAAGGTTTGAAGCCTCCCGTCAGTCTGCTGTGAAAGTGGAATGTAACATGATTTTTTCTCCCCTATGTCCCTCATCCCTCACGCCAAATGTTTGACCTGCCTGTCTTCCTGTCTTAATTAGTCTTCTGTCTTTCTGGGAGTTGGGTCTGTTCTTCTGCAAATGGCAGCACATCAGACAGGGGAAACCTGTCATGTTTGTTTTCTAAGCTGTAGGGGGTACCCATTTGAAAAAACTCCCAGCTTATCTAAACATTTTTGTTTGTATGATTTTGAATTAGGAAGTGTGAGTAATTAGTTAAGAAGATTAAATAAGTCTTAGCAACATGCAGTAGCATGCTTACTTTCCTCCTCCCCCCCCAAGTATTTCCTGCACAAAACCCAGGCTGCCAAACTGTGATGATACCCTTTTCTATTTTAGTTTCTCACTGTGCCACATGCTGGTACAGCATCCGTTATTTCAATTCAGTCTCATTAAAGGGATTATGTTGTGCCTGGTTGTTCAAGAAAATTAATCTAAAGAGAAGAAACTTCAGATTGTATTGTCTGTTGAACTATACCCACCACAAACATTTTACTCCTTTTGGCTGCCTTATTAAACCTGTGGGAAGAAACTTTCGTTGCAGCACATAAAAGCCTTCCTCAAAGTAATTTTTACTTTTTTCAGTTAATGAAGAATTTGTCTGCTGTTAGTAGAACAATACAGGAGCAATAACATAGCTCAGGTAATATTTCATGTATTCCTAAGAAACTAAGCTCCCAAGCTTTACTTATCCTTTCATCAGTGGGACTCTTTAATTGCTGGAGAAGAACATTTACTCTCTTCAGAAAACATTGCTTGTGAAATCAGGATGAGTAAAAAATTAACTGTGCTTTCCATTTTCACTAATTACAAAGACAAACTATCACTGGATGAATTGGGTAAGGGTGGCAGTGGTTTTGATGGAGTATGATCCTTGGTATCACTTTTTGCACCTTAAAAAGTGAAATAATGAAAGATTTTTTAAAATCCACTAAATTGAGAGTGGAGAGGAGGAGTATTTGTTTACATAATCAATTATTGGGCTGTCACTGGGCTTTAATGAAGTTGTGGCTATTAAGAACTTGATCCTGGAAACCCTTCCACAAGTGCTCATTTGAAATGGTGGGAATGAGGAGGGGTTTGTACAAACAAGACTCGTATTACTCTGTGTAGTTCTCTTGTGTTTTGCATTGTTTGTGCATTGCAAGTCTTGTGTTCTCCTTATATGTGACAGAAAACAGTTTGAGCTATTAATCTGTACATGGGAAATATGTTCTGCCATTTGGAAGAATTTAATCTCCCTTGTAAGTAACTGCCATTTTAAATGTTCATCACCAGGATCAAGTTCTTACTTAGAAATTAGCTGTGCTGCATAAATAAATATTCCTCCTAGGATTTCAGACATTATAGACAACACAGAAAAATACAATAAGCAAATTTATTTTGACTTAAAGCTCTGCCTGAGAAAATTACCTTATAACTACACATGAGAAATTGCTGGAATGTCAGCTTCATTTGCAGTGGCCCCTTATGGCCTGATCACCCTCCCTGGCACGATAAATCACTGGCAAGATCCTTACCTTAACACGTTTGATCTCAGCTCAGCAAGACTTGGTTTTGATGTGAAGAACTCCAGATCTGTTAGGTCAGAGACAAATAGCAGAGCCACTGACCTGCAAAGTGCTAAGTCTATATTAGACCCAAGTGAGCAGCCTTAAGCTCCTGAAAAGTTTGCCTTCGCTTCTACTTTGCATCTTGAAGCTTTTCAAATATTACTGTTAGCATGTTTTGTTAATGATGCCAGAGACATTTCCTTTTGTGCTGTTCTGCAGGTACAGAAGCCACAAAAAGCTTGTGGTGTGAGAAGCATTATCTTCAATAAACTGTTAGAATTATCTGCACTTTGGAGAGACATGAAATAAGCCTCATTATTTATTGGTTTCTTTACCTAATTTACACAAATGGCTTGCACTGGCCTCTTTCTTACTAGACCATGCCTACTGATATCATAAATAATGATATTCACCAGTACACCCTTTAAGATGATGCAAAGTGCCTGTGTGTACATGTGTGTACATACAGAAATTCAAACTACTCCTAAAAACAAAAACCTCAGCTTGTGACATTTACATTCAAAGTCTGAACTTTCACAAAGAACAGTTTTGTGGCCACTCAGTTTTGCAGCCTTGGTTTGAAAGTATTACTTTTTGTCCTGGTTAAACAGTCACTTATCTCTACGATAGTAAGCAGGAGTGTTAGTCTACCAGAAAATTGGATGTTCTTAATGGGCTTTGGGGGAGAATAGCTTTGCATCATCAGCATTAAGTTAAATCACATTAAGTACCCACTTACAACATAGGGATTACCACTTATGACATCTTTGGTGAAAGCCTTTAAAACAAATTGTTGTGTTTGTTAGAAGAAGCTGTGAGATAACAATTCCCAGAAGTCTGATTTATAAATTCTTTTTGCTCTTCAAGAAGATGCAAAAGAACCCAACACCTCTCATTCAATGCTGCAATGAAATCTCTCAGGCTGGAAATTATTTTCAACAAAAAGTCTTGGAAAATACTAATTTATTTACTTTAGAATATTCTTCTGGAAAGAAGAAACTGTTAGACTACCTTTCCTCAGAGTTCAGTTCTAATTTCTCCTCCAGTTCTTTCTGTTGATTAAGTCATTGCCTTTTACATGTACAAAACTGGAAACATGTACAAAACTGTTTTTTATTATTCATAAGGCTGATTGGGGAGAACTGGGTTTAAACTGTCAAAGTATCCTGCTGTGCTTGGATACCTGACAGATTTACACCTCAAAGTACACTGTGGTGCTAAGCTAAAACTGGGTGTGGAGTGTTCTTGCAAGAGCTGATTACAGTCTCAATCAAATAGAATGCCCGAGGATATAACAAAATAATGCCAATGTTTGATAGAATTTAACATTTTTGTATATGATCAGCAAGTTATTCTGTATAGAGATGAAGGCCTGCATGAAAACTGAGCTCTTATATTTAACTTTGAATAGAAACAGACTAATGACTTTGAGTATGTAAATAAAAAACATGACCCTAAACTTTTGCCAAAGATGCAGTATTAAACAAGTGAATTAGAGCAAACCCAATACCTGGTTATACTGAGCCTTCCTTAAATGAGCAAAGGGTGCTATAAGTCTTGTCAATAAAGAGCCTTCTTTAAAAAACTTGAATATTCAAATATGCAATCCTGAGACCCACTCTCCCAATTTGCTTTGAAATTCTTTTCCCCTTTATAACCAAACTGCATTTTTCTCTGCTGGAACCCCTTGTAATGATATCAGAATATTGGCAAACCTCATTAGTTTCCCTGCTGTCTACAAGACAGGATTTATGCTTGTAGTGAACACAATGACACACGATCACTAAATAGCTAAAAACACTATCGAGACAAATCTGAGAATTTTTTTCACCCAGACATTGCAAGTACTATTGGTAGGTAAAGGTATGGAGCCCAGTATTAATTACAGCAAACGTCCCCCAGTGCCACACTGCTGCAAGGAGCTCACCAGTGCCAGCTGTTTGTGGAGGCTCATGGCATGCAGCCTTTGGCAGGTACCTGCTGTAAGGTATAAGGTATGTTGCCAATCCAATGCAGTGAGTAATTACTAAATTCCCATGGGACCTGGCTGAAGTCAAATGTTGCTATTCCTGGTTCATTGCTTTTAGTCTCCCTAAAGACCATTTAGGCAAACAGCTGGAAGAGCTGACTACAAGGCTTCCCAGCCACAGGGAACCACTCCAGGAAAGCAGGTAAAGGCTTCTAACCAGGAAACAAGTTATCAAAGGATTTGTCCTGTTGCTCCCTCAAGGAAAGAAATTAACTGAGACAGAGAGCAAGAGCATGAACACATTGGTGTTGCATGCAGAATCCAGACACTAAAAGCAATTGTCTTGGCTGATGGGAGGAAGAGCTGTGCTGTCAGCGGGCATGTTCTGCACTGGGCTCCTGCTTGGCATCTAAACAGGAGGGCTTTCCTTCTCCCTCCATGCTGGAGTGCCTTACTGAAACAAACCTTTGAGACGTGAATAGAAGCAATAGCAGAACTGCAGTTCCAGTACTGTCACTGCTTTGTACT
Source organism: Passer domesticus (assembly GCF_036417665.1). NCBI lineage: Eukaryota > Metazoa > Chordata > Aves > Passeriformes > Passeridae > Passer > Passer domesticus. The sequence continues at coordinate 6,849,169 of NC_087487.1, read as the reverse complement.
GATGGAATATTCCTCCTCCTAAAGAGAAGTACAGAGGGGAACAACATCACCAGCTTCAGCTCCATCTGAACTCATTATGCAGATCTTGCAGCAAGGAGGGCGCTGCCTCCCTGACAACACTCAGAGGAACAGCAACAGAGACAACTCCTGATGAAGTGACACAGAAAGAGAGCAAAGAGCAGAAAGAAAGGAGTCTTTTCATCTATACCGTGTGTGTGTGAGCACACCAAGAGGTGTGTAGTTAGGAACATACAGAAATGCAGACATGCGTCCACAGGTAAACACCAGCTCCAAAATTCATCTGTATTGCCATTTCCCAGAATACCATGTACAAAAATAGAGGCTTGATCTTCTTGTAGTCTGGCTGGTTTAGCAAGAGATCCTGCCTCTGACACTGACCTACTGTCTGAGTTAGTCATGGTTACACTCCCACAAATTTAAACTCCCCCATCTGTGAAGGAACCTTGTCACAGTTTTACAGTGAGGCTGAATCAATTAATGCTTTCTGAAAGATGTGATGGAGCAGAATATTAACACTTGCAGTTGAGTGATACCAGCTAAAAACATCTTAAGTAATGAAACAAATAGATTTAAAACCACTATCAAAGGGTTGGACCACCAAGACTCCTAAGCCATCATCAGCATTGCTATAGCACAGTTAGTGCTAGTATTATATCACTGTTTCAAATTAATAGTGAAAAAAACAGAGCTTGATTTTCACCTTGCAAGAAAACAGCATCCAATCAACAAAACAAAAGAGAAGAGGCTGTTAAGTAACTGTGGTAAAGAAAGTAAGAAAAAGAGGAAGACCAACAAAATGTCAGGCACTGATGGAAAAGGGGGTAAAGGCTTAACCAGACATCCTGAAAAACAACTGTGCTTGTTTCTCAAGGTCTGTGGAGGCCATTCTGGTACAGGACTGCTGTAACAGTGTGTCACAACTGAAGCAACTGGAAAAAATAAAAAATTCCTTGTTTTGGAAGGTAGGTGGTAATTTCTTGCTAGTTTTGAGAAACTCAAGAATAAACTATTTCTGTTACAGCTGAAAAAAACCCCAAAAACATAAGCAAATGTAAAATGCACATGTTATGGTAAGCTTTGAGAATATCCAGTAGAATCAGGACAGTGCTTTTATGTCTGGGTGCAAAGAATGTTTAAAATATACTCCAAATATGTTTCAGACAACAAAATTAAGTGGTTCCTTAAAAAAAAAGATATCTATGTATCCACCTGTCAGTTACATAAATGCCTTCTCAAATCAATTTGACAATATAAAGAGGTATTAAACCCAGTTTAAAATTAAATTCTATTTTAAGGACATTTTACACTAGCAGAATGGTAAATAAAAGTGAGGTGCAGTGTCATGGGAAGTGCTTTTGCGATTGAGCTGAAAGACTTTACAGGGTTTTTCAAGGAACTAGATCACAATGTTCATCTAGGTCATCTTTTAGTCGGGAAATAAAAGCGCAAGTGCCTATAAACCAGCCTAAGAAAGCCGAGCGTGAAAATGGGTGATCTGGACTCTGTCACTGAGAGGAAAAAACAGCATTTTCTGAGCATAAGGGGATGAGAATTATCAGAGGCATACCACACTTTTTACGTGTAAGCTGTGTAGGGAGGACAAGTCAGGCTGCAGAGGGGGGAGCAGCTCTGTGTGTGCAACGCTTTGCGTGGGCACTGCTTGGAGGGGAGAAATAACACAAAATGCAGACCCACGGGTATAGGAGCAGTGTGGATCGTGAAGGATAATAGCTGGAGTGAGGTACTGACTTCAAAATAAGAGCAACTGAAGTGCCATTGAAGTGGTACTGAAGAGGAAAAAGAGTATGAAGGCAGTAAGGCTGGAGCCAAAATAACTCTGTATTAGTTCAGTGAAAGCTGCACTGAAACAGTGTGTAGAGAACAGTTTTCTGTATCCTAATGTAAACAGCATTTGACATAGTCCTGTCAAGGACTAAAAATTGTGTCTGAACCCCTGAGAAATGGTTACCATGTAAATAATTCCAGCTTCCTTGCAGGAGAGAAACACATGAAGAAGCCATACTCTCTGGGATACTAAACTTCAAGAAGCAGATTTTTTTTTAAAGAGGAAGTAACTTAGAAACTCCCTGCTTGAAGCTCGGAAATTAAAATCCATAGAATCAGCATGGAGGCTTAAGAATGTGAAAGAGTCAAAAAAGATTTGCATTCCCAAGGTTAAAAATGGGAAGCACAAGCAAGAAAATAAATGGGGTGGCAAAGGAGGAAGACATGAGAGGAAAAGTAGGCTGGAAAACACAAAGACTGCAAACTCCAAAAATAAAAATTGCTACAAAACATACTAAATATTCTGAAGAAAATCACTGGAGAGGTAACAGAAATAAAACATCCAAGAGAAGCCTAAATTAAACAAATAAGCAAATATGGTCTGTGGCAGGGTCACTGGATTCTGAACACAACCTGGCTATGGAAGGGAGACTGAAGATAATTCCAGAGGTTGCTGCTTATTTTGGGGAGATCCTTATTTGGCTATCCTAAAGGAGATTATATTTCTGTTCAAAAACTACAAAAGCAGAGCCACGAGTTGGAAGACTGGAAAATGACAAGTAAAAATACTTGTTCTGGGGAATAATCTAAACTGAAAATCTAACATCAGCAGTACATCAAAAATCATTTAGGGGCTGAGCCCAGGACAGGCACAGTGCTTCACTCCCAATTGTGCTGTAAGGAGCTGAAATAAAGTTCCTGAAATAAAAAGAAATTCCAAATGCTAATGCATCCTGAAATCTACTGCAACAGTTCTTCCAGTTTTCAAAAGGCATCAGGAATTGCATAAAAAACAGAGTGTACCAGTGGTGGGGGTGATGAGGATGATGATGCATTAAGTGGTGTTTCTCCCATGAAGCATGAGAAAACTGCCACAGCACAGACCTGGAAGGATCTTCCAGTTGGAGAGATCTACTTCAGATGAAATGTACACCTGACATTCTGACAAATGACAAATTTAAGGCATGCTGACCTACTCACAAGAGGATAAGATCAGCCTTTATAAGACAGTCTAAAAATACCCGTATTTACACAGAATGGTAAATAGCTCTGCTTTGGAAAGAAATCAGTCTCATATAGAGATAAGAACTTACCTGTGTAAATTGACGTCTTTGGAATTTCTGTCTGGAAGGGCACTTTCTGGTAGTTTCTGAGTAAAACCCAAGGGATTTAGTGTAATCATTGCCACAGGACCAGAGCATGGTAAGAGGACAGTGTCCCCCTGGCATCCTTGTTCCAAGTTCAGCAAAGGGGCTGCAGCCTGTTTTACCATGCAACACCTTTGGTATTTTTGTGACTTTCCAAATGGACTTTTTTGGAACTCACTTAAATTAGGGCATAAATCCGCATGGAAATTAGCAAACATATCCTTTCTGTAACCACACCACCTGCTGTAAGCTCCTCACAGCTGTCCCACAGTATCCCCTTAGATTTTGAGTTCAATTCAAAGTCTTCATTACCTGGGAATCCCTCACAGATTAGGTCTATATACTCTAGTGGTCAGTGTGGTCCCAGTGTTTTAGCCTCCAGCTGAGGCCAACTGAGATTGAGCTGACCTTAAACATTTTCACTTGGGTCACAGAACATGATGTGGTTGGTTCTCTGCAGTATTTTTCTCCCTTCAGTCCAACAAAGGTGGAATGGATTATGTTTCAAGTCATCGACATTGTTCACCAGGCTCTCTATGAAAGGCACTGACTCCAAGTAATCAGGGATTAGGTTATTTTCTTTTTTTTCATTTGGGAGACTATTGCAGCAATGCTGTTGCAGCAACACTTTTACGTGGCTTCACATATCACACTTTTAGTAATGAAGTGCTCTTAAACCTTAGTTCACCATGTGACTTAGCACTGATGTGTTGTATTCATGTCACAAAGGTAGACTGCTATTTACAGAAAAGACTGATGAATAGAAATATGGTTTTGGACAAATTCTGAAATAGGGAACTTGTGTTTTGGAGAAAACCAGATAGGAATATGCAGTTTGAACAGCAATTCATTTGCTAAACATAACAGTAATGAATGACTGAGCCCTTGGATGGCAATCAATGTTTAGATTTTGTTGTTCTCTGAATAATACTTGGTAGTAAATTTTCACACAGCTATCCATGCACTTACTGTGCTTTAAGTAGGGATGTCTTGTTCCTTGTCCGAGGATTCCTCACTAGAGAACTGCATAGGACTGCAGCTTTCTGAAGATTTTTAAACCTCTACACATCTGTGCTTATATTACATTTACATAGCTTCCTTATGATCTTGTCTTTAATTGCATTTTTTGTCTGTCGTTTCTTTCAGCTGAACTAGATTTGATATACTGGTTACTTGTATCAAGGAATGAGTTCTACTCCTAAAAAACCCCTAACAGATAAAAAGCTATGGGGTTTTTTTTAGAATTAGGGAGAATAAAAGAATTTTCAAAAAATAAATAGAGAAATGCCACAGTCCAGCCTTGCTGCTGCAAAACTGTAAAAGAAGAAACATGACTTTTTGCAAGACCTGACAAAGAATTTATTATATGGACAACTGAACTCATCTTTTATCATTTATCTCTGTAAATGTGTGAGATTTCTTGGAAGATAGTTAGTCAAATGAGAAACTGAGATGAATCAGTGGATACAATTTATTTAGACTTTAAAAAGGCTTTTGATGATAAAGTCCTTAGCAAGAGGCTATTAAGGAAAGTTAGTAACCATATGGTGAAAGATAAAGTCCTGCCATGGATTAAAAAGTGGTTAAGAGATAAGATAAAAAGACTGGAAATAAACGGATAATTCTCCCTGGAAAGAGGTTAATAGCAAGGTGCCCCTTCGTTACTGTGACTGGCAATCAATATCTTGGCTCACCTGCCTTTGCAGATCATTAATAGGAAGGCACAGAGTTTGTAGATAAAAATGTTCAGGCTAATCAGAGTATTATAGAAAATATTACTGGGGCTGAAGTTAAATGACATTTGGGCAACTCAAGGGAGATGCCAAGCCTCTTGGAAGGAAGGGTTCAGACAACCCTGGATGCTGATCTGTGCCATGATTTGCAATGTCCATGAACAGCTCACTGAAGGGAACTGTTCACGTGCATTGTAAAGGAAAGAGAACACTGGATGCCATGGGTCCATGGAGTGGTCCTCCCAGGCAGGTGAGGGCAGTGAATAACTTCAAACTGGCAGAGCCCATTAAGATCTGCTGGGAACAATTTTGCATCTCCACTGGGAGATGGACAAGCTGCATCAAGAATTTTTGGACAGCAGGATTTATCAGAAAATGCAGATATACAAGATAGAAATGTAATATGGATATTGGTCAGCTTCTGTGGGAAATGTTTCTGAAGGACAAAATGAAACAGAGAATGAGAGGGGTTTGGTTTTTTTCAGAATGAAAAAGTGTGAGAGTGTGTGTATTATTTCTTGCTGTGTCCAACATCATGATTATTCTTGAAGCAAAGACTCGAATCCTACTTTTTCTTCATTAGTGTTCTGCCTACTGGGCTATCAAGCTGATGTCTGAGACCTCATCAATACTTAGAAATAAATTATCCAACAGCAGATAACATGAAATTCTTCATAAATACAGGCAAAGTTAGCAAAATTTGGACCTATTCCCCATGAGAAATTAAGGATCCATATTCAAGTTTCTGCTCTGCTTGCTTCAGAGCAAGGGTATGAATTTGTCTCCCTTTCAACTCAGGCAAGTGCTCCGATTATTACTGGCCTTCTGGTTTTGGTATGCAAATAAATACATGGATCTTTTGCATTTGAATACTTCAAGTGTTAAACATTTTTTGCAATGAGAAAATCAATGAGAAAGTCTTTCAGTGCATCATCTGACCCTTCCAACCCGACAGAGTCAGCAATATATTATTGTACAGCATGATGCATTAAACCAGGGTGCATTTTCCCTGAAGATCCAGCAGATTCAGCACAGTAAGAGGTCACTGCTGCCATAGTTACCCCTCAGTAACACAGCAGTCTGCCACAGTTCTCTAGCTGGGGCCAGTTCAGCCCTGTGCTTTCTGTGTTTTTAAGGCTCATGGCTGTTGTGGCTGTACTGGAGTAAGCAAAGGGACTGGATACACGTAAAGCTATGCTTGTTTCTTGTGTCCTCATGCAAAACTTGAGTAAATTGAGCTTGTGCAGAAGACCATAAAGGTTTGGGAGGAAAGAATAATCCCATATTTAGGCTACTACTTGGAAGGAATTGTATAAATATTTTCTGATCACTGAGCTGATGGATTGTAATACTAAAACCAAGGCATGAATACACTGGAAGAGAATTCAAACTGGAGATGTAAACAACAGTAAATCTGCATACAGCATACACACTGAAACATCGTATGTGATGATACAGAGGGCATCCCTAATGTCAGCATCACATGCTGAAGTGTTCCACAAAGGGGTAAAGTAGCTGTTCTATTTATCTTCTCTTCATGTAAACATCTCTGATTTTCTGTGCCCCATCTTTTGTAAAAGAACTGTGCTCACCTAGGTGACCCAAAAGCCAAGCTGCTTTTTCAGGCATCGCTCAGTGGATCTGACTTCAAAAGGCACCAAAGTAGCTCATTTAGGGAAAGACAGATGGGAAAGCACATGTATTCCTCACTTACCTGAGTTTTGCCAAAGCTTGTCTTGTGTTCAAAAAAACCCCAACAGATTCTGCATATTAATCTAAATAAAATATTTCCTGCCTTCTATCATAATATCAGTCTAGAATTTTATCTGGAAAACACGTGCTGGAAATTTTAATGGAAAGGGTAATGCCAAGGAAGCGCAATGGGAATGACTATACTGAAATCTAGCAATAAAATACTTCAAACCCAGATGCTTATCATGTGACAATTGGAGATGCATTTGTTATCTTCTGTCTACCCAGAAGCAGTTTGCCTATACTTCATACAAACTCCAGCATACAGCTTTCTGTTGCAGTGCTGGGTAGTTTACCTGGCCTGTGTATAGAAACTGAACAGATTTCAGCCGGTGGTGTAAGGGTAGAGGCAAACCCGCTTAGACAGGACAAAGAAGATATGGTTGTCAGCTAAATCATAGGCTGTTAATAGAGAAATGTTTCATGTACCTCCTCACTGCCACTGCGCTGTAACTTCATCCCTTTAGGGCACCTCTTTCTACAAAGCTCTCAAAACCTCAATTCTTCAGCTTTTCCTTATGCTAAAGTTGTTCAGCTCTTGCTCAGACTTAAATCAGTTGGCAAGCAAGAAACAAAACATAAAACATCCATCTGGATTAGTGTGCTCAACATGATGCAAACTGAGAACGTTTATTCACTCAGCTACCTGATGTAGTGACAGAGCTGCAACAGGACAGAGCCCCGGGGTCCTCATTCTCTACCAGGCTGTCCTTGAAAGAGTCAACATAACTTATTCCAACCACAATGAAAATATTTTGTAAATCAGATGTGATTATGCCATTATAACATGATCATAACAAAGGAAGGACAGCCACATCCTGCAGAAACACCTTTAGCTCCTGAAATGGAGACAGCAGGAGGGCAATGCTGCATAGGGCTCAATCCACTGGGCTGATTCCATATCTGCTGTCAGATCCTTGGAAGACAGTATCAGGAGGGAAAATAGAGTTTCATAAAAGTTTAAAAGGAGAGGCATCAGGGTAACAGTGTGAACCCTCTGACCACCCTGAGAAGCTGTCAGGCTCTCTAGGCTGTCCTCCCTATCCTAAACATGCCAATGACATGTCCTCAGCAGACATTATGCTACTGCTTCTCTCACACATCTGATATTTCTGGAACAGCCATTCTGGGAGAGTTTCTGACACAAAGCTGACTTTTGTAGAAGCGTGACTTACTCCCAGGGGGAGGGCTGGATCCCCTTCCTACCTATGAGCCCCCTTACATATGGAGCCCAGCACTGCCAGCACGCTCCTGACACGCCTGAGGAGGGCTTGCTGTGCCACAGGGCTGAGGAACAACCTAGTTCCATGCAATACTCCAAGATGCCCTATTCTGCAGATGCAATCCCTCCCCAAATGCTAATGTTAAAAAGTAAAGAGTTACAGAGTCATCACAGTGAAAAGAGAGATAATCCCAAATGTAGCAGTTCCAGGACTTGCCAGCCACACAAAACTTAACCCTGTGTGCTTGAACACTCACCTGCATGTCTGGTTCACATCCTGCTCACCAGTTCTTATTACACACATCTACAACACGTTATTTTTCACAGACTGTGCCAAGGTATTAAAAAACTGGGAAAAAATATTTCTAATGACTGGTTTTTTAAAGCAGCATAGGCTGACTTCCAGTACTGAAGTCCCAATAGCTACTGCTGCACATCCTACATAAAACCATGACATTGAGTATTTTTCATTACTAAATCATGTTTTTTCTGACCTATCCAAACATACATTGCCTCTGGGTGCTCTGTCAGGTGTATGGATCAGACGGACTTCACATCCAGTTTTCTGCTTATTTCAATAAACTTACCAGAGTAATATTTCACAAGTTTAAATAATTCTGCTAAATAATCAAATAAATGAGAATTACACAGGTGATATTTGTTTCATCTACATAGTTGGAAGGAGTTTGCATAGCAACCCCAAGGGTAATGCAGTTATTAAAAGATTAATTAACAATTTTCTTTTTCCCAGAACATATTACAAATCTTTAACAAAACTCACTTAGGGAATCCTGGAATTTTAACATGTTCTACTCTAAAGAGCCTGTCTACTTACCAACTTTAGAATTACAGAAATTACAGAAATAGAATTTAATTGGCAAAATGTATTTAAAATTTTTTCACTAAGTTTAAATGTTCATAGACACTGCTATTTTTCAAAAAGAATTAACTCCCAAATCGTTACATTTTTACATTCATAGACACTTGTAATAAAGAGTTGAAGAATTCTGTGTCCTGGTTGTGTATTTAAAATTCCCAGCTAACAAGCAGGAGAGAGACTGCTAGGAATGCTTACAGATGTCTGATTTTACAAGGTCTGGGATTGTTGTTTTCTTTTTTTTTTTTTTTTTCTTTTCCTTGCTAAAGTGCTTTAGTCTAATGTTATTTATTGTTTATGGAAGTTGTTTGTCATTTAGGACATGAAGTGACCACTCCCTCAAAAGAAAGAATCAAGTTACAATCCATTATTTCATTTTTTGATTGTTTTTCTTTGTAATAGGTGGGAAAGTGGATCCAGGATAAAAGTCCTGCCCAAGACAAAACTCCAAGCTGAAGACTCCAATTATCTATAAATCACTTGAATTTCCTGCAGAGAAAGAGAAAAAGGAGGACAGAGCGAGACAGACAGAAAAACAGAGACAGAGGATATGCCAAGTGAAACATTTGATACCTGTCCTAAACCAAAATTTTCTCAAAAGAAACCAGGAGTTACCTGATATCTCAAACCCAAGCTTAGAAGAAACATTGCCATTGGTTTTGGCTTAATATTGAAATGAAATAACTTTCTTTTAATTGTTCCATTCGTATAAAATGTGTTACATTTTACATCTGAGATGATGGAATTATGTATTGATTCATTAAAGGTCACTGTACATTCTCACACAGAGAAAGCTGTGATTGCTGATGACTGCTGTCCTCTTCAAAGGTTTTTAGAATCAATTCTCCAGTTTTAGAACAGAGAAATGCAATACATTTATGATGCAAACTGGCTGTGATACTACTCTCAAGTATTTCCCACGAAACCCTCCTGAAGCACAGTTCACACTGAAACCAGCAATGAACAAAATTCATGCCAAATACTCTTTGCACAGTATGATTGCTCCCGAGGTGTAGCACTACACAGCATCCAATAATTGCATTCCTTGCTTATTTAACTATTATAAAAGAATTTATGAGCAAGAAACCATATGCATTTTTTGATTTTCGTACTACAGTTTGCATTAAAATGTAATGAAATTTAAAATAGTTGACTTTCCTCTGAAACATTCTTCTAGAACAAGGAATTGCTGTAACAAATTAGAAGACAAATTAATTTTGGGACTCACTAAAAAAAAGAGAAAAGATGAAAAGCTTTCAAAGTGATGATATGGAAGAAAAAATTACACTACAGCGGCCAAAATGAGTCTCCTATCAGCATTAAAGCTCCTGAAGTTGTATTTCCAGTAGATAAAAATGTTATCACCTTTTTCCAGTGCTGATGTGCTTATTTTCCTATTAAGTTACTTGGTAATTAGAAACAAAGTCTGACACATTGTAATCTGTTTATACAATAGATCTGAAACCTCTCCAACAGAAATGAAAACACTCTTTAAAGATACTGAAGATGCAAAGATTAAACACATATAAACGAATTTTGAAATGCAAAATGCACTTACAAACAAATGACTGTTTTTAAAGCCCATTTTAATCAACAAAACCAATTTAGTCTCATAAGACACCACAGAAACCCAGCAGATTTTTCTACATTTCTACAGTGGGTTTGTTCTTAACCCTCTCTTTAAGAAAACCACTCTCAAAGGTTTGCAGGAAAAATATGCCCTCTCACAATATTGTTCAACAGTGTATTCAGGAATCACGGAAGTTTGTGGAGACCTGTTCCAGTGCTGTAACAACCTGGTAGTATTAAGAGTCCTCCAGGAAATGCAAAAGAGTCCCTTGGGCACACAGGGCAATTCAAGAAAGAAAACGTTTTTATTTTCTGATTGAGATACTCAGGTATGTATAGCATTGTCCTCTGAAGTACATCAAAAGCAAGCAAAACACACCCGAGAACTACTGATTTTGCACTGAAAATAAACCCTCTGTAGAAAACAGTACATTTACAGAGAAGTGGCAAAGCCAGTCTCAGCAGATCTAATTTGCTTTCTGTTATCCTGTGTTTTTTTCAGATGATTAAAAGGCTAAAATATTTTTCTTTTATTACATATTCAAGGCAGTCTTTTAGCAGTTGGGTTTTTGTTTTTTTTTTATATCTCAACACCACATTGAGTAGGGCAGAATGAAACTGATTTTAAGCAAAATCCCTCCTTTGGAGAGCAAACCATTAATTTCTCTGCCAGAACAAACGAACACAACTTACCTTGGTGTATTTGATTTCAAGGTTGAGAGTGGGAGAAGGCAGCAGATGCAGAGATGCCATCAGAGCTGCAGGATCTGCCTTCACCTCCCCTGGCATCTCAATTTTACTGGAAGTCATAGTCTTGGGGGGGTTTTATAATAGCACCGAGCCCCCCGCTCTGCCCTGATGCTGTGTTGTGTTTTGGGTTGGTCCCCCCCCTCCAAAGCCCAGCGCTGAAGATGTTGCTCTCCTCCTCTGTATATAGGCAGGTGTCAAGCCGGGTCTCTTCTTATTGGACATGGGGGCAGAGGCAGGGGGGCAGGTCCATCCTACCTAGGGCGAGAGCGGCACAGCCCCGCTCACTGCGGCGCAGCCTCCCCGGGCCCCCCGGCCCGGCCCGGCCCGACCGGGGGATTCCCGGCACCCGGGGGGAGCACGGAGCTCCCGGGCGCGGCTCGCTGCCCGCCGCCCGAGGAGCGGCACCGGGGAACGGCCGCGGGGAGCGGGGTCACCGGCACCGCCGCGCTCCCCCTCGGCTCCCCGGGCCGGGCGGGGAGGCGCCGCGGCCGCGAGAGGCCAGTCCCGGCTCCGGCCCCGCCCGGGGCATCCCGCGGGGAGCCCCAGCTCCGCACAGGCTGGGGATCCCCGGCCGTGGCGGGGGTAGCGGCGTACGGGGAGACACCGGGCTGCACTGGGGAAGCCCTGTCGGGCCGAGTGACCGGGGCACGGTGCCCCGGACCGGCGGCTGCGCTCGGGCGCGGAGCCCACGGGGCAGGGCGGGCGACCCCTCGCGGGACCCGGGCCGAGGCGCGGAGCGGCAGCGTGTCCGTGCCCGCTCCCCGTCCGGCCACCGCCGCCCGCTGCTGTCCCGGGCTGCCCGCGCTGCCGGCCGGGGGCTCCGCGCCTCACCTGGCGGCCGCGCGCCCGCCCTGCCCCGCTCCCGCCCCCGGGCGCTCCCCGAGAGTCCCCGCCAGCCGTGCCCGCAGCGCGGCCGCTGCTCGCCGGGCCGGCCCTCCTTTCCTTTGGCGGCGGTGCCGCCGGAGCGGCTGCGCCCCGACCCTCGGCGCTGCCGGGCCCCGGTGCCGGGCGGCCCCGCGCGGGCCCCACCTGCCGCCGCCACAGCGCCATCGCCGGCCGCCTGCTGCCCCCTGCCGGCCGCAGCGCGCGGGGAGCGGCGCCTCACGGCCGGGGCAGGCCCGCCGCGGCCGCGCTTCTCGGACGGTTCTCTGCAAAAGAGGCTTAAAGGGCACAATAATTTGTTCAAGCAGCAGCCACCTGATGCCAGCTGTTAGTTTTGGGGTCCCTCTTAGCGGGAGGCCACGTCGTGCAAGAGAAGAGGCTGGGCAGTGCCGTGCAGCAGGTTAAGGGAAGGCAGCGGCCAAATGGAGCCACATCTGTGAGCTGACAGGCATCAGAAACTCACTGTCAAAGCCCTACACGCTCCCTGGTCAAACCTTGCAGGCAGAAAACATAGAAAGATCAGGCTGTTTTCATTACTTTAGGCAAAGTCAGTGAAGTTCTGCTTAGTGATGCAAACACTGCCAATGTTTTGAACCTGATCAGATGTCATGTTTTGAAGTTATCACATACCAGATAGATGAACAAAGAAAGGACACCAAAGCTACAGCTGTCCAAAGCTGGCAAAACAAAGCAACAAGAAATACACCACACGACCTTTTCATTGACATAGTCAAAAATAAACAATGGGATCTGCCCATGTTTTGATTTTGTAACAGTATTTGTTTGTTGATGCCCTTTATATTCCTCACTCCATGTTTGACAAGTTCACAGACAATTGAAAAGATTGTCCCAGCATTCTCTTAGTGTTTGTACAGGAGCATGGAATGAAGATTGCTTGGGCACAGACAGGCAGCGCAAGGTAGAGAGTGCCAGTTAAGTAATTTCAGGGTTAACATGTATATTTCTGTAAATTTCCATCTCACTAATGAAGAAGACTGCAGATTTTGCTTTCTCTCATTTTCAGTCTTTTTTTTTTTGACCTGACAGAGGAAATGGATTCATAATATTCTGCTGTAATGTGACATGCAGAGCTGTCAAACTGTGACACTTGGGATGAGTGAGACATTTAAACGTCAGAAATTCAATTTTTAATGGCACACTGGCAACACAGTCCTAACACTTCATCACAAGGATGACACCTTCTAAAAGCCATTTTAAAATAAATCAGAGTGGGGATGTGCTCCTTCGAAAAAAGAATGCATTTAAACAAGTTTCAGGAATGAGGAAACTGTATGACAGTTTCATTATTGGATCAATAAAATTCAGGAAATTTTGGTGGGAAGGGATTCCAGTGTGTGTGTGGAGATCAGCTCAAACCCACACAATGTGGAGCTGCTTAAGTGACCTTCATCCACTTCTTGGTGTACAAGAAGTGGATGAACACATCTCAAAGCAATTCAGTTTGCAAAAGCCCTCAGAGACCTTTAGCTTGTTGGCATTCCCAGATGGAGAAGGGGACTGCACTTACCATTCCAGGGGCTCCTGGTGTGCAGCCACCCTCGGCGGGCTCCCCACGGGACGTGGCACACGTGTCCTGCTGCTCTTCCAGACGGCGAGGGACTGCCTGGAGCTCCTCTTCCACCACCTGGGAAGACACCAATGCTCAGCCCTCGGTGCCCAGGCCCAGGTGGGCTCTCACCAAGGACAAGAGCAGCTCTGCCAAGCAGAGTGAGGAATGAGGTCTTAGAGATTTTGGGGGCACTGATGGACCCAGCCTCGGGAGCTGCTTCCAGAGCCAGCATCACACTCGTTACTTTGTGATAGCAAATCAAGTCATGGCTTCAAAACGTGCAAGCAAATGTTTAATATTTAATAAATTACTGTGGAAGGGATTGCCTTGGACATTAGGATAATAACACAGGAAAAACAATGAATACAAAAGGAAATTAATTAATTTGTGAAAGAAAAAATGAATATAACAAAAGAAAATAAAGAACAGAAATAATACTCGGGGTTCAGTCCAGTGGTCCCTAAACACCTCCATACAACACAAAACCACTTAATGCAGTGCTGTAGTTTCTCATTTGTTTTTTTTTGGTGGTTTGTTGTTTTTTTTGTGGTTTTTTTTTTGGGGGGGGGGAGTGTTTGGTTTATTTGTAAATTTGCAAAACTAAATCAACTGTCAATTAAGTCAGACTGGCTTATTCTCTCACACATGACTGGGTTTTAATTAAAATTTTAGACAGCAAATCAGGAAATAAATATGTTCTGTTTCAGATTGCAATAACAAAATCTTCACACTTTGTGATGAAATGGTTGTCAATAAAATGAAGAACAACCAAGTGACTCTGTTTCTTGTTAAGTCTTAGAATTTAAGCTAGTATACAGCCAATATCAAAATTGTTCCTGGAGGGTTTAATTTTTTATATTTGGAGCAATCTGAATGCATAATATGAAGATAGACCTTTGTTACATTTAGAAGCCTCAATTTCTCCACCCATCCCCAGCAGCTGGTATTATTTATAGATAAGGACATAGACCTGGCTTATACAAACACCATCTGATGGGAACAGGACCTGTGGTGGCCAGACAGGGTGAAAAGACAAAGCTGCAATGTTGAAGACAATACAGATGTCATTAAGGCATTCCTGGGTTTCTCAGTCAGAGTACTGGTACTTTTCTGCTCCGTGTTACTGTGTACCTGTTGTCTAAAGGACATTATAAAACTAGAGGATGAGGTGAAACTCTTTGTATCTCAGAACACCTTTTGGGCAGTTCAGCTGTGCCAGAGCACATATGGACACACCACTGAAATGGGCAGTGGAGGCAGCAACTCCAACAAGGCTCCAAGCAAGAGCTCTTCGTTCTCACTACTTCTAATCCGTGAACATTTCTTATGCTCCTGAGTGAGCTCCAGAAAGCACTGTCACACACAGGAACTGAGTCACATCACTCTATCAGACACTTCCAATGATTCCTCTCAAGATCAACTGCAAAATCTACCCCAAAATTATTTCAATATGACCCATAAGTTCTTTTATATATAACTTTTTCTCTCAGCTGTTCCACTACCATATAGCAAGGATATTCCTGGTTCCTCATACAAATTCAGTATTGATTGAGAGAACCCACTCCTCTGTACCCTTTGCTCCTGCTTCAGTAAATGTCTCTATTTCTTGTGTGCTTTATAAATTGCTTTTGGAAGAAAAGTAGAGATTGAATAAAAACTTCCCCTAAGTTATTTTTCAGCTCAGACTTCCACTTAGGAAATCTGAACTTCATTTTCCGATCTATACATTAAAGCTTCAACCTCAGGTGTTCTATTTTAATTGCCTGCTATTTTCATTACCGACCATGAGGGCAGCAAATGCTCTTCAGGAGATACTTGTATTTTAATTTATCTGCAAACATAAATCACACATTATAGCACTTTTTTCCTCTAGGTTAATTGAATCAATTCTCTAAATGTCTCTATGTCCTGACCATTGCAAAAGGCTCACTGGTTGAAATCTCTTTAAGAATTATGGCCCTTGAGCTGTGTGCAGGATGGGAGCAGTCCTTGCTCCAGACAAAGCTATGTTATACATAGGAAGTAAAAAGGTATCCTTATCCTAAGCAATATGACCTGTGCAGCAACACCCACAATGCTGTGAGGAGCCTCTAAAATATTATTTCAGAATTTTTCACGTACCTCAGTGAATCAATTGTTTTAGAATTATAAATCTTAGTAACAATTGAGCCTAGATATGTCTTAAGTTATAAATAAACAGAATAAAATCTACTTTTACTTTCCTTATTTCTACACTACCTTTAACACCAGAAAAAAGTGCTGATATCAAGAACAATCATTTTATTACTGAATATTCACAAATATCTAATGATGAAAACTTGATTTAACACTTTTCATACTAAAAATTTGTCAAATGGATAATTTTTAGTAAAATGAGTCAGATCAGCTTTTTTACCTGGCCATTTTATATCCAGTAGAACTGTTAAATGCTGGCAAAATTAACAATTGGTAAATTTGCAAAATTTGCAAAAGGAAGAGGCCTAAAGAGCAGAATAATTTCTTCAAGCAACAGAGATCTAGATACAGTTAGTAAATTTACCAGTTGTTGGTAATTTTTTGGTAAATTTAGTCCAAAACTGAAATGCAAATTTAAGGATTTAAGCAAGCTTCAAATAATTCAGTGAGAGTGATAAAGCAGAAAATGCTTGAAAAAGTTCAATGTTTGACTCACTTTATAAGTAGGTCAGTTTTAAAAATTAGCATTTTAGTTTAAGCCAGCAGCTGAAATGTCACCTGTCCCTCACTGGCCAGAGTGACCTCGGCAGTGCTGCAAAGAGCACGTGCTGGTAACTATGAATTTATAGGGAACATGTTCTTGGGTGTAGGGATTTTATATTTAAAGATATAAGAAAACTTTGTTTTGAATTTCTCTTCAATTTACCTGTTGAAATTTATTATTTGTAAAACACATCGAGCCTCAAATGGATTGACCTTCTGCTAATGTATATCACCTAATGAATGGATGCAATTAACTAATTCATACTGGAATATTGCACTTTCCAGCTCACATCCATCATCACTAAATGCGTGATCTAGTTTGCAAGTTTAAATTTTTTATTATTACCCTTTAAACTAAAGAAATAAGTCTTGTATTTAATTACCTGAACTTACATATTCAATTAATAGCTTCATTACCTTAATGAACATAGATACCATGCAGAAGTAACAAAAGATTGCTGCTGGGTCTGCTCCCAAGTACACCCTATAAAGGGTCAGCTGTGAACCTCAGAACACCTTTTTTTTATTAAAAGGTCTTGATTGTGGAGTTTCAAAGGAATTTGGCCTGGCAATCTAATATTCTTATACAGGGCCCTGAGATAAATGTTCTAAATATTTAACACATAAAAGGAATCCCAGAAGCAAAACTTGTATTTGGAAAGACAGAGAATTTAAACAATCAAATGTGGATAATTCTGAATGAAAGGGCATTAAAAGAATGAAAACCAGGCAGACTGACAACCCACCTGCTAAAGGATGAGGGATCAGTGGAACATGGAGTGAAACAAACATGCTCTTGTTGTGGGAGAGAGGGGACTGGGAGCAGCAGCTCTTACAGAATATTGTTCTCCAACAGAGGGTCAGATTGTGCCTGGATGGCATCCTTGGAAAGCCAGGAAGAGTGGGAGACAGGTGAAAGTAGGTGGGTTGGTGAGTCAGGTACAGGAAACACTGCCACTTTCCCAGTGGAAATTAGGTTTTAGAACTATGAATCTGCTTTAGCTCCCTGTATTTGCCAAATGCACAACTTTGCTTTTGTGTGTCAGTAGAGTCAAATCTGTCATTATCTTTGGCTTTCATGTTACATTCCTTTTATCAGTTAGGTAGGCTCAGATCTCCTCCTCTTCACAACCTTACAAGTAGCCTTAATAAGTCTCAGGGCTGCTACAGGGAACCTGTGCCCTGTAGAATGATGAAAGGTTTTGATACTGTATCCCATTCCGGTTAAGAAAACACAGGATTCAGATCCCTGCAAAGCCCTGGATATACTTTGAGGCTTTCTTCATGTTGCATTAATATATTTAGCAAGATGCCTTTTGTTTTCAACAGCAAAGCTATTTGAGAAGAGAGAACTTGCAGAAAAAAAGAGCAGGGAATTGGCTAAAACAAGGCATTCTACTGTACTAAATTGATCTACGCTTTAAAAGCAAAATTCTTTTTATACGGCAACAGTCTTTCTCTGGATGCATTCAGAAAGTAAGACTTGCCCACAGCATAACCTACCAGATAAGCTCCTCCTAGAGCTGGGAGGGCAGCACAGCCCAGTGCAGCTGATAACAGTGGTGCACGTAAGCATCTGTCCAGCATTGCCCTGACACTTCCACCTGGTGCCAGCCCCGACAGCCCTGGCACGGGGCCCTCTGCAGTGGAATGTTATCTGTGCCCCTCTGTGCCAGCACGGCTGCTGAGAGATTAACCTGCCTCACAAACTCTCAGGCAGGACCTGTGTTACACATACAACAAGCTTTGAAATTTGCTGTCATCACTGATACAACTATACATAACATATATATGTGCAGTACCATCAGCTATGCACTGAAGCCTAATGGTGTGCCCAGCCAGTCAGTCAAGAACAAAGGGTCCTGCTTTAGCAAAAGTCCAGTTTAGTTCTTCCTGAAATCAGTGCCAGCAACAGCAGACATATATATGTCAGGCCTTAAAGATTATGAGCAAAAGCCTGAAGTACACATATATTGTAAAGGTTTGATCTCATATTTGTGATACAGAAATGTTTTATCTGGACACTGAGATCACAGAAAAGAAAGAACAAATTCTGAAGGAGTTCCCTTGTGTGCCGTGCCCCTCCTCCAAGGTGGGCTTAGCTAAACCTGAGCTGCACATTGCAAATATTTCTCACCTTGAGCACCTTTTTACCAGGGACTACAGCAGAGACAGAGGGGTGATCAGGAAATAAAATAAATAAAGAAATAGAGGGTTTATGTACTAAAACATTTAGAATACTGAATTACAATGTGTTCAGATCTTCCTCACCTGAATTTTTTCTTTGACTTCCCCGGCAGGAGAACCAATCTGTAAAACAGAGAATGCCCCTTATATACCATGCATCAGTTTCTGTATGAAAATTGAGATATAAATTAGGCAAAGGCATTTGACCAGGGACCTGAATTAGAGGTACACAGTCAGAGTTAGTCTAATTCAACTAAAATCAGCAGACTTTAAAATAATTTGGCCCATATTATTACAATACAAAAAATATATGGTGTATTTACAACCTTGGTCTCTCCAGCTGTGTTGGTTTAGGTTTTATTACATCAGTAATAACAATTTATGTGATACTCTGAATAATGTGCTATTAAAAATTCAGTACACTATATATTGTTACCCATGGGATTTAAACTGTGGGAGCTATGTGCATTATTCTCTACTTTGCTATTTCTATAGGAGTGAAGATTACTATAAAAATGGTTAGGTTATATACATCATGTGAATTCCTGCTCTGCTTGAATCCAGGTGAAGAGAAGAAATAGCTCAGTCCAGACTGCCTCAGGGGTAAGGGTCCCAAGAGTCTTAGTCTTGCAATCTAAGGTTACACCGCTCCCACATTCAAGCATGAAAATAATATCAATGTGCTTTTTGATGTCTTTAAAGGATGCCAGCAGATTTGTGAGGCATAACCTCCCTTAACAGAATCCATTTGATGCTTCTGCAGAGCACCAGCTTTATCTCTGTGTCTATTGATTTTACTTTTTACAGCAGTTCATCTGATTTTCCTGGCACAGAAGTCACACTGACAGTTTTGTAGCTCCTATGATCACCTTTGAAGGACTCTCCTGAAGCACCAGCAGATCACTGGTACATTTCCTATGTTCTTTTTTGCTGACCTTAGGATCAGGATCAGCAAAACTCCAACCCACTGGCACTAGCACTTGAGAAGCTGAGCATTTTAACCCCTTGGTGGAAATGCTGCATAGCTCCAGCAATTAGTTACCGGTTAATTTATCAATTTCTCTTGAAGTGTTTCCTGATAACAATTTATTTTAGAATGGTTGATCACACTCAGCCCACCAAATCTAGCAAGACAAATAATTATTTTAGCTGTGGACATAGCCACATTGAATGCTTCTTCTGTGCTTCCATCCTCCATAGCTTTACTTACAGGCTCACAGGACTCCTCTGGTAATGGAATTTGAAAACATCTAGACTGTTACTTTCATATTCTTGGCAAAACCTTAAAATCTTTTTTGTGACCTTTCTTGTGGTTCTACATTTAATATGTATGCTTTTTACTTACTTATATAACTTCCATTTTTGGAAGATGTCTTCATTCTCTTCCCTCAGATGACACAGTTTCAATATTTATGGGTGGCACTGCTGGTATCCTTATCATTCTGATTCTGGGAGCAGGGCCCAGGTGAGGGAGCAGTAGAAAACAGTAATCACAGTACATTTTCTTTCCTTTTTTCAACCAGCTGTTCCATTGCATACAACTAAAAGGCAGTAAAACAGAGGATTAATCAAATAGATAGTAATTAAAGTCAAAGGTTTCATGGTGTTTATATTCACACTTGTCTTTCTTAAAATGCTACATATGTGTTAGATTTGGTAAATATCTTAGAATCTCTTTCTTAAATATAAGAAAAGGAGAAATTGAATTCAAATGTTCTGAGCTGCCCCCTTTTCTCTTTGGAAAATGAGGCAGTGCCTTTAAATTGCCACGTGTCAAAAGCTGGAAGGATTTACCAAGGGAGCAGTCTTCCCTTGTGTACTCTGTTCTTCAACACTTTCTTAGAGCACCTGCTTGAGTTCTCATTATGGAGCTGAGGAGAACCTTTGGTCTAACTTAGCATCCCAGTTATTATTAATGGAGTTAAATCATATGATTTTTATAAAGTATTGAAGAAAATCTGATAAAAGTAAATGTGAAATAGATGTATTTGTGGCAGTTCTCCACCCTGCAAAGACAGAAAATTCATATAAGGAAGTCATCATGATCTGAACAAATGAGTATGAATTTCTGTCTCTGACATGTTGTTACCCCACTATTAGTTGAAAAATAGCATTAATGTTTTTATACCTGCTATGAGACCAAACTCAGAGGTATCTACATACTACTAGGTGAGCAAGACTTGCATCTGCACAAGAGAAAGAATTGCTGTGAACAAACAAGTAAAAATTGCTTTGATAAACATGTTTCTTTACTTATTTATCATTTTCCTGAAAGAGAGGAAGTGGTTTATCTCATTCCTCCCAAGCATCCTCCCTCAGTTCTAATGTACACATTATTCTGAAAGAATTCTCTCACAGACGTACACGCTATGATAATTAAGGTCCTGAATAATATGTTTGTTTCTCGGTGGTGTGGGGTAAAGGTTTTCCAGCTGCCGTACACAGGCTATTTTCAGGGCTCCCCAGAGGCAGGCCCAGCTGCCTGTGCCACAGGCAGGACCTGTGGAGCAGGAGCAGGAGCTGGAGCTGTCCTGCAGCAGTGTCACCGCCTCTGCACGGTGTCCCCGCTCAGGCAGCACCAGCACAGATGCTGCCATCTGCTGCTGCATCAGCTCCTGCTGCTCCACGGGCCAGCGCTTCCACAACCACCTGGGGACACACTGCTCTTTGCATGCACAGGTAGAGAAAGGTGAGTGAAAGGATGCAGAAAAGCAGTTAGGGATGAAAAGTGGGTGGTGGGGAGAACAGGAGGGTTAAGGGATGAAGCTGGTGGTGGTAAGTGCTGCAGGGAACACACATCAGGAGCTAGCTGGAGGCTAGGAGGAACACTGATGGGATAACAAGTGGCTAATTTCCCTAACCCTGTAAGGCTCTGCCCTGTTTAGGACAGATACAAACCTCACCTACAATATATGCCAAAATAATCTACCACAACTGCACTGAGGTGTCAAGGCAAACAGCAGAAAATACCTGTAAATCAACCAGACAGTGTCAGGTCTGTATCACATCTGATAAAACTGATGAAGATGCTGAAGAAATAAAGGTGTAATATTTTTCTCTAGGAGGCGCAGTTCTTTGAGATATTTGGCAACTTCAAGTCTTAAGACCATGGAAAATAATATTATAATGGTCCATATTATAGCAACCATGCACTTTTAAGCTAAACATACAGGAAATATATAGTAACTCAGTGCTTCACTTCCCTGTTCTGCCTTGCAGGGAGCCACTGGACCAAAGCAGATTTCATTAAATGTTCTTAATTTATTCTGCCTCGTTGCTCTTTTGTAAACAGGGAAGTTCACTAGAGAGCAAGGCATTTAGTCCAAAAAGAGTATTGTGAGTGAATATGCAAATTCAAGACACATCACCAAGGTAAGATTCCTCATTAGCCACTGAAATGTCTCAGAAGTTAAGGGCTTTTGTGTGCAGGGTACAGCACACAATTCTCCCAGGCATTCACTCTCTTTACAACTTCCCCTTGAAAAATTCTTTGACAACCAATAGTAGCATGGTTTAAATCCCAATCTAGGTCAGACAGAAATTTGCAACTATATATTGGTTCCTTACTTGTGGTTTATCTTTTTGCCTTTCTTTTTGATCAGGATGATAGAAACAACATTTTATTCATTCTTAACAGGATTTAAAAAAAAAAAAAAAGAAAAGTAACATAGGAAAAGTAATGATTAATCCATTCTGTAAGAAAAAAGAAGAAATCTGATTGTGAACTTACTGGTATTATCTAACCAGTATAAATAGAAGTGCACTCAGAGAAGGCATAGAATGACAAACCCATGAATTGTTAGGGCATGTTGAGTTGGTTCTGTCAATGCCTGCAGTCAGATGATTTCACTGGCTGTACAAGATGAAATCTCATATTTCAATGTTTAAGTAAAAGTGTCAAAGTTCAGCTGGAGCAGGGACGAATACAGAACAAATTTTGTGTGTATTTGTAACTAGGGCACCAGAGCAATAGAGGAAGCCAAAATGAGCCGGAAAAACAAAAGGAGTTTAAAGGAGAAATTTTCCTTGAAGAACAGCCTGGTTAAAGAAGCCCTCTCAGAGTTCCTGGGAACTTTTATACTGATAGTAAGTGTCAGCTGCTTTCCTTTCTTCCTACTAATCTATTGTTGGACAGTGCTTGTAAGGGGACATGTACGTTTTTCTTGTACTGTGCCAGCAGTGAGGTTACAGCCTGACCATGCACAGCTTGAATGAATTGCTCCTATGATGGTAAGTTTGTAATTCCTTTCTTCACCCCATGTAATTATCACTGCCTATAAAAACCAGATTGTTTTATGTATTACAATTGTCTGATTGGCATTAGATTTCATCTTGGAGTAGAATTTCAGTGAAGGAGCACGCTCTGAACAGTCCAGATATAGACAATGGATGTTGTTAATACTCTCCTGGTTTTTAAAAACTCAGCAGTTCATTTTATGCACAGATTCTGTTTACATTAACAAACATATTGTACTGCATGTTTAGAAAATTTTAGTTGTTTTCCTGTGTAATACAGGAATTTAGCTTTGTGATTTGTAGTGAACTTATTGGGAGTTGCATTACCAAACCTTCGGAGATTTTGTAAGTTAAAAGTTAAAATTTTTTGTTTTGTTAATATACTATTACATATCTATATATATATATAGCTTGGTCCTATAGTACTGCTACAACTTAGATTAACACCTAAATTTCCCATTTTATAACCCCAGATTTTATTTTTTTACTTAATTTCTTGTGCAGTTTTTCTGTGCATTTTGCACTGGAACTGTGACTCACCAGGGGAGAGAGCAGGCTGTGTAGCAGAGCTAGAAGTCAAGCAACTAGTCTATTTATGCCAAACTTTCTTTCTTTCTTTCTTTCTTTCTCCTTTTAGTCTGGACAAAGCAGTATTGCGTATTGCTAAATATTTCATCATAGTGAAAAAGGGGGGGAAAAAGGTAGCAGGCACAGTACTGACATAGGTTTTATAACTGTAACTCTATCAGCTAAATTTCAAGTAAGTCATCTAAAAATTCCAGTAGCTCATAAAATACTGGAAATTATGGTCTTTACTACAGTTCAGCCGACTGAAGTGCACCGACACTAAAATAACATTATTCTCAAATTTAATACCATCCATAAGACGTTATTACAGTAAGGAGCACATTTAGAAGCAAGGAGCACAGAGCACTTTACAAACATTAATGAATTAAATGTCACAACACCCTGGTAAGGAGGGGAAATGTCATTATCTTCATTTTGTATATTAGCAAACCTGATTACAGGAGCCTGCACAGGAAGCCTGTGGCAGAACTCTGAATATAACCCACATCACCTGACTTCCAGTATTCTGCCCTCACCACAAGATCCTCCCCCTCTTTCCATTAATAAAATTAAGCAAGAGAAGAAAATATATTAAAGTGCAGATTAGACTGCAAATGCTATTATTTAATATTATGCTGCACAAGGCTAGAAAGGAAATGCAAACCCAGATCCTATTTTCTGGTATATTCACCATATGAGTGTAGTAGAAAATGAAGCTACAAAATTGTTGTTGACAATCTGAGTTTCTCATTTCTCTTACCCTTTCTAGTTTCAGTCTTGGTTTAAAGCAGAAAGAGCCTCACCTGGATTAAGCTGCAGCTTTCTCAGTGCTTGGATACCTCAGCTTGTGTTCAGACTGCACAAGTGACAGCAGCACCAAGTGTTTATTGTGAAGAAACTGCCTTTTCTGCTGTTGTCTTAAGCTGTGCAGGGGGAGTTTAGGTTACACACCAGGAAGAAATTCTTCACTGAAAAAGTGATTGGGCACTAGAATCACCTGCCCAGGGAGGTGGTGGAGTCACTGTTCCTGAAGGTGTCTAAAAAAAGATTGGACATGGCACTCAGTGCCATGGTTTAGTTGTTGAGGTGTTGTTAGGTGATAAGTTGGACTTGATGATCTCAAAGGTCTTTTCCAATCTAGTTTGTTCTGTGAGTCTGTGATTGTATTTATTGCTGTAGCTTTTAAACTGTGTCAGCTAATAAGCACTTAAAGCACAGATAAATATTAAACCCTTAATTTCAATTGGAGCTAATGAAAGAGGCACCCTAGTGAGTCAGAGGACAGAAATCTTTGAAAAACAGCACGTATGCAAAACAAGTTATAGTAACAGGATAGTGGAAGAACTCTGTGTTAAAGCTGTTACAAATGGAGAGGAGAGTTCAAGGCCTACAGCACAGTTGATTCATGTTTTTGCTGAAAGCCACTTGGGGTTGCTGTGACTGGGTTTAGAGACTGTGGAGAGCACCTGTGCCAGGGAGTGAGGCTGAGACAGCATTTCTGTTAGCTACAGGCTCTGTCTGGAAGCCAGTGCTAACTGACCACACCTAAATATGGGACCCACTGCTGGATGAAATTCTGTCCCTCCAAATCACCTATTTGTATTTTTTCTGGAAAATAACATCAAAGGCCACATACTAATAGGAGCCTAAGCTACCATCTTTGGTAACTCTCAGTCTTGCAACATTATTTTACAAACAGGAAATCTAGGAAGTGGAATCACTCATCAAACAAAAACCCAGCCTTCACCTCAGGGTGTGGCCTGCAATGTCAGACAGATTTGACACAACAAGGCTTGAGAAAGGCACTGGGCACAGTTTGGATAAAATCTCCTGGTCAGCCCTACTTAGCATGCTGCAGTTTGCCTTGCAGCATGGACTCAGAGCACGTAGCCAAAATTTTTTCCAGGTGAAAATAAAGTAGAAGATGAGCTCCAGAGTCACAGGAAATGTGCTGACCATTAATGGATGCTCAGTCCAGTGAATCAGACTGGAGATGCTCCAAATAAGTAATCCCTCCCAAGAGATCCACAATCAGGTTCTCGGGTGCTTACATTACACAACATGATAATACAGGCACAGCCCACGTGAGCCATGCTTAGCAAAGCACCCAATTTCAGTAAGAAACATGAAACTCCAGGAGCCTGGAAGCATCCTGAGCTGGGAGAACACCTGCCTGTTTGCACCATGGTGGCTGAGAGCCCAGCCTCAGACAGTCTCAGCCTCTGGCAGCTGGGACTGGCCCCAGAGTCTCCCTTGAGGAAGAGCTCTCTAGGGAGCTTTTAGTTCTCCATCATGTTTCCTGGTTCAGTACATTTCCTTTGGGGACTTCTCTGAGTTAATCTGGGGGACAACACCTGTGTGCTAGCACAAAAGAGTCAGGAAGCCAGGCTGCATCAGATAGATGGTTTATGTGGCTTTTTAGTGAGTCTGGCTGGAACTCACCTATCCAACTGCCTCTCTGCTTTTAATCATGCTCCTCTCCATAATTCCTCTTTGGAACTTGACTGCATTGCTCTCAACCAAAATAGGATTTACTCTGACTTACACCATTAAGTATATCTGAATTGAAACAGTTCCAAAAGGAGATGCCAAATAGGCCATGTGGCTTCCTTTAACAGCTACTGCTCACCTAACACAGTTTCTATTTCATTTTCACTCTCAAGAGCATCTTACTGAGCAGAGTTTCCCAGAAAGGAGCTGCACAGGAGCCAGGATCTCCAGAGGCCAGAACAGCATTCACTTCCTTGCTGAGACAAAACACAGGCTTCCATTTAGCATATAAATACAAGTGGGGAGTATATATGCTCCTAATAGATACCTATATATGTATTCCTATGTACATATTCCTATAAGCCTGGTCTCCAGCTGGAGGTGGGGAGCCTCTTCCAACTCCCATGGAGGCAAATGTTTGTGTGTGCTTAGAGGATTCAAGGCACAAGCATTAACTGAATACATGACAGCCCTGAAAGAGTTCAGCTAATGAGGAAGGCTATTTATCATCAAAATATTTTAGTCCTGTTTTTATATTCTGATCACTTCATTATGCAAGTTATTTCTCCTGCTCTGTTGCAGGGTTGAGTTGCTTCAGAAAAATCTTCAAGATTGACATTATATGGATTTGCTCAGTCCAAAAGATTAAAATTGAAACCATTTTTCTATATCTACTTTTTGTGGCCCTACATTCCAGTGCACGTTAACTGCAATACTGCAGGGTAACATATATCCCTTTTTCTAAACATGCATTAGAATTCTCATTACATTATGTTATTACATGAAGGAAAACACAACTTTTGATCCTTTGCTCCTTAAATAGGTGTTTAACATTTAACACAAAACCACTACTTAGAAATTTTAAACAAAGATAAATTCCAAGTCCTAAATTTTCGTGAAAGGGAGACTTTTTTGTACAGGATAAAATTACAGCAAGTTTTGTCTAAGGTAAAACATTAAATATCAGCATGTTCTAACAGTTGTCTTGTTTGCCATCAGCAATTTATTTCCTAGAGTACAGAATCTTGTACAATTAGCTCTTAGTGAACTTAAGTTTGTCTAAGCTAGAGAAGAGGGTATTAAAACTTATTTATAATTGGTATTTTGATCTGTCACTCAGCATTTAAAATATTACACAATGCTACAAATACCATGAGCCTTAGCAGTGTTTGCACTTTGAAGAGCAGCTCTTATGTCAGAGATCCATACATTTGGGTCTCTAGCAGCAAAAATATAGTACAACCAATAAATAATAGATGCCACTCATGAATCTAATGTTATATAGTTGCATATATTTTGATGGCATTACATTTTGCTAATGATTCTGGTGAAGACATACAAACTCTTCTTCTTTTTGAAACTGTACTAAATCAGCATTGCAAACAGAAGACGAAGTGGTAACAGAGACCCTTAGTTGTACTGAGGTTAAGGAGGTGTTCTTGCACACTGTTGTTATTTTTATAATCTTATTATTATCAGAATCAGGGGGTTTTTTTTCTAGACAGCCCTTCTGCTTTAGAAGTCATTCTTTAATTCAGCTGAATATTAGGCAGTGTGAAAAATTTGAGAGGAAGGTTAGCTAATTATTCTTTTATCCCAAAATATTTAGGCAGCAAAACATTCTGAAAAATCATGGGAATCTTTTGTTTTCCATCCAAACTTAGGTTCCCCAGTATATGACATATCAAACTTTTAGGTGACTCAGATGTTGTGTTACATGAAAGCTTTGAAGAAAATTATTTTCATTTTTGCAACATCAGCCCCAGCACCTAACTCAACACTCATTGTTTAACCAAGAGGTTTCAGTAAGTTGAGCTAAATTTCCCCAAACCTTTTTTGTGGATCCCCTTCTCCCCAGAAAGTTTGCATCTATAGGACTGAAGCATAGGCACCTCTGCCTGAGACTTACAGAAGAATTCATCTTTCCAACCTTCAACTGTGAGTGCAAAACTTGAATTTATGTTTCACAGACACAAATTTACAAGGTGTTTTTTTCAAAAGTTTCACCAAATAAAAGAAAGGTAATAAAAGTAATAACTTTTTAAAGCTGTCATAAACAGTTGGAGAACAGAATAAAAGACAATAAATGTAGTTTGTGCTATGCAGTGAGTTTATATCTGTGATCTCAACAGTTCAATAAACCATTCTGGTTGAAAGGAAATTCTAGGGAGCTCTCCAATCCATGGTCCAGTTTAAAGGCAAATGTGACTCAGTTCCTCTAACCCATTCCTCACAGGTTTCTTTACTATTAAAAGCATTCAGCTTTCTTTCTTTCTTTTTTTTTTTCCCTCAACAGCAAACAGCTTAGATTTTAATTACTCCTAACCATGTACCTCTAACCATGAGGACACAGCAGAGATCCAGCCCCCCTGTTTCTGCAGGCAAAGGAAGGAGTAAAAGAAAAGGAACAGGCACCCTTATACTCCAGGAAGAGGACAGAAAACCTCCTTCCTCAATGCCCACTCTTGCACACTTTCTCAATATTACCGTTCTCTGAGAGGTGGTGCAGAGACTAAACATATTTTAGTAGTTTAGAAAGATTTAAAGCTTTTCAGTTGGGGTAGGAAGCAAAGCATCATAGCTCAAGAAGAAATGAGTAAGGTGGAGGGAAGCAGCACTGAACAGGTTCTTTTTCTATTCAAGGCTGCTAGGTAAGATTTGGTTCCTTTGCCTGGCCTTTTCTTTCTAGCCCAACAGGCAATGTTTTACTCCTGAAAGTTTGTGTCTGAATATTACATTTCATTTTCTTTCCTGAATTTCTAAAAATTTTTAAGAAAATAAAAACAGCTTCAGTGAAGAAACTGACTCAAACCAGTTGCCCTCTATAATTTAGAAAGAAAAGCATTTAGCATTTCAGGATGGAGTGTGCAATATTAATCATAACAAAATATGAGAAAATGCAGACTTTTGCATTCTCTCTAGGTGATTTCAAACTTTTATTTGTCTCCTACTGCATATGCAAAAGCATTCATAAAATTTAAAAGCATCAGTTTATATAACACAGCATATTTTCATATTCAATATTTTCATTATTTTTTTCCCACAAAGCAATTTGAACCTGATATTTATACGTTTTTAAAGCTTCATATACGCAAATCATCTGAAGTTTTATTAAATTTAAAGTCATGTCTCCAAGTAGTAATGTCTCTTTCTGTCACTAGAAAATGGTTTCAAAATGGCAATAATTTTAAGGCTTATATCTATACTACTTAATTAACTAAATGTAAGGGCTTGGGGGTTTTCGCACCCCTTATTTATGAGATAGCAAGCCTGAAAAAAAATTCAAATCCATCTGAACCCAGGAGGATATTGGTTGTTTCCCAGAAGAACATCAGGAGAACGGATATAGTGACTTTTTATTGCTCTAAGCTTGATTAAATCATAACGTACAGAAATCCTCCCCAACCCACCAAAACATTTCATTAATGATAAAATAAGAGCTGTGACTGGTAAGCTTGACTGGTAAGCTGTATTTTTATCTTACCTTTAAAAGTTTAAGTACTCTCTGATTTAACAAAATATACCAAATATTAAACATTAAATTGGATGAGGACTGGTCTTTCCTGAAAGGGTTTTCCTGTAACCTGAATTCTTGCAGAGCTAATGCCCTGAATTTTAGAAGATCTAACATGTCTCTTTTTTTGTTACTTTTAGCATTACTGTCCCTGTTGAAAGAATGCTTAGAAACCCTATCTGAATTAAGATCCTATGTAATACACAGCAAAAATACATCTATGTGTGGAAAGAGTTTCTAATATTAGAAAACATCTTATTATGAAATTCAATAGGTAAATTCTTAAGCAGACTTGCTTTGTAAATGAAGGGGGTGGAAATGAAAGTGAGTTCTAAAACACACTCCCTTAGGAAGACACCACCAATTTACCACACCTCAAACTGAAAAGCTTATTTACTACTTTTATAAGTAGCTAATCCTATTTGGAAATATTAATGTTGGGTAGGGGAACTGCACCAGACTACAGTACACCATGAAGAATGCTGTAAAGTTTTCATAGGCACAGATCCCTACCTGCACAGAAGGGCAAGTACAGCCACTATTTTTCTAGTATTTCATGGCTGAAGTGAGCAGTTTATGATTAAATAGTATTTTTTTTGCACCTGCTGACTGTATTCCGTATAACACACTGAGTTCCTGTACTCATGCACAGCATCATCAGCTGTGCAGCCATGGAGGCCACACTCTGCCTGCAGGGACACTTGTGGAACCCACTACAGGTGTGTGTCTCACCACAGCTGGAGCTGGGGATGAGCAGAGTCCAGCACTGCACAGCTCATTGCCCCCACACTGCTCAAAAGCTTGGTTGCCTCTTTAATGTGACAGTCAGAAGGTGTGGCTATAAATGCACACCACTTCTAAGACTGTGTGATTAGAAAGGGGCTTTTGATATAAGCATTCTTTAAGATGTCTAAAACTTTACTGGCCATGTAGGAAAACAGATTCCCTAAAATTGTGGTTTCAGGTCTTGCAGAAATCCTATTTACACTGAAAATTGCTATTACGAGCATTTGGAAAAATCCTGAAAATAGTAAGATGGAGGCAAAATTATCTATAATCTCTCTGGTGAGTGAGATACAGAAAGTCCTGCAAGCTTCCAGACAGTAACAGGACCTTACACTCATTGAAGGCCAGCTGTTTTCCTTTCCTAACATTAGCCTTGTTAGCTAAGACAAAGAGAATGATCTAATGGGCTACGAAGCAAGTTTTTTTTGTAGAGAATGTTCAGAGAGTTATTCCACACCCAAGCATATTCTTCAGGGCAGTAATGCCTTTATGAACAAAAACAAGTCAGTGCTGAAAGTACTCCAGTAATTTTAAGCACATCAAGCTATAGACAACTGCTGAGAGGAAAACCTGGCAACATAAGATAGACAAGATAAGATAAAGAGATCTGGCTACATTCTATGTAAATTAAACTCCCATTTACTCCATGTGCTTCAATCAGTGAGTGTTGTGGGTGCAAGTGATGGCTGAGCTTGGCCTAAAATATTAGAATATTTAATTACAACTAAGTTATTTAGTTGGTCTTAACTCAGTCAAGCAAAGACTT
This sequence comes from Passer domesticus, assembly GCF_036417665.1. NCBI lineage: Eukaryota > Metazoa > Chordata > Aves > Passeriformes > Passeridae > Passer > Passer domesticus. The sequence continues at coordinate 6,818,377 of NC_087487.1, read as the reverse complement.
ACAAGGTATTAAATTGTTGTTTGTGTAATTACATGACTAGGTGATAGTTTCCAGTTGCGCCAACCTAGCTACAGTAGGCATGAGGCAACACTTTTCTCTCATTCTTAAAAGGTCAGCAAAAGGAGAGAGGATTACAGTGACACAGGTCAGACCTGCAGGCTCAGCTCCCAGTTTTGGGCACACACTGGCTGTGCCTGCAGCAGCATTTAGTCATTGTACATGAGCAGGTCCACCAAGTGCAGCTGTGCTACAGCTGGCTCACATGTTTTCTCTGTAGAAGAGAGAGGTTAGCTCAGAAATGGAGCATCTGTAGCTGTGTGTTTCCACAAGGCCTGCAGAGCAGGAGCTACAGTGCAAGAGGACTACACAGCTGTTCTGTATGACTCTCCTCAGTTCTGGTAATAAAGAAAGGGAGCCCACAGCCTCCCTCCATTATTTCCTTCCCTTCTCTTGTGAATTAGTAGTTGATATACAGAGATGTTGCTATCCCCTATCCTTTTCTATAACCATCTTCTCAACTTTGTTCTCTTTTTCATCATCCTTACAGAAAGGGGTAATGTTTTCAAAAGAATGGCCTTTGAATCTGCAAAACTTTGCCTGTGCCATTTCAGAGCTCAAGTGCACACTATACTTGTAGATTGAGCTGTTTACCTGAATTCAATCTGCACTCCAGTATGTGCAGGGGCCCAGAGCAGTCTACTGAACTTGCTCTTCATCTGAGTCATATCTTTCCCAAAATCTTGCTTGGTGCAGTTTCTGGAAGACTCCTTTTAAGAAATCTGCAAAGTGAGAACTAGAGCATGTTAATTCCACATCCTCTAGATTCTTATGAATTCCAGCAACCCATTCTTTCCCTTTAAACATACAAATGCATTATGAATTGTCTCATATGAAGTTTAAAAAAAGATGTCATTTCAGCTGTGACCAACTCCAACGTGTGTTATTTTGGTTTGCTATCTGCATTTGTGCTTATCACGTGCATTGCAGGTGAGAGCAGGGCTAACGCAAGCGTGACTCGTCTGTTGCACAGCAGCTGACTGGAGCTTGCCCCGTGTCCTGGAGCTTTTAATTATACAGTCCAATAAACTGTGGCTATCTAACACCACCCTACCCTTACATAACCAGAGCTGCAACACTCTGGCACCAGTGAGTGTTTTGTTTGCTTACATGATTATGACCTCAAGGCAAGAGCTGCACCTGGGCATGACACAGTCTTGGGGCACTTAGAAATGCCGTCTGCATTCAAAAGCTGCTTAGGAGTGTAATTTATTGAGAGCTTTTCTGTCACATTTTGGTATTAGCTGAAACCCTTGGGGAAATAATGGAAACAAAAGTATGATTTTCCTGTTTAAATTGCATCTATTCTAGCAGAACTTGCTTGTTAAACCTCGATCACCAAATAATTTTGGTACAGTCTATTTCTAAGACAAGACAGATTTTCCCATTACTTTGCAGTTTCTGAATGCAACTGCCTCACAACTGAAAATAAGCAATAAGGTTGCTCAACATAGATCTAGTCACATTCCAGAAATTGTGTGATTCACATCACTTACTGCTGCAGAGAAGCAATAGTTTTCAGACTATAGAAATTATTTGAGAGCTTCCATAGAGTATTGGCTCCTTATTCAGCAGAGCACATAAGCATATATTTAAAAAGCAGATTTTCAAAGACACAGAAATGAATCAGCTAGTCTATCTCAAACTAAAAGGTTTTTGTCCCTTTGAATATGTTTCCTGTCATTTTTAATAGGCTCTAAACATATGCTTGAAGGTAAGCAGAGGCTTTCAAACTGAATAAACATCATCTTGAGCAAATATTTAAACCTGTTACTGAACTTTATTCTGAGAAGAACCAACAAAAATCCCAAACTAGTTTAAATCCATTTAGAATTCTTCAATGTGAATTATTTAGATATCTCCACTTCAGTTAATTGTTCAAGCTGCAGAGCCAGTGAAATATTTTGCTAGAGAAATAGATGATATAAAGTCAGCATAACGATAACACACAATGTAAATACCAGAAAGTTGTCTCAATCCATAGTTTCAGCACTAAACATTAAAAGCTTTTTGAACTATCTTTCATAACTTTTACAGCAAATTTTTCATCACTTATCACATCACTCTGGAGCTGAGAACTTACCTCACAGAATTAATTTCACTTTCAGATGCAGAGTTTTGTTGTAGAGGCAGTGCAATCTTGTTTGGCTCCAAGTTCTGCTCAGTATCCCCTCATTGTGCCTGAGAACAGCTTTCTGTGTGGAGAGAGGTCCTCATTAGCAGACATTCTTCCCTGTGACAGAGACGAGGAAAATAAAAAGCAAACGTGCGTTGCAGCAAAGCCAGCAATGGCACACATGACAAACCCCAGCACTGTTTCAGAATTCAACAGCATTTGCAGCTATACCAAGTCCCATCCAGCAGCACTTGACAGACAGAGCTGTGATTTACACCTGCCTTTCCCCACCAGGCCCTGGGCTGTGGCTGCGTGGGCCAGGCCGTGCTGAGCCGCGGGGCGCACGGCGGGCCCATGACGGTGTCGGTGGGCTTTGCCATGGCAGTCACCATCGCGGTCTACGTGTCCGGGGGCGTTTCTGGTAAGTGGCTCTTTTTCTTGTATAGCATTTACTGCTGCAGTGCCAAGGCTCCCTTGTTAAAGGGCTTCCACTCCATGGTATAAACAGTCACGAATTAGCAGCAGTAAGCACCTTACAGCAGAGTCCACACCAGAGTTTTGCTAGTAAAACTTGTGTGTTCTTATTTCCGTCTATTCTTTCTGTTTGACAAAATGTCCCACCAAATTGTGATCTCAACTACAGTGTGAAAACCTTGGCAGACCTCTCTGGCTTTTATGGAAAGTGTTCCATGTAAATTAGAAATCTGCTTGGTGTTGCTTTGAAAATTCTGTCAATAGAGATGATCCTAGGCAGAACATGCACTGTGTTTAAAGAAATAACCACAAGGAGCAATCCAGCAGTCACCAGATAAAATGGTGGCCAGCTACACAGGAAGCAGAATGACCCACTAATGGGTAAAATGAACAGGATCCATCTTACAGAGTGCAATTTGTTTCTTCATGTCCTATGACAGGCAGTAGCAAGTCTGTTCCTGTCTGATTATTCACAGAAGCAGCAGATCTCAGAAAGCAGAAACAGCAGAAAGATTCAGTACCAGAGATCCATTCAATGACACTGCCAGTGTACTGTCCTTTCCCCCTTACTCCTGCTGTAACACTTGCTCAAGCTGTATTGGTCAGGAGTCTCTCTTTAGTTAGGGCTAAATTACCTGGGCTAACTAACCAGTGTCCACAAGTGCCATGTTGGAGGCTGCCCTGTCTCCCAGTTCCACCATTCAATTTGGCCGAACTAAGATTGGAAACATTAACATAAATGATTTAACAATTAAAGTCTTCCTTTAAAATAGAAAATGATGGGTTGCAAGAACAATGCTGTGCATAAAAATACACAATACTTTGTGTTGTATGCAGAGTTTACTTTATATTGGCCTTTAAAGCACATGGTTGCCCTTGTACTCCGGGTCTCATAGAGGCATTTCTTACCCTTCATAAGAGGGTCAAGTTGGCCTGGACAAATTTCTTTAGGTATAATTAGGACATTAGAAATAGTTGCTGTAACAGAAATTACTGTGGCCATTTCTCTTCTCTTTACAAATTCTTTTAAAGAGGCACGATGCAGAAGGTTTCCATTAGAAAGTCTCACATTAGAAAATGCTCCAGGTTCTACAAAACAGGCAGTCTTGTCACTGCCACTGACACAAACCAGAACTGTTCCTTAATATCACACAAAATTAATTCAGCAGCACATTCCTATTATCTGAACAACTTTTAACTACAGCTCTTGGTTTACATGGAGGCAGCTAAACTCTTCTAATGCAGTATCATGAAAACAAACCTGTGAAGACCTGGCCTACATTTGCACCTTTAAGGGATATTCATCTCCATCATTATGTAGAAAATTAGAGTTCAATCCCAGCAGGGCAGAGCAGTTGCAGATGTTGCAGTATTGTGCTTCCTGTGTTTTTCCCATGACAAAGGATTCTGCATGCAGTGCATTTTCTCTGTGAAAAATAGGAACAGATATTTCAACAGGCTGTTATTATCCAACACATGATTACTAATGGACACTTCAAAATACAAGTTCCAGTGCAGAATTTTTTAGCAATTTTTGAGGCTCTTGGGTCAAATTCTCATTTTTAGGTAGTGCTAAAATATTTTTCATTACGTAATTATAAATTAATGCTAACAAAATACATAGTCTGCATGCTTGGTGAATTTGAGCTTTTTATTTAGGAAAATTCCCCTTTTTCATTTTCTTCCATCCAGTTTTCCTCAATATCTAGATAATTTCCCACTATTTTATCCAACTTAGCATTTCAGAGACATGACTGTGATCACTGTAACTACAAAAGGAGGAACACACTGTCCAAAGTGAATTTTTTTTTAAACCAGTGGTACAGGAACCAAGAATCTTGTAACTCCCCTATGTCAGCATGAGGGTCTTCAACTAGACTTTACCTTTCCATATTTCATGTTAATCAGGCCTCTGTAATATTATTATAACTTGTCCTGGCCATCATAGTCACCCTGTATTATATACAGGTGGGAAATAAAATCAGGTGTTGAAAGAAAGGAAAATTATTAATTCCAGCCAGAGTAAGGAACAAAAGACAAGACAATAATTAATCAAAATTCACATGAAGGGCTGTTAAATTAGGTGCCATCTATCTATTTGCTCTGTGCTGAAGAATTTGAAACACAGTGAGGAATTCAGCTTTTAATTCGAGACTGGTGCTACTAGGACAGCATTTGGAAATGCTACAAAGAAGGTTTTATCCAGCTTGTTATCTGTGTTTGTCAGTTCATTATGTATCAAAGGTGCCTGGATTTCATAAGATAATGACTCACTGACCTGAAGTGCAAACAAACACAGAAACTGTACATATAAGCCCTTTCTCCATCACTAATCTTTGACAGATAAAGGACATGCTCTTTCAGTTATTTTACCAAAGACAAAGGCCATTTTTTTCTGATATTCCTACAGACTGAAATAAGACCTTATCTGGAAGATAAGCAAAGGCTCCTATGTACTTGCAAAATTTGGGGCTTTTATTATTCAGTATTTATTACAAAGAAGTACCTGTTCATTTATTTGGCAATTTGTATTTCTTAAGTAGCAACCATGTATCTGTAAGCAATAAAATTTTCCAAGACCATACAACACCTTTTTTGTTGACAAAAGATGTTGAGGGAAGAGACCATATGACATAATAAACGTATTTTAGAAACTAAAATTGTCATGAAGAATTCCAATGCTACTGAAATATTTTTCATGCATAAGTTCAGATGTAGCTACTCCTCAATAAAAAAAGGAAGGAAGTTTCACAGGAAACTGAACTTTGTTTCAGCACAGCTACTTTATCAGTTTCCTTATCATGGACCTTTCTGGAAAGCACAAGAACCAGATAGAAACATGGTGAAGGACTATGCACTGCTGCCCCCAGATTCCATCTAGGCACAGCTCACCAACAGCCAACATGAAACTGGACAGCTCTAACGTTATTTTATTTTGTCTCCATGAAAATTGAGTTCCTAAGTAACCCCAAGTTGAAGACAGGGACACAAACATGACAAATCCAGGGTACTCTAGAATTGTCTCAAGACACATGCTCAAGCCAGTAACAGTCCTTAATCCTAATATGTGCTTGGGATACTAAAGGAATGTTCTTCTGCCCCAGTTCTCCCCTAAAAATAAAGCCAAAGGCCTCGAGGAGAGGGAATAAGTGCAGAATAAGGGACCTTCCCATCCCAGCCAAGGGGGCAGGTAACTATTTTTCTGGAAAAGTTGTTTGTAAGTTACATCCTGCAGGACAGCAGTCTGATAAAGAGCACAGTCCACAAGCATCAAGAGTAAAGATGCATCTTAGTGACTTTTGCCCTCCCTCCTCTGATTTCATCCAACTTGCTTCAGTTTAATTGCAGTCACCATTTAACTGCAAAATAACATCTAGAAAACCATGTACTGTTCTGGTGTTCAAAAGTGCCCACATCTTTACAAATCCTTCACCTATTCTCATGTATCTGAGTCATCCACATGACTTAATTTTTGATTTATTTTTCAGGTGGTCACATAAACCCAGCTGTTTCATTAGCCATGTGCGTGACTGGAAGATTAAAATGGACCAAATTACCAATTTACATATTAGCACAATTCCTGGGAGCATTCGTTGGAGCAGCGGCTGTCTTTGGGATTTATTACAGTGAGTACACCTTAGACATGTTCACAGGACAAACTAGAGGTCAGGCAGTCTCTAAGGCCCCAATTTTTCAATGAATGTCAGGCAGGCAGAGGACTCTTGCTCACACAGGGCTAATGGCAGGAATAAAGCTACAAAAGAAGAAAGGAAAGCGCATAAAGAGTTTGAAAGGAAAAACAATGGCTTGAACATTCCAGGTACCCTACAAATTTACTGAAACACTTAATACTCCAGGAAATGTTCTGATATTTAGAAAAATTATTCATGGGAAATCAGATACTCTGAGATCATGTATTTCTCAGTAAGGATTTTAAATTACTTAATAGCCAGGATATAGGGCTATCCATCTTCCAGGCAAATTAGAAACATTAAAGACCTGCTACAAGTGCCTGTAGGCAAGAATCACCAACATCGTTCATTGAGGGTACAGGATATGAGATCAAGTCCCTCCTGACCAAACCTCAGACCACCCTTGAGAGGTGACTCTCCAAGGCAATGAACTCCAGGTACAGTGATAAACAGCTTACATATTTTACAGGGAAAAAGAAAAAAATTCCTCCTATACTTGAGGCACAGGGGGTTTTACACAATGTGCCAGAAAAGGAAAAAACAGTAACTGACTGACTGAATCCACTCAGTTGCATCACTTGCTCCAACCCCCTGCTCCAGAACTCTGCTTCCACTGGCCCAGCCCATCTCCTCCAACATCTCCCTCCTGTGGGCATTATGTCTGCAGACTGTGCTGGGCCTAGGTGCAGCCGAGGAAGAACAAAAATGGACATGCCCCTCCTATGTCAGCTCAGTACCCACAGTAATCCCAAAGAGGAAAATCTTTAGGAACAATGAGAACTGTTTTGGGAAGAGTTGTTTACTTTTTTAAGGTCAGTGTTAGAATTTGGATACTGGAATTCTGCAACAGGATTTTCATCTGAATTTAAGTCCTCCTCAAGCCTGACAACAAGAATCAGGGCACTGGCCAGGATGCAGCAGTGTGTCAACATGTACATGGGGACGACAGGGGAGTCACTGTATTCTGCCACAAGGGCAGCAGTAGGTAGGGAGCCAAAGTTGGAGGCTTACGTCTAGGTTAGGGACATCTTCCTCATATTCAGGAGTGCAGGATTTTCTCATATCCCTATCTCTGCTCAAGTCCTCCTCTTGCTCCAATTAATTTCCAAAGCCCTTCTATAGCTTTTACTTCCTGCAACTTGTAGGACTTTCATGAACTCTTTGAGGTCCACTGAGAAGTAGCCACTGGTAGAAAAACAGACATAGGAGATCTTCCATTTTTTCTCCCGATAATAGTTAAATGCCACAGAATTATCTGACTCTTCAAATAAGAGCTTGATCTAAGTAAACTCTCTGCACTCATGTTGTGACTTTAAGCAAAGCTGGAAAAAACAGAAACAAGGAGAAATAGATTTGTCTGCTAGGTTTAGGAGAAGCTTATCACCCTCACCATGACTTCCATGGGAGATGGGGAGCTATTTCTTTATTCACAAGTATCATCTCATCACCAGATCCACTAACAGAATAATGGATTAGAGTTTGTTACTCATGTCTGTCTATGAAGATTTGAGTGCCCCATTTAATATTTTCCTATTTCTAAAACTGCACAATTGTCAAATGGAATAGCAGTAATTCCTGGTGGCTGGGAATCCACAACTGCACAATCAGGATGCTGTGCACTTCCTGGGTCATTATGAAAAATGTAGCACCTCTTGCAGAATAACACATTTGCATTGAGAATCAGAAAGTGCTCCTTGGCACTGAGTTTGGAGCTATGAGCAGGGGAAGATCAGCCCCATTTGGAAAGCTGTGGTACACAAAACAAGGCACAGGAGGAGAAATGAGACAGGAGGGTAGGAGGAGTACATCACCTCAAATCCAATAATGGTGCTCCTAGGGAAAAAAAAACATCAGAGAATCACCAAATGGTTTGGGTTGGAAGGGACCTTCGAGATCAGTTTCAGGTGAGAATGTGAAGTACACAGACCTATCACATATATTCTAGTCCTAGAAAACCTAGAAAAGTTTATGGAGAAGTGCAAGCAGTTACTGGCTTTTTTCTACAGATGCCTTTATGGAGTACAGTGATGGAAAACTTGAAGTCACAGGACCAAATGCAACAGCACAAATCTTTGCAACATATCCAGCTCCCTATCTGACCCTCGTAAATGGATTTGCAGATCAGGTAAGTGCACTTGCTATCTTAATTCTACAAATTAAATGTAAAAAACCCTGTAAAGCCAAGCAGTAAAAAACACATAGAGCTAAAAACTGTGCCAAACCTCACCATTTTGGCCAGATGTCCCCTTGTACAATACAATGAGAATGCAATGCTGTTTGCAGGGGGTTATATTTTACAAGCAAAATAATTTCAAGTTGTTCTTTCTCATACATCATCTTAATTGTTGCACTCAAAATGTCTTTAAAGCAATACATGTAAGAGGTTTTGCTCAGCATAAATCAATGTTTCTCCATAAATCTCAGCAGTCATGTCCACTTACATCAAAATCCAGCCCATTTTGTGGACCTATTATTCCTTAAATAATGCTTAAGCAGACAGTTTAACATACCCTGAACAACTGAGTTTTCTGCTTCCACAAGCCACCTCTCTAAGCTTCTTTTTTGCAGATAGATTTGTAGTATTTATTTTTCAAGTTATTGAATCTGAAAAATCCACAACTTCATTTCTAAGCTTTGTCCTTTAATTCCACTTATTCAACAGCAAAAAATGAAATTTCATATATTTTATATACTTCTAATCAACTTACCCATCTTCTTCAGGAATACATGAAATAAATACTGCATAAGTAAGGGATGAAAAACAAGGGATGGCCTGAACACCGAAATTCATTACGTAAAAGATGGTGCAATCTGGCTTCAAAAAAAATCTAAGCCTTATTTTGAAGTTTTGTAAGAAAGACAGTTTTGATCTTTGGATCAGTCAACAGATTTTTCCCTAAGATATTTTTTACCCATGCGTGTTTCAAAACAAATTTAAAAGCAGACGAAAACCAAATAATTTTTAAACCACTGAAACTTAAGCTTCTTCAAATCAGTATAGAAATTGAACGTTTTGACATCACTGAAGCTTTTGTCTGTTTTCCTATCAAGTTAATTATTAGCAAAATCAACATTGACAAAGCATTTGATTTAAGCAGAGCTGTACTTGCATTGAAGTAATTCCAGGAAAATTTCCTTCACTGGCTCAATTAGCATATGCAGTACAGAGTTCATGGTACAGTTATACATGCAACCCTAATTTGAGTACTCCTAATTTTAGCTGCTCAGTTTTGACTTGACGGATTTCACTTTTTCTTCTGATGTTTTTCAATACCTGGACAAAGATGCATATCTAGTCTAAATTATCAGCATAAACTACAGTTACATAAAACACTTCTATATCAATGGAACTGCTTTAGTGGCAGAACTACCAAAAATTGAGTGAATAAAAGTGTAAAATTAACAGGAAAAATGAAGTGGAAACAAAGCATTAGACCTCACACAGGAGATGCCTTTTAAATCTTCTTGTTGCAGATTTTTTTTTCGAATTTCCCCACCTGGTTATGGCAGATTTTTTTTTTTTTTTTCAAATTTCCTCAGCACATTTCTTGTCTTTGTCTTTCAGCACAGATATCAAAACTTCTCATTACTGTGAAGTAGAAAGGCACAGAGTTCCAAATTTTGCTATTCTGTATAGTGGGATAAAACTAAATACCACCTCTAAGCCACTCCAATCCACAAAGCTGCCATAGCCCCTCTTTTCATTACTGGAAAGAATCTACATATATTTATTCAATATTCTTTTCTTTGCCTTGGCCAGGTGATGTCAACAGCTGTTCTTCTTCTGGCTATATTTGCTATTTTTGACACCAAAAATAACAGCGTACCCAAGGGCCTGGAGCCAATTGCAGTAGGACTTCTTATAATTGTTCTTACTTGCTCCTTGGGAATGAACAGTGGCTGTGCCATGAACCCAGCCAGGGATCTTGGCCCAAGGCTCTTCACAGCCATTGCAGGATGGGGGATGGAAGTATTCACGTAAGTATGCCTGGAGATGAAGTCAAACGCTCCTGGCTAAAAATGTTTCTAGGAAAGTAAGATCCTGATTCAACATGGTACCAAGTCATACTTTATATACATACAGGTAATTCTTTACATACCAGAAGCAGCTATTCATGCACTTTAAGCCAGATATCCTCTAGGAACTGGGCTTTAAAAAGGATTTCCTGCTCCTAGGGCAAATCAAACATGCATAATCTCTAATATCAATCATTGTTTCAAGAAGACCTTTCCCAAAATATAAGAGCTTCTTAGAGGTCACTGAAAATATGAGTGCTTTCTTCTTGTGTCCTACAGCTTTTGGGGGAAAAAAAATCAGGAGAGAATTAGGTGGAAATATTTATTGGGTGCTGTAAAAAACAGAGACATATCAGATTGATTTAGCCTATAATTACTTTTGAGTTACTGCAGAAATATACAGCAATCTAAAAGCCTGACTTCCTGGCTGGGAGGGAAGGAGAGAATGGAAAAGCTCCTTTCATTTTCCCACATTTCAGAGCCCTCTCAAGCCCCCGTGTGCGCACACACATGCTCTTGGCTGGCCTAATGCACAGCTAATTAGTTGCACATCAAGTACACATCTTACACGTAGCCAGGGTAAGAGGCACTCTGGGGTATCTAAGCAAGAGTAATCTGTCATCAGGAAGCAGATATTTTGGTTTATTTTTGTATTGTTTGTTTTCCCAGTTATTTACAAGTAGGAATCCCCAGTAGTACTGTAGGCCACTGGAGAGCTCTGCTTAGTAGAGATTTTATTTTAGCAAGAAATAAAAGAAGCACAAATAATCTCTATTTATTCAGTATGATTTCTATTTACACAAATCACGTACCTTATGTGAGGAAAGCAGTAGCAAAGCTTTCCTCATACAAAAAAACCAGGCATGGCACAGCTGAAACAGGCACACAGCCACAGCACAGGCCAGAGCCAAGGCTGGATGTAGCCCAGCTCTGGTCAGCTGCTGGTGGGAGATCAGCTCATTGGTCTGGCTACATCCAAACTTTTCCTCCCGAGTAGCTCTTACCACTTATTTTAAAAAACAAGGACACACAGAGCAACATCCCACTCTCAGGATTCTCCTCTCTTCATACCTGTGTAATCACAAGTAGTTGCGGGCTGTGGTATTAGCCATTGTGTCATTCTATAATTGGTAATGTATTATGAAGTTGGCTATTACATTCCTGAAAGTTTGGAAGCCTGATCTAGTCACAGAATACCTGTGAACTCCCCTTCTCTCTACAAGTATGGCCACACATGAAAAAAACTACAAGAAAACTCTACATCTACACCGATATGGACTCTTTCCTAGTGTAGTTTAAGGTTTCATGTAGGAGCGAGAATGCAGACCCACTGTAAAGATCTTGTTAAGAAATTTTAAAATGTGAACATAAAAAATAACATACAAGACCTCTGATCCTTGCCAGAACTTAAAACAATATAAGGGATGAGAAAAATTGAGGAAGAATTCTTCCTCCCTGCCTTCAGTTAAAAGTCTACAGCTATAGCCAAGTCCAAGGGAATATATAACAGGAATATGTCCTTATTTATTGACTGCACAGATCCAGGTGAGGCTTAGGAAGAACCTGAGCCTTGTTAGATAGCTGGAAGAGCCATGGGAAAAGCCTGAATTATTGTAGTTAGGATCCTAAATTGCCTGATGCTCTGCTGTACCTGAGCAACTTAAAGTGGTACAGCAACAGTTGACAAATAAACCTTGGATATCTTCATTTAAATGGAATTCACAACCTTGAGGCTGGTGTTCAAGCTCTGGAGTAAAGGCATGTCCAGGAACTGGGGCCCGAGCATGAAACCTCCACAGAGACACGAGGGGAGTGCTGTACAAACCCAGCAGCAGGAAATGCTCAGGGGACACTGAACATTCTTTGGGGGAGGATGGAAGCATCTCCCAAGGCTACTGAGTCCATGTCAGTGAATGTTCAAGCATGGACTATAGAACAGCCAGGATCACCAGGAAATCCTCACTTTGGAACAGACAGATAAATAATAGCAAGACTTTCTACACTGCTCCCAAGCAAATGCTCTAAACATTGAGATAATTACCTCACAGCAGAGAAAACCCCTCTACCCTTCTTTGTGCTTGAAGGTACAATAAATGCTGGTTTTATCACGTTCTCAGGCAGGGAACTAGACTGGAGGGGAGCCCTTCTGCTGGACCATGGAATTGTCCAGATGATAGGAATGCATTTGAGCAGGGATTTTTAAAATGTTGCTGTTACTGCATTTTGCACAGACACCCGAAGGAGCATTTTCCCCAAAACCAAGCCCAAAGACACAAGCTAGGGTGTGGTTTCCCTAGCCATGGTTTGTTTTGGTTAAAGGCTCCCATCAGAGAACCAGGAGTCTTTCTTAAGCACATGCTTAATATTGTGATAAGCCTAAGAAAATCTTGAGAATTTTGAGAAATCCAGGAAAATTAGCAAATTTTTAGGTTGGCACCCCAGTGTTGGCCAGTGTGAGTAGCTGCAACCAGAGGCCATTTTCCATGGGGAAAATAAGTAATTTCCCCAGGCTCTGGATATCCTCTCCAAGGTGGCGTTTCTGGCTGTAAGGGAGTAAAGGGTACTACTTGCTGGTAGCTTAACATTTGGAGAAATGCAGCAAAGTTTGCAAATTTTTAGGTTGGCACCCCAGTGTCGGCTGTGTGAGTGGCAGCAAACGGATGCCATTTTCCATGGGAAAAAGAAGTAATTTCCAGGAGTCTTTCTTAAGCACATGCTTAATATTCTGATAAGCTTAAGTAAAGTTTGGGGAGCAAAGTATTGTCTGTAGCGAGAGAACAGCCAAGAGCGTTGAGTCCAGATACCAGACTGGATTTTGACAGGCAAAACCGAGCATGGAAGAGCAATGAGAGAGGGAGGCAGGGCTCTCCAGAGCAGCGCTCCTCGGCAGCCCGGGGCAGCCCGCGCGGTTCGGCGCGGTAACGCTGACACCTCGTGGCCGCCGGCACCGGGGACGGGGCGGCAGCGCTGAGCGGAGCTGCACTGCGGGCAGGCCAGGAGGGAATCTCCTGTCTGCACCGGCATTCCGGCCTCAGCAGGATTTAGCATTCTCCCCGGGGTGCAGCCCTGCAGCCCGGGTTACCTCACGAGCAGCGGTATCTCCCTTTCCCGCAGCAGCTGGCTAGTGAAAAGTGTATCTACAAGTTCTAATGGGCCCAAATTCCCAGTCCCTGTAGCTCAGACGCTGTAGTTCCCCAGGAATTCCCGCAGCCAAGCTGAGTTCTGCGGCGGCCGGGCTGGGTGCCCTCCTAAGCCGGCAGCAAAGCTGGCCCCGGGGCACAGCCAGGGGCTGAGGGCACTCAGGGGCCTTTGGCCATCTGTGCTTGGCACAGCGAGTTCTTGCTCCTGTGCCAATGACACAGCACCGAGTGCCACAGAAGCCCCTCCCGGGCCGGGTCCTGACTGACCTCACGGCAGCTCTGGCAGCAGCCTCTCCAAAGGCTTCGCACCCAGCAGCTGAGCACGGGCTATCCAACGCACGGCTGGCGGCAGCTGCTGCAAACACAGCCCGTGGTTTGGAGAAGGTCATGCAGGAGCTGACAAGGCACAGGCCAGATCATGGAACAGGCTGAGAGAAACCTGCCAAGAAACACCTTCATTACACACCCACGTATAAACATAGAAGAATACATGCAAGTACTTGATATAACTTTTGTTCTGCTGATTAATTAAATAAAATATTAGTCCGTGCTTGTTCCAGAAATTCAAGTGCTCAACAGCCATCCATGATTCAGAAACAAACAGATTTATAAACTCAGTAAAATAACATTAGAAGTAACTTTATATCCTCAGGGCAAAATAGGAATAATTCTAAAGGTAAAACATACACATGCAAGGCATTTCTGAATGAGGAGTAGTAGCCTAATCAACAGGACACCAATATTCTCCCAGTTCTATTATTGCATTGTGACAAACACAAGGTCACTTCTGCATAAAGCTACACAACTGAGTGTTGAATAATTATCCTGACAGTTTAAAAGCTCCCCTGCAGCTTCCTGTAAAGTTCCTCTTACAGATTAATTTGTCCCTTTGTATTTCTGGGAGAAAAACAAAAAATCTCCATTTTCAATATGCGTGAAATTGAGGTAGCTGGATTTTCATTGGAGACTCACATATTCAATTAATACAGCATGTTATCAAATCAAAACACCTTAATGCACCAGTACAGTCAAGAGACTCTGTGCTTTGACATGCATACTCAGTTATTTACTGCCTGAATGTGGACCTCTAGGAAAAGGAGAGCAATTCTACCAGCCCAATATTCCTGCATAAAAAGGTTGTTATTTACTGTTTTATACAGTTCAATGGTGGAAGTCTTACTTTAAATATGCCTATAAATCTGCATATTTAAAATTAAATCCTGGTAATTGTGCAAATGTAAACATTTCAGTGGAATCAGCATGCTGGACTTTCTTAGTGAATACAAAAATTCTAAGATTAAGTTTAGGTGCATAAAACTTCTAAGCATTTATTTGCCTCTTGCTGAAAGACACCACATTTTAAACATAGAGATAAGATACTACATCATGAAATTTGAATCTTGACCACTCCAGTTAAGGATAATCAACTTTACAGTCACTCTATTTTATTATACTGCTTAAGGTAAATTTACTCAAAAATCGGTTTAATTTACTATATTTGCCAAGAGGAAGATAGTATAAACTATTTCAGGTATGAACTTGTGGCTTATTTCATGCAGACGAAATAAGCCACTTTTGTAACCTAAATCCTAAAAATCTGTTCACAAGCATCTGGGGACAGCACAAGTGAAGATTGCTGGGCAATAAATACGTGCCCTTTCATTTCACTGCAAGCCAGTGAAACGTGCTTGTCACAAGGCAGAAATCATCCTCTGTCCTCAAACAGACACGCAGTAAAAAGGCCTTATTTTCTAAAATACAGCAAGTACAGCACACAGAGCATGTCTGGTGCTTGTTATTTAGCATTTCAATCAGAACCAGCCTGGGTAGGGCAGATGGGGGTGTCACCCATTTACAGAAATGTGAGACAAAACAGGTCTGCAGTATAGCAAGTGGCACACCACTGGATCTGTTCAGGGACTAATTCACAGAAAGGTGTTCACCAGAGTAACAAATAACACTAATTCTTGTTCTTTTTGTCTTACAGGGCTGGTAATAATTGGTGGTGGGTTCCTATAGTTGCACCTCTGCTGGGAGGTGTACTTGGAGCAATGATCTATGTCATTTTTATTGAAATTCATCACTCGGATCCTCAGCCAGGAGAAGAAAATGATGTGCATGCTAAATATGAATTGAGCAATATGGCATAAGAAGTGAAGAATTTTCTCTGTTATTGTGTTGTGCAGTTTTTATGCAAATGGTTGTTTGGACCACTGTATGAAACCCATATGTCTCGACTAGAAACTCACCTTTCAAAGCAGAAATTCTGTATAGAAGTTCAAAAGAGAAGACTTTCCATGAAACATTGGGCTGATCACATTCAAAATTAGTATCTTGAGTATGGGAAGGCTAAATTGTCCTTTTCATACGGCTTTTAGGTCAAGTTATCCTAGATGCAATTGTAGTGAGATGATGCACTGACCTGTTAATTCAACTCATATGATCTTAATCATGCTGTCTAATTAACTGAAAATAGTTAAGATATCGATACAAAACTGCATGCATAGCTAGTTAAGGAGTTCAGTGCTGAATCAATGTGCAAGAGCAGCGCTCACTTCTTAAGAATGGCTTGCCTAAACATTTAAAACAATAATCAAATTGGTTAAATGGTAATTGAAACACTTTAAAATAACTTTACTAAAGTTTATGGAGCCACTATTGATCAGCAAGAAATCAACTCCTCAGTGATTAAGTTTAGTAATTCACAATATGATCATGAAAGGTAAAAACTGCTTGTTGTAAGCACCAAAGAGACAAAGGGTAACTTCTGCACAGGGTCTTCATAGCATTAATGCTTAGTTATTTTTAGATTATTTACTTGACCTTTATGCTACCCAATATTAAAAGCCTTATGTAGAATACTAATCTGAATCTCTTCCGCTGTGCTTTCTGGATACAATTCATTCCTGTGGAGATGGCCCAGCAAGGGGCTGATGCTGTGCAGAGGTCAGCACAAAGCCTAGGTCTGTATAAGCTTTAAAGAGTCCTGCTGCTGCTGATTTATGTAGGTGGATTTCATCGACATTGTGGGAGCAATTGTTAATGTGGGAGCAGTAATTAAAATAAGAAACTGGTCTCAGAGCTAGTCCTAGATCTGAATTCCCCAAGGAAGTTCTGATGTGGGGGTTATCTCTCATTAAAGAGAAATGGTTGGACATATACCCCTTCCTAAAAATCTAGCCTTGAAAATGAAATTATTTCTGCTTAGTGAATGTATTCAGTTAAAGCAAAGTTTATTTCTATTATGTATAATCTCTCCATGGTGGTGGTGATCATGAATAAACAGACATCCAATTCAGCAATGCTCTTGAGCTACTTTCATGGCTAAACTTCAGAGCACCATTCAATTCACTCATTTCAGGGTGCTCTTTCCTTTGGATTGCTAGAACTCTGTTCTCTCAAATTCCACACTGCATTCCTGGTTTAATTCCTGAAGTGAGGAGCCCTCTGTGCTGCCACTACAATTCTGTGCAGTATCTGCAGATGTTTACAAACCCACCTCAGCATTTGGGGCAGTCAGGCCTTTGTCACTGCTTCTCTTGATCCCACTCCCTGGGATGCCTTGCCAAATTCATGGCAGAAAAGGGACAGAAAGAGCAGGTCAAGCAAAGCTCTGCTTGCTACAGCTCCAAGTTACATCTTGCAGCATACTTGGGGGAGTATAATTCCAATTTCAATTATGTTTTTAAGAAAACTTACATAACTGTAATGAACTTAGGCTGCCCAGAGACATATCAGCCCTTTGCAAAATGCTCATTTAATTCAGTGTCTCCCTATTGTGGGTTAAATTCTGCTACATCCATGCACATTTGACTGCACCCTTGTATCGTGGGCTGGAGAGTCTCAGGAACAAGAAGGAAGAGCTTATAGAAACAGTTCTCAGTCTGAGTAGAGAAAAATCAAACGTAAAATGTGAAAATTAGTCCTAATTTTCAGCCTTTTGTTGGCAGCAGAGACACGCTAGATCCTCTGTCCTATGTATTGATAAACCTCACACATAAAAGAAAGATGGGGTGCAAATATAGCTGCAGACTGATCCTTTTCTTACCCCACCCTTGCAGTGAGCACTGTCCCTCGCCCCCTGGGCACCCCTGGGCAGGAGCACTCCCAGGGGGCTGCCAACCCTGTGTCTGCAGAGGGATTACAGAGGTAGAACCTGTCTGAGGGCTCCCTCAGCTCTGAAAAGCACTTACTCTTCCACTGACACCAACATCTAATATGAAATATCTGTGCAGAAAATAAAAATAAACAGCTAATTAACCAGAAGTAATCAATTCAATCCAAAATGGTAGGGGCAGGTTATCACTTGTGTTAGAATTTTTCACAGTCAGTAGGCTCCATATGCATCACTGTATTGCTTCTTCAATCCCCATGGAAAACATGGGAAAAAGGAGAATACAGGTCAGGAATGAGAAAAGGACAGTTTATTTATACAGCCTACTCAGGGACTAGCCCACACTCGCTGTATGCCTGTGCATTGGCCAAGGTACATAAAGTTGTTCATTTTCTCAAAATCCTTTTGGTCACAACATGTTCTGTCTATAAAACAAAATCTTGTTTCTCCTACTCATGCCATTCCTCTGCACGGAATTTCTGTATGAGTGACATTTACTTGCCTGAAGTTATTAACATGCAAATCTTAAGCAGTGACACACTAGTGTGATAGCATAACAATGTCTTAAATATGCTCTCAAATTGCTGTCAATTCTGTGATTGCTTAAAGAATTTAAATTTTAATTAATCATTCAATATTTTGTAAATTCTTTGGGGACACATGGTATTAATACCACAATTCATCCTAGATTCACAAAAGCCAGAATTTCATTCAGTAACAAGATGTTATAGACCTGTCTGTGACTGACAATTTAAATTTCAAGGAATGAATTCCTGCTTTCAGGACAAGCCTCAGCTGATTCTTTACTACAAAAACGTAATAATGTAATGGGAACAATAACAATCACCTCATTCCACAAACTTATACAGGCATTAGCTGTTTTATAAAAAACAAAAGTATTTTGACTTTGCATGAACCATGCAATTTCCTAATATCAACTGATATTCAGTGGTCACACTTATGTTAAACTAATAATAATAACGGTTGGCAACAATTTTTTCTAGCTGAAAGATGTTTTGATTAATGAGTTAATAGTAATCAGTCTTGATTTTAATGTTGAAAGAAATTCATTTCAGGGTATTGTTCAACTTTCATTTTGGATTTGGGGTTTTTTTTTGGGAGCATTGTGTTTGTTCTTTAGGGCTAAACTTAGTACTGGAGTAATATGGAAAGCTGAAAATAGTACTGAGTTAAAAGTTGGCTACTGCATGTTGTTTTATTGAAGTCAGTGAAATTATTCACAGTGGGGGAAATACAGGCAAGGATAAGTGATCAGAGATCTGAGCTCAGAGTATGGCAGAAATTGTATTTTCTTGGAGTTTTGTCTATGGATCTGGATGTTCAAGTACTGTGGTTCAAAATAAATACAGTCAATTCCTAATAAATGCATTCCAGTGCTATTTTTATATATAAAAAGGAAACCTCCCTTCTGGCACCTAAGGACTTAAGAAATAAATAGCTGCCTGTTATGACCCACAATGTTTTACAGCCTCGTGCTGGAAGAACAGATGGACTAACAAGCTGGATTCCCAGAGCTCAGCCCCTGTGGCAGATCCTGCAGCTCAGCAGCAGTGCCAGAGCAGAGCAGTGGGCAGTGCCAGGCCAGTGCCACCCACAGCACCAGGGCTCCCTTCTCCCCTCCTGCCTGCAGCCTGCCCAGGAACAATTTCTGCCACTGCTTTCCCACTGCTCTAACAACAGCCAGAGCCCAGGTGGGATATTTTGCTGAAGTTCCTCTCCAGATTGCTCTTAGGCATAGATGGATTACATCAGATTTGTCCTGCAGGGCTCACAAAATGCCCCTGGCTAATTTATCAACCTTCTCTACAGATTTGCAACAGGGGCATGCTTTGCTTGTTTCATTAAAAAAGCACAGGAAAACCCTGTGCTGTGGGAGCAAGGGAAAGGATAGGTGCTTCAAATTTACTCTGAGAACCACAAAAGAAAAACAAAAAGAAAAACCGAAACAAACACACAAACCCCCAACAAAAGTATATGAAGTGGCAGCAGGCATTTTGTCCTCTATCATCCTGATGAACCTCAGCAGTCTTGGGACTTTCTGTTCTCCTTCCCTTCTGCCAACACTGTGTGCTGTGCTGTGTCTCCATACAGCACATACATCTCCAGAGATTTAAATACAGCCTGCTTTCCTCAGTTACTTATGAATCTTACAAAGTTCTCATGAGAGCACATTCAAGTTTCACCTCACATGCTTGTTTTTTTGGCAGTTGCTTGCATTTTTTCCCCACTGTTCCCACCAAACAACCTTGTGCTGGAAAGTACAACAATTAACTGTAACTTCCAGTAACAGCTGCTGTTTTTCTGCTTAGCACAATTCTCTGCATCAGGAAATACTTCTTTAAAACATGCACAATTTTAAAAGACTTCTTCTTCAAACCACTATTAAAAATAAATCAGGATCATCCAGGAAGGAAAATGCAGCACCCATCAGTTAATACTTTGGATTTTTGTCTTCTATTTTGCATTTGTAAGTTGTTAAACAAATATATTTAATTATTGTTCTGTGAGTGTTAGTGCCTTTGCTTGTTTGCACACTCTAATAGCATAGTCTCAGAGGAGAAAGTAGTAGATAAATATTTTTACCATGGAGTTTCTTTGTTTATTTGAATCAAATATTAGAGAAATCCATAAGCTGGACATGACACATTTATATAATTTTTCTCTCTTTGTTGACTTCCTTCCAAAGGTGTCTCCAAGATAAGGAATATGAATAACCAGCAGCTTATATCAGCAATGATTTCTGATCACCTCTCAGACACACATCTCAGGTGCAAATTCTGACATTCTCAGTACCACTAAGAGGACCAGTTTAAGCACATTAATACTATTATTTCCCCAGCATTAGGCACAGAAGAGTCTAATAGATGAAGAATACTTTCCACACCCTCAGAAATAACAGTACTTGGTTTCACTGCACAACTCTTCTCAGGAAACCTTGCCTGCCTTCCCATTATAAACACGGCTCTGAATGAAAAAGCAGCAAAGTAAACAATATGTTAAGACTTGAAAAGTCAGCATCTGAATAGAAGGAAATGAACAATCTCAGCCAGAACTGAACAGATGCAACAATTTCTGTAGCATGACTGAGGCATCAGATAACAAACATGAAGCCCAAGCAGCAGCACATGCTTGGCAGCAAGCCCTGCTAAATTAAAGAGGCAGGTGTTTTGTTAATGCCTCTTAAATAGACTTACAAAATTAATTTATTTTAGAATAAAAGGACTAAATTGTGGTGGTGGTGTTTTCCATAGTAGAGGAACAAAATTTGATGATTTGAACATCTTTAAATTATTGAAACAAGGAGGGGGGGGGGGAAATCAAGGGTGGGGCACGGTGGGGGGAAGAATGGAAATCTCAGTGGACAAAAAGGAAAGCACAGTAGTAACTCACTCAATAGTTATAAAGACAACAACTTTCATCTTCATTTCCATCTCAGATGTTCAAGACATTAGCAACTGATGGCTGCACTCTGCAGGAGACTTCTGCTACACAGCCACTCTGCCACCTAAGGCAGGAAGCCTGACTGGCTTCAGTGCAGAGAGAATTCCATCCCATACACGTGTATTCCCCTGGGGGGTCATGCTTTTCAGGGTATAGAATCAACATGTTCCTGAAGATGCTTGCACTGTGGAACAGTTATCAGAAAACAAATAAAAAGAGTTGAATCCAGCTGCCTGATTTTCATGGAATCTCAGGGCATAAAGCAAGTGCAAAGGCTCCTCCAGCAAGTCTTGGAGGAGGAAAGCAGAACAGAAAAACTTTGATGCAGAACATTGTCTTCACAGCTATGAATGCATCAAAGTCACAGGCCATTTGCAAATGTAACATATATGCAAATACCCTTAGCACCTCAGAGGCTTCTAATCCAAGAAAATACATGATGGCTGAACAAAATATGGATATGAACACACACACATTTCAATCTGTTCTGACACAAAAAGACAAAATCCTTCCTTAAAATGGAAGCCATTTTAAGCCCCATTTGCTATCACAGGTGGTTCTCTGAAATTCAACCACACATTTTAAAGCAACTAAAATCTACCTAAAATATTCACCACACCTGAAAGTGGACTTATAGCCTTTTCTTCTTCCAAGTTTTTCACCTGCTTTTCTGATACAACTGGCAGCAAGCCTCTGCTTCTCTCTTGGGCTCCTGTCTTGCATAAGTCTTTCACACCCACTCAGCATCAGACCCCACACAAAATATTCCATTTACATGAAGAAAAAATAAACAATTTTGAGGCAGATTTCAACATACATGTGGTTCCATGCAATTTCAAAACATATATTGCTAGTAAAGTGGACTTCCAACAATTCAAATGACAATTATGTTCCTTTCCCTTGCCTTTGATCAGATGTGTTGCTTACAACAACCTGGCAGAACAATAATTATCTCACTAGGGCAGATCTGCACTACACAGGATTTGGATTTCCTGCTAGGGAAATCCTAGAACAAGAGGCATAGTTCAGGTATTGATGGATTTTATTTGTGGTAAAAGATTGACCCTGAGAAACACTGTATTCCAGGATGTGATGCATAAATCACAATCAGCTTGCCTTCTAGATTTGGGACAAAGTGTTTAGGCCGAACAGAGTTCTTCTTTGTACATCTGGCTTCAGGTAGTTTCATTAGCAATTAGAAAGCCAGAGGCAAACATATTCCTAAAAGATATTAAGTGAACTTCAGAGTACAGCTATCCAGGGAGAACAAGGAGTGTCAGAAGCTCTCTTCACATGTAGAAACTTTACTTCGTGCCCAAATAGCAGCTGTGTGCAGCTTAGAAAAGTGAAACGTTGTAAAAGAACTATGACCTGAGCCTCTCTGGTGTTGTTTTAATGTTACCATGACTGAGATAACCATACCCAAAAATAACTAGCTTGTTTTACTCTCAAACTTATTAAAAAAATAAGTTTGTAATATCACAGTCTCTGGCTGTGAACTTTGCTACTGTCATAATTTTCACTGAGGCCCCTGAAGGTGTTCTCCTCTGTTCTAACTCTTCAATATTTATTTTTAAATAAACACAAAGGAGGCCCTTTCCCATGTGCTCTTATTTGGCCTGATAATAAACACATCTTCCTTCATGATCATCTCCCTCCTGTGCCCTGGTATACACAGTGATGCTCCCCACAGGCATGTGGTGTGCTGGGCTGTGGGAGAGCAGTGTCACACACCAGGCTTCTAAAAATAATGCAGCTGAGTCAGCTCTGGAGGGCTTCATCCCACAAACCCTCCTCCTACAGTGACTTTGGGAAGTTTTTCACTGTCAGAACAGTCCTTTATTCTGTAGGGCAGCTTTATCCAAAGCAGTGTCCAGCACAAAGGCTCTAGTGCTACCTCAGCTTCACTGCTGAAGGAAGAGGACCACCAGCCTACCTAGGAGGGGTTCAGTGCTGACTAAAGGTGTCCAGCTGACCTGAGGGCCAGATAAAAGCTTAGACTGGGAAAAAAAAGATCTATTGTAGCATTTAAGCATAAGGAGATTCCTCAGGCATGTAACTTGTCTGCTGAGCATCTCCGGCTGACAGGTATTAAAGACACACACAGAGGAGGTGAATGTAAGTTGTCAAGGCTGTTGCCATAAGCATTTACCTGTCAAAGAGAAGCTCTTGGTGAAAGGCAGCCCTTTAGAGAACACTTTTCCAGAGTATCAACACTGCAGCACCATCTAGATTATTTTCTCTGTTGTGCATCAAAAGCCACAGCACTTTTAAGAATTATTAATAGCCCCATACTCACTAGTAGATTTTTTTTTTTAGCAAAGCCTGTTTTTAAGTTTCATTTGGACAGGATGTTGTTTATCACCACTGCTTAGTATACTATTTTTTCAAGACTGTGACACAGTGCTACAAATGCTAGAGAGCCATTATTTTGACATAAAATATACATTGTGAGTGTGATGGGTATGGCAAGATCACATTAATTTTGAACATTTTGTTTATCTCAGTCTTGAATATATGGACTATGTATTCATCTGGCTGCTTGCTTATTTGAATGTCTTAATTAGGATATTTTGAAAATCTTAATGGCTCTTAAAGTAATTCATAAGAGTAAGGTCTATTGTGTTTTCACAGAGGTGTGGCTCCTGTAGTCAGCAGCAAAGTGTGAAATGGAGTGAGCAAATGCAATGCACATAGGAAATGGCACCCTTGGGTCCTCTGTGCCCAAATGGTGAGGACAGTAATTGGGATGTAAGGGCCGAGTGGTTACATTTTTTTGCTACGTGTGTGTGGGGTGTTAAGCACAATGATGAGGCCCCATAGTCCTGAGATGATAATGACCACAGCTTTCCTGTGCTACCCCATCATAATCCTCAATCCTGAACTCAGCCCTCTGGTGGAGGGGAGATATATTAACCTGCACCATTTATGCGCTCCCCGATCTCTCTGAAAATGCTAATATAATAGAGTTTCTAACTAATGCTGAATATGAAGGCTGGTTTTGGTGACTGGATGGATTTCCAGTAAACTGAGATCACCATGATCCAGGCACACATCTTCAGTTCCCTAGAGAAGTACACAGCATAAGCTTACCAAAAGAAGAAAATAATTCTTTACATTTTACACTGAAAGAACCAAACTTAGTTATATCCAGAGATATAAGACCCAGTTGGAAAACTGTGGTATACTTGGAAAGGCCATCTGAGCAGGACTACAATGTTCATACCCCATTACCAGGCCCAAATTACATTGTTTGTGTATGCCTGAAAAACTTCATGCTGCTTTTGGACAGGATGACGAGTATCTCTGGGGAGCACCGTGAAAAGGTCATGTGTATCTCACAAGACCATCAAAAATCCCTAGACTTTTAGCAAACACATTAATTCATGTTGAATAGCTCACATTCCAGCTATAGTTCTATTTTTAGGTTATTTGTTGCGCTTATATAAAGAAGTGCCACTAGTTTTGAAGCATTTTTAAAGACACAAAGGTAGCTGTTCTGTTCTATGCAAGAGGCTGTGGGGGAAGAGGCTGCTTCCACTACACCACCAGCTGCCAGCTAATGGAGCTGCAGGGAAGGAGCCAGAACATGGCAAAGTGACCCGTGCTGGAGTGTGAGCTTAATGCTCCACAGTGAGCTGGGGAGCTCCTTGTTAAACTGATCCATTGTTTTGTCCTCCTGGGAACCTTAATAAAATCCTGACAGCAAAGCAAATGCTCATTACTGAAAGAGCACATCAGTATATCTCAGGTCAGCAATGACCTGAGCTAATGGTTTACTCCTTGATCAATATCTGATATTTTCCTAATGGATAACTACTTTTTCCTATTGCAGTGTTGAAGGGCCAAAAGTTAGAGAGGCAAGGTTTGCCCAGGAAAAACAGAACAGTCCCTTAAAATCATTAACATATCCAGAATACAGCAAAAGTACTCTACAAAATGGTGGAGACAGCCACCAGGCAGAGCTGTGATAAGGATTTCTAATGGGCACAGACAAATTGCAATGACACTTTGAATTTGGTAGCCAAGTTATGGAAACCTACACATGATTGTTTTCCTCAAGATTTGTTCTGCAAAAAAGCACTTTCCAAAGAACCCCGAGTGATGTTTTTCTGTATAACCACATTCAGAATAGATTAACTACAAAGCAGCAGGGATAAAGCAGGCTACTGGCATGAATTAAGTATATGGAAGCATGACTGTTTAAATGATAGCTAGGCCAAAATTATGGGCTCTACTAAATATGACTTAAAACTGGGTCTTCATCCAGAATTATATGTCTTTTATTCACTAGAAAGCGCCACAATAAACCGAGACCTGTTCATTGTCCTGTTCAATTATTGCAAAATGGAACCATTGTCCTGTTCAGTTCTTCAAAAAGAGAATACTGGAACTGTAACATGGTCAAATTGTCCTCTTTTGAGCCTCTGATAATAGAATTAAAACACACCATGTGATAACTTACACTTTTCCCCTATTAATTCCCTCACTACCAGCCTTGCAAACTGTCTATCTTCTCAGTATTGAAGTAATTGGCTTAAAACAGTAAACATGAACACCACATAATGGAGCACAAAGTATTTAAAATATGCCAAGGTATTGATATTTTCTGGTTTCTAGGCAGTTTATAGATAGGTAAGCAAATTTAGGAGCCCAGGATTGTAAAGCACGTCCATCAAAAAGTCACTGAATTAAACAATAACACATAGCCAGAAAATATCTTCCAAAGACCAAAGAGAATAAAAATTATGTAAACCAGGCAATGAAAAGAGATCACTTGAGACATGTGTTCTATATCCCTGTCAGCTTAGGAGTACTATGAACATGAAATATTACCAAAATACTTGATTATACCATAAGAAAAGGTAGCCTAATTGTGCAGACTAATACCAGAAGCTGTATGCAAATGTATAATCTTAGCACGTTGCTCAATGCTGCTACAAATGGTATTTGATCTTGTGGGACCACAAGTTTCTTGTCACTCTAGTTCCTTTTTTATCACCTCATGATTTTTAACCAGAGCAATGTTTCCAGAGTCCCCGTTACCAATAGAGAATTATACATACCCCTAAGCATATGCTTATGAGAAGCAGCATATCAAGCTCATCACTTAATTACTTGATAGAAAATTATGTTTAGACAAAAGATATAATGACAAACTAATGAGTTCCCAGGACAGCTGAAAATAGTGGTGCAGTGCAACCTGCATATTTGTGATCCAGAAGTTTGTTTTGGTTTGCCTTACGTTCAGAGCAAGACTTAAAACTCAAATCAAATCACAGTGGTTCTCACAAATTTGCCTTAGCTTTTATAACAGTAATTAAAAGCAAACATTCGTGGCTTGAAGTTCATATAAGAGTAGGAAAACATACTCCAGAATCCTCTGAATTATGCAAATTATAAAAAATACACTTATCCATGGTTCAAAGTTCACAGCAGAAAATAAAAACAGTGCTCTACAACTTGAGTCAATATCAAATTGACTGAGTATATCCCCAAATTCAAGACATGCGTTAGAATGTTTAGTTTCCCTAAAATCTGCCCAACCATTTGGAGCTGAGTGTAGAGTGATGATTTTGAACTGCAGTCACAATTTATTGACTAGGCCCATATTTGCCATAGAAATTGATACAGTGCAATAACTTAGGGCTTTACTACCACTGAAAACAAGCTGACTGATTTTAGAGCAGGTTTTGAATTGAGTTCTCCATGGGCACACATAAATCACCTCTCTACTTTATCTAGCTCAATACTTCCTAGGATATAACTGCATTTTCTTGGGGATTTGCACATTTCAAGGATAACTGATCGTTCCTTTCCTACTAGATTGTTTTGATCTAGACTTACATGAATTACTTGCATACTTCAGTTGTGCTGTGCTTATAATCATGCCAACTAAAATTATGGAGTCAATATTTAATCTGTTTATCTCATGGTAATAGCCAACACTGTCAGCAGTAAAGAATGCATCAGAACAGGGTGCTTCAGTCAAACTCTTTGGAAATGTGCAATACTCAGAGTAGTTGCCAGCATTTCCATTGACAAGTCAGATTCTGAAAACTATAAACAGAGAGGGAAACATTTTTAACAGCTAACCTTCAGCAGATAGCCCTCACTTGAAAGCAATTTGTACCTTTTATAAATATCAGCCCATAAAGACATGATGACATGTTTTAGTCTCAGTGAAACACGTTGCAGAAAACCTTGGCACAGTTTACTTAACTCCTCTTATAGATGTAAACCATATTTGACCTCCTCCAAGACACTTCCAAATACCACATTCACTCTCTCACTGGGGAAAACACCTAACCAGTACTTCTTCCAAGATTATGAATTGATTTTAATTTTCAGGTCTTTTTGAGTTCAAATTCAAGGGACCTAATCAATTCAGTTTTGAAATACAAGTGGTACAAATTTATATCTCATTTCCTAGTTTGAATTGATTTCTAAAGACTAGCCTATAGATTACTCTTGAACTCTTTCAAGTTCTTCAAAAGTCAAGACTGCAAATCAAGTAGTGTCTGTTCTACATGAAATGAAAAACTTATCCCAAGCTGTGACTAAAAATGAAGTAATGTGGACACTTTTTAAAGGCTTACCTGTTATCCAAGAGCAAGGGTGAGAAGAAAATAGAGAAGTCTCTCCAAAGCTTGAGTGCCCGTATTGCAGAAGGCAAGACACAAAAAGGAGTCACATCTGGTAAAACCTACAAGAACTAGAGGGAAAGAAAGGGATCCCTAAAACTGTGATAGAAGAAGCTCTGAAGAAAAAGCTCAAAATCTGTCATGTATTTTGAAAGAGCTGTGAGGCCATACAAACCCAGGGACACTCAAAGCAGACACCCCCATAAGACACGGCAGTTTGGTGAAATCAGGAGACCTCCTCTTTGCTTTTTCAGCCTCACCAGCCATACTTGCTAAGACGCAAAGGAAACAAGACGCAGCTGTGGCCAAAAGGGAGAGAAGAAAACTTGGAGCAAAAATTCTTAAAATTGGAAGTGCTAAAGCCTTTGGCTGAATGCACATACCTGGGTCCTCAAGCAGCTGAGCAGGAGTTGCTATCTAAAAAAAAGCTACCGTTCTCCAGAGACACCACCACGCTCCTTGCACAGCTGGCTGAAGACACTGGTTTGGGTCTCAGCAGTTACACAGATTTATCAACAGGGCTTCAGCTGGGGCTTATGAGTCCCACCTGTTCCTGCAATTCATTGGCCAAGGAGCACCTGCTGGCACCCTGCCCACACCAGCCTTCTGCCCCAGCTGGGGGCTGGGCTGTCCTGAGGTAACTTTTCTGTTCCCATCACAAAGTACAAATCCTGTTATTGTTGGTACTATTTATAATTCTTGATTAAGCAACTGAAGGCTGAGTAATTGCTGATTCCAGCATGTGGAAGGTCTCAGCCCTGCAAGGATTTCAAAACCAGTATCACAGACTAAAAGCCCCTCTCTGCAAATAAATCTCGTTCCCATGAAAACTGCTTTTTCTGCAAATTAGCATTTGCTAACTGCCACAGGAGTCCTGCAGCCAAACTTCCTCCCTTGCTGTCATCACCATGGCCTACTAAAGGGAAACTTCATGATGCTTTAAAATCAACTTTTTGGTCGTCTCAGAGAATCTCAAGATTTTCCAAGCAATTCTGCTAGTTGAGTGGCAGATTACACATAGGAGAGCTTAGTCCTCAAAAACCCCTGCCACATGTTTGTTCTTCTGCCTGGGTTTGCCTTGAGCAAAACACCTGAGCCCCTGTGACAGTTTGAGCACAGAGAGCTGGTTACCTTTGTGCTTAAGGTGTGCCCAGTTAGAGCCTGAGCTGGTCTCGCTATGCTGGCAGGTAACTTGTATTTGTTGAACTTAAAACCACTATAACTAGGCTGGCAAAAGCATTTCAGTGTAGAAAAAGCAATTTCACCCAAGGGCAATAAAAAAACAGCCAAGATATAGTTCCTAAATTCTCTGTATCCTTAGCCACGGTTGCCTGCAGTTGATGTTGCTATGCTTTTTTCTGGGCAAACATGTCAAGCCACTTTCTGCTGAAAGAAGTTCAGCCAAATTTCAGCCAAGCGGGAAAATGTTTTTACAAAACTACACAAATCTGCAGTGGGGAAAATGGTCTCATGTAGTGAGCTATCCTATTATTAAACTTGGGAGAAAGCTACAAAGCCTTGTGTCAGAATTCAGCACCACTGAAACATCACAGAGGCCACAGACCTGCCTAGTAGGTTGTCAATTTTTTAAAGAAACACATTCCATAGGCCATAGATGAGTGAATCAACATAGATCTGTGGCCTTAGATGAACTCTGAATGTCCCCAAAACCTTGCAAATGCAGGCCAAAGCCCCAAGTCACCAGAGCACAGATTTAGCTTTATGTCAACCTGACTTACAATGTTTACATAGTATTTGCTGAATGGGAATAAGCTTTGGAAAAAAGATGAGGCTCAGTGTAAAAGACTGTGCCTTCATCTGGCATCTGAAGATTTTACAGGATGGAAATCTGGACAATGTCTTAGAAAAAAAATCATAAAAATTAACAGTTTGGCATCACACAGAGAATATTCTGCTGGGGCTGTGTTCATGCTTCTTACTCTGTTTCCAATTAACTTGATTTTAGAGCAATGGATGCTCTCCAAAAATTTACATAAATAACAAATACAGTGAAAACTACAGATTTCCTAGGGTGTTTTAATTTAACATTAAACAGATGCATTTGCCCTAAAGACTAAATTCAAAGTTTGCTGTCTTAAAGCATTTAAACCATTTACAATGGAGAACTTCCTATCTAGAAGGAATATGCCCCAAGAGATTCATATGCCTGCTTGGAACTATTCAATATGGCCAATATTTTAAAAGCTTATAGCCAGGTCAAGCCCTGTGGTGCATTCATCCATCATTGGTATGAAGATATGATTATCAGATTCTCCAAGAAATAAGTATTTATGAAATGTTCCCATGAGCATAACCTGCAGGGCCTGCTCAGGTACCAAACCTGTTGAAATGGATTTCTCCCTGAAGGAGGTATCCCCCTATTTAGTTACCCCCAGGTACTCATGCCTTTGGCTCCTAAATCTCCCAGTGTCCCACAGTGGTTGGGGAGCTCTGGCTGAAAGGGAAAGCAGACACAGGTAAACTGAGCCAGGGAAACTCGTGCTTGGAAGAGCACAAGCAAGAGCAGGACCTGGCAGAGATGGGGTGGGGAGCCCAAGCTGCTGGGTCATGCAGGAATAAAGGAAAAACATCTCAGCCAAGGAGTTTGGACAGCAAGGGTAGGGATGAACTTTCACAGAAATAGATACAAATATTCAGGTCTTGGCAGGCACTACTTTGGAGATTCATCTTCCCCTTCAGATGTATCTATACATGACTACTCTTTTGGCATCCTCTTAAATAATTTCAAAGCAGACTAGTCATGTACTTTGCATGCAAGCCAGGGTATTATACACTGAAAAAGGGAGAGAATATTTTAGTAGATCCATGTGATTCACTAAGAATCAGTAACTTCTCGTGGAAAACTCTCACTGAGTCTGCTGAGAGCCTGTGTTTTTTCCTTCTTCCCTGTTATTTATTTATTAAGGAGATTTGGATGACAGCAAGGTTATTTTTTTCTTGAAGTTCAATTTCTTCTCCTTCATCTAAAACCACAAGCAGCTGACTGTGAAATTGCAATTCCTCATGATGAAAGAGAGAACATTTGCAATAAGACAATAAAGGAAGGCTGTTTAAGGTCAGAAGGAAGCATCACGTTTTCAAAACAAGCAAGATATGGTGCTTGAAGGTATAAAAACTATATTATCTGAAGATTTATAAGGATAACTGGATCTTTAAACAATGTTGGTATTTTCTGGCACTTTTCCTGCAGCTTTCTGCAAAATCCTTAACACTGGAAGAACTCTCTTGATTTCTTCTACGGTTTTCTGGTAATTACACCAGTCCATTTTATCCATATTCCTGATGCTTTCTAGGAATTCACCTTCTGCTTTCTAAAAATTCATTCACTGCTTCCTAGGAATTTTCCCACTACTTTCTAGGGCTTCCTTACATTTTAGAAATTCTGATAATTTCTAGGAATGTCCTGGCTGTTTTCTGGGAACTTTTCCTACACAATTTTCAGAGAGTGTTCTAGGAATTCACATGCTGCTTTCTGGGGATGTTCCTGATGCTTTCTAGTACTTCTCTCCCTGTTTTCGATTATTTTTTTCCATCTTTCTAGAAATTCCCTACGTCTTTTCAGAGAACCTCCTGTCAGCAGTAGGAGAAGGGATGCTCAGAGAAGGAAGCTGTGAACAACCACAGTGCAGACAGGACTGGGCCCCATGGCAGCCTCTTGGGGCCAGCAGAGCAGAACTGGGACAGTGGCTGTTCCATCAAAGGGCAAGGAGCCCAAAGGCAAGGAGCAAGTGGTGTCCAAAGTCAGTCCAGGAAATCCCAATGAGTATTCAGGAACAGCAGGAAATGGGGTTTGAAACAGGCACACCTCTATGGTGTAGCTCACACAGACACATTTTGGGGATTGGCAAACATCCTCGTGGAATAATTTCTGCATTCAATGTTTTGTACAATAACTTATAAGAAACTCTGTATTCCCTATACAATGATGAATGGCTTTAAATTTTTAACACCAAAAATTCTGAAATGTAAATTTCAGAATTTTCCATTTATAATCCATTACAGAACTGGGATGTGGGCTGTTTCTTTTTCCCTTTGGAAACGCATGAGAATTTATTTTGATGCAAAATTATTTCATCATAAACTCAATTTAAAGGTATGGCTTCTCGAGTTGTACTTTCTTCTGTTTGCTACATTACTAATTTACTGGTACTAAAATATTTAGACCATGCACTAAAAGTTACTTTCATAATTCCTGTCCATGTAGTAGAAAATAATTATTATGGGTTCCACTACAGGACTCTTATACTTGCTGAAGTTTAAAGCTGATTAACACAAATATTTGATAAGAGTTTTATTACTACTGATGTGTTACTCAGTTCCTTTGCTATTTATAGACAGCTGGCCAAACATTTTTCAAAATATGTTTGAAAGCGCTTGGATTCACCTAGAGTCCAAGCTGATACCTTGTGTGGGAGTGAAGAATGAATTTTAAGTGCAGTCTTGACATTTGAGGTGTATCCTCATTGCATAATGAAATATGAGGCATATATTACACAAAAGCACATTTTTCCTGAGAGCTTCTATTTCTTTAAATTCCATTGTTTAATATTTCATATGTAAAAGGTGGGAACCACTAAGTATTTAGCACATACACACACAAGAGAACAAACCTTCCTACACATAATTTGCCAGCTGCTACACAAGCTGTTAAAATACTTGTGCATATAATTTTCACTGCTCTGTGTTGGATGCTAAAGGTTGGACATTCCTCACTACAAAATCACTACTAGAGACAGAATTCTACAGCAGAGGACAGAACTATTCACTGCCCATCAGTCTGAAATACACTGCAAATGCTCTTGTAACTCAAGTGGTGAAGTAGAAGCCAGGACTCCATAAAATTCCTGTGCCCCTGAGCCTGGTTTGTGGAGATGTGTTATGCACTAAAACCATCTTGAAAGGATACTTGTCAACTTCTTTAGACCTCAGACTCTGTGAACTATTTAAAATACATGTAATGTCCCGCAAATGCTGTTAGGATGTGAAGTATACACGTTCTAACAAAGTTTAGCACTACTTGTGAAGGACCTGTTATTTCTTTCAACCCCTATTATAATATGAATTTGGACTTTCATGTCTTAAGAACATAAAACAAAAATGTAATGTAGGTAGTGATATTTTAGAAGTACTTGTTCTGGTAACTGATGCTATATTCTTGGGGGCAGCTGTTCATACAGTGTATGGGAAGGTGTTTAAAACTGTTTATGCAGATCTGCCTTGGGAGTCATTCTCACTGAGCTTTGCTACAGGTGCTCTAGGAGAGAGAAAATTGCTGCAATTCAGCTTCTGCTTATGGTCATCTAGAAAACCATGGTATGGCTTAGTCTCTTTATCATGAGGCTCTTGATGTATTTGCAAAGGCAGTTAAGAAAATAATCTTTAGTAAATACAATTTCAAATTTCTAAAAACCTCTAATTTCTACCTCTTTGCAGACCATTTGTATTAGTCTACAGCAGACTCTAACCCACAGCACCAACCAGCCAAGGTGCCAAATAAGTTATGCAAAATGTCTTCAAGGAACTGAGACAGTTTTGAAAATTATAATTGTATTAGTATTCGCCTAAGATTATGGCTCTGCAACTAGGTGAGCAACCTACCAAAAATCAGTGAAAGTCTGCAAAAGCATATAGACCTGATGCTGCTTTCATGTGCAGTGTGATAAATCAGGAGTAAGCCCAATGAAAGCATTAAGGTTACACAAATGCAAAGCTCACATAAGTGAAAGGAAAATCAAGGCAGCATTTCTACTGAATTGTGCATTTTTCTCTTCAGAATGCATACAAAGAATACTTTTAAATTTCTAACATGTGCATGTGAAATAGCTGCAATACCCAATTTGTAATCCTCAGATTTCATATTCACATGATGAATCTACGTTGTCACAACAGAATAAATATCCTTGAACACATGTGAGTATTTTTTGCTGTCTACAGAATTCAGAAAAATGAAAAGTAGACAAAACAGCATTTTTGGCATATGAATATGCTTGCCAGGTTTTAGGACAAAACATTTCCCTGCCAAACTCTGCTCCTTTCCCAAGTCATAAACAAACATCATAAAATAGTCTTACATAACTGCCAACCAAATTTTCTTTTTAAAATCTAATTCAGTCTTTTGTGCTATAGACAAAACCATTCTGTTTACCATGTGTCTTTCCATCCTCACTGAATTTGATTACACGACAGGCTCCTAATTTAAAGACCACTGAAATCCACAGAAACATTTATATTCATTACAAACTATTTTTTTCCATTTGAGTTAGAAAAACAGAGCAAGAAAATCTCATGTAGTGTGGTCTTCTGTAGATTATCAGTGCAGCCAGTGGCAGATTTGTGAAGAACTGGGTGCTCCTTACTTGGGAGCATATAATTTTACATAATTTTAATAACTTATCCTGGGAGAGGTGAAGCTGGCCATCTATTGCAAACAAGTACTGCAGGATTTGACCAGTCAAAGGGACTTTTTGTTTGCTTTCCCTGTTTGTTCTGTAATGCACACAGTGGTTGGAAGATGGAGGGGTTTCTGTAGGCTTTGAGAAATAACATGAGCTACAGTGGCCTGAGAGGTTTCTGCCTTCAATAAAACTACACACCTATCAGCACATAAACTGAGCCTTCAGCTGCACCTTTCTAAATAAAAACTTTCTTCCCACACAGTTCCAATCAGCTGAAAGGTGACGCAAAGAACTTTCAAGGAGAGGTCAGTTTAAAGGAATGATTATACTCTCTGTCTTCTCTTTTTTATTTTACAGAATTATTTAAAATTCTGCCAACAAATACATTATTTTTCCCTAAATTTTAAGATAAATGTGTAACCATTTTACTTCAATTAATGGATTTCTAGCAGCCAGTTAGATACCACAGCCCATTATCAATTAGTGAAAAATGTATCTTATGCAGAACTTAGATTATCTGGAGCATCAGATACTGATTCAAAAACTAAAAACACCAGAGTACTTACTCTTTTCAAATTTTGCAGGGCAGAGTTACAGCTTCAAAAGTCATGGAAACATTCTTCAGAGACAGTCTCCAAGAGACAACACTGCTCACCAGAATGGGAAATAATGCTCTGTATTTCTAGAATCACAGAATGGTTTGGTTGGAAGGGGCCTCAAAGATCTCCTTGTTCCAACCCCCCTGCCATGGGCAGGGGCACCTTGCACCAGGCCAGGTTGCTCAGAGCTCCTTCCAGCCTGCTTTTGAACACTTCCAGGGATGGAGAATCCTCAGCTTCTCTGGAAAACCTGTTCCAGTGCCTCACACTGAAAAGATGAGGTAAAAAAAGGGTTCAAAGTGGACTTTGTAATAAGAGGTTGGTAAAAGACCTTAGCTGGTCCTGTGGCTTTGGCCTACTCAATTTTCCAGAGCAGGCTTTGATCTGGGCTTCACAGAAAACAGCACGAGTGAAAAATTACCTCCCTGAAATTCAGTTCTGTGTCTGCTGGTTATAAAGCCCTGGAAAGTCAAAGCGTGTGGATGATTTCAATTTTAAAGAATCCAAAATTAACTTCTCCACAATAGCAATTACACCACTGTGATCAGTACTGGGGTGATTTATGTTTGGATTTGCCTCACAAGAAATATTCAGCAGTCAGGAAATTCTCATTTCTTTCCTTTTTGGAATGGGAAATAAGATGGTTTTTCACACATAATAGTGCTCTTTAAAGTTTAGTTGCTGTACCTGCTGTCCCTGTCTCCCAGCTAAACACAGGCTGTGATGCAGCACAGCTGCATAGGAAGGGCAGGTCAGCGGCAGCTGCTCCGTCCTGGTTCCTCCACAGTGCCCACAAGGAGTGGGACTGCAGCAGCTGCAACCCAGGCTTTCTCTCAGCTGCTTTGGATGCCAACAGCAGCAGTGTCACACCCATGGAAGGCAGGTGCCTGCCCTGTGCCAGCCCCTGGCAGAGAGGCTGTGTGTGCAGGCAGAGCCCCAGTGCAGGCTGGCTGCGCGTTGCCCCCACCGAGCTGCAGTGAGAGCCTGCCAGGACCCCGAGCCCCTACACAGATCTCTCCCACTGGCTCTACTGCCATGTAAGTGAGCTGGTGCCACCAAAATGTCAGGGAACAACTCAGGTGTTGACTCTCAGCATCAGTTAACACAATTTAAAATATGTGGATTTATCTACACATCTAAAATAGAGTTTCTTTCAGTGATCTATGAAGATGTGATGTGACAACCTAAATAATACATGGAGCAACTTCTGCTTCTGATGAGTAACTGCAGCTGGGCCAGATAGTGTCCCGATCCTTTCATTACAAACAACTTTTCCCTCCACAAAACTTCTGGATGATACTTATCCCTTTGTGAAGCATATCATAGTTTACCACTTGGCCAGTGGATGGATAAGTATTTTTTTCCTGTCTTACTCATCCTGAAGGAAAAAAGAACACATCCACCAAACAACAAAAACCAGGAACACATTCCCCCTGGTTACAGCAACTTCCCAACATGTGCATGAATGATACAGACAGTGGACATTATTCTTTGTGTTGATCTATGATTAGTATCTCATGCAAAATATAGGCTACCTAGGAGTTTTACTCTTACAGAAAACAGCAGAAATGAACAGGCATTTTAAAAGGCATTTGGATTTAGCAGTTCTATATGGTAAAAAAGAAATCTTGTCCTAATGAATGAAATTAATGAAATGTAATTAAGGAAGAAAACCAGAAATAACAAACAACAACAAGAAGTTAGTGAAGGAACCATCTTCCTCAGAGAAAGCTTTATAAACAGAGTAGTTGAAAAGAAATGTTTTATGTTTCCAAACCTTCTTTTTTGAAAAGAAGGTTTGGAAACATAAAAAAGGAGTCTGTCTACTGTATTGAAGAGAACAGTGTTTTGCCTACTTTTTTTTTTTTTAATAAAATGGACTTAACAAATTAACTATCTGGCTTCAGAATCAATCTCATTTTGTCATGGAAACAGCTTGTAAAATGCTGAACATATGGAGAGTGCAGGCTGATGTCTGAAAGTTTCAATAAAATACTTAGTACTGTTGCATCTGAGAGCTGCATATTTGCCAAATGACAGAAAGAAAGAAATTGCTGTTCCCTCTTGTTTAAGATGGATTGTGAGATGTCCTCACTTGCCCTATCAGGCAATTTGCCAGCATGCTTTGAGTCCTTTACACAGTAGTCATTGGATTTCTGCTTTATAGCAATATTTAAAAGACTTCTGGTAGACTAGAAAGTGATTTCTCTGTGTTTTCCAGCCTTAGATTATTCTCCGGCCACCAGAATACCACATTCTGTAGGTAGTCTTTACAAACTGATGCCCTTGCTTGGCATTCATAGCACTGGTTAAAAGTGAATGGGTCACTTCACACTCCAACACATCAAACTATGGGCCAGAGCCAAGAATTAAAATTAATGGGTTAAGTCTGACCCAGACTTCTTGAAGAAGAGGGGTTGGGGCATTTGCTTGGACTCAGCACAAAGCCTTTGTTTCCTTTTATAATCTGACAGTGGATGAGTATCAGACAGAGAGAAAGAGAAGGAGCTGGGGGAGGATGGGGACATGGAAAACCAACATTGCTCTTGGATTCACACTTGCAAATAGAAGTCCACACAATTTGGATTCTCATTTCTACAAAGTGGGTGTTTTTCTGATTCCTACATTCTTACGTCTAAAACGCCATGGATTCACAGTTGCATAAAACACTTCAAACTGAGTCAAAGTCTGAATTTAATTACTGATCAATTCTCTACAAACACAAGCTCATCAGTACTATCAGGAAATCAGCTCTTTGTCCATATAAAGGCACAACTCTATTTTCTGTCCTTAAAACTTATAGTCAGACCTTACTGAGTAACTCTATGGAAATAGTGAAACTCACTATGGGAATAATACTTTTTTTAAAATAAGAGATGTACCATATAAACCACAAGAAATTTTTATGTAATCCTTAGTATGCAAGGTTGTTCAATAATACTTTGGTTTCTAGGGGAAAAAAAACCGCACACTTTCTTATGGAAACTATCTTCAGGACAAACATAGTTATGTTACACATAAACAACAAATTTAATAAATGATAGTCGTATTTTTAGTTAACAGCCCTGGTATATCCATCTCCTTCTCTTTACAGCATACAAACATCATTGCTCCTGGCCAATGTGACTTGGTAATGGTAAGTTGCCATTGCTGAACTGACTCTGAGCTGATGAATGTATGCAAAATGAAATAAAACCTAATAAAGATCCCATGTGTTCAAACTAAGGAGTACAGACATTTCAGATATTGCTGAAATTTGTACTAATTCAGCACTTCATGTCACCGAATTCTACTCTCCTTGTATTCCCTGAGGCCAGAATTGCATTAAAAAAACTTCATTTTTTAGAAAATACAAACCACAAAATAAAAGGAGAAGGGAAACTTTGATACATACAGAAAATGCCAAGAGCAACAAAATTTGTTCTAACGTTTTAAAAACAAAACCATAAAAATTAATTTTTAATAAACCTAGAAGAAAATGTTTTTCAGCGGACTACAAAGATGGGGAGCATTCCCATTCCTGGCAGCATTTCACTGCTCCATACACTGATGAGAGAAGCAGCACCATTGGGATAGGGAAGGGAAGGAAAGGGAAGGGAACTGTCTCACAAACGCCGTCTGGGCCCGTGGCACAGCTGGGAAATCAGAACTGGCCGCTCGGAACTCTGTTCAAATGCACACCACTTCTAAGGGAGAAAGACTCTGTTTAATTGTTTTAACAATACTTGTCTTCCCTTTCCGGGATGCACTGTTCCGAGGGACAGGTGCCAGCTCACACAGAGATTTTTACAGCCCTATTCCGGCTTTTTTTCCCTCCCAAACTCTACGGTGTTTGCCCGGCCATGGCGCTCCGCAGGCACAAGGTGGCACCTCGCGAAGATTTTTTTTTGGCTGGTCCATGATTATGTTACTTTTATCAAACAACCTCTTCATTTCGTTCTCATTTCAAATAATTTTAAATTTAAAGAAAAAGAAAGAAAATGCTGGCGAATATTTACCTAATTTAATGATTATTCTGTATTCAAAAAATCCAAACTCTAAAAAAATTATTATTAAAACACCTCATTTCTTCTGAGTGTAAATTAGTCAAAAATTTGTCTCTCACGTTTGTAATTTTGGATCAGAATTTTAGCCCCCCTCTCCGCTGCCCCATTCACATTTTTGCTTGTTTTGTGGGTCTGCTGCAATCTCCAGACTCAGAGAACTGGGAACTCCTGTATCCCAGTGAGCAGGGGCTCATGGAAGGAGAACACCAAGCTGAGCTCTCTGTTCCCGTTCCTTGGCTCTGTTCATACGATGAGTTAGAAATGAGCACCAGAGACTGTAAAGCAGAGACACTGACACACTGAGAGATAAAGCAGTGTCACTTGCAAAGCAGACAGTGTCATTTTGGCCTGCTGTAGTAACAGAGATGCTGTGATGGACAGCGCTTAGGGTTTAAAAGCTCTTTGTATTTCATCTTCAGGGTGATAACTCTTTCTGATGCTTTTGACTTTGAACTTGGAGTAAAAGTTCAGCCTTGCAGAGGGTGACCCAGTTTGAAAAGCGTTCCACTCTACAGCCAGACAGAAAGCTTTGCACAATTTTGGTACCAATATTAAAGGAAAATGAAATCAAATGAGAAATAATAGTCAAGGGAAAGCTGAGTTCCTCTTACAAGAGGAGGCTCCAACACCTTCTTTGCTTATCCTGATAGTACAAAAAGTATTTCTTTTTTCTTTAAACACAACAGGATAAGGGGTAAAAACCTGAGCAAAGAAGAAGCTGAAAAAAATGCCCCCATATTAAAGTAGGGGACAGTCAGGAAACTAGAAGAAGGTGTCTGCGTGGCAAGCCAGAGAAATTCCTCCCAGTAGAGTGCAAGATGCAGGAATTCATTGTTAAGCAGACCTTGATAGTTACAGCTCGGAGAGGGATAAGAGGACAGAAATGCCTGCAAGGATCCAGGGGCAGCATCTGTTCCATATTTGCGCCTGATGACTGCCCAGACACCACTGTGAAGGAGGACTGGCTTGGTGATTTACTGGTAAACCGTGGGGCTGGCAGACAACGGCAACATAAAATATGGGGACAAGGTGTAAGGGCTGTAGAATATTCAAAATACACGCAGAATTAAGAGATCCTATGCTACTTTAATGGTTTATTCCAAAATATTATGTGCTTCAAAGTACTGACTATGCTAACTCTTCTAGTTCCACCCTAGCAGCTGTAAACTCCTTTCTACAAAGTTTGTTGTCCTGTTTGCCTCTGTTCAGCTGATTATTCTAGTTTCTAGTAATTAAGATTGCATTTCATGATTTTCAGCCTTGTTCAATTAATGTTCCCAGTTTTCCATGCTACAAAAATAATACTTGTCATTATTTTAATTAAATTATTTGTAAATAGCATTGGTTCCACTTCAGATGTATATATAATGCAAACAGGACCAAGGAGACACATAATTCATCATAAATTTTTATGTATGTTTATGTTAATTGAGGATACATGGAGCTGTTCACATTAGATGCAAATCTTTTCAAATTATCTTCCTGCTTTTTTGAGAAAAAATCCAACAACATTTCTCCAAGCTAAAATAAGGAAATATTTTTTTATTCATCTTTATACCTTATTTCAGGCTATTTTTTTCCAGTCTTGACATGGTTCTGAGAGTCTCCTTGCCCAGATGCTGTGGTGTGCTGCAAAACACACTGAGGATAATGAGGAGGCTGGTTTTGTCTGCAGTGCTGTCACACATACACTGTCAGCACTGTGGCACAAAACATGATTAAGTCTGATATTCTGTCTTGTTCCACTGCTATCCAGAGCACAACCCAGCATATGTAAACTTTAGTTTTTTAATATTATTCCTTGCATCTAGAAGATTGACTGTTTTAATAGCACAGTAGTAAAGCAGTGGGCCAAATTCAGTCATTCCACTGATGCCAGTAAGGCTTATCCAATTTACAGTAATGTAACTGAGCCATTTCTGACTCACACCAGGGAAATCAAGGCAAATTTGACCCATGTCCAAGTGGTAAAATGTATTGGGACATTTTCTTCCCTGCAAGTTCATAATCTCACTGGAGGAAAACAGCTCAGTGCAAGCTCATGCTGGGGAGCACAAAGCTCCACCTCACAACAGGGTCTGCTTTGAGGGACAGGAGAAGGGACCATCACTGGGCCACAGCTAAAAGTGAGTTTGTAACCTGCCTTGTTGATTTGTTGTGGGACTGGGACAAAGCTTCAGAAAAGCATCCCACCTGCACAGTTAGAATGTGATGCAGTGATTTGCTGTCCTGTTAAAAGTGGAGGGTGGACTGCCTTAGAAATACACTGAAGTATGATCCCAATTCTAAAGAACATGAAAAGCTTCACCTTGAAAAGCTAGATTTAAAATTGATCCCTTTCCTTTCTGAGCACACACAAAAATGCCTCTGTTATGAATAAAAGTAGTAATCTTTCTTTGCTCCTTCTTCCTTCTCAAAGCCTAATTTCCACTCTGATGTTTAGTTTAGGTCCAAATAGTTGCAGTGAAACTTCGGGCACAGCCCAAAGGAATAGTCCAACTGGATAATGGAGAACAGATTGCCGAGTGTTAAACAGCTTTGTTGTGGATTTAGTCAAAAGCTTTGCTGTCAGGGGTCTTAAAGCAAAAAAGTTTCCAGATACAACGAGGACAAGCTTTAGCACAATGTAGCACAGGGGTGCCATCTAAAATTAATACATGGTAATTGAGTTCTTACATTAGAATTGATCATTTTCACTGACAGTGGCTAGGGAGAAGGAAGAAGGAAACAAAAAAAATGTGTATATCTCTAAAGAGTAAAGGTATTTACACACATCACCTAAGAAAATATAACAAAAAATAAAACCAACCCACAAATATCTCCAAATTCTAGGCAACACCAAAATGCATGGCAGACTCCTCATCTTTTTACCACCAGATTATTTCCACAGCTATGAAATGAATGAAATGTACCTTCTACAGTAATTCACTGCATAGTTTAGCAGCAAAATCTCAGGAGTCTGTCCACACAGATTCCCTGGGCAGGGAAGTTATCCTGCTACCTGCACTCTCCATGTGTTTTACATGTATTACCGTGTCCAGGTAATCATAACCTTTGCTAGTCCACTCTCCTATTTATTGATAATCACTGTGATGCCAGATAATCAAGGACGCTAGGAGAACCTGTGGCAACCTGCGTGTAATTTAGGATGAGGGGAGCAATA
Organism: Passer domesticus; assembly: GCF_036417665.1. NCBI lineage: Eukaryota > Metazoa > Chordata > Aves > Passeriformes > Passeridae > Passer > Passer domesticus. The sequence continues at coordinate 6,776,437 of NC_087487.1, read as the reverse complement.
AGGAACATTTAAGAGTGCTAGTGGGAAAAGGGCCTGGGACTGACAATGGGGAACACTGGTCATAACGTGAAATTTGCAGAAAATTAGGGAGAACAATTAGAAGAAGAGCTGTAAAATCTCTGTTTCCACAGCCATGTATTTCAGATGCTTTCTTTTCTGATACAATTGGAATGTACAGATCATGGCAATTTGCAAATCATATTTTTTCTGGTTGGAATCCTCTTTGGAATGAGTTGCCAATATCCAACCTTCTTTCTACAAACCAGTCATTATCAGATCATATTCAAATAATTGTACCTTCATTTTTTGTTAAAATGTTTCCTCAGTGATTAACTACGTCCATCAGGGTATGTTGGGTAGTATTTTATTGTGTAATGGATGCACTGTTGAGAAATCATGACTCACAACTGAAACTGATTTTTTCCACATTCTGTTACTAATTTCTAAGGGTATTGCTCTGATGTATTCTACCAGCACCCTTTGCCTTTTCTTAAATGTGGAAGTCAGAGCAGGGGGTGGGTTGCCAAAAAGTGCCCATGCCTTTTCCCTCTTGTAAAGTTGTAGGAACTCTGCCTGGTAGCAGAGGCATCAGCTGCTTTGTTCTCTGAATTCCTAGAGCCTGTTCAAGATCAGACTGTGGTTTCTTGTGGAAAAGTTACTTTTGTTCTTTCTGCTTTCCTAGTAGTCTATCTTCGACAAGAGTACATAGCTGTTATTTGTGTTTGCCTAAACAGAAGAGTGCCTGAACTGAAGGAAAGGGGCAGTCACTAACAAGCAGAAGAGGATTTGAAGAGACAGCCAGGGTCACTTGGCCAATAGGCCTCATCATATTCAGTTTCACAGCTCTAGTTTCTTTTATCTGTTGCTTTTCTTGAGATTTTTTCTTCAAATCACACACAAACGAACTTCCATCAGTTCACATCTCCTAGAAGGGATTGTGGGAAACGGTTCCTAAGACCTGCTGTTGTTTAGATCTCTCCTGTTCTGATAGCAGGACAACAGCCTTCAACTGGATCTGTGATGTGAGCATTTTTTGCAGCCCTTACTCTGCTATAGCCTGCTGGTTAAATTATTTCTTCAGACAGAGTTATGGCAATTTGATGACATATAGTGCAAGGAAAGGTCAAAATTTAGCTCCCAAAGTCTACAGCAATAATAATAATTAATTCTTACCTAGTGGTTGTAGCTATACAAGCACTTTACAAGGGAATATCAGTATTACTGTTCCTATGTGACAGGCAGCAAATCAGAAGGAGCATGAGTGTGGCCAAGCCAGGAGAACGCAGAGCTCTGGCTGAGTGCCCTCTCCATGCTGCATTTTAGTATTAGTTAAGGCAGCAGCTAAAGCAAAACTCTGCCCAGCAAATCACTGGTGTAGAAGTATTTAGGCCACAATTCAGCATGAGACAGCACATTGCTATTTACATTTAGAGTTACATTTGCTTATACTGCAGGCAGTGTGAGCCTCGATCCCTGGAAAACATGGATCTTAGTTCAGCAGCCCCTGGGTGCAACCCAGCCAAGAGCACAAGGCAGAAAGAAGAGGGGACTCTGAGAGCCAGGCAATCCTGTCTTTTTAAGAGAGGAAAACAGCCTGCAATCCTACAGAGAGCCACAAACAGGCTCCAGTGGGCTCCAGTCAGATCTTGCTCAGACACTGCAGGGGGGATGGGGAGCACAGGATTGTCCTGGGGTGGCACTGCCACCATGAACAGTCACCTTCTGCCACATTTCCTTTATGCTTCCAGACAACTCAGAGTTGGAAAGGACTCGTGCATTAGAGACAAAACTCTTCTGGAAATCAGTGAAACACATCCAGCACATTCTATAGTTAGGGGGAGTTTTGATTTTACTGGTGACTCGAGTGCCGGAGTCGTGTCTGAGAGAAAGTGGTGCAGTGCCACTGTCCCCAAAGCCTTCCCCTCTCTTTTCCAGAGATCTGATAGTGCTGACTATGCCATTTGCTTGGAGATACTGATTTTCATTATATAACCACCTATCTCCTGTACAGGTCTGAAACCCCCCACACGTAAGCCACAAACAGAACCAGGAGACATAAACTCAGAGAATAAAAAGGTAAGAAACTGGCTTTTAGATCATAGTGCTCTTAGAGTACAGGGGCTGACAATCAGATTAAGAACTGTTGTTCTAATGAAATAACAGCAGAATCACATCTGCACTATGCGTTTTTAGTCCAGAACAGTAGGATTGGTTAAAACATCCTGAATCAGGTCCAAATTATGACGTGACTGCTTCACACGTCTCCAAAACCCCAAGTGTATTTCTTTTGTGCTTCCAGCGCAGTTTCTGTGCTGGAACTAAGACCACACGAGGGCAGTGTAGTGGGGGAGTAAAATCCAGGAATGCAGATTAAACTCTAAGCCTGATTTTCCTGTATCTTCATGAAATCTGGATAGTAGAGTGGCCTGCAATTACCCCACAAACTAAAGAGGAAATTTTAACACTTCTGTTCAGCCTCTTATCACTGTATTTTGTCCTGCTTTTATTTCCTTCACCACTGCTGTGAATATTCTCTTTCCTAGAGCTGTGGGTCTGAAGTGTCTCAGAGGCTGAGACTTCAGTACACTTTGGGCTCCTAACAGAAGGGAAATTGTAAGAGATGTGGAAAGTCAGGCCTTCAGTTCAGTGAGGTGAGCATTTTGTATTGGAGCAAAATCTCCAAAACTGTGGTTAAACACCCCTGGATTCTCTCATCTAAGCCAACACACAAATTCCCCCAGGAAAGCAAACAAGACCACTGTCCTTGACTTTTGACAAGTATAATTTTCAAATTATTTCACTAGGCTAGGAAATATATTCTTCAGAAACTCTTAACTAAGCCTCTATTCCTCTCAAACCCTCTGCAGGGTTCAGTTCTCTAACTCACTGACACAGCTGCTCAAGTAATCTTTTTCAAGATGAAAGCAACCAGAATTCTTAAAATCCTCTAACTCAGTTTTACTGTGAACATGTTCTTAACACATGCAGTATGTACTTATGTAAACTTGAGATTATTAAGTTTGTCTGTATTGTGCTGGACTGATCCTTTAGCTCCTCTATAAACTTAATAGATAACTCTCCTAGGACATAGTTGTATTATTCTGCAATTTCTTTACCTTCAGTTTTAGTTTCATAAGCAATTGTTTCTTTGAAAATTGATACGGATATTGCTTTAAAATTGATATTGCAATCCTGTGTAGTTAAAGACCGTGATAAACAAGAGCTCACTCTCATATCCTTAAGGAAACATGCAATTGTTTAATAATCCTACTCTCCTGTCCAAAGATGGATTTTTATCCATTGCATGCTCTTTCTACTGCTGTGCAATTATTACTAAGGCACAGTAATATCTTTCTATTTCCACAAGCACGGCATTATATGCCTTGTATCACTCACACCAGCCACAGCTGTGATAATGTATCCTTGAAAGGCAAGAAAACTAATGAGGCAAAACCTTTCTGTCTGAAATCCAGGATTATTTCCTTCCACAAAATTCTGCTTTGAAGGGTACGCCTTCATGAAATCCTTCAAAATAAACTTATCATATTCTCAGTCACAACTAATGGTAAGATAACAAGCCACAAACCTTTTCCTTGAACAGCGGTTTTGTATTTTACTGTGCATCTGATCAATTAAATCCCACATTAGGTCTTCATTTTGAATCCTATTTCCTTCAAAATTCATATCAAATTACATGGATCTGTGTTCTAGTACAAGATTCAGTATATAGAAAACTATTTTGCACTTTTTGTTTATACACCAGCTTATGTATCCTTGGTCATGGCAGGAAATCTGATCTCCTTCATACACAATTCCTTATTCTTTCAGTCAGCCACAAAGCCAGCTTTAGAGTAACTGCTCATTACAGGCAAAATACTGGTGTCTCTTAGGGAATGAGAGATCAGCCTTTGATTTAAAAATGCCCATGGTCTGGGCCTAAATCTTGTCTGTCATTCTCTTCTTCTCTGACAGTTTGCTATAATTTAAGGGAAGCCATTCTGCTGAGTTTGGATAAATAAATGTTATGGTTGTCTCACAGAGAGAATAGCATTTAGGTCATAATAGAGGCTTGTTATTTACAGTTTTAAAAAGCCAGTTCTGAGTCCTGTCCTGGATGCCTAGCTACACATGTGACTGATATAGTGCATTTTGTATATTTTGGCACAAGAATGTGGTACACAATGATCTTATTTAGCAATATTTTGAAAAACATGCCAATTTTGAAAAAAAAACCATTCAAATATGTGACAGAGCTGTGCCTTCTGTGGAAGAGGGTATAAAATTGAGAATTCTTGGCTTGTGATATAACCTATCCACTGTTTCTAAGGAGAGAGTCTTCATTAACGTCTATTTTCAATTTTCATTTTATAAAATAGTTGATGCCAAACTGGGACATATCATCAAGTAAGGCCAAGTTGGGTAAGCACATGTTTTTTGTATACAATGAGAAGTACATTGTGGTCTGAATTCTGTTTAGACTGAAGTCTTTTACTAAGCTGCTTTTATACAGAGGGGTTAGAATGAAGGCTTAGAATTAACATAAGATCTCTTGTTGCTTATGACTAAGAATATTAGTGGAAAGACTAATTGGTTTGTATGAGAAGTTTAGAAATCTACTTTTATTCTTAATATCCAGTGCTGGTCCTTCTAGTCAAAATGAACTGACTCATCCTGTGACTCAAATATTGCAGTGTTGGTTTCCATTATCCACAACATCAGAACAATGACATGCAGACATGTACATTTTACTTGAGTTTTACTAGGTTTTCCAATATAATTAACATCTGTGCACTGGACTATTATTGCAATGCAGGAGAAAGCTGTAGATTGCTTCAATTTTAAGGAATGCTGATTTTTCTAAGTGCTTTAGATGTCTATATTCTACAGAAATCTAAGTGGGAATTTGTATTTCTGTTGAAACTGGTAATGAAGTACTCGCTGTGTTTCGCTTTTTCTTTTATTAATAGATTTCTGTGTTTTCTCCTGAAGTTCTGCAAATTATATATGAAGTTACAAAATCCAAAATGAGACAGTTAAAAGATGTTCAGGCACAATTGTAAAGCCGTTTCGTAATTCTAAATATTTAACATCTTGTTATAACAGCAATGAATAGATACTTGGCAAGGTTGATTAAAACAGATGTTGAAAGAAGAAAACTAGTAACCATTTAACTGTGCAAAAGGGCTCAAACATGATTTGGAGTCTATGGGAAATGTGATATGAGTGGTTATTGTTGTGTCTGCCAATTAAATAAAGCTCATCAAATTATTCATAGCAAATAAAATCTGTTGCAAAACAAACCCGTTTGACTCATAGCAGACTGTTCAAAGATGCTTCTGTTTCCCTAAATGTACTTTTTCTTCATTTGAGAGCGATTAGGAGACCATCCACAATGGTCAGCAGTTGCTTTGATTGGTGATGTGCATGACAGTAAATGGTTTTTGGTTTTTCACTTGATGACAATGTTGATGTTTTGGAGGAAACAGATACTTTCCTATTTCAGTACACTGTACTTTCTCTCTTATGAACTGTAAGTTCATAAGAGAGAAAATAAAAAAGAAAGAGCACTAATGCATCCAAACAAGAAAGAAGAAGTCTAAGAATAAATCCTAGTAAATATTGAAGCATGATCACAATAATTTCAGTTAACTAATGAACTGAATACTTCTGGCATAAATGTTTCACTGTTAGGAAAGAATAAGTATAGGGATTTAGAGTTCTGGCACCAGTCACACAACAACTACTGAATAGTGATACTGAATAGTCATACTCAAGTTTACCATGAACACCTGAATATAGCACACTGCATAGAGCACACCAAATATAGCACCTTTATTCCAAGGCTCTGACTTCTAATACAATAGAAGTATCTTTTAGTAATAGCTTTTGTGCTGGAAATAAATTTGTGATTTTTCCTGGCTTTGAATCTAGTGAAAGAACCCACTTACACTTAGGAGAATGGGAGCATGGTTCTGCTTTGTACTTGTTGAACTCATCTACAGAGAGAAAATTGCCCAGCCCTACAGTACAGTCTTGATTCCAAGCAATATGAAAGGATCACACAGTGTTTCTACTTCACAGCACAGAGACAAAGGTTAATGAAAGCCAAGACCTTGGGGTGCAGATCTGTTCCTTGCTGTCACTGTAACCATCCTGTGGATTAGAGAGCTTTTTTGCCATGTGGCTCTCCCACAACTGGAACAGTTTCCTATAAACAACATTTTCAGTTAGCTGTTTGTGTTTAGACTATTCTGGGTTTTTTTAGGAACAGCTGTGCAGTTAAGCATCTCCCACTAAACTGGTCATTAAAGCCACTTTAGGCAACTAATTCAGACACTGTACAACAGTGATAGCACTGGAAAGCAAGGGTGATTCTGTAGCTAAACAGCACAGTAGAAAAATAAAGACTGTAAAGCATCCTACTCATATCTCATACTGTTTCAGGTTTTCCCTCACCTTTCAGCCAGTGTGGACCCTTTTAAAAGAAGCTATAACATAATTAGAACAAAATATATAGACTAAAGAAACCATGCATAGAATGTCTGGAATATTTTATTGGACTTCTCAACAATTTAATTGCTTTTACTTCTGAAAAAAACCTAACATGCATCTTGCTAGCTAACCTCATTATCCAGAAACACATATCCAGAAAGCACTGAGCCTCTGGTTTTAGTAAATCTCCACTCTCCCTTTGCTTCCCATTTTGTTCTGTAATTTTGCAATGCTTCTTAATGAAACTGCCTTTTTCATGATTATCAGTGACCACAAGCTTTCCAGCCCATAAGCAAACACCCTCTGTCCCCAAATAGCCTCTGTCTTCCATCCAGCTACATCACTCAATGCCAGTAGTTCCCCCTGCTCAGTGAACACACTTCAAGGCCTGCATGTTCTGGGCCTAAAATTATTTCTTTGATAGCAATTATATATACAGCATCTTTTGTCCCACAGCCTTTGAAACAAGCTAAAGATATACATGCTTTGTCCAGAGGTCATTTAATCATGGAAATGCAGCCAGCCTTGGCTGGAAATCCAGCAACAGTTAATAGTGCATGGCAATATAAGAGCACTTTAGGTCAGCAAACTATGAATGCATTTGTTTCTAATGAAGCTGCTGCTGTAATTTAGGAAAGAAGCAGAATAATTATTCAGTTTGGAGTTTGGCCAGGAGACCAAAATGAACAGCATTCAGACTTCAGTAAAAATGTTCAAGAGTTTAAAATGGCCACAAATAATGTGGACCTAGGTTTTAAATTTCATTTGAAAGATGGATGAGCAGGTCATTTTGCTGTCAATGGGTCTCTAATTGGTTTGCCTCAGAGCATTTTATTGATCAATACTTTCTACTTCTTTGTGTAACAAAGATTCTGCATTCATCGTGTCTCAATATTTTTTACATTCAGTGTTTTGCAATCCCTTAGTTATAAACCCCATGATTTAGTAAGGCTAAAGTGAAGAAACTGGAGTAATTTTAGTATAGTTTGCACATTGAAAAGTCTTGATTTTTAAAACTAATAATTTAGTCTTATATCTATGAGGAAAATCAAGAACTTTCCATCTAATGGTTTTAGACCAAATTAGGTTTCTTTTAGGAGTTGATTTTTCTGCTTCTTCTGCTTCCCTACCAAAACAAAGATTGGAAAGAAAAGGGTCCTTGTTAATTTTAACTTGATGACTCACTGGGAATTTGGATGGCCTAGAATTACAAGTGGTTGTCCCAGGTGAATAATTGTTTCTAAGCCTGTCCCCTGTTACACAGAGAATCTTATGATTATTCAACCCCTTCTCCATGGAGCAGGGCAAGGGCTTGGCACATCCCTCCTGGTTCATCTGCTGAAGGCTTCTCTGGTCACCAGTCAGAGCTGTGAGTGCTTCAGATGTGAACATGGACCAAACTGACACTTGGCTATTTGCATCAGGAAAAGCTGAGTGCAGAGAGGCAGTTATATGGACAGCATTTCTTTTCCAGGGAGCATCTTTTACTCACAGCCAACCAGAATATGCTGCCTGCACAGGAGTGCCATGCTCTTTGCTAGAATAGCACATCAGCACTGGTGCACCAGCAAAGCTGTGTGAGTACAGCCTTAGCCAGGCCTATAATCTACTTTTGATCTTGGCAGTAACCTCCCACTGACATAATTGATAGTCTGCTTTCAGTCATGGACTGCACACAACCTAACATTTACACTCTGACCCATAATTATATTTAGAACATACACACACCTCTTCCTGCACAGAGAATAAAAAGCTGCACAATACATCTTTCAGGAAGACTGTAAAGATTCCACTCATCCATCCCTAAAGACAAAAGTCCTTTCCAAATTTTTCCAAATCATGCTGTGCAATAGTAGTTAATGTTGTCAATCTCCTATATGTGTCTTACAAAGACCAGAGAAATGCTAGGATACAATTTCATTATTCAGATGAAAAATGCCCAGTTACTGAGGATTATTGTATGTTATATTACCAAAATATATATATATGTTTAATCAAATATAATGAAGCTGGAACAAACAATGTGAGACTTACCATATCTGTGACTTTTTACCTCAGGAGACCAGCACAAAGAAGAAGGTTTTATCAAGTTATGTTATTATAAAAGTGAGTGATATGCATGCTTAAAGCATGCATCAAGGGAATGAGAGGCTGCAAAATATTAAAGTAACCCTAGACGACATTAGCATAGCCTTGATCTGCAAGAACAGTACTGGCAATAAACTTTAGTTCAGTACTGATCTTTTTAAACTTCACTGCAGTTTCTTGTAATGTCCTTTGCTATGTCAAATTTTAACTTCAAATGCAGTGAGCAAATTGCCCTATGTGTTTAAGTCTGGTCCTGATTTATACAAAAGGCACATTGTCTTTCTTCAAAGGTTGACTGAACAAAGTCCAAGAACTGTACTCAAAGGATGATTTTTGGTTTCAAGTTAGCAGTTGAAGTTAAAAGATGTGATGTTTATGTTGCCTTTACTAAGAATGTTATACCACTGTAATTTAGTAAACTCTCCATAACAGCTCCCTAGCAGGTCTGCAATAGAAATATAGAGTAGGAGTACTTTTAAAGGCCATCTGATTTGTCATCACCAAAGGAGCAGGCTCAGTGTTCCTTCAAGTGACCAAGAGTGCCTGCCCAGGGAAAAGAACATACTCACTCCTGAAATGTTCCATTTCCCACTGATCTGAGCTTCTGTCTGTCAAAACAGCACAAGTCTTGAAAGAAATGGAAAAATGAATCCTATTTCCCAGAAGGCACTATACTAACCACTGCAGCACATGCACTTTTAATAGATTTATGGCTTATATGTATTATAGTAGTTCCTTTTTTGGCAGGCCACATTTTTAAGAAATTTTATTTACCTTCTTCTGGGACCGAAAGTTTTTCTCCTCATAAATCAGCCTGTTGCAGTAGACAATCATAATGGTATTCTGCTGCTGCTTGGAAAGAAGGTGACCAGAGCTCTGCAGTCTTGAGGTGCAGTCAGGGACCAGCTGCCTTCCCAGGAGGAACGAGCATTGGAGCACTGCTGCACCTATGGCATTCCAGCACAATTCCCCAGCTGCATATTGCCTGCAGTCCTTGGGACACAGGGTCAACTCTTTAAAAGTCATGTTTTTGGGAGGTTTCCTTCTCTACACCCACTAGTCTCAGTGCACCCAATTTCCCTGGACAAAATCCCAAATCAAGTTCCTTAACAGAACAGCACCACTCCTATTCAAAGGCCCCAGTGAAAACAAGCAGCCCTGCAGGGGAGCACTTCCTTCCAGAAATTATGGTATACACAGATATTTTACACATTGGATACTGCCAACACCACACAATGCCAGCTATTGTCACATCTCTAGTAGCTGGGCCCTGAAGTGCATTACCAGTAGCTATTTCTATGAAGCCAAGTGCTCAAAACAACATTGCTTACGTGGCTTTGATTTAGCACTGAATGAAGAGAAAGTGTTGTCTAAATCCTTATTTCAGAGTTATTAACTAGTTATCATCTATTATTTGTTGTCATATTCTGTTGTATTAATTTTGATAAGCATTTAATTTAACATCAAGTAATTTTTTCTTCTAAGTAATGGGATCATCTTCTGCCAAAAGCAATTCCTCTTTGCTTGCTTGTTTTGTTTTATAAAATGAAATCATCACCATGTAATCCAGACTAATCACTTCCCTGACAATCTGTCAGCAAAATACAAGGATACATGGCTCAAAATATAATACAAGCAAAATATGGCATGTCAAAACCTGCCTTCCTTGGGCTGTCATAATTCCTGATGAAGACTGGCTATATGTGATATGCTCCACAGCAGCACTAATGGCTCTCTAAGGACTACAGCTGAAGTGATTTGCCAGTGATACAGCCCAGACATCCCTTGCTATGAAATCTGAAAAATTATACACTTTCCTTGTAATTCCAAGTAAGAACTTAATTTCATTATGTATTTTGTTCTTCTCAAAGGGAACACGTATTACAATGCATGAAACAAAGCCTTGAGAAAGGGAAAAAGAATATCAAGAACCTATAGCTAAAGCAAAGATAACCTGGAAAATACACTAGTTCTTTGACTTAGACCAACCTGACCAAGTATAATAGAAAGAAATGGAAGGAAGGACTGGCATCCAGAGGGACCCTGACAGGTCTGAGAGGTTGGTCTGCATGAACCTCACAAAGTTCCACAAGGCCAAGTCCAAGGTCCTCCACCTGGACTGGGGAAATGGAAGCACAAATACAGGCTGGGCAGAGAGAGGAGTGAGAGCAGCTCTGGGGAGAAGGACCTGGGGGTGTTGGTGGATGAGGGGCTGGACATGAGCTGGCAGTGTGTGTTTGCAGCTCAGAAAGATAATCAAATCCTGGGCTGCACCAAAGAAGTGGGACCAGCAGGTCAAGAGAGGGGATTGTCCCTCTCTGCTCTTGTGAGAGACCTGGAGTGCTGCATCCAGCTCTGGGGCTCCCAGCATAACAAGGACATGGACCTGCTGAAGCAAGTCCACAGGACGGTCCCCAGTATGATCAGAGGGCTGGAGGACAGGCTGGGAGAGCTGGGCTGTTCAGCCTGGAGAAGAAGAGGCTTCAGGGGGACCTTACAGCACCTTCCCTAAAGGGGCTCCTAAAGAGCTGGAGAGGGACTTTACAGGGACAAGGGCCTGGAGTGGTAGGACAAGGGGGAATGGCTCCAAACTGAAAGAGGGAGGATTTAAATTAGACATTAGGGAGAAATTCTTTGCCATGAGGGTGGCTGGGCACTGGTTGCCCAGGGAAGCTGTGGCTGCCCCATCCCTGGGAGTGCTCACGGCCAGCCTGGATGGGGCTCTGAGCACCCGGTGTGGTGGAACCCCCTGCACCCACCCTGGCAGGGCGTGGAACGAGATGGTCTCCAAGAGACCTCCCAACCCAGCATTATGATTCTGTGATCTATGCTTATGCATGACCTACTCTTAATGAGTAATTCTTGTAAAAACTACCTGGGGAATCTCTCCTTCATTTGAAATTGATTCTTTTCAGAGGAGATGTATTAGAAGACAATTAAAATCAGGAATATACAGGTTCTTTGAAAGCCAGCCCTTAGGTTATGCTGGTTGAAATATTTCAGAACTGTTTTTAAAGTTTCATTATTTCTTTAAATGGTCACAATTTTTGCTACTGTGAAATTTTCTAAGATTAATTCATAACAGAAATTATCATCACCTCACTGGGATCCCTAGGGACAGCTGTAAAAGCTTCTAAGCAGACTTTTTTTGCTAAAAAGAATTATGGAAAAGTTCTGCACCCATTTCAGAATTTGCATTATATATGACCTATAAAATATAATCTCAACCTCATTTCTTGATTTCTTATTTCTGCATCAAAAAGGAATGGAAAATGTGATATTAAATGTACTACTTAGTCCTAAAGTTGGAGTAAATGACATATATGAATTTTTGCATTATCTCCTGACAAATACCCTACAGAATGGACAGGACAAAACAGAGGTAGCATTTTGAAAAATTTGTTTGCTGCCATTTTTAGACTGTAATTTCAGAGCAAATGGAAAAATTAGTTTTATGTATTTTGCATTAATAAAAACTGATGTATTTAAAGTGCAATAACTTTTGTAGAATCTCACATAGTAATTTCACTAATCTGGAACAAATAGACTGGAAGACACATTTTTTCAACACAACAATATAATGGTCACCAGAAACACAATAACTGTATCTAAAAATATTAAGAGGATTAAAATGGTTCTGTAATAAATAAAGGAAAAAATCCTAAATGTTTAGTCACAAATTACTTTCTAAATGTGTTTGTGACCTAAGATTCATGGTCCTGAGCAAAGGTGCATGTTTGTTTTATTTTCTGTATCAAAGGGAAATTACTGTATTTATGATAAATTATGTATTCCTATAAGGTGCCACTAAGACAAAACAATCCACATAATATTCTGCTTTCTTATTCCATTTTTTAGAAGACTTCCCAGGGTCCATGATGAGAAACATATACATGCAATTCAGTAATAATTTATAAATTTTGTACAAAGATGGTTTAACCAGATAGAGAGCAAAATTTGACCAAACAAATACATAGCATAAAGCATTTATCCAATGCTTTCCCAAAGTTTCAAACACATTTTGTTTAGTGCAATATTTTTCAATCTTTTTACTTCCTCCTCTTGTTTTCTAGAGGAGATGAAAGTCCATGAGTAACAAATTTAGACCTACCATGAATGGGTTTGCTTTTCTCAGTCACTTTTAGGAAATTGCCCTAAGCCAGTGGTGTAAGTATGAAAACATTGTTAGTGTACTGCAACAACACAAACAGTCCTAGTTACATCTTGATTTCAGAGCTACCTTCTACAGTGTACCTTATACCTGGAAAACACACTCTTGACACCTTTAAGGTGAGACTGAATTCCTCAATTTGAGGGTACAGAGCATAGCTGAGGTGCTTGCCTGAGGTTGATGCCAGAACCTGCATTTTTAAATGTGTGTTCCTACACTGCCAGATTAACTAGCTGTCAGGCACGAACTGCAGAGCAGATTGGACCATCTGTGGGGGAATATGACAAGAAAGATTTCTATCCAATACTTTGGATTCTTTCTCTACAGGAAATTTCAATGTAAGATGCCAAATGGAATTTGGAAATTAAAAATAAATTAGTAATAATTTTGAAGCTATAATTAGAACACAGAAAACCAAGGAATACAGAGTAGGATATGGAGCTATTAAATCTCCATGGAAAGGCCAGCTGCCTGCCTCTGTGCTCTTCCTAAGGGTGGTGTGAGGGTAGTGCAGGCCAGTGGTGGCTGCCCAGGATTTCATACCACAAGGCAGAGTGAAGGAACATACACAGATGAGGAGGTACAGGTCCATGTGCCACAGGCAGTGTGGGCTTAGCAAGGTTTGCATCCCATGCATGAGGCCCTTGCAATGGCATTGCTCTTCTCCATAGGAAATACATTTTAGACTCCTTACCTATTCCTCCATCACCATAAACCTAGGAGTTAACTTGAAAATTCACTACACTGAACCCCGTGCTCTGTCCCACAGGTCATTCAACAAACAACACACTGCATGTTAAGATTTTGGAACATTCAACCTGGAATAAACATACATGAAAGAAACTTGAGAAGTTGGTATACACTGTAAATTTTGAAGGTTTTTATAATGCATGTTATGGTCAGAGTCACTTTAATGCTTGCTTCCTTCTCCTTTTTTGTCTCCCAAGCAAGTTACTCAAAGATGAGCTTTCCCATCATTTTCTTTGAGTGGATCTGTGACAGCTCTCTGGGTTATTGACTTTGTTACTCCCACAGTGCTCATCCGGTCCCTCAGCACTGCTTGCCTCCAGCCCTTCCCTCAACTTCCTCTTCAAAGTAAAGGCACTTCTCAAGCACTTTGCTGAACCACAGCACTTAAAAGCCACAAGCACAAACTGGTCATTTGGCAAAGAATATTATTCTTACCCAGCTGACGTAATGAGCCTTTCTCAATCAGCACTCATGGGTGCAGCACGTGCTCCAGGGCTGGCTTGCAGTGCACTTGGCTGCAATAGGTGTGACCCCCAGATGGAGAGCTAGCTTTGTCTTATCCATGCTGCCACCCATGAAATGTTTCCACACACAAATGAAGGAACACAGCTAGGAAAAAGAAAAATTGAGCTAGAGAAAACACCCTGATGGGGTTTCTTTTTAATTATATGCCTGGTTTTTTGCCTATTCCACAATGCTAAAAATGAATACCACAGATGGAGGGTGGGTGTTAAAGGCCCACTGAACACTGAAATTTTACTGATCTGTTATAACAGGAAACATCTGTGCTAAATACAGTGTTTAGTAGCTCTTCCCATTTCAGCTGTGGAACATCAGTATTTACAGGACATTACCAAGAAATTGTTTGAACTCATGGTCACAGTCACTTCACAACTAACACTGACTGATTTGTTGCTCTGAATCATTTCAACAACTATGGATTTTGGAATACCAAGGTATTTAATAAATTATCCTATGGTTTATCCAGACAAAGATTTGCAGTTCCAGAACTAACATGGAAACAACTATTTCAATTATTTCTAGTAGGCTACATTAATTTCTGTTTTTGTGAACAAAGTCCACAATTCTTTTACCAATCTGTAACATTTTCAGGCAGTTTTTAAGACCAGATTTTCAGAAAGTTTGGAGAAGATTTTAAATGCATGTTTATCCTAACTGATGCTTAAAGTACTAAGGCTTCTTCATCCCTCAGCTAAGCCAATTTTCTCTCTTATAGTCTCCTCTAATCTTTTAGTAATGTTGGGACTGCCACAATACATCAGATCCAAGGGTCTATCCATGCCAGTATCTAAGTTCTGCTAGGACTAGCAAGAGCTGTGTCAGGTCCTGGAACAAACAAAACATTTAGGGTTGATAATTAACCACCTCAAACAGTCTGCTGCCCCCTTCATCTGCTCTGTATATATGAATCCTATTCTTCTCCTTTGGCTTTATTGTCTGTTTGTTCTTCCCTTTTCATGAAAACTCAATTTTAATGAGAGCAGCTTCACAGAGATCTGGGTTTTGCTCCTGTGAGCATGTTAAGTTCTAAGAGACATCATCAATCAGCCTTTGAATGTTTAGTGTCTTTCAAGTTTCTTTACTTTGCCATGGTTCTTTGCCTTTTGCATAAGTGCCTTCATGTGTATCCTCTTCAAATATGTTACCTACAAGAAGCTCTGCTTGTCTTGTTCTTGCTTCCTTCTTTATCCATAAGAGCCATCAATCAATATCTGAAACAAGTCTGCTTTCTATTTGTTGTTACAAATTCTCCCTCCTAAATACAGTAGCTTGAAGCAAGGGAGAGAGCCCTATTGGTTTTCCTCTGTATTCATCTGTTTCAGATATGCTTCTGTTTGATGTGGGGAGGTGAACAAGCAAGGCAGCTTCAAAAGGCATTGCTCTTGTGTTGGTTTTGCTTAAAACCATAAAGCTCAGTCCTCAGGGGGGAAGGAGATGGGCTGGATCTCAGTCTTCCAAGGAGCTTTGTTGCCCATGTTTGGCTGTTTCTCACACAGAGCAGTGAGGGGAAATGCCCTTAGCAGGCACACTGAAGTTTCCAAAAGCACATCTGCTCTTCACAGTTACATCTATTGACACCCCAAGAGCTGATTTGGGGAAAGTTTCCTATGTGTTACAGCTCTGTGTAAAAGCTGCTTTAACAACAAAAAATTCAATGCAAACATTTACCGGTCATCCCTGAAACAGGACACTGACAACAGTGAATATCCAAAATAAGACAGAATCCAGGTGGATAAAGGGTCGGGAGCTGCACTACCCCTTCCAGTAGTGCATAATCATGTAATTGATTACATGCAGTCCTGTCTGCTGAAGAACAGAACTATTGCAACAGGAAGCAGGGAGTAGGCCAGCTCCTAACCTGGTTTAAGGCAGGGGTAATATGCAAACTCCCAATAGTCTTCACATAATGGAAGAGCATGGGCAGTCCAGATATATTGGGATTTGTTCTCCCCTTTTATTTGGTTCATCAGTTCTGTGCTTTTCTGATTTGTCAAGCTCTCAGAGAAATGCCCCACATGAACACAGTGTACACATAAGAAAGACCCAGAAGAAACAGCATTCTTCTAAGGCAATTAAACAAGCAATGCTTTGTTATGAAAAGCACTCCACGAACATTGAAGTAAACAAAAAGTACCTTTTTAAAAGAAGTTTGAAGTAGAAGACCCACTTATTATACAATTATATTTATGCTTGGCAATTGTATTTGGGTTCTCTTCTTTATTTACAGCTGTTAATAATAAGAATTCCTCAGTGCAGCATATTTCCAAAATTATTGAAAGGCACAAATATATAAAATCTGCCAAACTTGTGGGAAAACTTGAAACTGCAAGAATTCCACTCCTAGTCCCAAATGTGCTTCCAAGGAAAGTCAGATAATATTCTGGGTAATGAGTCATGGAAGAAGACCACCTTATCAGGGGATACAGAGTATGAAATGCATCTTATATGAGAAATTCATATTTTGCAACACTATGCTCATGCAAATTAGTGGTTTTCTTTCATATCAGAAAACAAAGTTTGCTGATCAATTACTTAGTTTTGAATTTAATACTGAAAAGTCTGATGGCTCAATAGCTACTGCTGTAAAGGAAGTTTCAGACTCATGTGCAGCTGCTGTATGTTTGACATAGACCATGAATCTACACACAAAAGTCCATCTAAAAATGTCTCTTCAGAGTTATTTGATATTAAAAAATCCTAGAAAAGATCAAACAGGCAGAATAAATTTTGGATTTAAAAAGTGCATTAAAAATTCAACCACATAAAAATTTTCTTGCTCTATAACCTCAGATGTATTAGCATAACCATCACATGAATCTTTTTTCAGATGCTGGGGTTATTATAGGAACACAGGGCGGATCCTCAGCTGGTGAAAATCATTAGAGCTGCACAGAAGCCAATTTATGCTAGCTAAAGTTCTGGCCCATAAAATCTCTTCCAAACCTGAAAGAACATCTTGTACTACAATATAACAGGTCTTCAGGTGATTGAAAAGCATCCTGATGAACAGTGTGGTTTCAGGAAAAAAAGCAGGATTGTATGCCTGACAAATTTCTGCTCTGTGTTCTTTTCTTTAACTTGATTAGAAAGATATATTCAAGCAAAAACTTGCCTGGTACAATGCATCATTAGTCACATGCTGCTTCCAATAGTGAGCCATCAATTTTATTTTAGATGTGAATATGTGCAAGAGGTCTAACTGTAACTGGAACATTAGCCAGGAAGCAGATGGGGACTGTGATTGAGAGTCTACCTCCTGGGTATATGTTGTACAAGCAGCAGCTCAGCAGAAGAGAGAAGGTTATCAAGCCCCCTTGCAGTGCATGCAAACTACACATAAACACATGGACATAAGCTACAAATTTGGGGTTGACCACTGTGTGTTTAAGAAAAGATTCTATTTCATGTGAAGTTGGCAAAGCAGCAGCCTCCGTGCAATATGAAACGTGTTCTGTCTGTTTCACAGAGAGCAGTTTGGAATATCTATTTCTAATTTTAGAATCCAGATCACTACAGTAGGTATGAGTGATTTCAATGCAGAAAATGAAGTAATTGCAAATGCTGGATGTTATGGAAAAGAGAGATCATATCTACAGGGTTTTTTTTAATGGATCCTTTAAATTTAAAGATTAACATATTTAACCATAACCACATTTAAACCTTACATTTAAACAACTTAATTTCAGACATTTTTTTAAAAATCAAGATTTTTGCAAATACCAAATTATCCACTTTCCTTATCCAGAGCACGAGTAGCAAACATATCCAATCCTAAACTTTCCACTCACTCTTCAAAGTAACATCAGGACACAGTGCAGCTTGCATATTCCAGGTGTCATTTTCCTACATCCGCCTCCCAGCCTTTGTTACAGTCCCTGAGATGTCTGTTCCCTGATTTTCTAGTACCTGTGTTGTACGTTTTGTCACTGCCAGTGGTGCAGGATTGCAGCAGAGCAGCCTTACAGATAATAAGGCTCTGGCAGAACACTGGGAGTGTCTCAGGGGTATCGAGTTTCACCATTCTTATGGTCAAACAGTGGAACAATATGAAGACCCAGAGCACCCTCATTTTTCCCAGAGGATTCTTTTTTTTCTGCAGTGATTTTCACCTGGAATATTGCAGCTCCCACTCACTACACCTCATGCAGATTCAAATGTGGCTGAAAAAAGCCATTTTAGTAAGTGATGCAACATACTGCCAGTAACTCTGAGTAGCAATTGCACAGTTGCTTCTGGTAAATACCTGGCTCCACTTTTTCTATCCTCATAATGTGCCAAAGACTCTTTCTTGTTATGCTTTTTGCATTAGGGTAACTAATTTGTAAAATAATTTAGGTTATATATTCATAGAATATTATATGTGCAATAACAATACAATGGCAATTAACCCATCTAAGAACCTATCAAGCAAAGTAGTTATCAAGTGACCAGATAAACATGTTGAAAATGGCAAAGGTTATAATTTCAATATTTAGATTCACAGGAAAATTATTTACCAGGAGTTTCCTACCTCTAATGATCATTACATTTGCAGAAGACCCATTCTTTTCTCTTTGAGCAGACAATAAAGGTAATTGGAATTACTCATGTAAATCAAATGGAGAAGAAAAGAAAACAAAGAGCACACTCTGAAAACACATGGTGTGACAATGCTGTCAAGGCCATCGGGAGCAGCTCCTTCCTCTGGAACACAATCACATCTGCTCTCTGCAGACTAATGTGCCATAGCAGGCAATTCAGTGCTACATAAACTCATCCTCAACACGCTTTGTGAAACCTCTCATTCAAATCGGTACCATTATTCCCACAACACTGCTTAGTGTTCTCATCATTATTGCTGACATCCTGTGAATACTGGAAAGACAAATAAATACCAGCAATAACTGACACAGAATTGCCAAATGAAGTAAAACCTACCAAAGGAAGGCACATTCCTCCACCTTGTTTCACAGTTTTCCTTTTACCACCTTAAGCAATCTTTCATAAAATGCTCATAATGTCATCCTGGCTTCCTATATGGGTTCCATAGCGAGAAGTAAATCCAAACACTGCCTGAAAATAAAGTCTATAGGGATCAATCTCTTCACAAAGATCCAACAGCCAATTCTGTCCCTGACAGATCTACCACCTTGTTCCAGAACAATTCCTGTCTGCAGAAAGTGAAACTTGCAATCTTTCTCCTCTAAATGCTCTCTACTTTCTTGATTACTGTGCCTAGTGTCACCATTCAACCTGTCAGTCAGACCTGTCATCTTCACATAATCTCCAGCCAACATTATTCTGAGTTCACTGCAAAATCTCTGCTTAATAGCTGTGCTGATTTAGCTTTGCTAAATCACACTAGTAATTTCCACCAATCTTAACTTCACTAAAATACAGCATTTCCTGTTCAGCATCAAAGCCTAAATTCTTGTCCGAGTTCTGTCTTTTGTCTCCTTTCCTTGCTCACTAAAATACTGCTGTGACCAGTATTTTTCATTTAGCAAGAGTAATTTTGATCCTATCACCCCCTTTTCTGTATGTCCTCTTTTTCAGTATACTTTCACACACACACACTAATCAATCAGTCTTGACAGTGCTTCAGATGTTACTGTGCCAAGATCACTGCCAGCTGCAGGGACAGGTCTGACCTTAGAGATTGCTTGAGGGTTTTCCAGCTATCTGCTGTATCCTGGACTCACAGCTGCTTGGAATGAGCAAGGAAAGAAAGTGATCCGCACTTTTCTCCTGCCTTCATGCAGCATCCAGCAGTATGGACTCCTCCCCACAAAGCCTGCTCTCATATGCCTGAACAATGCATCAAGCAAGACAGCAGAATTTCCCTGCTGAGAATACTTTCTTTTTTTTTTTTTTTTTGTCTAACATGTCAGTTCTGCTATAGCATATCGGTCATACGAGATTTAGTCTTTAAAAAAGGGAAAACTTTTATCTGGGACAGTTTAAAAGAACTAAAAAAAGAACTAGAATTCTTTAAAAATTGTCTCTATTTGCTATTACTAAGAGCAAATCCATAATAAACTAAGTTCAGCAAATTTACACTATCACCCATTCTTGTGCATGAGGGTTTCTTAATGATTCAGAATGTGGGAGAAAGTTTCCTGTGCCTATTTCTAAGGAAAATTCCACAATGGTGCAAAGCATGTAAGTGAGGTATGATGCACCTATCTGGCTAATTATACCTTAGCTCAGGTGGGCAGGTTTGCAGCACTAACCCACATAAACTGGCAATCCAGTGAGCCATGGAAAGCAGGTGGATTTGCAGCCTGTGCTGCCATTGCTGTGCCTTTAAAATGAGCCAGAGCATTCCCAACACCCCTGACTGGTGTGACAAGTCTGTGATGCTGCAGACTGATGCTCCCACAGGAGAGGCCAGCATGGTGTCCTGCTCCTGTGGGAGATCCAGCTGGGTGTGATCCCTGCTGCCTATCCAAGGGCAATTTTTGTCCTCTCATGCTTTGCAATATTTACCTACTTGTTGCATACACACGCACAGTGCTGTAATTAAAATCCTGCTCTTCCAATACAAACCATACTATTTCAGTAGAAACCTTTCCTCTGACATGACTTACATTTAGTATCTACAGTTTCTTATGATTCTTTTCTTGGAAGTGGAGAGAGATGTTGGTTAATTGTGCTGTATTAGTTAATGTCATATGTGTTAAAAATCGTTCACTTGGTTTGAAAGAAAAGACTGTGATTATCCAAAATCTGGTACTGATTGAACCACTGAAAGAAGTGTTTAATATATGTAAAATTTTTATGATTGCCTTGCTGGAATTTGTCTGTGTTAATGAAATATTTAGATGAACCTCTTGCCCTTATTTTGCAATGTGTTCAGACCGAGCTGTTGACCAGCTGAATGCAAGCTGGTTACCCTGGCCTTTAGCAGTATTTCAGAGAACAAATGCCCTCAAGTCTGTGTTCAGAGCCAAGCACTGTTGAGCAAGGTAAGAGGATCCAGCTCCAAATTACTTCTGCCACACGTGGCATAAAATAAAAACGAAGAGGTTGGAAATAGGCAAATTCCAATTTCCCTCCCATAAAAGGAAAAACCGGAGCAGGGGACAAACAAAATCAAGGTTAATGATTAATGGGCAAAGAATTTCTTGCAAAGCATTGCTAATTCTTTTCTTTTCCCATCTCTTGGCAGAATTTAGCAGAACTCTCATTCAAAGAAACAAAAATGAGAAGTTTGCAACTTTCATTTTTATTGCTTTCTTGTATCATCATCTCAGCAAATACATATGAAGGAAAGAAAAAAGGTAATATACTATTAAATATAAATACTGATCATTAACTTTTAAAAATGTTTGTGCTATAAAAATTTAGTAGTATTGACTGTCTGGTCATTAGGATGTTGGGTTTGGGTGCTGTGTTCCCTAAAATA
This sequence comes from Passer domesticus, assembly GCF_036417665.1. NCBI lineage: Eukaryota > Metazoa > Chordata > Aves > Passeriformes > Passeridae > Passer > Passer domesticus. The sequence continues at coordinate 6,755,027 of NC_087487.1, read as the reverse complement.
TGGCATTTATACCTGTCTGTATTTATTGGAAAATGTAGTTGCTCATAATTACCACAAATATATCCCAGGGGGAACCCATACATGTTGAGGCAACAGAATTAAGGTAATCTGACCTTTAACAAAGCTTCTGATTAAGATCATGTTAAAATGTATTAATTTGAAAATATTCACTGAATTGATAATGTTATAATCTTCTTGGCTGGAATTATTCTGTGTGACAGATTTAGACTCCTACTACGAATCAAAATTTCCAGCTACCTGACACTGTTTAAGCTTTCATTTGCTGAGTTGCCTAATGCAGTCTGCCTTTCATCTCAAGTGGATGAATATCTTTGAGTGGAAGAGATATATCTGCAGTAGGTTTTGTTGAGCAGTCCTGGGAAAGGTCTTTACCCCTGGCATGGTCACACAACCATTTCCTACGCATTTGTGACGCTGGCGTTCTGTCAGTATCTGTGTGACTGTTGAGCAAGACAGGACACCAAACAACTGCATTTCTTAAAACCTCCCTGATGTGATTGATAAAGATAATGCCATGTTTGGCCTCATTATTGATGTATACAAAGCAAGCATTAGTCTTCCTTCTTATCTAACTGCATTTCTAATACTCTAAGTCTGGAGGGGATAAACAAAGTTTTCTCCTTGGTTGGAAATAAATCAAGATATGCACATTCACAGAAGTATGGCCCCTTACATCAGCTGTGCTTTGTATTTTGTTAATTTATATTAACAGCTTTAGAAAACATTTGCTACACAAATGCTTTATATGCAATAGTCATTGTGATTGCAATCTACAGGAGGCAGGACCACCCTTCTGTGAGACTGCACATTAAATTTCCCCTTGGGTTTAACTTTGAGCAATATAAACTCCCTTAATTAAAACACTGTGAGAAACTTCAATTAATGCCACAACTTGGACTGGTTCACCAGACAGGCCTGCACATCCTTCATAGTCACTGAACCTAAGAAAGCTATTTAGAAAAGTTGACCAATTCTGTATTTTTGAGAGAACCTAAAATAAGAGCACTAACTTTAGTTTGAGGCTTCTCCCATCATCTTTGCTAAGGTCTATTCAGATTCCACTGTGTGGTCAAAGTTTAGTTCCCCAGAGATACACATGGCAGAGAGATGAAGTCACTGTCCCCCCGTTCTTTCACAGTCACAGGTCCTGCCTCATGCAGCTCACATTCTGCCACCCCACGACCTGTGGCACCATTTATAGCAAGGTCAGTCCCTTCACTCTCTCCATCCCCTTTCCCCTCATGACCTAGGACTCCTGTATCATGGACTTCTCTTGTTTGCTCATTGTTTCTGCAGTTTAAAACCTTACTCGAGGGCCACAAACAACAGGTCACATGTCATATTGGCACTAGCAGATATGCCCAACTCATAGTATGCTGAGGCAAGAGACTGATTTCAGAAACAGAGAAGGTCTATTTCTAAAAATGCAAAAAAATTTACTGTATTTTCTTCCAGTTGCAGCTCACAGCCTAACTAGATCTGCTACAGGGGGTAGTTACCAGGCTAAAGACTCTGGTATTTCATTATGTTGAACTAAGACCCTCATCTCTTGTCACTTTTAAATCAGTCCAATTCCAAGTCCAACTGTCTATTTGCATTAATGAATATTTCTGCATCTTTCACTCCCTTGGTAGCCTACTCCAATCCAACCTCAGCCACACCAGCCTTGGCCAGAACATCATTTAATTCCCAGTTCTCAAAACCTTGCCTTATTTCTGCAACCATTTGACTTGTCAGCCAGGCTGTGCTAGTTCTTTGAGTGCTGGCTGTACCTGGTAACCTCGGGGAATCATTTTCCTTATTTCACTTCTGGTGAGGCAGATTCTTTTGCCACAATGGCAGACGCACATGACAGTAAGGCATCACCTCACACCAAGGAAGGGAGCAAAGCTTTCAGCTCTGCATAAGAGGCCTTTTAATGCTGTCAGGTGGAGACAGCTTTCCATGAGCATTGAATCTATTTTACCTGGATATCCCTCTACCTTGGAGCTCACTCGTTCTTGTTTCAGCAGGAACTGCAGCATAGAACAGCACAACTATCAGGAGTGCAAAGCCTCCTCAGGGATGAGTGCCTGGCACATAATTCTAGCACAAGCAATTACCTGTGAAAGAGCAGTCTCTAAAAGAACAATCACTGTGTAAAAGTCCTACTCATTCATTTGTATCCAGAAAATAAACAACTCTTCCATTTTTTTTTCTGTACCATTGTATCCACCTACACAGTAAAAGAAATCACATTACAAAATCAGAACTTACAGGAATTAGACTGCAGCAGGTAAATCAATTTAGATGAGTGTTTGTAGATATTTTTGATCAAGTTAGGTACAAAAATATATATTGTAGGTTCTTATTTTATACTTAATTATGTAGAATAAGATGGAGTGCATTACCAAGCAAAAACAACACCAAATTTAAAACACACACAGGGTTATTCTTAAAAAAACCACAGAGGGTTTCTGAAATGCCATGGTTTTCTTGTACATTTATATAGCAGGAAAGAAGTTTGGCATTTTTGGCAAAGGTTCATTATCTAAAAGCAGAATCCCAGAATGAGAAATAATCACCTAAAAATAACATCCCTGAAACAGAGCCAAGATGATTCTTTCTACAAGTATGTGAAAAATACATAAGCCCTTATTTATTTTGATTCTTCTCCTGTAAACATAAAAGTAGGTGGGAATATTTTCCATTATTCCAGTTCCTTGTGCAGAGCAGAGTTAGACAGTAGCTGACATGAAAATGCATTGCTGTTGAGCTAGCACTTCTTACTTGACAGCCTCACAGCTGGCAGAAGAGCTGCACTTCTTTTTCCCCAAAGAGAAGGTAACATCTCAGCTATCATCCAATTCTGCTATGTTTTAAGTACTGCAGTGCTATCATCACCTCAGTATTACACACAGGCCATAGGAATAGAGTATACAAAAATCTGAATAGCTGTTATGTTTTCTTCATTCCCCAAATGGATTACAGATGCAAGAGATGTTTGGTATAGTAAATATATATCAAAGTCTGTATAAAATTTCTCAACAAAATGCAGCGTGTGGGGTATACCCTCTCAGATCCAGAAAACTACCAAAATAATAATTTCTACCTCTTATAGCGGAAAAACTATTAGAAACACAAAAAGCATATTAAATTCCAAAAGCCATTTAAACTGTAGAGATAGAGAACTAAAGTGAGCCCATAGAAACAAGTCTAAAAACCATTAGTATTTCTTATTTACTTCAATGGACTTATTGATCACCGCTGAAGTTTAAATTCACATCACTTCTAGTTATATCACTTAAAGAAGAATTCAGGAGCTAAATTTTGTGACATACAAAAATAATGGTTCAAGAAGTCCCGGAATTTGAAAGTTCAGATACCAATTACACTAATGATCCATGTTATGATGTTCTCAGGAAAATTTTGCAAAACTATTTGCTGCCATTTTCTGACTGGGTGGGTTTAAAATTTGCATTGCTCCCACGAGTCTTAGAATTCTACCAAAATCTCTATGATCTAAACCAGTTATTTTTCCTTTTGTCATCTGGAAAAATCTATGACTATAATTTCAGACATAAATTTTCACTACAGGATGCAAAATATAATTATAGTTTAACTAACAGAAGGCCCTTTGCTTTTCCATGAAAAGAGACAATAACAGGAACCCAAGTGACAAAGGAACTATCCATGCACAAAACAACTTTCAATATTTCTACTAAAGCAAGTGACTGAACATTTAATGAGGAGCTTAAATTCACCAATGGATTGCAATTTGTATGACTGGAGCATTACATTCTTCTGACTAGTGCTTGCATATGACACTAGAAAAACTTGAACATACAGAACAGCTCTTGGTAATGTGGCACTGCAACCAAACTGCTTAACTGATTGTCTTCCTTTTCTCAAACTAGAGAAGGCTAGAACTGGTTTTAAATACAAATACATCGTTTCAAAGGAAAATAAGTATCAATAAAAACATACTGCATTAAGCACTGGGATCCTCAGCACAAGGAAAATGTGGAGTGTCAGAGTGAGTCCAGAGGTCACAAAGATGATCAGAGGGCTGGAGCACCTCTCCTGTGAAGTCAGGCTGAGAGAGTTGGGGTTGTTCAGCCTGGAGAGAGCCCAAGGGAGATTTCATTGTAGCCTTTCAGCACCTTAAGAGGGCTTGTAAAATGGAGGGAGAGGAATTTTTTACATGGGCAAATAGTGATAGGACAAGGGGCAGTGTCTTAAACTGAAAGAGGGTACTTTTACATTAGGCAGTGGGAATAAATTCTTAGAGCGTGCTAAGGCACTGGAACATGTTTATTTGAGTTGATCCTTGGAAGAGTTCAAGACCAGGTTGGACGGGGCCCTGAGCAGCCTGACCTGTGAGGGCCATCCCTGACCATGGCAAGAGGGCTGGAACTAGACAATCTTTAAGCTCCCTTCCAACTCCAACCATTCTATGACTCAGTATTAAAGAGAGCATTTTTCTTTTCTTCTTATTTTGTGGTTCACTCTAGGTTTATATTACACATTTTCTTTTAGAAAACCTAGTTATGCCAAGTCTGTGTGAACGTCAGGGTTATTAATAGGGTTGCATCAACAGCAGTGCAATAGTGATGATGTAAGTCCTACCACCATATGGTCCCCTTGAGTGGCCTTAGCACAGTGACCTTTTTCCTATGTTAGATGGAGCTAAGATTCTGTTTGCTGAAGCTGAGTTGGACTCCTTACACAGCTTGGCAGCAGGGGGATGGGCCAGCAGCCACTTCCAAGCAGCATGATTAAGATTTCCTGGCAACATGAGCAATAACTGGCAAAAGAGACAGAAGGGACCATCTATCTGCACATGCCAAGAGTGGGTGATGAAGTTCACTGCTTTGGCCATAGGCCAAATGTGAATTATGACTCTTGCAAAAAATTGTTTAATGCCTGTGCTCCAAGTTCAAATGACCTCTTTCACACTTCGTAGCCTTTCTTCTAGAAAAATATACTGATTTTAAAGTTATATTACTATGATACCTTTCTTGTTTGTTCCTTTCAATATTTAAAAAATTGCTACAGTTGCTAATATCCTCAGAAAGCATTTAACTGCATAGGATTGCACACCCTTCCACATACCCATTATAATCAGCCAACAAAAGCTTTTGATGGTGCTAAAATGCTTCTAAAACAAGATGGTTGCACAAACAGGAGTTGTTGGCTAAAATTACAGAAATTCTCTGGTTTGCTTGCCCAGTCTAGTAAAATCTTTTGAATCTTTTATCAATAATACTGTTTATATTTGGGTTCCTATTTGGCCTCCAGAATTCCTGGTGTTGCTCCAAGTGCAACAAATGACAAGAAAGGAGATGTAGAAATATCGAATATGAGGAAACAAGGTGTTTATACATATAATGCTCTCCGGAATTAAACCAGCGTGTCCAATCTGAAAACCCAAATTTTATGAGACAAACCTTTAAACTTCTGCTGTTTTGAAGTATTTGATGTGAAAAACATTCTCTAAATTTGTAGATTGCTTACAGAGGGAGGCACTGAACCATGGAGGAGATGATGACAGAGCAGGTCCAAGGACAAAAATAAAAACATACACATATGTTTGATTTGGCTTGGTGTCTGGAATTGACAAACTGCCCTAAAATTCTGCTACACTGGCATGTTCTTCTATATCTTAATGCTACATTGTAAACTATTAGATAGAAACAATGCTGAGAGGAAATTTTTCATTTTAAAATCTATTCTATATTAGATCACTTGTGCTCTACTTTATGCATCTCAGGCTCAGAGTAGTCTATAGTGTCAGAGTGAAGAATTTACTTACTCTTTCAAGCACCACTCTTCTCCCTTTCAGCAGCATTAGGTCATAAGGGATGTTGGAGGACCTCAATTAAGGTTTAACTCCATGTTTGCCAACCAGCATTTCCAAAAGTCACTCAAATTAGAGATTCTGTCAAATTGGGGTGGCAGTGCTGTGTATGTGTTTCGTAGTTGTACTAATATATATGTACACACTATCAAAATACATTCTAATTTATTTACCAGGCAAATCACTGTATAATTAATATACTGTCCAGGTAATTATCATGTCTTGAGACTAAAACTTGTCCAGAACCCATCTTAGACTGGAATTCTATGAGTTGTTATAAAAATACAAATAATGAAATTATGTGGACTTTTTTTACAAAAAAAAGTGTTAGAAAATGATATACATACTGAAGAGGCTAGTGTTTTGGTTTCTTATATTTCCATTTAAATTTTTTTTGTGTGTTTTGGTGAAATAGTACTGCTAGTTTTTCATATTTATGTCAGTTGTACTTTTGACTTAGGATGACAGTACAAATGCCTTCAAGGTTTGCTTTTTAGGGTTTGACACTAGGAAGGGAAGGGACATGGAAAAAGCTCAGATTTTCTTTTTGAGGAGGAAATGTTTGGGCAGCATTTTTTCATTATTAAAAAATATTTCAAGTGGTATTATCTAGGTAATGCTTTCACTAGAGAGCTTACAATCTTCAAAAAACTGTTTTAACAGTTTAATTATTTGTAAGAATCTTGGATACTATTTAAAACCCTTATTATTTTCAGAAAGACATGAAAGCTACTGCATTTCAGAAACTGATTACTATTTACTGAAGCAGAATATTACTTTCAGTGCCTGAAACATGAGGAAGAAATGACAATATGAATTAGCAGTGCTCTTAGGACACAAGGACATGACTTAACCTCCAGTATATCGTGCCAAATACATCTCTGTAAACTATTCATCTTTCTTACTGAACTACATTACATAAAAATGGCCCAAAACCTTCTAGAGGTATTGAATCAAGTCCTTAGTATCCACTTGAACTCCCTTTTAATGTCTCATCTTATACTCCAGTCCCTATTAATGCTTCAATACCACTTTTCTGGGAGTCACTAGAGCCAGCACCTTAATGACCTTTCAAATATCTGAACAATTTCTGAACTGATCCTGACTAAAATAGCTTGTCTATGACAACATATAAATTGCCACCTACACCACAGTGCTTAGCTAAACTACAAGGAAACCTGACAGCCCTAATTGTATTTAATGTGTTTATGCAAACGAGAGTAAGCAGGATGAAGCATGACCCAGAGCAGAGGTTCACCCTCAAGAAGACTTTCACAGACTATATCTGTGCAGGATTCCCCAAATCTGCTTTTCAAGTTAAGGACCAGCTGCAACCAGGAGACAATTAGTCTTCTCTGAACACTTGAAAGTAACCCCAAAGCAGTTTCTGTATATTTTCAAGAAAGAGAGCAAATGGAGGGAACTGTGACTGGATTAAAGTTAATTCTCTGCCCTGCTCTACTGTCAGTACAGAAATGAGCAGAGTGGACTGTAGAATTAGAGTCTAGACCTAAAAGGAAGAAAGAAGGGAATGGAGAATACTCAAATATAAAAAACACAGCTACCAGCACAAAGCATTAGTGAGTGGATCTCTGCAGCATTAGAAACTACACAGAAAGCCAGCTGGCACATCATCTGAAAATCTACTGTGGTCTCTATCCATCATGCTTACCTTCTGCTTACCCAGGAATAGAAAGTAGAGCTTGTTCTTTTAATTGGGAACAGGTTTTTTGTAAGGAAGACCATAAATCATTGTTTTCTTAGTAGATGACATCAAATGGTCATGAAAGCTGAGGTACTAATGAGGTGTTTTGACCAGAAATCCCAATAAAGCTCTGAAAAGGTTCCCACACTACACATTTCAGTGAGCAGTACTGAAGTTACTCTCCTGGTTTTCATTCCCACTGCAATGCAATTCAGTCATCTCTCCTCCAGCTGGGCAGTGAGTGCCTCGCTATGCCCAGGCTCCACGGCTGTGCTCTGCCATGGAACAGTGACAGCAGCTGGCCTTCACCACCAAGACAATTCCCCTGATCCAGCTGACCTGTACTTACTGCTCTCTGGGCCACACCAAGGTAGGAGAGAAAAAAGAAACCCTGAAAGCATCCTCTAGGCAACAGCATTTCAAACACAGTGAAATACACAGAGAATGCATGCTAAGCATGAGATTTTGCTTACTATGGTTCTGCCTCCATTCTCAGAGCACTGTGAGGTTTCCACATGTTTCTTGGGGCACAGAAGCCTTCAGAATTCATTCTTTCCAAAAACTTAATGTGCCTTTCTCTCTCTGTCAGAACTCCACACGGTTTCCTGGAGAGGGAGTTCAGCCTGATCCTGATGTATACCATTAAATAGTCTCTTCTCACATGCTCTGTGACAACAATGTGATCTTTTACTTTAATATGTTAATTTAAAGGAACTGCAACTTTTGTAAGAAACTTCAGCCAAGAAATGTGTCCCTCAGAACCTTCTGGCTTGGTAGTGTCAGTGTCATCCTAAAGAATGCAATGGAGATTTGGACCTAGAGCAAATTTACAGACTTTGATCCAGCTCCCAGAGGAGACACTTGTGCTGCTTACTATTTTAATCTCCCTAAATCAGCTCACAGGAAGTGGCAAGGGGAAGGGCAGCTGAATACACTGTGTTCTATCTGAAATTTCAGGTAGCAGAAATTAGCACAACCACCACTGAGATTCTTAGAGAATAAAAATAAAAGCAGGAGTATGATGTACTATTCCATCTGAGAGGAATTTTTGCACATCCCTTCTCCCAAACCCATCTCTGGAATTGTAGTAAATTCATAGGATTTAGGCTTTGGATTAGAATTTCTGTTATGATCCCATGCCCCTTTCTATCTTTCTATTCTAGGTTATGAAGATTGTGTATATTCATTTAAAATGTTCTACTTTACAGAACATTAAGTGCTAGTCAATTAATTCCACTGATGATAACTGCTTGGCCTTAAGATGTCTCTTGCTATTCATTTCAATAAAATGTTACTCCCCTGAATACCATGAAAGAGCTGATATTTATGGGCCTACCAAAAATATTTAAATTACCAGTTATTTTCCATCTGAAGTATCAATGCTAGTTTCTAAACTGGCTTTAGAAAAAAAATATCACTTTGGATACTTTGAATATGATAATCCTGATGTGCAGGAGGAAACCAAATTCTCAGACATCTGCTCAGGGCCTGGGTACTCTGAGTTGAGAAGGATTTCTCACAGTACAGGATCATAGCAACACTTAGCACCCTGCAAACCCAGCACTTCATTCCTTCTGATCTCCCTTTCAGACATTCTGGACCAAGACCAGAGCAATCCAAACAGATTAATCTTGTGTCTATAACAAGTGATTGAACGATCTTTTACAGCTCCTCTGTAATCCACTTTGTCACAATTTGGCTACTGGCTACCTGTGTTTCTGTTTTTCAAAGTCAACACAGCCACACAACTAAACTGTTGTACTACAGAACACTCTGGATCCCCAGGATCTCCAGATGGAAGGCTGCCTGTTTCACATATCTCTTCATTTCATTAAAATGTAGTAGCTTTCCCCACAGACCTTCTGTGAGCTGACACTGCCTGGGTGTTTCCACACTGGTTGTATATTGCACTCTCTGGGATGGTGTGGGTAGTTGGAAAATGTAGTAAACCACTATTTTCCCTCTTGCTGTGCAGCAAGTTAGTCCCTCAATACACATCTGCGTTCCTGATTAAGCTTAATTGACTGTAATAAGGCAATCAAACGTGAATATTCTTTGCTCTTTGATTTCTAGGATACTCTTTAACAGTGATGAAAATGAGACTAAAGAGATTCTGTACCTTTGCAGCTCTGGGGAAAAGCAAGGCCTCAAATACTTGACTTTTTGTGCTTTGTACTTCACTAGTGTCCAGTGATGGCAGACATCTTAACGTAAAGGGAAGGGCTGGAGTTCATGGCCCTCGTGGTGACATGAACAGTTTCAGCAGCCCTTCCCTCTGGCCACTGCTGCCCAGGGTTCCCTCCCCACTGTGCCAGCACAGCTCCCTGCAGCCACACAGTGATTCACAGTTCCTCTTGGAGCCAGTCAGCTTGGAACCTGATCCAGCTAAAAAACAAGCCTATTTTTTCTTGGTCATCCTACTTTTTAGCTGGATAAGCTCCCTGATCTTGTTCACTCTGCAGCTAAGGGACCAGTTGTGCTGGGGCAGTGATGGGACTGCAGGAGGTCAGGAGTGGGTGGGTGGCAGCAGGGTAGGGAAGAAGTCTGCTTAGAGTTGCTTGGGCAGCACTGAAGCCAAATGTCTAGTTAGGAACAAAACACCGAGTCACATTTTTTTAACTTCAAATTTTTATCCTCAATTTAAAAAAGAAATAAATCTGCTGCCTTACCAGTGTTTCCATCATCCAATTAAGCCTCTATCTGTATTTTAAAAACCCTTTCCTCAAATTTGACTGATTTTCAAAAATAACTTAAGCAAAAGGAAGAAAAGTCAGAAAAACCCCTAATTTATCATTCCACCTCATAAAGTAATTCATTTTTCTGGCTAGCATTAATAAAATTTATATTAGAAAGGTCTAGGGCAATATCCCTGAATATACAATTGTTTTCTGCACCATCAGCAACCTATTATCCAGATGAAATAAAAATTTCATACTTCGGAGGTTTTTGTGCACTTGCTCAAATTACTGCTTTCATTTTTCCTCAGACCCTCCATACATATTTCAGCAGAGTAACCACAGAAAAAGTACCAAAATTAGAGAGATAAGGTTTAGTTTTGACTAATCCAATTCCTAATCTAATGCTTTTCTATTACTATCTCTAGTTTTAATAAGGCTATTTAGACTACAAGAGAAATCCCTTTAATAATGGAATTCTGGTGTAGTATTTTTGGGAGGTCTCTTTGCCTTTTTTCCTCTTGATTCCCCAACACCAACCGCTTCTTTTTCATTCACACACAAGCACTCACTTGGTAATTTTGTGTGATCACTAAACACAGAAACATGTAGGCATGAGTGTCCCTAATCAGACACACACAGAAACAAAATCTGTCCTTCAAGGACAGGGCAATTTCTGTCAGGCATTTTAAAGCCAAGGCAGGTCATTGAAGTTATTATTAGCACTAATTAGCACTCCCACAAGCTGCTGAATTCTTCACCTGCAGCCAAAGGGCACTCAATATGGTGCACAATTTGCTCTCATCTTTGAAAGAATCAGAGGAATTGCTCCTCTTTAGAAACACGAGACTGCTCTATTGCATGTGAATAGTCCTTTGATAAAACTGCATCTGATCCATGTACCAAATTATCTACAGAAGCAGAGATATGACAAAACTGTTCCAAAACAAAGGAATTCTACAAATGTCTAAACAGACTCTTAGTCAGAAAAGGAAGACATCTGGTCTTACTTAATGTAGTGATGCTATATTTTACCTTTCTACCAGGTTACAGACAATGCATACCCCACTCAGTCACAGTGCTGTTCTTTAAATGTAGTGTTTTATATAAAAAGACTTTGAAGACAAGTCTGTATGAAAACTGAATTTTTGCCCTTGTGAGCAGCCTCCCTTGAGAATGAGAGAGATCTGAACTGAATCACTGAGCTCCAAATAAAACACTGATCCTAATTGAGACAGTGGCTAAGAAGTGATGAAAGCCCAGTGAACCATCACTTTTGTATGTTAGGCACATTTCTAACAGTGTGTCATAACAGGGAAGCCTGGCAATAGCTCTCATTAGTCAAAAGCACTGCTTCAGAGCAGTTGCAGGATGTATTTGAAAGAGGGGAGAAAGAAATGTGTTAAAATCAGCTATTTTAGGTCTATGATATAACTGCCAGTATGACCTTTAGAGATAATTTTTCTACAAAGAGTAAGCAAAATTGTAGCAGGAGTCAAAAGAATAACATATCATTCAAAATAAAACTAGCAAATATTTATTATAGAACTTGCTATGTGGGAGCAGGCACCTAAAGGATTCACCTCCAAAAGCTAGGCACTGTCCTCTCTGTGGCAAGAAGTTGCAAACAACTGGAAGCCTCAAAAGACAATAGGCAAGATGTGTTTCAAGCTACCAACCTTTTCAAAATGAAAAGCACAGAGTGAGAAACACAGAATAAACACTGCTTTAAAAAAATCCAAGGCCCAGCTCAGTGCAGACAGCCACGTGGCAGCCCTTCAGTAGCTGGACATGGAAGCCACCAGCTGAAAGCTGACAATGTCACCCAAACTGGGGCTGCCTGTGTCACTCTGAGCTGTGTTCAAGTTTGTGTCTGTCACAGAGGCTGCAGCTTCCCCACCAGCTCCACTTGGCAATGCACTCTCCCACATTTTCATACAGCCAAATGTCAGCTCACAGAGTGGGAATAAGGCCCTGGGATATGCATCAGTTCCTCCCACATGACACCACACATCAGCTTTGTGGCTGCACTGGTCAGCCAGGCCCTTTGGTTTTTATGCCATCCTTAAAGTAGCACTCACTATTTTAACAAACAACTGCACAATTCTGAAACACCAGTAACATCAATGGTCACAATTTTAGCATGATCACTATGGTTACCTCTGCTTTCAGTTAGACACCAAAAAACCCCCTGAGCCTCTAGCTACTTTGAGAGTATTCAGTGTGACAACTGGAATCCTTCTTTTTAGCCTCCTTGTCCCATTCTCTAATAACTTTCTTTGTCACACTAAAGACAGTAATGCATTTCCTCTAAAACTAATAGACAAGTAGCATCAAAATTCTGGCCTGCACTCGCTCAGTGATAGTACCATTATGAAGATGAACTGAGGTCACTGCTTTTTTATTTGTCTTGAAAAGGAAGTGCCACAAACTGAGACATGATGCTGACAACAGAGTATCAGAGTATATTTTTTCATCATTTTCAACAATGAACATTTGTAGTGTTTTCATTATTTAGACACTTGATTTCCTGACTCCAGGGCACAGCTAACAAGGTGTATTTTTGGGAATGTATAAACGACGTGATCTATTTATTTCAGTATCGTGCCAGCAGCTGAAGGGTAAAATAATTGCCTGGACATGCACTGAGTAGTTTCATTCTGTGAACTAATTAGGATAATGGGAATTCTGGAACTAAGTCTCTGAACATCTGAGTAAAATCAAGCCTTTTAAACATTATGACAGAAATGAATGTCAAATGTACCAGGACCACTTTACCTCACAGAGACAAACCTCTCTACAGAAACAAGCACTATTGACTCACAGTTAACTCTCAGAAAGGAAAAGAGAATAATTTTCTAACTCATTGTGATGATTCTAACCCAGTTGGCTCATTGACAAATCATTTATAAGGTACAAAGTCAAGTAAAGGTTGCTGAGCACTGACAGTATCCCAGGGTCCTGGGATGCCTTGGATATCCATGTAGAGATTCTGTTTACCAAATAAACAGGAGCTGGATACATTCAAAGAATGAGGACAGTGCTTATTTTAGGAGACATTAAATATATTTTTCAGCCTGTTTCGACCAAAAAAAGTTGTTCAAAATTAGAGAATTGAAAACAAAAGATCTGTTTGTTGTTGTGACATAAGGGATTGTGATTCTGGTATCTCAGGACTAGAAGGCGTATGTACCACCCTGCTCACTGAAGAACTTTAAAAGTGAAATAATCAAATGTACAATGCATATTTATAAGCAGCCAAACTCAGCTAAGTTGTGCATGAGCATTGGTGTTTTGCTCTCAATTTCACTTAATAAGGATTATTCACTCAAAATCACTTCCACTAAATTGAGAGCCACGTGTTGCTGTTGTATATCTGAACTTTTCCCATACCTTTTAGCACATATCAGTTCAAGGGTTTAAGACATTGAATATACCTTAGTACAACTGCTGTCATCTCAGAGGAGGAATGTGGCCCTATAAGACTCTGCTTTGGCACACTTTGCTGTTGGCCAGTACATCTCCTGGTGACCTGGAGGGTCAGCATAGTAAAAGCAATGGTAAAAACCAGGACGTTATAAATTACATAGGAAACAACCAATTAAAGAACTTCAGACTTTGCTTTTCATATTTAATCTCTAATGTCAGGATGTATAAACAGCTTGTCTTCATCACCTATGCAAAATTGAGGAAAATAATGCTGAGATAGTCATGTGTAAAATAATGCTTTAAATTCTCTCTCCTATATAAGAAGAATATAATCTTAACTGCTCTTAGTGACATTTTCTGTTAAAAAATCAGTTCTCTCTTTTCATCAGCATTGACACATACTGTAATCTACTGTGCATCAGTTACATATGAGCCACCACACAAAGAAATGACACTGATCATTAGCCACTCATCATGAAACAAGATGGTGAGCAGGATTCTAAAAGGCAAGAATTGTTTGCAGTTTCCATGATTACTAAAATCAAATGTTCCAATTCCTCACTTTTCAAACCAGGAGCAGGTCTGAGCAGTGAGACATTTGGAGTTAAACACCAAGGTGAGCCCAGAGGCCTCTGGGGCAGGAGAGTGCGGGGAACCACTCTGGACTGGTTCTGCTCTCGTGCTGGGGATGAGGATTCATGGGAAGCTGGAGCTCATCAGCTGCACTCCAAAAGCACAGGCTTTGGTGTGGATTAGCTATAAGGAGGCTGCTTTGTGTGCCCAGATCACTCCCCAGTACAAACCAAGGCATGGGGAGATGGGGGGCTGCTTTCAAGTGCACTCCTGGAGAGTTCACTCATCCTGGTGTGCACAAAAACCTTTCGTAGCTGCATCTCACTTGTACTTCCATTTGAGCAAAATGCCTCTGTTCTCCTCTCATAACACAGACAAACTGTTTGCCCAGGCACTTGCTCTTTTCATCTAATTGGCTTGAGAACATAAGAATAGGCTTATCTTTCCAATTATGAGGAATTAGTAAATCATGAGTCTTGAAATGGAAATTGAAATAATGTAATTAAATTCAGATAACTTTATTTCCAGATATATTTTCATTCAAAAGCAACTTTAAAAGGTCTCATCACTAAGATGAATGGCTAACAGCCAGGCTGAGCAGGACTTTCATTTTTAAAAGGATGATATGTCAAATCTACATAATTTTGTTGGTTTTTAAAATGTTTTTTACAATGTCTAAAATTTTACACTGTGGCTGAAACCTATAACAAGCAGCAAGTAATTGGATACAATACAGTTACATAGCACTGTGAGATTTTCTGAGAAACTATCAATAACAGAAAAAACTTTTTTTTTTCCTGACAATTATTTGTACAGCTTGTTTCCTTTCTTTCCCTTGATGGTACGTCTGGGAAATTTTTTTATAAAGACTCCCCTCCATCTCCTTGAAGGTAAATTTTTGTTTGTGTAAATGTAGCAGAGCTCTCACAAAACTCAATGGTTTCACAGCAACTCCCTCTCTTTGCTACTCCTTGTTCCCACAGCAGGCACAGCTCCCACTGCAGCCTGCACTGCAAAACCTTCCTCCTCTGAGCCACAAACCAGCCAACAGATCCCTGGGAGCCACCCCCACTGATGGATGCACTTTTCTTTCCAGGGAGGCTACTTATGATACTTCTGATGTAAAAAAACCACCACCACAAAAAAACAACAACAAAAAGGAGGGGGGAGGAGACAAAAGCTCATTAATAATGAGATCCCTTGATTGCTGCTGCAGCCAGCTCTGCGCCTGCCTCCTGCCACACAGGCTCTCTCCTTTCATTGCCTTTCATTGCAGGGCTGGAGAACACCTGGTGCCAGAGAAAGAATGAGACAAAGTCTCCACACTGAAGGTTTAGGCTCCTTTAAAATAACTTTGAAACGTGGCTGTATCCATAAAAATCTATCTTCGATTTTTTTTATCATGAGCTCAATTCTTCTCAAATCTATTTATAAATTCCTTCATCTTATGCACACTGAGTATCTTGCTAACAACATTTTATTTTTAGAAGATTCCTTTGCCTGACAATTTTGCAGACTCTACTCAACCAGCCTCCTGATAAATTCAAATTAAAAACTTGATAATTAAATACAGATAAGTATTTCATCCTGTCATAATGGCTGTCTGGAACATCAGAAGCTGTTACAAAGAGAATGGTTTGCCTCCAGAGCAAAAAAAACCCCAAAAAACATACCAAGCCTGAGTTCAAGAAGCATTTGTACAGTGCTCTCAGGCACATGGTGGGATTCTTGGAGGGCCTGAGCAGGGCCAGAAGTTGGACTCAATGATCCTGGGTCCCTTCCAACTCAGCATATTCTGTGATTCTACCAAGCTTGTCTGCTTTAATTAATCTGTTGCAAGACCACTTTTAGAGGAAGGCCCAGCCACCTAGGCAAATTTTAGGCATCCTCCATAAGGTTTGGTGTTTGAAGAGATGTTTATTCTCTCATTTTGCAGTAACATTGACTGAGATTTCAGCTCGCTCTCTCTTCTTGGCCAAAGTGTTGTTTTGCCCTCCACCACAGAGACTACGGTCCTCAGCTAACAGTTCCTGTGCTGTGGGACAAATTGCTCTGTGTACTAATACATTTTATCCACAATTTTTAGGATTTGCAGTTAGATTAAAAGAAAAGCAGAACAATACAAATAGAGACTTGTCCAAACAAAGTCCTTATCAGAGATCTTATCAGATAAGTCACTTAGAAATATGAAGTCTGGAGACAGAGACAAACTTTTTCTCCACAAGATACTCTGCCCTCCTTTTCAGTACAGTCTGCACAGTCCTACTGAAAGTGAACTTTATATTCAAGCTGGCAAAAGGTCAGCTATTGTGTCCTCTCTGAATACTGCTTTTATCTGACAGGTCTATGATTCAGCAACATCTTTCTTAAATACTCACTTTTAGTATCACATGCACAACCACTACAGCCTCTTGTTCAAATGCATGAGGTTCAGAGAACATGCCCTGGGCACGTCTAGTCCCAAACTAATACAGCAGCAGCAGGATTTAAACTCATAAAGGCTCTTACACATATCTCAAAGCTACATTGACTTTTAATTTCTGCCTCCAGACAGAGCTCTTTCCCAGCTGCAGAGAGCAAAGCACACCAGCAGTTCAGTGCCAAGCTGGTAGGTGTGGGAAGGAAGGAGGCGGCGCAGGATGCTGCTCTAATGGAATCAGTGTTTGCACACCCCCTGCAAATGCAAAGTGTGCCCCATTGTCTGGGCATGTTCCCTGCACGCTGGCCAAAGCCTATCTGCTGACACATCCCCATCCTGCAGAGCCAAGGAGAAGATGAAGGAGGCTGACTCAACTCTAATCTGTTGCCTGGGAGGTTTAGGTTGCCTCAGTGCCAGGGAGCAGCTCTCTGCCCCAGACTGAGATGCCACTGCAGGCTTTGTATGTTTGACAGCCAAACTACACTCAACAGGACAGAGCAGCTCTCTGGCTGAGGGAATAGAGGAATTGGTAGGAATTAGTAGAAGCAGCAGTAGAAGCTGCTGCTGCCCCACACCTTGCCCTTGGCTGTCTCTGCCCTTTGGGATGATTTTGCAGACACACCATGGACCATGCTTTGTGTCCAGAGGAATACACACTCCAAACAGAACTATAGCAAGACTATAACTCAAAAAGTTTTAAGGTTTTATTAATAACCTGTTCAAGAAAAAGAATGAGGAATCTATGAAGATTTTTTCACAGTTTTCCCCATTCAACTTCCATTCCAGACCCAGCTGGGACTGGCCTGGGGACTCTTCTTTATTACAGTAGATAAAAATATGATGAACCAACTTTGGGCTATACTGTTTCCACCTGGACTTCAGAATAGCAGAAATATAAATGGATGATCAGAACTCAACTGGGAACTTTTGACCTAATACAAGGATTGTTTCTCTCAACTTTATGTCAGGGACAAAAGAGATAAGCGAATGTGGACTAGAAGTTTTTCTCATGGTAGATTTATAGTCCTTCTATTCTCCACTTCTCTAAAAAGAAGGAATAATTTAAGTCTATCTAGAATTTGAAGGGAAATATTTAAATTATATTTATTTTCTCTTCCACATGTATTTCAGGCATATATTTTGGATAAATAACATTTTATTATCTATATTTGCCAGGAAAAGATGAGCTCAGACAACACTCTTGGGAATAAATTAATTATTCTGCATATGTAAAGGAAACAGAGACCATTCTGAAATCACTGAATAGACTCTAACAGATAAAGAACAATAAAAACTAAATTTAAAAGTCACACATTTTTGATAAATTCATTGTTACTTCATTTCCACTCGATTCTAGTTGGAACTGCAAACATACTGAAGCACTGTGAGAAATACTGCCCTGCACTTGTGACCTCTCTTAGGATTTCTGGGATGCTTCCAGCATGTTCTGAAGTTCAGTCTGATACACCAGGAAATACACACAAAAATATTTTGATGTGAAAATTGCAGCTCAGTTAAGTGTGGTAGCCAAGCAAAGTTCAGCTGACAAGGGTGGCTGAGGATCTCTCAGGACAGTTTTATAAAATGAACCACTATGACAGAGGTGGTACAAACAACTGAAAATCTTTTATGTTACCCAATTATTCTACTTGTCCTGAAGAGCACTGTCCAGACAGGGTGGCAGCTACAAAACCTGTGTGGAGCAGAGCCTGTCCCCCAAAAATAATCTTATACCAGTGTAAGAGTATTAGGTTTAATAAAAGTTAATAAAAGGTTAATAAAAGCCAAAACATCACTACTTCCATTCCCAAAAAGCCCTTGTCCAGGATTAAGTAAATTGTGAAGCTGCTAACAAAAGAAGCAATAAAGCTGAGAGACTAAGAACTATGCTTGGGACAAAATGAATATCCATTTTAAGGAATAATTCTCCCCATATTCCAACAAATGTAACCCCAAGGGTGGCTACAACACAGAGCACTATTTCAGGTCTGCACAGCACCACAGAAATCAGACTAAGTGCTGCTTAAAGTTAAAATTCAGAATACTTGGAATATCAGCCCTGCCATTACACAGAAGCATAATTACAGCTAATTACCTTAAAGGTTAGGAAAGAACCTGTGCAAAATAAAGCAAGCTCTTTCTTCTGTTAATGGAAGGTTTGGCTAATAGATTTGTCAGGTCCAGGTAGAAGAACATGTATTTATCTTTTAAAAATAACATGCCCTTTATGCGAATCTATAGCAGAAAAATATGGGAGTTATTAAAATCACTGTAGAGGGGTAATAGATGGTTCTAATTCAAAATGAACTGAATAGAGTATGACTTTTGCTGCTTGCAGTGGAAGTTGTTTAGTCTAGGCAGTCTCCCATAAATCTGAACAAAACCCATGACAGTGCTGCAAAACAAAATGAATAAGGAAGGCAACAAAGAGCTTCACTTTCACTTCTAACAACTGAGGCAGCCCCCATGGAAAACATGTAATGTATCTCAGCTGATAGATACATGGCCTGAGAAGCAATAATATACACCAGCTATCAGCACAGTTGCATATGGATTATCTATTATCAGAGAGACATGTTTAAAAAAAAAAAAAAAAAGAAAAGGCAAAACTGAAAGAAAAAACCCAAACCCCACAAGATAACCCAACTGGCCAAAAAAACCCCAAACAACAACAACAACCCCAAAAACCCCAGACCCATCTGACAAAAAGTGAAGTCTAAAATGTCAATTTAATCACTGAATGCAATCACAACAATGTCCCATCAGCAATATTAGACATGATGCCTGGAAAGAGCAGAGGTAGCTGCCCATTGCTGTGAATGACAGCAGCCAAAGTGTGCCCCACATTGAATTTGGTTATAAATTCTCACTTTGTCTGCGTTGTCCAGGTTGCACCTGGAATATTCAAAATAGGGAGGACAATAAATCACAGCACTGAACTAAAATAGGGGTGGAGTGGCGTTGGGGGGGTGTTTTAGCTTTTTTTCTTTGAAGTTCTCTTTAACTTTCCTTTCATCAATTAGCTCAGTATAAACTAGGGTTTTCTTTCCATAATTAAATAATCCTAAACCATCTTCTGGCACTTTCCACTGGCTTGTCACACCCTCAGTGGTAGATTGAAGTTATTGATCTTTCTTTCTTTCTTTCTTTAGGTTAAGGTAAAGTCACTTTAATCACTAAGGGTCTACAGAATAAATAGTTATAGAAATTACCAATTTAGAACTTTTCTAACATTTTGGCAAAAATACAGAAGCATTTTCATTCACATGAAAATAAACAATTTCTCAATTGCTTCTGAGAAATAGTTACATAAAATTCATAGAAAATCATTAATTCTATAAATCTAATAATTCAAATATTCTATCAGTCTGTTTACCATAGCTATAGCTACAAGAAACTCTATTAGGACAAAGTTGGGTTTGTTTTTTTTTTTTAATTTCCATACCAGAGGTAAGTTATTACTTGGAAAAAAGAAAAGAGCAGTAAACTTACCAAGCTAGATCTCATGTCTGCTGTGTCACATGGCCAAACTCACATGCTCAGTCAATACAAAAGGACTCACTGACTGAGATTTCCCTCAGTATCCTCCAAATCTACTGCCCAGTAGCTTCCGTCTAGTAAGAACTATTTCTGTGGCAAATGTCTTTTTTTGCCAGAAATAAATTTTCCAAGTGTCTGATCAAGCAGTAAAAAATTTATTGCTGGCAACATTCTTTCATTTATTTTTTTAAACATTTTACAGATCTTGAACCACAGTTTTGCTTAAATTAAATATACTATAGTAGCTTTTAAGGAGAACAAAACAACACCCATAACTGCCTGGCTAAAAATCATCCTGTGTTCATTTCTTCTCATTACAGAATAGCAAGAAAATAGTTACAGTTATTACAACTGAGGTGCATGATGTGCATCTTTGAGAGGGAAAACTCAGCAGAAGGCAAGAGTCTGATGTGCTGTGCCAGGGAATGTGGATGCACAGACCTTTGCCTCCCTTTTATCATTAATTCCCACATTGTCCCAGATATCAGCATGGAGGCACATTATCCCTCTCCATGGCTATAGGAAGAACAAGAACAGTGAATTGACACAGAATATTTCTGCTGTCATTATTCCCTGTCAGTAAAGCTCAGAATGCAGTTGTTGCACATTTCCTTAACTAAAAATTGTGTGTCCAACTGTCCATGCTGGTTTTACACTTATGAGCCTTTGCTAAACCCAACAAAACTGTTGCCCTCTTGGATTTTCCTGTAGATTGTTTTATCTGCGTTTTTTAACAGAGGAAGGAACAGTTCTCAGGAGAGTCTGAGAACTGGATGGTGAGGACTGTGGCACATGCCCCTTTGTCACAGTGCTGTGGGGTTCATTCAGCAGGATTCACTGGCCTAGCAGCAGCTGCAAGGGAATTTGGGGTTCATTAGTATGCTGGTGATGCTCAGCTTATTTCCTATTTTTTACCAGAAATGTCATTCTCCAGCCAAGATGCAGACATGAACGAGAACAAACTTGGCTGGAGCTGACTCTGCTGTGGACAAAGGCAGTGCTGGCAGCTGGCACTGAACTGTTCACATTATTCCAGATTAAAAAGCAGTATCCACTCTGAGATCACTTCTTTCATCATGCAGACTTTTACTGATGAAGTTAGCAGAGGTGGCGATGAATTTGGTTTGGTTTTTCACTGTCAAGTCATGAAGACATCCAGGGAGACTGCAGAGTCTCCAGCCCTAGAACTTGCTCTGATGACAGGATGGATGTCCCTTGTGCAGCATTACACATGTCCCTGTGCTATATTTAGTTGCTTTGCTATATGACAGGGGAGATTTGAATTGTCTGTCTGGGCATGTGGATTTTCTCAGTCCATATAAACAGCACAATGCAATAGGAGGCTGTATTTTCATAAGCAAATATTAAACACAATGTGTTTTTAAAAATTAGGATCTGATATGAATGTTTACTGGATATTATCAGAGCTTTGAAGGGATGGACCAGAGGGAAAAGGAAATTATGCAATGAACTGGAGAGAGGAGACATGGAAAACAAAATGTTCTGGCAGTGTATAATACATTATCACCTTCTGTGACTTAGCCACACAAACTATGACTATTATAGCTTTGTTTTTATGCAGAAACTTAGCTCTGAGAATTCTAGGTTGAACTCAAATGTAGTGCCAAATAACAAGGCTGATAAATTCACCTACTTGGTGTTCCAGGCATGACATGAACAGGCAAATAATTCTGTTTATCTGTACTGTTTATCTTCTGACTGTACTACCAGGTTGGTCACTAGAGATGAACTAAATGATGGCTTAGAGATGAAAGAAAGCCTTGGGATAATTAGAGAGCTTTCTGTTGTTTAATAAAAGCAAACAATTAGAAATTATTCCTGGGCACAAAAATTTGATAAATTGATATTACTGCTTGCTAGAAGATGACAAAATCCATGGGTTCTGTATATTTATAGCTAATTTCTGTATATTTATACTATAGTGAAAAGATTCTGATATCCAGTAAAAGTGAGTGAGCACCACACACAAGCCAATATACCTGACCTCCATCTAAGTGTAGGGAATGAAGAATAACTATGAGTAAGGCAGTTTTCCAGAAGTTAGCAACTGATTGCATGTGTGTGCCTCAGGCCATGAACAAACATCCTTGGTCAGTCAAGGAATACTGCTGGTAGCACTCCACCCACTTTTATCATTTCCTGACAGCTACCACTTTCATCCAACTCCTGTAGATCAGTTCACATAAACATGCCCAAATTTCTTTCAAGCAATATAAATTAGACTGGTTTAAACAGTTAAAACAGGTGATGTGAGGTAACCTAGCTGATTTTCCTCACAGCAAATGGGCAACATTGGAGCACTGACAACAGAACAGTAAGGGTGGTAATTTCTGGCAGGTGGGAGGTGACAAAAAGCTGGAGGTGGTAACCTCTTTGGTGTACAGATGGATGCAGACAAAGATACCAGTCCTATAATCTAAATACACTCTGAAGCACATTTAAGTTCTTACATACAAAGGAAAGTCTGCATCCAAATAGTTTTGTTTCTATTGTTACAAAAGTTTTTTTAAAAAAGAGAGAAAAAAAGATTTTTTAAACTGAAAAGTGAATTCATATATAGTGAAAAAAGAAGCCTTCTGGAAGAACTCTTTACTGTTTTACACAAGACTACCTCCCATTTTGTGTCTTTAATTCTTTGCATACGAATAGCAGTTCCACTTTCTTTGCATTACAAAATATGACAGATTCTAGATAAAACATGCCAACCAAAGTCAGAAGCATGAGCTATGGTGTTATGTGCACCACCTATGCACAATATGGTAAAGCAGCTTTTGACAAACTTGAGTAGCTAAGAGAACAATGCAGAAAGGTGATCTTTGTGCACTCAGGTTTCCAGCTCCCCAGTTATTGCTGTGTCCCCAAATTCCCAGAGAACCAGAGCTCCAATACTTTGATCTGCAGGGGCACTCAGCTGCTGCTGCACCCTGTGGAGTGTCCCTGCCCACAGAATTACAGGAACAAGCCCACATTTCAGCCTTGTCCCTTGCTACTTGACACCCTTATGTGTCACATCCATACTTTGCACAGGAGGGCTGGAAGAATCTGCCACTCTGACACGGTCCTGGTGCTTTTTGTAGGTTTGCTGTGTTCAGCAAAGGCAGCTGCACACCAAGCAGCAAAACTGGCTATTTGGCTGTTCAGCTGAGCCACTGATCTCTCTTCTGGGCTGGTGCATGTGAGATGGCTGTTTCTGGACTGATAACAAACTGCTCCTTTCCCCCACACTGCATTCACGAGGCTTTTTGGCTGTGCTCTCAAGCACTACAGAGGAATGTCTCATTAGGTTTTCTCAGCCACTTCATAGAATTTTCACATTGTTGCCCAAATACAATTGGTCTGTAACTATTTGGAGAATTTTTAACTTCTGAGGCTACATACTCTATGCTAGGCAAATGAATACAGGGATTATAAAACCAGCTTTCCAGGTACTTTCAAAGATATTTTTCTATTAGCATAAGAAAAGGTAAGAAAAGGTATAAGTGGGCTGTGATATTTTTCCCAGAACAATCTTGAGTAAATTAAAATGTAAATTTTTCTACAATCACTGCTTTTGGATGACAAAGCTTTTGCTTAAGTCTTTAGATGCACCTTGCTTCCATTTGGAGGTTTTGGAAGAATTTGCCTGTACAGTTCTGTGATCTCTTTTCTTATTCCTTATGCTGACTTATGCAGTTTCTGCAGGAGTCTTTTTAGCATGTGAAGCCAACAGCAAACTAACCCAAAAGAAAGAAAGATTCATTTTCACATGTTGGCTGACTGAACTGAATCAAAGTGCAAGAATCATGGCTGAACTGCCCAGCTATAGGGAGTTTGGTCCTCTGAATTTCTCACTATCACCTTCATGGATGTACAACTCCCGGGACCAGGCCTGCCCTGCCTTGGGAGCTGGGGCTCCTCCCTCACCAGCAGAATCTTCACAAGTCTCACGTGCCTACAGAGCAAAGTCTGACAGAGCAGGGCCTGGCAAGGCTGGCTGTCACAACACCCTACGAGAGGCAGCACAGCATCCCTCACAGCAGAGCTCAGCAGGGATCCTCTCCCCTGGAAGCTGCAGTGCCCAGAGCACCCTGAGGAACAGCAGTGTCTCACTGTGAATGCCTCCACTCTGTCCTGTATGCCTCCTCCCACTGGCCTTTGGTACATCCAGGCTCACTTCTTTTTTTTTTAAACTAGCCCCAATAAGTCAGCCAAACACATAAGATTATCTTAATGATGTAAGATTATAAACTTAAAAGTTAACAATATAAACTTAATTTAGAGGAACACATACCTAAAGACCCCAGAAGTGAAATTTAAGGACATGAAAAGGACACAAGTCAGATTGTTAAAAAATTCTGCTAAATCATTTTGATTCTCAGGAGAACAAAACCTGATCCCCTAATCTTGGATGGTTGGTAGTATTTGCCACAATGGGGCTCCTATCCTGAACAAGCTTCTGGGTACAAGTAGAATGCAAATAACTCTTAGTTATTAGATTTAGGGGAATTACTCTGCTGAACTAATATGTACATAACATGAATTATTTATATGAGTCCAGAAAGTCCTGTTAAATGAATAGCTTAAAACACAAGAAGAATATAGATAGGCTCAATCTACAAATTAACATTTAGGAAGAACAAAGTAGCATAAACACATCCATTTCTTTTTCACATTGCTCACAATATTTTAAATCAACCTCTTCAATGAGAAATTTGCAGACTTTTTGTTACCCTTGCTGTTGTGAGATCAGTTCTGAACATCTTCCCTTGTAGCATCTGGCAACTGAATTCTTGACTTTGCTTGTGTTTTCCAGACTGTCAAATTTAATACATCCATTGTTTAATGATTCCATCCTCACCTTTAAGTTTATGGAGGATCCTTCTGTTTTAATCCCAGCAAATATCACAATCAAAATCCCTACTCCTAGAAGATGAGGCCTCACTTAACAAAATAGACACTCCTTTTGCAAAGGTTTAATACCTCAGACTTAAAACCACCACAAGCTAATAGCAAAATTTAACATTGTCCACGGTTGTTGATTTTTTTCCACTAAAACAGATCAATTTTGCTTTGCAAAGCAAACTTGGCCTCAGCACACTTTCATGGTGCTGCCCTGTTGGATTCTGCTGAACAGCTCCTGGTGACAGAACACAAGGCTGCTTCATTAAACATCCACCAGCAAATCTAATGTGTGAAAAATTTCAACAACTCATTCATAGTTCAGCTAGTTTATGATAAATTTCTCATCAACAAGACATCACAAGCAGAGATCAAAGAAACTCCAGGGAATGATTTCTCTTCTGATATTCATAATCTTGTGAAGGTGGAAAGTCTAAAGAGAATGAGCAAGGGCAGCTGATGAAATAAAAGTTGTATTTCCAACTATGGAAACTAGTTATAAAATAAAACCTCATCCCAAGCAGGAAAAAAGTCAAATGGGGGGAGAATACAAATTTTTGCTTGAACTATAGTATTTAGCATCAGGAATATGCTGTTCAAAAAAGGGTTTGACTGACTGGGAGACTGACAATTCCTGTTCACAGACTAAAACCAGCAAGAACAGAAGCATCTGGGGTTGTTCTACCCCTGAAGAACCCTTTGTCTGTTCCTGACTTTCATTCATTCTGCTGTCCATTCCTGCTTAGCGCAAATTACTGGGAGAACTTTTTGGAACTGGAATTCCGAATTTCCAAATAGTACTTGCAGATCATACACTGATTTTCCCAATTGTTTGGCAATAGGTTTAGCACAATAGGTTTAGTTATGTGTGCTTTCAGATATCCTAAAAATCAAATACATTAACAATCATACTGTTCACTTTGGAACACAGTGATTTTGTTCATCAATTTCTTTGTGTTCAAAATGTGGAGACCAACTTAAATCTTCCCAGTTTGTTTCATGTCAGTCTACAACTGCTAAAAAAACCATATAAATAAAAAATGAATGTTAAAAATTTTCATTCAGTGTGACATACTGTTGCAAAATTCAAATACCTATGACTACAGGAACTGAAATAGCAGATCTAACCAGAGACACCCTAAAAATCTGGTCAGAGACATATCAATTCTGAATGGTCTAGAAAAAAAATATAAATATATCTTGAAAATTAGTGGTTGACTTATGTCTTGAAGCATTTTGAAGGTTATCCAACCTACTGCAGCTGTTTGGCTCACATGTCCTTCATCTGCCTTAAGAACCACGCTCTGGGCCTGGAAAAAGTGCTCAGCAATGCACGGATGCACAGCAAAGATTTAGAAATTGGATATTTTATGTATATGGTCTCTGAATATTAAACACTTGAATCTTCTAAGACAAATCCCAATATAATGTTTCATTCATATTAAATGCTGTAATAATGGGGGAATGTCAAATGCTTTTTCAAGTTCATGGAAACATTGCAGTATTTACAAACATCATTTAACAACTGTGTATATTTTTTTAAATATACACTTTCTATGTGTGAATGCACTTTACACAATACTACAGTTCATAATTGTCCATTATAGCTATGTAATTTATATAATTATCTTACAAATTATACTCTAACACAGCTTTATACTATTTCACAGCACTACTTTGCTGCCCTCTAATAAATATATACTTCTACTGGTTTCCAGAGTTTTGGCCCAGAACACCTTAAAAAACTACACATTTTGAAGTTACCAGGAAACAAAATGAAACAATTCTTTTTTTCTCTCCACTTTTCAAATTTGGAATTCTGCACCCAAACCTCAAATTCTGTCAGAGGCCCAGAAACTGAATTCTCACTGCAGTAATAGGTTAAAACTGCAGCACTGCATGCCCTTGCAGTGCTGCCAAGAGGCAGCTTTATTTCTCTTGAAATTGAGATTTAAGGCTTTGAGTGAGACACAAATCACATGTCTAGCAATCTAACTCACTGGACCTTAGCATCATGACTTTTAAAAAGCAGGTTTTATAATTTTATACATATTTTCGCTACGACTGGAATCACAATGTGCAAAGGTACCTGGTGTTACGGGCAGAAGGGATAAAACTCCTATTAAAAGTTCTCTGTGCTGTTAATACTTTTAGTAGCCCTTTGCATTGTGCTGTGCAGATGATATCAAGTATTCCACAAAATGGTATCTTCTGTAACAGTTTTCACAGGACTCCTGGAAAGGCCTGCAGAGCTCAGCAACAACTTTGCCCATTTTAATAATGGCTCACCCCAAACTTCCAGAGACAAATCTTTGTAGGACACCATTGTGAGGCCCCTTTTACTAGAAGAGATGGCTGCAACAGAGCACTAAACAAATGTGCTTGAGAAATTCTTTGTGAACTAAGGCTCAAGTGATGGCAATTGTTATACTCTGGGCTCATCTATACAAGGAAAACTGTAACAAAAACTGCATGACAGCATTAATAAAAGTTCTAAGACTAGCTCTGTACACAGAATGTACTTAAAATATGTCTCCAGTAAATTCTTCTTTCTCTGAAAGAGTTTAATTTGAAAACAAATTCATTCAGGATTTGATAAAAAGTCTAATTTCTAGACAGAATTGCATGGAAATAACTTTTGTAAATAGTGTGCACTGCAGAGGTTTTAGAAGAAATATCTATAGACATCTACTGTAAAAGATCAGTTTGGAGAAATTCAGCATAAACTTAAAATGATCAGAGCCTTTTACTACCATATCAGTGAAACCATCAAGCTCTTTCTTAGATGAACACACCTAGTGATTGTCAAAGCAAAAAGTTTTTATCTGCTGCAAAAACAGGATTTCCCCTCAGTTATTTTGGTTTAACTAAGGCTTTCAGACAAAAACAGCAAAAGAAAACAATTCTATTATTTTTTAAATAATTATTAAAAAATCAAAGGACATAATGGAAAAAAAACAGGAACTTATTGGAGAAGCAAGAGAAAAGGTGACAGGAGAGGGAGACTAAAGCAAAATAGAACATATCCTTTAAAATTCTCCCAATATTTCCTCTAAGACACAGGCTTCTTGAAAGTAGAAAAATGTTAAGGGACTAGATGCCAAGTCACCACAGAACAACTCTTCCTTTGTTCAATAGTGGGATGATTTTTCACAGATTTGCTTCAAAACATGAGAGAAGTGCCTGATTATAAAGACTTTGTGAAAGAGCAGCAGTATTTAGACACCAGAAAACAGAGATTTGCCCATGCTAATGATCTTTTACTAAAGAATTCGAAATTTGGCTTCTGGTAGGCATTGGATGGATCTGATTTTCAAAGAAAACAAGAAGGTATCCTCTGCACTGTAATGGTAACGAATCACAGCCAGCCAGAATCACCCCCAAGAAGCACAGAGCTGATTTCTGACCAGCACCTCACACACCTCCCCTGAAGGTGCCATTGCCTCACTAACAACACCTCAGTACCAGCTGCAGGGAATTTTGGATTGGCCTCTTTTCAGACACATCCTTCTCCAGTGCCAAGGCTCACTAATGCCACCTCCCAGTAGCACTGCCTGGATGGTTTGAAAGCCAGGACACACACACAGAAGACATCCAGTATGAAAGGTGCAATTTTATGTGCTGCCCTCTTGGATTTCCCAACAGAGGGCTAACAACAGCCAGGTAGTCATCTCTACTCTCCCTCTGTGGCTGTTTGGGTACAAACTACACTCACAGTGAGTCTACCTCACCTTTGGCATGGCTGCATGCATATAGGACAAGAGAAACTGGAAATGACAGCTCACAATACTTTTCAGATAGAGAATCTAATTATTCATCTAGTACCTGTTCATATCTAATTTCATCATTAATTTAAACTTGAAAAGAAAGAGAAGCTTTTTTCAAAAGCTCTTTTTCCAAACAGACCTGCTAGTGTTTAATCCAATTGTCAAAGCTTTTTCTTGCTTTTTCTTCCATTCATTCTTTGCTAAGTGATACCTATTTTTCATTTGGCAAGGTGAGCAAGTTCAGGAGAGTGAAAACACAAAGGAACTATATGAGCATATGAAAAAATTTAAGCACAACACTCCTTAGTTTTTTGAGGAGCAATCGTAAAAAAAGGCCTAGGATCCCCTCTCCCCACCCCACCCCCCCAAAAATAAAATTTCATGGTATAGAGTTCTCCCCTAAGAACTACATGAGATAGAATTATCAACCATTAGTTTATGACATCCAAAAACCTTGAAGTGACAGGAACAATAAAAACCAACTAAAGAGAAAAGCTCTACAGGAAGTATTTGTCAAATTGAGAAACCTGAATACTGACAAGACATTAGCTCTTCTTTTAAGTGATAAAAAAAATCTTGCTATTGGAAATTAAGGGATCTGTGCTATTTACACTTTCCACGGCACAAAAAAAAAATTATTAACACATCACTGCCTTTGCTCAATAGAATTCTCTGGTTCTGGGGAATTATTGTGTCACTTGTTTCTGAAATATGATTACAATACATAAGGACTCTTGGAAACATTTCCCTGTAAGCAGGAAAAGCCACCCAAAAGACGCAGGAGGTTTATCAGGGTTCAAACAAATCCACTCACGACCACAAAGGAAAGCTGCTGCTGGGTTCACAGGGTGCCAGGACTTGGAAACAGAGGTGTGTGTTCACATGCTGACTTGTGTGACTTTTATGTATCCTTAACACAC
Source organism: Passer domesticus (assembly GCF_036417665.1). Taxonomy (NCBI): domain Eukaryota; kingdom Metazoa; phylum Chordata; class Aves; order Passeriformes; family Passeridae; genus Passer; species Passer domesticus. The sequence continues at coordinate 6,725,240 of NC_087487.1, read as the reverse complement.
CAACAGCCCAAATTTCAACTTCTGTTCTGATCTACTTAATTATTTTTTCAATTGTCAAAGGATTAGGAGAGAGCCACCAAAATATCCTCTTCAACCCAAGCTCCATGACAGGAAGAAGAACACTGAACATTATTTTCTTGAGCGGAAAAATTACTTTCCTTACTTGAAAATGACAATTTTACTCAAAATTTTAATGTTGTACTGTAAGACAAATTTAAAGTGTATAACTTAGCAAATACTAAAATTTTGCTCTTAATATTAGATAGTTCTACTATACTTCATCCTCATTACTCATTACATGTTTAGGAAATTTTTGTGCTACGAAGCAGATATTTTGTAGCTCTATTTTTATACCAAATTGTTGCTATATTATTACAAAGAGTTTCATACCTTCTTGGTGGTTTCTCATGGGCAGCTCCTCACAACACTGATTCTTTCTTCTTCTTCTCCTCAGCACAACCAACAAACTCCATCTCACATCGCGAGCAGCCAACCTGCTCTTTTATAATACCCTCTTAATTGGATCCAGCTGTGGCTTATTAAGGGCAGGCTTGTTCTTAATGCTTGATAATTAGCACAGCTGTAACTCCTTAGGGGTGAGATTACCTTCACCACTATCTCTATTCTCCTACATTTTATCTATCCACACCAAATCAGACATAATACATAGATATATTTAGATTGTGGATCTCTCTCCCAGAAAAGCACAGGATATTTATAGTTTCAAACCCTGGACAGCATCTAGACCTTTGTCTAATTTCCAGTACAGTTTTCATTAACAAGTTTAAAGCAGTGCCATCACATCTGGAAATTTCAGAAGGGACTCCACAACTCTATATTTAGGAACAACTTCTTATCTTTTGGGGTGAGTCAATCCAAGTCAGTCTGCTGGATTAACCAGCTTATTGTGTTCAATTGGGAATCTTTCTTCATTTTACTTTTCAATAAGAAAACGTGATTATCTCAGGTTTAAAATCTGAAATCTAAAAATGTTCTGGTTTGTCCGCCCAAAACTAACTTCAAAACATTTTACAAGAATCTGCTGTGTTGCAGTGAAGTGCTGTTTACAAACCCAGCCTTCAGTCTTTAGTGCACCTCACAGAAACATCATTAATACAAAGTAAAGGTAAAGGGCTGAACCTACTTTGGGGTGTCAAAAATTCACAGTAGCCTTTCTTGCTTGTGATTTCTGTGCTGCTCTGTGGGAAGGTAATTTATGGAAGCACATAGATCAGTGTGGCCACACTGCATTGCCCTTGCTGAAAGAATTCATGTCAGAGTAGGATACTCTGAGGAAAAGGAAATTAATCAGCAACTCACTCACCTGGTATTTTTCCAAAGCAAAACTCTTTGGAGGCTCAAAGAGATCTCTGCACACTTAACTGTAATTACCATGAAAAAATCTTTAGCAGTTGAATTGTGCTGTTTTTGCAAACTGACCCATGAAACTTCCCAGTTCCCTGCAGCCACGTCACTGAGTCACTGGTGTGGCACTTTCAGCAAGAGGCTGTTGTGGAAGCCTGGCTCTTCAGACATTATTTCCTTTTCCAAGTGATTACACAGATTAACAGATTGAAGCAGTTCCTTGTTGAACAACACATCTGATCCTATAGGAAACTTCTAACTTTTGACAGCCAAGAAGAAGTTCAAGAAGTCTTTTTAATCCCTTCTCCCAGATTTACCAGCAAAACAACTCTCAGCTATTAAAGCACCACAGCACTTTCCAGCCAGTGTCTAAAGAAAACAGCTTTTTATTTTGTTTTCTGTACTATGTACAAAGAGTACAGAGTGACAAAGCGCCTTTGCATTGCACAAACACTGAGAGAGCAAAAAGAAAATGAAAACAAGGCATTAAACAAAGAAAGGATGTGTACAATGGAACAGGCACAAGCTACTTTTTTTTGTTTGTTTTTCTTTTTGTGCTAAAAATAGAACACAATGCTTATTTTTCTGTAGAGACTACTCACTGAAGGCTGAATAAACCAGCCAATAAGAATATCAACATCATTAAAGCTCTTTCTAATTTTCAGTTCTTTATCTAGATTCACCCTTTCCTGATATTACTTACTTCAGAAACTAAGTCCTCTGTATGAGAAAAAAAAATCCAACAGAAGTTCTTTAAAGTTGACATTGTAAGGGAGAAGTGATCAGACTTAGTCCTATGGCAGTTAAGTGTCCTGAAAGGAAACTGTTAGACACTGAAGCTATGAATTTTATCAACCAAACCTTCTGTAACTTTGAAGCTTTTAAAATTCCAACTCTTGTACAAGGCTGAATAGATTTCTTCAATAATGTTTCCCAGCAGTGAAACATAACATTACCTGTTCATTAGAATGAACAATAATTAGCAACAAATAGAAAACAGTGCACATCCAGTGCAGGTCAGTTTAGGAGTTTTCTTCCAGAACTGCTATGCACTTAAACAAATTAAATATGCTGTTTCATCATGTCTTATCATTACACTGAAATTAAACCTTGAATAATGTTTGTAACAGAACTGATGTGGCAAAAAACCAGTCTGACCTAAACCCAGCACACTTCCACACTGGGGTTATTTGCATTGTGCATCACAAGATGCTACTACTGCAGATATTTAAACACAGGAGCTTCATGTCACAACACATCTGCAGGATAAAGACTCCCCTGTAAATGAAGCACAAGTTCCTTGTAAACTGCCAAATTCTCATCAACACAACAGCATCACAGAACCCTAGGATAGATTTGCAGATACAATAGAGAAATGAATACTCTATGATTTTAGGTATTTTCTAAAAACATCTACAGACATAAGAGTTTCAATGTACCAAAAAAAACCAAACAAAAAGAAAATAAATGTGTTGTCTTAGAAGACAAAATACAATCTTTCTGACTTTCTGATATTGTTTTATTAAGGAACTTTTATGCAAGAAAAATAAGAACTGAAATTTTACTAATTTCAGTGGTGCTGCTACTACACAAATAATTTTAACTTCTTACTGAATAAAATATTTTATTTCACCTCCAATAATATTTCATTTCTTGTTGGGTCTAATTAAAACAAAAGCCTCCTCCCTGACCATTTCAGTGGTGCTGGTGAGCAGCTGTTGCAGATGGAATTGATGGAATTGGTAGCACCTGAAGTACAAATTTCATTGAAATAAAACTACCAGTATCATTTCTCTGATATATATTCACTGACAAATATTTACAGACTTCTTGAAAAGTGCCACAATATCCCCACATCTTTCTCACAGATGTACCTGGCAACAAGAGCTAAGCACACTGTTCTGGATGTGGTTAACAACTGCCTTTACAGCTGACATCATCTCTTCCTACTAAAACCATCTACCTTAATGCATCTTGGAATTATATTTTCCTTTCTCACAGTCAAATGGTAGCAGTGACTCATGGTCAGTTTTGTTAGATTACTTCAGTAAAGTTTTTTTTATTTTTGTGTCACTTCCAATTTAGGAGTCCAATTCATAGAGAAATTCCTATCAGTTATATGACCCTGCACTTCACAGAAGGAGATTTCTACAAGTTTTTCTTGCTGTATTTTCAAGTTGTCATCTAGCTGTTAATATTTAATGGCTTGGTCTTCTCAGAATTAGCAAGGGCCCCTCATGTTCTGTCAATCTTGTACCTTTCCTGCTGCTTCTTTAATGGAAACATTAAAACAAGATTAGCCAAAAAAACTATCCCAAAGGAACTCCATTAGTAAAATCTCTTTAATCTAAATGTTTCCTCTCCAATACTAGAAACAGTAACTTCTGTTTTACTTAGTTCATCACATCTTCTACTAAACCCTCTTTTTTTCTAGCTTAAATTATATTTATTATATGGAGTTTTTTCAGCTAAATAAATAGGCTGAAGTCTCACTAGAAACACTAGCATGTCACAAGGTGCTTTTTTAAGCTTTTTCTTTATTTTACTCTATTTTTCTGCAATTGCTCTATATTTTATGGTTTTTTCCTTCTACTTTCATGATGTCATAAGACCACAGTTCACACTGCCCCTACTTTCTTACTTAACAGACATTTCTGAAAATGCTGTCCTAAATGCACCAAGCTATTTTACCTAAAACAAAATAATCAAGAATATTACTAAAATAAAAACATTTCACTTAGCCTTTTCAGAGGAAAAAAAAGAAGTATGATGTGGTCTAACAGTTTTAAGCAGTCACCCAGGTCTCTAAGCAGTTACAACCCTGAATAAAATGGTTATTTTAGTGTAATGATGCTTGCTCAGCAATTACTAGCAAATGCACATTAGTAGAAATGCTCTGCAGAGATAAGAGCCTCTGAATGTTCCTGTCTGTGCATGCACTCCATGGTCAAGTGGTAACACCTGTACTGTGATCTTACAATCCTTGTGCATTTATAGAGGCCTGTGGCAATCAGATCTCTATTCCTGTGAAACTGTTATTGTTCACATAGAGGGACTCAGAGGCACATCTCGACCATCTCAGACTTTGAAAGAGATCACTTTTGACCCAAAATGCCCACTGGAACAAGAAACAATTATACATAGGAAGAGTTCCAAGCTTACCCATTTACAGTTTTACAAACTGTGTTGCACTAGTAACTTCTCCAGGTTTTCAATTCCTTCCTATTATGACTGTTGTCACAAATTTCATTTCAGAGGCACCGAGATCACGGCGTGAACCCACTACAAGAAAGAAAGATCAGCAAAATTTAGCAACCAGATTTCGACTCTACACAGACAGAGGTGGAGGCAGCTGTCAGATTTTTGTTAATCAGTTGGAGACTCTTGACAAATGCCATTTCAATGCCTCTCTTCCTCTGGTGATCATAGTCCATGGCTGGTCGGTATGAACTCACATTTTATTTTTAATTCTGACTACATCATTTTGGTATACTTTCCTTCTCATTATGCTACAGAAGCAACTTCAGAAGTAAGGTTGTGATACAAAGATAGATTTCACTGGTACCTATCATGGCTAGAAAAAATACAAAGTGGATATTCCTGACAGATTCTGAAGGAATGGTCTACAAGCAATTTTTCACATGGGACTCCCATGGCAAGGATTAAATTCAGCCCTGGTTTAAAGCCAGCAGAGCTTGAACAAGTAGCTGAATTAATGTGCTCTGCCCTGAAGAGCAGAACACCAGTTTCATTTCTTTGATATGTTCACTGCCAGATATTTACAGACTTCTTGAAAAGTGGCCACAATATCCCCATATCTTTCTCAGAGACACACCTTTATAAAGAACTTCTCCACAAGCCCCTTCAGTTGGAAGTAAAGCCTTCAACATCAATGATCACTGAACTGCTTCCAGTTAAACTGTAAAAAAACAATTCACCATAAAAGAAGGTTTCTCAAAAGCATGCCAATAGTAAGAGTGACAATTTATCAGCTTCTCAGTTGGAAAATAAACAAAAGAAAAGGCAGGATAAGAAACAAAGCAATTTTAACAGATTCTTAAATTCTTATAGAACCAATGGAATCACATAAGGTAGCACAATGGATCTTTCTTGCACATCTGCAAATATGCAGAGGAACTTTGAACACCCCCTGTGATATATGTAACTCCCTCAACAAATAAGAGAGATACATTTAACTCCCTTAACAAACAAAAGCCAAGCCTTGCAAAAAAAAAAAAAAAATTGTTCAAAACCTACAGGCCTGAAGCTGCTGCCATTGAAATTCACATTAACTTCATGTGCAGAGGTGTTGGACTCTTAGCAGTGTGTGTAAACCCAGACCTGAGACCCCCAAATTGTAATACACTAGAAGAGATAAGGATATTTTATCAATTGAGGAAATACATACAACGAGAATAACAATTAAATCTGATTGATTAAATAATAATTCTAGTCCATAAAATCAGAATGCAAGAAAATTGTAGCCAGGTATTCAAAAAAGAATGACTCAAAACAAGCAGCTCTCAAAAAGGAATGGCTAGAGATGACAAATGCTGCTAGTCTGCAATCCTCCAGCTTCCCAATTTTTTTAGCTTATACTTATAGGGATAGCTGCTCTTGAATGAAATCAGACATTTCCTGGGCATTTCTGTCTGTCTTTCAACCAGTACTTTTTAACCAGTTATCTCTGGATGAGTTAAAGTATTTGGGGACATAATTTTCACCTATAAGACTTCCTATAACAAAACATACACTGTTATACCCTTATTATATTACTTTTTTTTTTTTTTTTTTTTTTTTTGTCCACAACAAATATTTGGCAGAGACTGCTTTCCCATAACAAAGGTTTTCTTATTGTTTGGGGTTTTTCCAACTGTTACAGGTGGATGGGATATTAGAAAGCTGGATTTGGAAAATGGCAGCAGCTCTGAAGTCTCATCATGACCCAATGAACGTGGTCATTGCAGACTGGCTCCCACTGGCTCACCAGCACTATCCCATCGCTGTACGGAACACACGCACCACAGGACACGAGATAGCACAGCTCCTGGAGTGGCTGGAGGTGAGACTGCCACACCAACAGGTTTCTCTGGAAAAGATGCATTTACTTGTTCTTCCACAACTTTTCTGAAATACTATGCTTGCTAATGCTTTCTTTTCCATCACTTACATTTCTTTAATGAAGTGCACGTTTTTCTTCCATAAACTTCCATAAACTTTGTAAAACTCTCGTCCTGCAGGAGGAAAAAGCAAGTGGTGTTGTTTATGAAAATATTTTCATATATCTTTAGAGATGAGATAGTTTCCTGCTACTTTGACTTTTCCATTAGCATGTGTGTAGGCAGCTGACACTGTTCCATATGTAGAAAACAGGCAGACATCATCATTTGCAAGACATAAGTACAGGAAAATGAGTTTGTTATCTGTGCTCAACTTCTGCTTTTAATGCAGAATTCAGTCCCAACACTGTGTCTGATTTTTGCTGCAGTTTCCCAAAGATTAGGATAAAATAATGGCTTAGAGATCCAGAATGTAAAGGGAGACCTTTCAAGAGGACAGACATGCTTCACAAAGCAGGTGACATGGAGGCAGCAGTGAGTAGAGAGCCACACTAATGCAGTGACTATTTATCAAAACTCCTGCTACATGGGGAGCAGTGGCCATGGCTGGATTGAAAAGGCTGCAGCCAAGTCTGCAGAGGATCACTGGTCACCAGCACAATTTAAGAAAAGGCAGAAAGCAAAAATTAGAATGGGAATCACTCATACAAACTAGAAACTCTAAGCAACTCTTATTCTACCAATCTCTAACATTAAGCTACTTAATTTATACTTCTATACCTGACAATGAATTTTTGAGTACATTAAAGTACTAAGGTGGAAGAGAAATTTACTGCAAGGCTGAAAGGTTTGTAGCAAATACTACTAAAGACCTAAGCAGAAATGGCAGGACTAGAAGAAGCTGTCAAATACCACACCCAGTTGGGGACAAGAGGCACAAAAGAGAAGGCAGGAAAGTCAGAGTCACTATTTTTCACTGTGATATTAGAAGAAACCTCATCTCTTGGTCAAATATAGTTTAACTTGCTGGAGCCCACAGTAATTTTTTGAAGCTGTTTAATTATTGAATGAATTGAAAGGTGGACTTTGATCAGTTCCCAGGAGAACATATCACATTGTCAACAATAAAGACACTCTGTGATTTCCTAGTGTCAACAAACAAACCAAGGCTTGAATAAATTACTCCTTGCTCCAGTATTGTAGGTAGTTACTCTTGTACTGTGATGTGTTCCAGAATTTAAATATACCATAAATTTTTACAGCATTGAGTGTCTCCAACCAGTAAATGTTCCTCATATTGAGAAGCAACTCTCTAGAGTTTAACAGTTAAAAGCCCTTCATTCCAACTCCCACAACCATCTTTCTGCTATGCTTCTGTCTGCTTACAGGCAGATAATTATTTCAAAGATTCTCAACGGATGTAACAAAACCTGCAGTGCCACACAACATTTTAATAAACAATAAGTAAATATCAGTGCTCTTATTCCAAGAATAGGGCATGATCAGTAACAGCCTCAATAGCATCCATTTCAGTATCACCTGAAAAGAAAATTGGTCAGATCTTGTGATTTCTAAGAGCTGTCTCTCTCACAAGAAGTCTGCCAAGTTTCACCTCATATTCACGAGAGATTGGTATTGAGACTGCACAGCCACTCCTCAAGGACAGGCAACATCCACAAAGAAACTGAAAGTGAGGTTTGCCTTTCCTGCAAGCAAAATATGCCACATTTTTCTTTACAAGTCAGATAAACTTTGAGTCTTGCAGCTCAGGTGAAATGCTTAAGATGCACATAGCATTGATTAGGTAGAAAGAGCTGCTTCAATAGGTTTGTTACAATCAGACACACATCTTCGTACAAGAAACATCACTGCTGTATCATCTAACATGTCTGAGCAATATTTTGATCCCTTTAGTTTGGCTTGTGCTGATATCTCAGGAAAAAAAAAAAAAGGGCACTTTTTATAGGGGATTATTTTACCCTGCAGTTAAAGAACAGATATCCATTTTATAATCACAGGAAAGCCAAATGCTGCCGACAAAAGGCAGTGAACATCCACATCAAATGACTGAAAACAACAAGAAAAATTCCACTGTGTTGATGGTTTTCCTGTGCATAGAAGATAAGTGGCAGTGCCCAAATGTGTGGCATTTTCCTGCTGCATAAAGAAGAATCAAGGAATAACACTCAACCAATAGAAATTTACTGAATGATTCATGCATGTTGTTTGACCACCATCAACATACAAATTTTTTGTGTTATAATTCACAGTATTCCTAGCATGTAACAGATATTTCACTGTTTACTTTTCACAATTCTTCACCTAAATCAAGTTGCCACTATTTTTCAGGAATCTGTTCAATTTTCCAGAAGCAATGCTCATCTAATTGGGTACAGCCTGGGAGCTCATGTTTCAGGATTTGCTGGAAGTTTTATCAATGGTACAAAAAAGATTGGAAGAATTACAGGTAAAAGATTTATAACTTTAAGAAAAGTAACAGTCAGTTATGAAGATATTTGACATATCAACACCATATCAACAATTAGCTGCTGAATAGCAATATTCAGCACAATTCAGAAGTTTCATGTCTTTGGTTTAGAAATTAAGATTTAGAAAACTTAATAAAAATGTTTTTGAAAATTAGGTCTCACAGCATTTCTATCTTTGATCTTTCCTAGCTCAGTCCAAATTATGACATACAGAATACACAAGCACAGGAACTAGAAATCATGAACTAAAGCCTCAAGCTGCAGGTTGCTTAAATTTATCTCTTATCCATTCCCAGTAACACCTTAAACTAAATGTTAGCCACTAACCTTGGATCTTTGGCCACTTGACCCAAAGTCATTCAAACACTGTTCATTGTTAGCGAGCAATTTAAAAAATATATTCAGAAAATTGTCTGACTGTGCTTGAGCTTTCAACTGTGGGACAGTGGCCATATAGTGAATTCAGAACAGTTCTCCTGTGGCAAAAATGAGAGTTCTGGATTACATTTGACAAGAAGCATATCATCAGAGTGCCCCTAGTAGTGCTTAAAGAAAACTAAGTTAACCCTAACAATTGATTGACTAGTGACATTCTGAACTTTCTGTGATGTTTTGTAACTGTACTAATTATGAGTGTAATGAAAATACATTTATAATATTATTGATACACTATATACAGTACCTCATCTAATGCACAGTGACAGCTTAAAAAACCCAAACAAAATTAAAACAGAAGTGCATTTTACACTGACCCATATCAGCTACATTTAAATGATCAGAGAAAACATTTTACTTTAATCAGACTTAGGAGTGAGGCAAATACACGTGGTTGTACTTTGAAGTCACCATTCTGATGTTGGATTCATTGCCACATAATACACAGTCTCTTACACAATCAGTTCTTGTGGCAGTGCCTGCATGCCAAGAAGCTGCTTTTACAAAATGTGTCATGATATTACACCAGTGTATGCACTGAAGGCCTTCAGTTCTCCAGCACTGCTTGCTCAAACCTTATGAGAATATAACACCTTGAAAATGGATAACCAAAAACACTTAGAGCACATTATTTACTGTAACAGCTATATGCATTCTTCAGCAAAAGTTTTTCAGACTTGTAACAATAAGTTCCAAAAATGGATAGTGATAAAAGTTATTGAAGCTAAAAAAAAAAAAGTGGGTCTTTGTGGGCCTTCCCTACTTGCTGCCTGTGTTACTAGTCTTGTCTGGTTATACCTATGCAACTATATTATTCCACAATACCAACTGAAGGATATAAAATTTAGAAGCTTTTTTTAAAGCTGAATGAAGCTTTAAACTAATCACAAAGTTCTCTTCCTAAATCAATTCCCAACCAAGAAGACCACCATGCAAAAACATCCAGAAAACAAAAATCAGCAAGACTCCCTAAGTGGAGTATTATTTCTCTGAATACTGTAATAATCTGCCTTGAAGATTTTTTTAAACTGAAGAACTATTATAAATAAAATCTAGCAGGCATAGAGGGTTCTTAAACAATTAGTGGAGCTTTATAAAGTTTTAGGTCCCACATGTGGGCTAAAAGTCAATCTTGCTGTGTGACTGGAGTCTTCCAAAGGGCCTCTGAAACACAAAACCACCAGAGTTTGAGAGAACAAAATTATGTCAAGGTCCCTCGAGTGCCACTGGCAGCAGGCACAGTTTGTCTCTGACAAACACATCTGTCTCTGGGCCTGTGTCCTTGTGCAGGTCCCAGTCAGTGTTTGTTACAGTGTGTTTGCTTTAGGTGTAACCATGTGCCCTCTGTGGGACAAGCGTTCTTACTGTTTCCATCAGAGAAAGACCTTGTAAAGTGCCAGGTGCTGCCTGTTTTCAGACATTTCTCACGGCAGTAGAACAGTCCTTCTGCACCACATGACAATGGGAATATTTGCATTTATTGCAGGCCTTGACCCTGCTGGGCCCTTGTTTGAAGGAATGTCACCAACAGACCGTTTATCTCCAGATGATGCAAACTTTGTGGATGCAATTCATACCTTCACTAAACAGCACATGGGCCTCAGTGTTGGCATCAAGCAGCCTGTGGCTCATTTTGACTTTTATCCCAACGGAGGCACCTTCCAGCCTGGCTGTCACATCCTGCACGTGTACAACCACATTGCACAGCTGGGGATTGCTGGTAAGAGCCAATGGCACCGAGTGGGAGGCACCAGGGCAGCTGCACTGAGTCTGTCTGGGAAACTACATAGTGGTGGTCTTAAACAGCATCTAAGGATTGTTACTATCACCCTTATATGCAAGGTATTTTCTTGTTTAGAGATGAATTATCTGATTTTTACATGTCTTGGTTTTACTGACTCCAGCAAGGAATTGAGCTGCCTAGCACTCCTGAAAATGAGGTCATGAGCATCCTGCTGTCAAGCACCTCTGAATAATTTAATGGTATTTGTTTCAGCAGTAGGAGAGATGAGAAAATTTATTCTAATTAAGCCAGATTTGTCTAGTGTGTCATTAATTATTTCAAATAAAATAAAACACAGGTCTGTAGTACTCACCTCCATAGCTCACCTTTTCCATGTCCTTTGGCAGCACAGATGATGCTCTCTCTAGGACCCGAGTGCCAGTGTTCCAGGCTAGCTTTTAATTATAGAAGCTTATTTTCAATGTACCTAAACATAAACCTATAGAGAAACTGGTGCAAGGTACTGAAAAAGGTCCTGATGTGCAGGGAAAACCAGAAGTGTTGACTGAAAACCCCCAATGAGCCCTGCTCACCCAGCACATGGCATTGCAGAAGTATTTCTCAATTATCCTCATACAATGCCTAAATCTGGGCCTTACTTGTTAGAAGATAAATCATGATAAACATGAAACCAAGCATCAGCTCAAAGCTTATCAATAGAGACATACAACAGTCCATTGTGATACATCCCATTTGCACAAAATAATTTTTGTACTTTGATAACATTTAAAGATTAAAAAGATACTTCTCATAATGGCAGACCTATTTAATATTTTTATTGCATTTAATAAATTTTTTGCCCCTTTTTTCCAAGAAGTAACTGCAAGAAAAATTCAATTCAATAAGAGTGAGTCAGTTTAATAGGAACAAAATATGGTATTGCTACCTAAGCATCCAAATCCAAGAGTGTTCAGTCATTCCAAATGACACTGCTGTCTTTAATGTGGCATGATCTGAAAGACAGCACATCAACTCAGGCTGAATTTTCTATTGACAAAAACAGCCAGAACAGTGAAACCAAAGTTCATATTTACAGTCTGATACAGTCAGGCTAGAGCAGTTTAAGGAGAAAATTATTTATTATCATGGAAGGTCAGCCATTCTGTTTTTGAATGATCCTAAGTAAAATTGCTACCATGTATGATTTCTGAGGCAAAACCATGATGCAAAGGGTAGGGGTGTGTAGGGGGAAACAATATCATGTTTATAGTTGGCTATGGCACTTCTCTGCAGTTGAAATGGTAAAAAGAAACAGGGGCCTGTAAAATTTTGTTGTTGCATTTTTTCAGGCATCACTCAAACTGTGAAATGTGCCCATGAGAGGTCAGTTCATTTGTTCATTGACTCTCTGCTGCACAAGGACAAGCAAAGCACAGCTTACTGGTGCAACGACATCAACACTTTCAACAAAGGACTGTGCCTCAGCTGTAAGAAGAACCGCTGTAACACCCTGGGCTACAACATCAGGAAGGAAAGGCTGCCCAAAAGCAGACGACTCTTTCTGAAAACAAGAGCACACATGCCCTTCAAAGGTTTGTGGGAATACTTTATACAGTGTCCACATTGATCACAAAATGGAAGTCTGAGCTTTGTGATCCTATTTACTTATTCAGTAACGCTTATAAAATCTGTGAGAATAATCAATTTGCTGAGACAACTGAGAATCCCAGTAGGCCATCCTGATGCCCTCTCATCCAGATGCTGGCTCTCATGTTTCTGAGGGAAAAAGCAGCTGCCTGCTTGCCCCAGGCGAGCGGGGAGCCCAGGGCTCGCAGACGCCAGGGTCCTGATCCCCGGGCTTTTCCTACAACTGGACTGTGCAGGTTTGTTGTAACATATGCAGGCATACAGCCAAGCCAAAAAAAGCTGCATAATTACTCTGGGAGGCCTATAAAACATCCTGTTCCACATTTGCCCAAATTTTATCCGCAATTAGACCATGAAATGACATATAAATTACTACCTTCCAAACAATGGACAGAGAACAGAATAGCGTGGACTTTTGCATGGCTGAAGTGCAGCACTAAAATTAAGACTGGCACTCTGGCTTTAGCCTACGTTACTTTATCGAGTCAGTGTGGATTTTCGGCCGTATGATCAGATAGAGGGGCCATGGCCTGCCAGGGGGCGCAGGCCTTTCCTACCAGTCTCCGTTGCACTCAGCCCACTGCTGCTGTCGAGCAGACGCTCCCAGGCCACTGGGAAGGTTCAGGTACTTTTTAAAGCGAGAACAAGCAGGACGATGTGGGACAGCCCTCTCCCGAGGGGGAGGTCGGTGCAGGGGCTGCGGGCGCCCGGCTCTGCTGTGCCCGGCTGCCATGAGGCGTGTGGGGAGCAGCGGCGCGGGCCGGGCACAGGCCACACACGCACGGGGGAGGCTCCGCTCAGGCTGAGGGATGAGGAGAAAGGCTTTAAAAGGCTGCTTGCATTATATAGCTGGTCTCCCCACAGTGTCCAGCTACTCAGATGCATTATTGTAGATTAAGAAACAAAACAAAACAACAACCAAACCCCCCCCCCCCAAAAAAACAAAACCAAAACAAAACAAAACAAAAAAAAACCAAAACCAAAACCAAAAACAAACACCAAACAACCAAAAAAAAAAAATAAAAACCACAAAAATTCAGGTACTTTTAAAATAATTTTGGAAGTCTTCCATTAGCACAGCTGTGAAATATTCAATGATGACTCCAGAGGGATCTGCAGAGCCCTGAACCACACTTCAGCAGCTGAACCTGCTGAATTTCTTCTTAATATGGTTTAAAATAGCTCAGGAAGATACTTGGAGTAGATTTTAAAAGTCCAGAGGCTGTGTCTAGCTCCTGATGTTGTCTTGCTCCAGCACAGTCAGGGTCAGGTCCTGATCAGAATGAGAAACTGACAGGCTGTGGGGATGCTCCCACACCGGGGCACGGAGATGTGATCACTGTGTTGTGTTCCCCTCTGGATATGGAGCTTGTTTCGGTTTGGGGTACAATATCTCTGTCCTATTGGCTTTGATTGCAATTAAACATGTTGCATTTTTATGCTTAGAACTGGTTTTGCATAAAAAACCATCCTTGGCACATATGTGGATAAAGTACCGCAGACAATGATCTCCTTTCACAAAAGTTCCCAAACAAAGCGGCAACTGTGGGAAGGTGCTTACAAAGTCATCTTTGTAATGCCTTTTTTAAAAAAAAAGTTTGAAAATCATGTGAGAAGCACGAAGAGAAGAAATTTGAGAAACTCAACATTACATTTCACAATCCTCTGTGTCTTCACAAAATCTAACATTTGATTTTCAAGCTAATGACATTATATTCTGGAGCATACATCAGTCCAGCTCAAACAAAACCCCCAGTTCGTTACACATTTATAATAAAGCTGTGATGGGACTCTGAGTTTTTATATGATTTTTCCTTAAAGTAAGCACCATAATCACAGCAAAACCTTGGGCTGTGTGTGATCATATTCTGAAAAATCAGTTTTTTACAGAGAGAAAACCCAGAGAAAGACAGATTAGTTATAACAGTGATCTGTAAACAACCCTCTCTGCCTTGGTCCTCATCATGTTTCCGAATTTTATTTTCTACTGAGGGACACGTTTTCAAAAGAAAATACATTGTTCACTAACATACAACAACTATAAAACAATGAAAGGATACAGCTGTTCTAATAAATACTTTCCATCATAAGCACTCTGAGCTGCACAAAAAAAACCCCAACAACTATCTATCTGTGCATGTGCATAAAAAGATGATTCCATTATTGGTGTGGGGAGCCATTCTCGGATGTAGTGAAGACTGAAGTGAGTAAAGAGGCTCTATTCAAAAGCTAGCATGCAATCATGTTCCTTCATATCTAAATCTATCAGTTTTGTCTAGAAAGTTGCAGGAAGAATGACCAGATAGAAGAGTTCTGGACATTCAAATGTGGCTGACAATATCTGTATGCACATGCTCGAAATCTGTGTTGTTGTGGTTTTCTTTTTCATAATTTTCAAAATATCAAACTGATGACTTAGGCATTTTTCATGCTGACAATATTCAGTTCAGACTTTCCTAAACAGTGTTGTTCTAGAAACTCCCTAGACCTTGAAGCATTAATGACATTGTTAACAGATGTGTGTTAAGCACAACATATCATTATGCAGTCAAGGAAAGTTTGTGAGTCATCTGTTTTGCAGGGCAATTTTCCAGTTGATCAGAGAAACAGCCTGACCACAGTGCATGAGGTCTTTGATCTGTATCATACATCTCTAGTCATGCCCAGTCACAAGGATTTGCCTGGTCACTAGATAGAGGGCTTGCCAGAAATTCTGCCAACTAAATTTCAGAAAAGCTGAAATATTTCCCCTGGAGGAATGTTTTATCCCAAAAAGAAACTCAACACTGATTACCTTTTTCTCCATCCTTTAAACAAAGCAACAGGGCCGCAAATGCTAACAGATTACACAGCACAGCAACAACCAGAAAAAAAAATGACAATGTTTTAATTTCAACAAATTAGTTTGAAAAATAAAATGGAATAACAATCAACTTTCTATTCTGAAAGGCAAAATTCTTTTGCCTAAGAAATCTCTTGATTCTTTGACCATTCATTTTGCCACTTTTTGTAAATTCTTCCTTCCTACAGTGTATCATTATCAGTTCAAGATCCACATCATCAATGAAATCCAAGGCAAGGCGATAGACCCAGCTTTCACCATGGCTCTGACAGGGACTAAGGCAGATGCTAAAAACCTGCACATCCCACTGTGAGTACTGTATCACAGGTAATTGTGACAAAAGATGCATGGGACAATTTGTATTATCATACCACATTGATAATCAGGCTATGAGGGAAATGGTTTAGTGCAGCTGAGTGAACATGAACTGGAAATTGTCCTCTCTTCACTCATAGTCCCTGAAAGTCACAAGTTCTTACAATGATGATGCAGTTTGTGCAGAAAAAAATTGTCAGAATACGAACAGTAAATTTGGAAATTTTTCTGTCCGCTTGCTTTGATCCGTCCCATAGCTAAGACAGGGAGGTATAATCAATTAAAACACAAATGAAAAAGTCAGCTGCAATTAAAAAATAATTTTGGACATTTATCACGATGGACACTATCTGTATTAATGAAAGCAAAGGCAAGAGTGTGGGTCAGCATTTGCTTTAGCAGGCAGAAGTTGTAACATAGATGCTACTATGGGACACCTTTTCTTTTGCTGTCAGAAACCACTACTGCTTCATCAGCTGTGCAAGCTTCTGCCACTTCTGCTCCTTTCCTAGCATGTTGTCATATTTCATCACTTTTTTGCACCTGTAGGAAGAACATTCTTGAGACATTAATGCTTTGTCCCTGGAGAAGCAAACATAATTCTTTCTCTGGTTTTCAGAGGAAAAAAATCCTGGTTTTTTCACTTTAATTCATAATAATTAAGACAACATTATTCTTGTCTTGTTTTCTGTAGAGCTGAAAGTATTACTGGGAATAAAACCTACTCCTTTCTCATCACGCTGGACACTGATATCGGTGACGTCATAATGATCAAGTTCAAATGGGAATTACCTGCACTTTGGGGAAATATCTGGGACACATTTCAAACCATAATACCGTGGACAAAGGGCACCCATCGACCAGGACTTATAGTGAAGGAAATAAGAGTGAAAGCAGGGGAAACACAGCAAAGGTAAGTGTAATGAGAGCGCTCAGTAACTCCACAGGTGTTTGGCACCCAGGTTATCCCAGTTCAAACACAAGCATGTGAGCCCCAGCAGTCAAACCCATGAATGTAATTAATTACCTCACTCCATAAGGACCATATGAAATTTCAATGAAACAAGATACTATGCAAGATAAATAATGATTTTAACATTAACATTGTGAAATATTCAGATTCCGACTTACAAAAAATATGCCAAATCTTAATTATTTGACTTTCAGTACTTACTTCCTAGAGAAACTCAGCATCACCATTCTTGAAAACACTCATTAGAAGGATCATGTGCTGTACTACACAGTCCTCTGATTATTTTTGGTGTTCTTCTTTCCCCTGTTTATTACTTTGAAGCTGGATCACCACATCTGAGCAGCCTTGTTCTTTACATACAGCAATGCCAACACGTTTAAAACTGCCTACTCGTGCAGAGGAACTTCAGCCAGAAGACAGAATAAAAAAACTTGTAATGATTCTCACTGCTTTAATCCTTTGAGAAATTTTAACTGAGCAGTTTAATTAAGGTTAATGAGAAAAGCACCTTACCTTTAACTGAGGCTCAGTCCTAGAAGGCAATTTTTCCTTGCTACATTCCCTTTCTTACCACCACAACTGGTGCAGACTTCCTGTGGAACAACTCTTACTGGCAGAGCTGCATCTCCTAACATTATGCTTTCTAACCAACACTGTACTCACATGCTGTCTTTTCTTTCCAGATACACATTTTGCCCCCAAAGCATTGACAACATTCACCTTCATCCATCCCAAGAGAAGATATTTGTGAGGTGTGACGATCTCTTCCAGGGACAAAACAGAAAATGAGCAAGAACACAAAAAGGCAACTCCTCACCAAAATATTCAAAATATGGTACATCTGGTAAACGTTCTAAAAATTCACAGCTGCATCAAATATCCTAGCAGTTTCAGAGATGGTGAAAAAATACATTAAGATATTTAGTTTTTGTCATCCAACAGTAAGCTGAAATATGCTCTTTGTTCATCTAAGAGCATATTCTGAGAATCATCAGTGAGCAGCTTCAAGGCAACTGTCAATTTTCAACTGTTTAAGATCTGAAAAAAAAACTGCTCACCAGAAATAAAAATATTATTTGACAAAATCATTGCTGTAAGCCTTTGAAAAACTTAATTTTGTTGGATTGAAGGGAAAAAAATTAATTTCATTTCATGGTAAATATATTGAAATATTAGTAGTTACAACTATCAGTTAAAACCTTGCTAAATTATTTCCTAATGAAGGGAGAATTAAATAGTTCAGAAAATACTACCAAATAGATATAAAATAGAAAATGTTTGAGCTGTAATAACCATATGAAAACTCCAATAATTGTATCATCTAAAAACTCTAAAACTAACCTTGTTCTCTGAAAATGCTTTGCAATTTAACTATTTTAATTAAAGAACTGATTTAAATTACTAGCACTTTAATTATTTGAATGATGCTTAGTATACTACACAAAATTCTAGCACAACTAAATTCAGTTAATTTTTTGCATTTAAATCATATTTAGCCATTCAGGTAAGGTCTGAAATTTTTAGATTCTCAATCTCTGTATATCAGATTTTGGCTTGACTTGAAACTGCCAGAATAAATGAAAATGCTTAAACCTTCAAACAACTTCAGAGCACAAAACAAACTCTGTAAGGTGAAACATACAATTCCCTTGTTTCCTATGTCAGAATATAAACAACAGAAAGGAACATTATTGTCTCAGACTGCTTTTATTCTATGGTTTGTACAGACTGAAACAGGAATCAATATATGTGTATTCATTTGTCACTTTAATGCTGAGCACAAGATTAATTAAAAATCAAGGTTTCTTGAACTCTGAATTTTGAATGTAATTTGTGTTAAATGTTCTCTAAGTGGTAAAAAAATGTGCAAGAAAGTGCTAAGACTTGAAGCAAAGCACATTTTTTAATACCAAAATATTGCAGGGAATTTTTAATCAAAATATCCAGATGTTATCAGGAAAAAAGTGGGATTTATTTAGATTGCCTGACAAATGAGCAAGCTGAGCAGATCCTGCAAGTACTGAGCAGTGATCAGATGTGGAATGCAGGTATCTCTGCCTACCTTTCAGAATACTAACTCTTTTACAAGCTGTTTTCAATAACTACCATCCCTTCAAACTCAATACAGAATCAGAAAAGCTCACAAACTACAACAGGAACTGAAGCAGACTTAGATCTCACATGACAATTGTTGTCCATCCTGAGGTGTACAGAAGCTGTTCCAATATTTAAAATGGCTCCTAGGAGTAGCATCTTGATTAGATAAATATTTATCTATTTAAATACAAATTCCATGCAAAAGAATCCTTGTTCCTCACTGAAAACAAAGGTTTGTGGTTTGAAAGCTTCTGTTCAGTGAAGCAAACTGTTTTTTTAAACATGAAAGTATTTCCACCTTCTGTGTCAAAAATTACAATTTAAGTGATAAATTTCATGCGTCAGGTTGCTATGTTGAATATTTAAATTTTGCAACATAATTATTTTGTGAGAGCTACGTAATACATTCTGTGTTTGTGTTAAGAATCAATTGCTGAAGTACAAGAGCTGAGTCAAACCAGGAACATACACAGAAGGAAATTTCAGCCAAAAGTATGTGAGTAGGTTAGGTAAGCACCAAGGCCTTTGGTTTGGTTGATTTTTTACTTTTGCAGTAGCTATAATCCACTGCAGGGACTCAATTGCTAGAGACCCAGTGAGAGCATTTGTAGGGGCACGAAGTTACAATGAACCATGTCCTGCAGAATGACAGGCAAGGAACAAATGACAATGTGGCCATTTTAGTGTTCCAAAGCACAATGGAAAATGAAAGTAAACAGAGAGAGAAGTATGTGTGGCTAACTCAAATTAGGCATCTCTCTAGATTGTTTCTTCAATTGAATTGTTGCTTCTGCAAAAAGCTGCTAAAGACCTGCCACTTAATTCTGTTTCAGGGTTTTCTTTTTTCATAAAATACTTATCTATTTAGAGAATTTAATACTGTCACTGAAATTGCATTTACATCAGTTATCACCAACTTTCTAAGCTATGTATTTTGTAAGCTTTCTGAACCAAATCCTACCCCTACTCCTCAAAAAAAGCTTTTTTTCAGAAGTTGTTGAAGGATGACAAAGCAAGAGACAAAGGCTAAAAAGAATTGGGCTGTACTCCAGCAGTATAGAAACCACACTCTTAGAAACATTTCAGACATCAAAACTGGCATTTCTTGCAAATGACTATTGCTTTCTTGGTAAGGAGGCTGATAAAGGGATCTCAACTTCAGGACAAGCAGGCATTACTTCAGGAAAAGCAGGTGGAAGAAAGTTCCAAGGTGTCTACACTGTGCTGAAACTCAAGAAATGGGCGTTTGATGACTTCTAGTGTTTGTGAAAAAACATTCTCCAGTAACATCAACTAAGTGAAGATGGTTTATCCTCAGATAAGACAGCTTGAAAGATTTTTAAAAGCCAAGTAGGAAAATTAAAAGGTCAGTATGTGAACTCCTGCAGACGTGAAGGATACTTCATCATACACCCAAACAAATTCTGTCCCTGTTTTGGCAGCCATTACACCAATTTCTGATATAAATGTGGCATAAAGCCCAAGCTGTAATACATTCAGTCTCACCAGGCCTGAACATAAAACTGAAGTCATACCTACAATCTCAAGTGCCTAAGGTGGTGCCTTACTCTGTGCTCAGTGGAATTACTCCTGTCTCACTCCATACAGCTCACTTGAGACCCTGGAAGCCACCAGGTGCTTACTCCTGTCAGAGCATGCACAGCTCAGAGGGACAGAATGGCTGCTGTCCTTTTCATCACCTCTCTGTAATAATGAACTTCCAGCGTTCAGAAATAAAGGCCTCTTCCTTCCTTTTAGTGTTTTTCCTGAAAGAAATATTAGAACACTAATTAAAAACTAAATTACATCAATGGTATGGTACAGTATAAAGTTTCATTGCCTAAGAGGACTTGAATGATTTTGTCATGCTCACACCATTCTGACTACTGTATCTATGCTTCTACACGAGGTGAATGTATACATTTAATAACTGAACATTAAAAATGCAAGATTAATAAATTAATAGTTCCAAATAAGATTATGTCAAATATTTGCTAGAAAAATTATGTACTGATTTGTTTCACTTATATTTTAAAATATATAGGCAACTTGTATTTCAGCTGCATAGGCATTATTCCACCCCTCTGGGCTGTGTTCTTACAGAGATTTAAACACAACCACCACCACCTCGATGAGGATTTGCAGGAGGGCTCTGCTCCAAGGGATTTTCTTTTAATGCCCTTTGCACAGACAGTGCTATTTAGCTACAGGAGAAGCACTTCTATAAAAAGTCCTGGGGGTGGTGGGGGGAGCAGTGAGGAAGGAACTCTGAGTATGCTTTGATAACATCAAAGTCCACGCTGCTCACTTCGGGAAGCAGATGTCCAAGCAGGCCACTCTCGACAAACAGCCTGAAGAATGGAACTTACTGGCAGGATCTGGCTTTGAAAAGCAGTCTTATTGCTTAAATCAGCCATGCAACACACACAAGAACCCAGAGACTCAGCTTAGCAGTTTTAAAACACAATGCAAAAAGCACATTTGCTCCTTCTATAAGTCCCATCCACCAACTGTGTATTCAGAGTGTTGTATATTAATTCAAATATTCCTTTCCAAATATATCCAAAGGTATCCATCAGTAACGATGATGCCAGGCTTGAACATCCCACCAGCAACTAGTTTTTCATTTTGGAGGTAAGAAAAGTTTTATTCCTGCGATCATGTAAGTAATTTTAAATTAATTTCATGGCTTTCCCTAAACAGGTTACACAAACACATTTATTCTTATATATAACTGCAGGATGTTAAAATTGAGAGGCACACTTTGACAGATATACAACTACATTGGCATGAGAGTAAAAGCCAAAAATCAAGCAAAGTGGAATCTGTGTATTCCTCTTTGCTTTCATGGCTCAACAAGAAAATGGATCTTCAGAAGATGATTTCATCAAGTCTATTTATTAATGCATTTCAAGTTTCAAAAAACCTTACATATCTTTGCACAATACTTTATTTTTTGCATTTTTTAGTAAAAATTTCCAAAGTGAACAAAAAAGAGACTGTATAAAACACAGTGGACATGAAATCGACAGTAGTATTTCTGTTTCATTGTCTTGAACTTCCTTTCGGCTTTACCACATCTTGACTTGCAGTGGAGAGTTCAGTGCACATTTCTGTTTTCAAAAAACATTTAACTTAGACTCAAAATAAAATAGGGCAGCATTTGTCTGCCAAAATCCTACCACAGGATAACATTACAGGCAAAAAATTTACATGTTCCAAAGTCTACCACACTCAAGAAGTTACTAAGAACTCTTGCTGAATAAAAGTCACCATTTTAGAAATGCAAACCCACTTCCAATCTTTGCACAGTCTTAAAACAAATGTATTTAAAATGACTTAAAAGCAACTACATACACTTCTAACTAGTTAAGATCATTTAGAATTATTTATATAGTCTATTGGACTTGGGGTTTCATGTACAAAATTTGTCTCTAAACCATGTACAAAAAGCTGTATTTTGAAAAAGTTACCACATACTGTACAAGTTTACAAGGAAGAGATCCCATTATATTCTGTAACATTTTTGGCCTTGCTGGCTTGCGTCACATTATGAGAATGATTGTGTAAACCTTATACTCTTAAAAAAAAACAAAACAAAATTAAAAAAAAAAAAAAAAAAAAAAAAAAAAAAACAACAAAGGAAGCCTGTCCAACCCTTAGTAAATTTTCTCCTAAGCAAAGCCAGGAAAATTATAGCCATTTGCATCTCTAATTAGCTTGGTGCTTTTGGAAAACAAGCAATAAATACATCACAAGCTTAAACATTTTGTAATGCCCCCTTTCATCTCCTGCATAGCAGTAAGCACCTTAAGACATCTTTTATTCATCTTCAAAAATGCCAATTATTTACATTCGTCATAAAAACTCTGGAATGGGACATTGTGCTGTTGAACTTCACTACTGGTATAAATGTGGGGAAATTGGTAGTCCTAACTACAGTTTTAACTCTGCCACAGTAGCCAGGCAAATCACTCTACTTTAGTGGTTATCATTCAACAGTATCATGCTGAAAAGTTATCCAAACACCTGATAAATTAAAAAAGAAAATAAAAAACTACAGCTTTTTTTTTCCTTTCCACATCCCTTAGAACATGAACTTGATTACCAAACTGTAAGAATAACTGAACAGCCCAAATAAAGTGGTTGCAATTTTTAAAATAAGTTGAATAACAGGCAAAATTTTCTAATAAAGTATGGAAATATTCGATCTAACTATTCATTATTTCACTGAATAATCAGACAAATTAAAAATATTTATGCTGAGCCACAAGGAAGACACATAAAACATTTCTGAAACATTCTGACATTTGCAAAGTTTGCAGAACACCTGTTAAATCTGTCTAAGACCATCCAGGCTTGTATGCTGCATCTTATCAGCTGTTGGATAAAGATGAAATGAGTGCTTGAAACAACTTTGATAATGATAAAAAAAGTGTGATTGGATTCAAAATTGCTGTGTAAAGCATCACAGGACCCTTGACCACTACACACCATCATCCTCTGTTATCCTGAGTATGTCAATTAAACAGTAATTTCTTCATTAATAGCGGAAAAGTTTTATAATACAAAGAAACATCCATATTGCAATTCTCTTGTTTACAATTGCACACAAGTACGGGTGTACGTTAGAAATACATGTCTGCATATAACAATGTATATACATTGACAAGTAATGTCTCCAATGCTGAGGTGGTCTAGCTTCCTAGCTTGTCTGGCAGTTGAAAAATAGATCTTTTTCTCAATTCTTGAGTAAAAGTTTTACTACAGCCATATTTGCCTGCAAGTGAAGAAAATGCAGCAATGAAGAGCACAGAAGGGGGAAAGAATCATGATATGCTAGGAGTTTGTGCCACTAAATCAAAAATATTCAAGAAAAACACTTCTCTTCTTTTTGAGCTGGAAGATTCTCTCATTAAAAATTAACCACTTCCACTTGTTTTGAGGGCACATCATGCTTTTTTTTTTGTTTCCTCTTCAATTTTTGAGAGTTAGACTGGGGACAATGACTTATTAGGTTTTCTTTGGAGTGAGTTTTCCCATTGTAGGCACTAGGAAGAACCAAGGCAAAAAGCTGCAGTCAGCGTCTCATATGTCCCATCTGATAACTCTCGCGGGGCCTTTGTCGCTGTGGGGGCTGAGTGGTTTGTGGTGGTCTCCTCCTTTTTAAAGTGCCTGTTTCAAAGAAAAGTAGCCATTATTAAAATCAATTTTTAAAAAACTCAGTTATTTCCAAAAGAGTTGCCCTGGCCATGCAAATTAAATACAACTATTTGTCTGGAAGGCTTTGGATTTAGACCTGAGTAAATGCATGCAAATACATCAGTATCTCAACAGCACTTCTTTAAACAGGCCAATTCTTACAAAATGTAGCATGGAATAGGAAATAAAGGAACTCTGATGCTAGAAAAAGTCTTTAAAGCTTTCTTTTGATTGCATCTTATGTTATAGGAAAATAAGACAAGAATTAGATTTTCATGAATTGTTTCACTGGCATCAATTCCATTTGTAGTTTCACAGTGCCAGCCTGAGAACTGTAGGTTTAAACACCTGAAATTTCTTGTTAGAACTAAACACTAAAGAGAAAAGCTATCTCTATAATTAGCTGCATTACTCACCTGGAAGTGGTTTATGAGGAGGCAACTTTGGATTACTGCTTGGAGTATGAACACTGCATATCTTAATGAAGCCAGCCATTAACATGATCAATGCAATTCCCATAAGTAGCACTGCCCACCAATAAGCCTAAAAAACAAAACCACAACAAGAAGATTGTGTGTGTGGGGCATGGCACACATGTACAAGAGACAGAGGACATTCAATGTGGCTTTTCACTGTGTTTCAGAAGTCATCAAAAAGCTTTCTGGAACATCATCAAGAATATCCAGCCTAACATTTGAAAGAAATGTCCCCAGAAATTTTCCACAGAAAAGCCCCAATACTTCCATTCTAGTATCAGAAGGGTACTTCACAGAAGATACACTCCAGCAGAGCTGTGTAAGCCTAAAACAATCAGCAGCCTTCACAAAATTGCCTATGCAGCTCTCCAAGGGTGTTTCACTCTAGCTCCTCTTCCAGTATATTATTATAAGTGACATCTAGCACAATAAAATTTATGAATGCTAAAGATCAAAATATTTAGCTCCTTAAAAGTCAGACCATTCAAATATGAAAAGTCAAAACATGAAAATGTAGTAAATTAAAAATGTGAATGAATAGAGTATTAACAGATCCTACTTACTTGTTTGTTATATGTTTGTTTCAATTTCCTTCAATCTAGCAAATTTATTTGTTGCACACAGGGTGCTTACAGTAAATCTAGTAAGACAAGGGCTAATTATACTTTAAGAATGCTGAAGCACTCTGCATATCAACACTTATCAACTGTGAATCTTGATTACCGAGAACATTTCATATTAGACTTGTCATATAAAAATATACTTACCACAATCCATTCTGCAATATTTTCATATAGTTCTGGATTAAAAATTGCTTTCTTTAATCTAGCTAGAGGGCCATCAGCATCCACCAGCCGACACCTCATAAACACATCACAGTAGCCTTTGAAATCATTGCAGGGAGATCCAGGTTGCAAAGTGATGGTTTCAAGATGAAAATATTCCTGCCATCGGCTCGAGCCTGTGCTTGCACATGTAGCTGGGTCCACTGAAAAGTGAACACAAATTCATCAAACCATTATTGTATTAAAACACCTGTGCATGAATACCCACCCTAGTGATTAATTGTTCAAAATGCTTCTCTAATATTCTGTAAAAATGCAGAATGTATTGTTTATTTCCTACACAGTGCAAAAGCAATATCTCTCTGAAACTACGTTTGAACAAAATGCTCTCAAAGCTAACAAAAACTCAAATGCAAACACCATGAGCAGGTTCCTCAGACCCCTCCTGCTCTATTTACACTTATGATTCAGGTAAATCTTACTTTTTCTCATGCAGCAGACATGGCACAGTTCTCTATCATCCTTGCCATCTGAGCTAGCACATGTGCACTCCTCCAAGCCATGCTTCTCACAGATAGAGCCAGCACATTGCTGGGGAAGACAAAAGCACAGCAACACAAAAATCAATTTCACTTTTAAGTATACTGACATTACAAAAGATATTATTAATTAATACCTGAAAGCATAATTATAGCTCTAAAGATGCTTATCCATAAATCAACTACTTCAATACTTCAATTTTTTTTTTCAAAGCTCATAAGCAAAAAATTATTTCAGTTATTCAATGTCAATATTTTGGCATATTTTCTATTTTTTTAAAAGGTGATTTACTGATTTTATTTTTTAACACAGTATCTTCTTTTATAACCTGAGAGTACCCTGCAAAACACCCACAGCACCACAGTTCACGCTGAAACACTACTACTCAAAATCATGGTTAGAAAAATAAATCTAACATATGTATACACAAATATCTCTCTTGGAAAACAATAAAAATTAATGGCAGAAAAGATTCTGTATTTAATTTCACTACGTCAGGATCCTTCAAACTCCAAGTTCAATTTATTTATAATTTTGTTTCAACATCAGTAACTATACGAAAACAATTCCTCTATTTTTAAGATGGCTATAAATTAGCTGAAAAATATTACAAGCAGTACTTGATTAAAATCCTGGACTGTGGAAAACAAACTTACAGCACAAGAAGTTACAGGTCTTAAAGAGAATGATTTTTGCTTGTGTTTGCTTCCAGGCAAACACAGATCAATTTATAAGAGACTTCCCATCAATATTTCATGGCAACTGCATGTTCTCTTTAACCCAGGAAAGTAACTGCAGTTCAGAATCATTCTAATTCCATATGCTTGCACATCAGTGCTATATGTACATGTTTGGAGAAACTGTGTATTGCCAATAAACCAAATTCAACCTCTATTGACAGTATATCCAGTTTTGTAATGCAACAGAATTATTGACCAAGACTGAAGAAAAGTGAAAAGGTGGCACTAGAAAATAAAACACTTTCATAATCCTGATTTTTACAAAAACCTAAGTGTGACTTTCCCAGACAGTACTGCTACCTTGGGATTTGTTATGCACTTCTTAATCCTTGATGTACCTTCACTGTTATTCTGACACCAATAAATCAAACATCTGTACAGAAAAAGAGACTGAGCTTGCACTCCTGTGTAGTAAGTACAGAAACCATATCAATTCACAATGCAGTGCCCTGCAACAAACCACATTAGCAGCTACCCAAGACTGTAAAAACCATACCCCCTTTATGCAAACTTGTGTGTTCCTGTTGCACACTGTGAAGTTCTCTTTGGGTTCAGATATTGGGCAGAGAGCACTGACACCATTGCACATTCCTTCCTTAGCACAGTCAGAATCATTCCGACACTTGTCTGTCCTCGATTTGAAATCGCACTGGGCAGTGCAGCACGGGCCTTGGCTGGGGCTGCAAACAAACACACGTTGTGGATGAAAGAAAAAGCATGAACCATTCCAAACAGGCTATTCACCCTGAAACCTACTCAAGCACTCAACAAATTTCTGATTTGTCCTAATCAATTGTGCCTTGAAAATAATTTTTCCTATAGCATAATTATGCTTATGTACTTCTCACTCATTGCATAAAGCATTTTAAACAAAATCAGTACTTTTATAAAATGCAGGTAAGCAGATTCTGATTCTGAAATCCCCATTAAAGTTGCAATAAATGCCCAAAATTAAAGTGTAGTGTAACACATATGCACAATACCTGCAGTTTTTGCCTGGTCTTAACTTGCATTTTTTGTCTTCTGGTTGGTTTGCATCATAACAGCAATCATCTTTACACTGGTCACTGTATCCACAGTCACACTGTTCTCCTTGTTCAACCAGTCCATTACCACAGATGGGCTGCCCAGACTCTGAAAAATGCCAGTATATTTATGTACAAAGCAGTACAAAGAATATACAAATACTTATAAACCTTAACAAGCATCCAGCTAATCATGACTGAAAGAGCCTGGTCAAACTGGACTTTAGACTGGGGCTCAAGTCACTTGCATTAACTGCTTGACACCCAGCTTAGTCATTCCCACAATTCATAGAATTTAAAGCCTCTGAGTAAAAGGTTTTGATCCTAAGAGTGGGAGTATAAGAACAGGCTTTCTGCTCAGTCTCCCAGGGAGCTGCACCCTTTCCTGCACTCCTTTAACAATCAGAGGACCTCAAGCAAAAGGCTGATGGTACTGGGGTGAGCTGCTCCAAACTCCAAACCTACTGAGTAGATGTGCAAACCTCCGTGAGAAAGAGCTCACAAAATTTGTGAGAGCCCATATCTCAGACTCCAGAAAGAAAAATTCATGCAAAATTATTTTCCATGTCTAAATAGGATTTCCCTGCAGTTTAACATGGGCTCCGTACCTCTAGTCCTTTCACAATGAGCATGACTGAAACCAGTCTGACCCTGTTTGTTTACTCCCTCCCACCAGGCATCTACAAAGACAGAGAAGAGCCTCCCCCAGCCTTCTCTGCTCCACACTAAATAGGCTCTCTTGGACTCTCCTCATATGTCAGATGCTCCAATCCCTTAATAATCCTTGTGGCCCTTTGCTGGACTCACTCCAGTATGTTCTGCTGTTTCTGTGCTGGCAGCCCAGAACTTGACACAGTACTGGAGATCTCAAATTTAATTCTTTACTTTCAGTAAATTTTAAAAAATAAGATAAATAAAAATAAATTTCATTTTTTTTTAATTAAGCATTGCAGTAATATTTTAGCTATTCGGCTTTCAGAATGATTACATACATACCAACAAAACAATTATTTCTCTTTTTCTCAAGAACTTGGCTGATATTTCGAATGCTACAGATAGAGAACTTATTGTTGTTAAGTTTGTCTCCAGATGTAGCTCTTGCATACATGATATAATTGCCATTTTCCTTCTGTCCCAAGTTCTTGGACTCTCCAGGAGTGCACTCCATTCCAGAATCATGCTGCAAAACAAGTATTTTACAAATATCTCAGTGATGGCAGGTGCAAAAGTAACCTGGATTTGGTAGCCTTAACACAGAATAAATAAAATAAAAATAAACCACCATCTTATACTCTCAGGTTCTTTGCAATTCAAAAACTATACATAAACCCAAGGTTTGATTTTGGGTTCTCCTTGTTCCGTTGTTGTTTTTGTTTTCCCCAAGACAACAGTAGCAAGTATCTAATTTCTCAAGTTTCATCTTATTTGCATTCTTGGTAATTTACCCCCAAGTGTGGGTAATGTCCTGGAATGAATACTAGGTTGGACAAACTGCCATCTCCTAAAAGGAGGGGCTTTATGATCACAAAAGGGTAATCAGCATTCTGTGGAATAAAAGCAGGAGTTAACAGGAACCACAGTGCATTCTTCTTGTTTGCTTTGAGGGAGGTACAAAGAGAACTTCAAAACAGAGCAGGAGTCTGTCAGCCAGTGACTACACCTACAATATCCAGCATGAGGAATGAAATGCATTACACACTGGCAAAACAAAAAGCCTCATGCTTTCAAGCTTACCACAAACAAGCTGCATTCCTACATGTCTGTGAAACAGTTCTGCTCAAAAACTTTCTTCTTGGTATCCTAATTCCCTCCACTATTTTCTTAGATAAACTTGTAAGTATAAATAATCTAACAAATGTGAGCCATTTGCTGAATAAAGTGTCACCTTAATCAATTTTGCAGTGCTTCTTCCTCCTCTCCAGGAAAAAGAACAATATATTTAACAAGGTGCATGTGACCCTACTTTTCATAAAGACAGGGAAGTGTTTAGGGAACAATAATAAAGTACCTTTGTAAGGGATTGAACTAATCTAAGTAAACAATTCACAAAATGCACTGTTGCACCAGTGCTGTCAAATACTCACAAAAGGCTCAGCCATCTCTTTGTTTGTATGCAATGTATGTGCACATATGCTCATGGAGTCAGGATTCTGCTGTCCTTGTTTGTAAGCAGCAAAGCCTCCATTTGTAAATCACACCCTATGAAATGGCTGAGGGTGAGTAACCAGGAATACTTACAGGGGAACCAAAGTTGTGCCCAACCTCATGTGCAAAAGTAATGTGAGAAACCTTGGGGGGCACATGAGAGCCATAGTTCTGGACAGTGATGATTCCAGTGTTCAGAGACTTCTTCTTACCATCCGAATACAATTTGCTTTTCTCACATATTCCACCAGAGCTCCCTGCATTCAGACAGAAGTACAAGTCACACATTTAGGGAAAGAAGTGTTGTGTTACTTGTCTATTGACATCCAGAGCAACAAACAGTTTGCCTCTGCAGGTTTACAGACTAAGAGCTCTCTATTATTCCTATGAACACAACCTTGAAAGTAGATTAGATCTGTTCACACAAATGCTCTCAGCACTGATTGGATACATTCACACAAGAAGTCAGCTGGTTTAGAATAGCTTTTGAGAGCTATTTTGGGCACTCCCTGAATGGATGAGCCCTTACTTCATCCTACCTGTAGTACAAGACTAGCAGGTGCAATGTCCAACAGAAGTAGCCTCAGTCTACATCTTATTTGGATTTCACCAAATGAAAAAAGTACATGGTACATTTGGAGACTCTCTTTCACAGCAAGAGCTTTTATATAAAAATGTCATTGTCAAAATAAGTACATATATATATGTATCTCATTGTCAGAAAAAAACCCCAAAAAATCAAACTAAAGCTGAAAATGCTTTTGATGTGTTGGCTAATGAGACCCATACTTAGAAGGTTGGCAGTCAAGTGATCACACTTCCTGTTTGGAAAATCGCCAAAATTTTGATTTTCATGTCACCAAATTTTAAAATAACTTGAGTTTCTACTGAAGCATTATTAATGTCCTAAAATTCAGCTATTGATAATGTAAATGGTGCCTAAAGAAGTTTTGCTTTCTCAAGTAAAATTTTGATTTAGTGACATATCCCATTTAATCCATGTCAGTATGTGTGTAAAGGATGATCATATCAAACATAATTTTTCTCAAATTTTAAATTAAATTAAATTCAGTTTTGAAAGCAGTTTATGGACTGCACGTTTCAATTCATCCTGTCCCTGCTCAGTCATAGCATAGTCATCACAGACCCAACTTGTCATTTCTATTCACCTTCTGGGCATTACTTTTCCTGTGGTTCTTGCACAGTCACTAAGGTTAGTCCTCTAACATACCAACTGCAGTCATGAGTCTGTGGATCTCTTACCCCTTATTTGAACAGTTTCATCTTTCTTCTACCATTACTCAATTCTGCTAAAGCTGTCAATAAGGTTCTCATTAAGGTATCCTGTCTCTTGCACAGTCTCACTGACTGAGATTTTTTTTACATCAAAGGACATACTTTAGATCAAAATACACAACTAGAGTGAAACTAATGAGAAGCAGTTCAGGAAGAGTCATGCAGTAATTATTCTGTTATCTCCCAGAACAAGATCTCACTGATTTAAAAAAAAAATTCTTTCATTACTACCTAGAAAACCTAAAGGTTCTGCAGTGTAGTTCTCATAGTTGTAAGCTCTGTTTATATAGAGCAGAAATACTTGTTTCACCTGTCACTTTACTGGTCACTCACATCTACCATAAATAAAAAAAAAATCCAAGTAATACCACCTTTGTATAACAAAATAAATATGTTGTTCTTCACTCTTCATATCCTGCTCATCAGAAATACAGAAAGATTAATTGAACTGGCAAAATATACTAAAAACACAATTAAGCCATACCCAACCAAAACTGTGAAAAGCTAGGAGATTTTTGTGCATTTGCTGTCAGTTTAAAAGGTGATTTCCACCTTTTTCCTAGAGCCTACCTACAGTACTTTATCTCATAGCACTGAAGGCTTGCCTTGAATTACCTGAAGGGGCTCCAACCCAAGCCAGACCAAGGACTCCATCATCAAAATCACGGTCTGTAAACACATAGGCCAAGCAATAATCATCATGGTTCTGTTCTGAGTTCAGTTCCAGAAACTTTTCCACACCAATGTTAGGAAATCTGAAGGGATTGGAAGAGTCCTTCTCATCTACGGTTGTGTTAATCTAAAAGTAAATTGAAACAAACTGTAAGACAGGATTCATTTCCACTTGCACATGACAGCTAAGAGGCTCACTGTTGTCAGAACCTTGCTGTATTACATAGTTATTGTTTAAAATTTAAATGCCTTGATTGCAAATTACCACCCCAATAACGGAAAAACAAAGCACTACAATAAATTAAGAATTGCATTTGTGTAGTAAACCCCCATTCTCATATTTCCTTCTATTTTTTCCATCAGTACCCCAAAATTTGTATTTATCCTCCTAAATTATCACTCTTACAAGGAAGTGCCAATGTGGATAGCCATTCTCTATGTTAGTATTAAAGTCAGTGAAGAATAGCAATAGTCTATTCACCACACAACAACAGTACTGAAACAAAGTAAGTTGATTCCTATAGAAAAACTGACCACAGCTTAATAACAGCAGTAGTGGGCTTCTGACAATAACCACTAAAACCAAATGAAATACATGGTTTAGGGCACCACTTCCTGCAGAGACACTTCTGCTAAAGAACTGTTATAAAACAATAACAGGTACAAGTGAACAGGAAGGGCACAGCTGAAGAACACAGCCTCCAAGCAGCATGAGTGAAGCTGCAAGCCTTTCCAGCCCAACTTACTCGGATTCGTTTCACCATGAAGCTGATGTTACGGATCCCTGAAAAATCTGTTGACTGGTAAATGGTGTCAATGGCTTTAACGTGGCTGGAAATCTGTCAAAAACAAAAGCAGCTACAGGTCAGAGATCCATGCACTACACTATAGCTTATCTTAACAGCAGTAACTGCAATGTCTACACTCCTACAAGATGTGATATTGTGCTGTAGGAACTTCTAACAGGCCTTTTGAATTAAATCATGGCCCACAATGGAAATAAATCACTACCTATATCATCACCATGCCAGATAACACCAAAGGATTTTGCCATTTGATTTTTTTTAAAACAGAATTCTATCAACTTTCAGACAGCTGTTTGCAATATTCCCTTATTCACTGCTTTGTATTCAAAGCACTGTATTTCTTTTTTGGCAAAAAAAATACTTGTTCTAGATTTATTCTTTCTTTTCTGGTAGAACACAAATGTGGGAAAAGTAATCATTTACCTTTTCTAAGAGCACACAGAAATGCTAACTCACTAAAAAGCTAAAGGTGACCAAAAGGTGACTTCAGAGCTTTGAAAAATACTACTTGAATTGCCTATGTAGTGTGATAAATAGTAAAATTCAGATCTGCAAGTGGCAGTGAAACTCCAGACTTCCGTAGAGGTATGTTAAAATGCTAGATATATTTTTAGCAAATCACATCAACCCCTTTCTCAGTTAATAGTATATTGACAAATGAAAAGCATCTAGCATCTACCTTTAGCTGCCACTGCTTTTTTAACCATCCACTCTATTAGATACTACAGAAATAGATCTCTGCATTATTAGCTCGCAGTGTTTTGAGCTAGAATTTCAAAGGGAAGCCCATGCAAGTGTTAAAACAGAGGCTTGGCAGGCTGTCAAACAGGACAGAACTCTTCAGGAAATATTCTTTTTCTCAGTAAGAACTGAGAACAGTCAGACTGCAAGTCCTGCACAGAGGTGCTAAACACACCACAGCTGCCATTAAAGAGACACAAGTGCCCAGGACTTTTGTTGCAGAAACAGCATCTTTTCAGCAAAATAAAAACTGCTGTTTCAATTATGTCAAGACTACTTTAACAAAGAAAACAAGCCACTGTAAAGTAAATAAGCAAAAAGATAAGTTACATGAAATTTATCAGGACTAGCCCAAGTAAAAGCAGGCAATTTAAAACAGAGGGGTTGGAAATACCTGTGCAATCACAGCTTCTCTGGTTCCATAATGCTTGTAGAACAAATGATCAGTCTGGATATACAGCTGGCACGTGTTTTTTTCAGCCTGAGTGGCACGCTTTTTTCTCAAAAGCTGTGGATCATCCTTCTTAGGCTCTTCAACAGGTTTCTACAGATGCACAGGAAAGAAATACATTAATTTTGTTGTTCCACATGCTGCACTAGATTACCTAAAAATAACAGTGGTTCTAAATATACTCCACAAATACAAACAGGTTTTCATTCTTTTTCTTTAACTTGCAAAGTTCCATGAATCTTGAATTAAGTACATTATCCTCAGTTTTCAAAATACTTGGAATGTCATCTTAGCAAAAGCTCTCTCTGCACTTCATTTTATATTACAAAAGGCAGTCAATATTACATAGATGTTTTTTCATTCATGTGATCTTTGGAATTTTTCTTCTTTATAATCCTTTTCTAAGATAAACCGTTGGTTAGGAGAAAAATCAGCACTGGTGGGACTTAACTGCACGTTCCCTAACACCAGTTATTTCAAACTGTAATTACCTTAGTCAGCTACCTCAGCAAACAGAGATGTTTAAGCACTTCAGCATGGAACAAATGAGGCACTGAACAAGAAGCTAGAGGAACACTGCTTAGGCAGTGGTATCTGGTAGTGATGCCTTCAGTTTTAGCTTTCATATTTTCCAGCTTCTGTACTGCTACAGCATATAACTCTGAACTTCATATAAAGTGTTAGCAGGTTCTCTTCACAGTTCAGTTAGATGAAACAATCCTTTTCCAGCCCAAGAACCAAGGACACTGTTGCAGCTTCAGGCCCAAAAAGCATCAACAGCAGTGAATTGAGGAGAGCAAACAGAGGATGGGACTTATAACCTGAAGCTGTAATTGGACAATTAACCCAATATGGAAATGGACCAAAACTTACAAAAGTGTGAAAACTCATGACTCAGAGTCCATCTTGGGTCGAGCTACAGTCAGGATCTTGTACTGTCCAAGGTGTATCCTTTAAAGGCTTTTTAACAAATCCCTACTTTATTCCTTTAACACTGTCTGGCCTCTGTCCCAGGCAGCCTCTCAAGGCATCAGCAGCACACTGGCCTCACAGCTCTCTCTCTCCATAAAGTTTTACAAGCACGTTTTTGGGAAAGCACGTTATTGTTACCAATGCTGAAAAGAGCATTAATGCTGACAATTTCTGGAGTCACAACATAAATAAACTAAGTTGCTGATGCTATTTAATGAGCCATATTGTATGCATAGTTTTCTGGGTATATATTTAGCTGACACCACAAAATTATGCCAAAACTTGGAAGAGCTCAAAACCAGCTAAGTGTAAAAGAAACTCAGTTAACTTGCTGTTGGAAAAAAAGTATTCTGTGACATGTGGTGCAAGCCTGAGTGCAAACCCACTGTGGGACTCCACCCAGGTACACAGGTCCTGCCACAGGACACTTACCTCTCACAGCAGCCAATCTGTAACATGCTGTAACCCCCACAAGCTTACAGGGTTGTTAGGAAGACACTCCCACCAATGTAACTTAATTTTCCACTGAAAGCACTCAGATATCCCAAGTGTGTTATATTACCATAACTGGAAAAATCTAGAAGTTATTACTCGTTAGAACCAACGTATTACTTGGAGATCAAGGGATCTTGAAACTCTTCCTTCTCAATTGCAATAAAGTATATCCCTCATTTCAAGCTTGATTTCCACATCCATCTAAAATTTTAGCTGTTGAAAAATTTGAGATCACTTAGGATTCATTAAGGCTATAAGTAGCACATCTAGGCTACAGAAGCAATGAGAAAAATTATTTAGAAAAATTATGTTAAAAAGAAACCTCCAGCAATAATTTAAGTATCTCACAATGTGGAGGATGATAGCTCACCAAAAGCAAAAGAGACAACATACAAGAAGTAGGAAGTTATCACACTAAGTACTAATCAACATAATCCATTAGCCTTTGTTGTACCTCTGTTGTTGGTTCTTCTATACCAGTCATCTGGTACTTCTGCATTCTTTCAAATACTGAATGATCTGCACAACCTCCTTGTGGTCCATATTTATGTGGGTATTCTAAAAAGAGGAAGGCCAGGTTGAGTTTTCAAATTCCAAGTACAAGTCCAAAATATGGCTGCATCAGTGCAACTTACTCAGCTGGTGTCCAGTGTTGTGCATGGGGTTTGAGGGAAGCATTAGGAGATGCAAGGTGTACACAGCTCTTTTCATTTAACATTTCTACTAAGACATTCTTAGTTTTACAAACAGAACAAAACTGACATTTGCTTCTTAACAATATTTTCTCAGGCAGCACAAGAAAATATGATAAGCAGTGCCTAACATAAGAGCAAGAGCTTTTATTTACACATCTGTACCTACTTACTTCAGCTAAAAGCAGCCTTCAAAATATGGCATCACAATGGAAAGTTATTAGATATCAAGTATCCTAAAGACTACTTGGGTAAGAGAAAGGGTTTTTATGCTACTTGGTGAACAAACTAAAAAACCTTGCCAACATTCTAACAGGATTTTATTATTTTATTTTTCTTCCACTGATGGTTTGGAAGTTTTCACATTATGCTACTTAACTACCAACACATAAGAGGGGAACTGCTAATGGATAGAACCATGGTTTAGTTAACCACTAGATGTTAGTTAAAAATGCTAGAGATCCAAACTAGTGAGAAAATGCCACAATCACCTGTTTAACAAGGCCAACTCTTGCAATAGTTGCCAGTGCAGATCTCAGTGTTCAAGGGAATGTGTTTCAAACACCCTTAGGTTTTAAAAGTGCTTAGCTTTCACTGTCAGTACCTATTGCAGATTTCTAACCTGTATTTGCAGAAGCTTCCTCTGCAGATGAGAAGTACTGAATACTTCTTCCTTTGATTTCTTTGCATATTCAACCCCATCATAAATTGTTGCCCAAGTAAGAAATCATGGAATACAGATTTGAATATTTAACAAGCCGGTTTCTGTAGGGCAAACCACAGTTTTAGCACCATCTCAGAGTGCCACTTTTGTCAGAAATCTACAAACTTTACCAAGGTTTGTTGTGTTTGGGTTTTTTTTTTGGTTGACTCATTTATCTTTTTACTTCTGTTTGGTGAAGGGGTGTTTATTTTTTAAAGAGTGGAGATCCAAATTCACAGAGTAAATAGAACAGCTGTGTAAGAGTAGAACTGTAAAGCCTAGGCACCAAGGACCTGATGCCCACATTCTGTGCATTTCAGGTGATTTTGCCCTGGACTAGCTCTAGTCTGGGCTCTGGAGTCAAGGCTTGGCAGTAGCTGGAGCACAGCAGAGGTGCTCCCTTGGAGTATGGGCTCTGTATGGTTTCATGTGACAGCTGCCTTCATTTATCTTTGACTCTTATGGCTGTTTCTTACACTCATATTGCATGATACTGCTAAACTGTTTCAATATACAGCTTACTTTGTAAGTTTATTTCATGACTTTCTACATATTGGTTTTCCTCATTTCAATTTCCACCACCACAAAAATACCATTTTTGAACTGCTACCTCATCACATTCCTCCCAGCACAATTAGTCCTAGCACAGTGCCAGAAGAATGGAGAGAAAAAGAGAAAAATATGTTCTTACTGCAAGTCACCTCATGCAATTTGCCCCAGCATGGTAGTGCAGTGCTGATTTGGCTACAACCAATATTAAACAAAAAGCACTACTGTGTTGGAGTCACCTTCTACTTTTGGGGATCCTGTTTAATATCACTAGATTGGAGTTATGAGCAAAGGACTGTAGATATGATCCTTCCCTTCTCCATCTCCACCACCCTTTTTTCCTCCCACTATAGTATAAAAAATTCTACTGTATTTAGTCTAATGCAAATTTTCATTACTATGACCTGACTGCACAGCACCAAGAGTTTATATCTGTAACAAGAGCAGGTTACCCAGGGGCAGGAGCAATGGCCCATCCTGTCTGTGCCTCACACACTGCCCCTGCAGAAAACCACTGTGCCCTGAAAGAAACTCCTGCAGGAGCCCCACTCTAACAGAACAGTACTGGAAATAAATGCTCTCAGTTTATTACACAAAATGATCTGTCTTTTCTTTCTATCTTGTTTCCCAAAGATGTTAGGAAATCCCTTAACACATTTTTTATACTGACTGCCTGCAATTGAAATACTTCTCACTTCAAAAGTAATAATCTAGTAAGAAACACTTTAAAACCATGACAGTTAAAATTACAAAAAAATGAACACAAAACAGTCTGCAACAGCAATTGCAAAGATTTTGCATGAGCTGGAAAAGACAAATCCCCCAGAGGCAGATTTGAAACCACCCTACTAATCACAGAGACAGGTAATACAGGATAGTTCACTTCTAACTTCCAGGGAAAGTTGCATAAGAAGTTTTTATTTGCTAAATGCTGAACTGTCCCCAAACTGTGAAGGGACTGTTCCCTTGTCATCTTTTGAGACTTCCTATTTCCATCATCCCTGCAGCAGTTCCAGTTTTAAATATCTGAAGCTAGGCAAGAACTACATGGTGCCAGATGACTTGGCCAGTTTTGACCCACAACACAGAAGTCTGGTCCATTCTCTTGTGAAGTTTTCAATGCTCTGAGGTGTGCCAGCTTTCTGTGCAGTCTTCTGCCAGCTCTTTGGGATCAAGAGCTTCTTAGCCTATCCCTACCACAACCCTGAGAAATGAAAAGCAAAAAACCTGCTTTCACTATGAAATGATTGCTTACAGTGAATGCAGAGTTGAGAAAACAGAAGACTATTTTCCAACAGAACTACTGTAGAAGAGGTTAATAACAGGTTCAACCCTCTAACTAGAAAAAAAATCATCAGGCAAAAAAATCTCCAACTTTTTCTTTTCCAGTACTGTCCACTTTCAGGTTTTGTACATCCTGGCAGAATGCTAAGAAATAATGAAGAGTAGAAAAAATAACAATCTAAAAACCACCTGCAAAATTTTGTAATTTCATACCTTCTGACTACAATGTCTTACTCTAACTAGGTGGAATAGAATGATCTGTTAAGCATTTAGGTTAACCACTTAATTACTGAATTTAGGCAACTTGGGCACGGATGATATCAAACTTCCATTACAAATGATGAAAAGTCAATTCTTTAACAGCCATAGAAATTTGCCCAATACTAGCAAAAGCAATAATTCAGAATAAAACTCCAGTGTAAGCAGATACAAAAAATTAAAAAATCGTTATTACAGATTTCATTCGCAGCGCTGTGATGCTGCGCTCCCATGACAACTGTCATCACAATGGGATGAAAAAGAAACTAGGTTCTCATTAATAACACAGTTTGCCATGGTCAGCCTATTCAGCAGATAGGGCTTTGCAAAATTACAAACCACTTCACTTTCTGTTCTTAGTTGTATGCCCCTTCCAAGATGATAAAGAAAATTAAGTGACCATGTTAATTTTCTGGAAGGTCTGAAGAGGATTTTCCTGTACACT
The DNA here is from genome assembly GCF_036417665.1 of Passer domesticus. Classification (NCBI taxonomy): domain Eukaryota; kingdom Metazoa; phylum Chordata; class Aves; order Passeriformes; family Passeridae; genus Passer; species Passer domesticus. The sequence goes on along the minus strand of NC_087487.1, from coordinate 6,686,017 downwards.
GTTGATCTGAAGAAATACTGATTTTGTATTTTACAGAATGAACTCAGGGATACACTTGAAGCAAATACAATTTAAATAAAGTAAATATATCCTCATCCTTAAAGAAATGTTTCCTAAATATCTCAATGTAAACAGCAGTTTGCATCTTTCTAACCATATATTATGAAACAGTTTGATCAAGACTGGTTTAGAAACTAAAATCATTCAACTTGTGTTTCAAGTCATGAATAGAAGGCTGCCTTCCACTGGTCACCAGATCCACTGTAACAGACAAAAGCTGCCTTATAAAGTTGACAATATAATCCCCATTTACAAAACAACTTTTGTTTAACTACTGAAAAAGAACTCATTGAGATGCTAATCATATGTTGCATTGTGGTTTCTGAAAAGCACTAAAAAGCATATTGTTTCAAAAGGCTGAAACATGGGTGACCAAAAAAATACCCAAATTAAAGCAAAGATGACTTTTTCCCTCAGTCTCTCCCGAGTCAGAAATGTGACCATTTTTGTTGCTTTTGTCCTACATAACATAGTGGTGCTTTGACTCTGTTTCACGACAGCTAGCTTTAGATTAGAGCAGCAACAACAAATTAACAACAAATCTACTACAAAGCTCAGCTTTTTTGAGTTGTTGGGGTTTTTCAGAGCTGCAGTTCAATGCAAAAATAGGTCTCATGAAAGACAAAATAATTTAGCTTCAAAAGCACTCTTCAGAAGGAGACTGAAGCAGTTGTACACTCCAGATATTTCAGACAACAGAAATCCTAAAGGCATCTATGATCCTAATGACTGAAGTGATACTATACAATCAGAACACAGGCACATCAGACTGCACTGGCAGCAACCAAGAGGAGTGATGTGTTTTTAAATAGTGCTGCTTAGACTTTGCTCCAGGATGGGCTATTTTCAGCCCTGCTGAGCAAGCAGCAATGTTCACTCACTTGGCGACTTGGAAGCCATGCTGTACTGCTGCTTTAATGAGCCTCACCAGAATAGATTTACACCATCCCCTCTGACAATCTGATTTTGTTTCTAACTGAGGGTTTTGATGCACTAGATTCAAGAGGAAAAATGGTGTAAGACATACCAATACCACATACCAATACCTGAATAATTAAAACCACCCCAACATACCCTGCTCCCATTCACTTTATAAGACATTAGTAAGAACCAATTTCAACATTAATTTTTTCAGTTCCCAAAACAATCCATTTACTCTTCCAACAGAGATCACTCCTAAAAACAGCAATAGTAACTTTCATAAAATCAATTTATCTGCTTCTTTAAGGCACAGTTCTATTTCAGTCAGTATTCAATAACAGTGAAGAGTATTTTTAGTCACTCACTATTTACAGCATAAGGAACTGGGACATGAGACAATCTACTTGCTTGTCTCAACCTTTGAAAACTGGGCACATCACTGCCTTATGTTGCTTACTTTCCTCCTCCCCCTCTTTTCAACAACAGGGTTAGTTAATAAAACCCTTTATGAAGCTGACAGTGACTTATTTACACAAAGTCCTACATAAGTGCAAGTCCAACATTCCCACTAGCAAGCAGTGAACTCTTCAGTGAGACCTGTAAGATGCAACACAAAACTTAGAAGTATGTGTGAATTATTCACAGAAATGTTATGAAAGATGTATCTTACAGTTCCACGCCAGACTTTTGTAACTTTTGTATTACTTTTCCCTCACTACTTTCCTGCCACAGCAGCAAAGCCAGTAATACTCTAACTGCAGCTAACAGGGAAAACTGCCTCCTCCCCTTTGAACTGACTTCCCCCCAGCTGAACTGACCAGCAATGCTCTGTAGAGATGAAAATGTAGCTCATGCTGCAGCTTCTCTCTGAGAATCAAAAATATGGAATGTTATCCTGTAAAATTATTCTTAAGTATGAGTCTTGTAAGTACCAGGAAAATATACACTTAGTCAGAAAACAAATACTGTTCACAAATCCAGTAAATGCTTTCGTTCACAAGCTCTTTAAAATTATGGAAATTCTATTTGCTTTTGGGTTAGTAATCATATTTACAGAATGAGATAACAGGAACGACAAACATATTTGCTAGCTCACAGCAATTTTAATATACTCAGAGACAGCATACGTACTGCCACTGACAGGAAAATACAAAAAACCCACCCAAATTTCCTGAGTTTTTAGTGGAGAAAGATCACTTCTCTTCACTGCATTCACACAAGAGAAGTAATCAAGGACAGTAATATGCAATAACCCTGTTTTTTTTCACTGGCTTACAGCACCGAGAAAATTATAATATACAAAGTCAAATCACAGTCAGAAATTTTCCTCATCTCACTTCCTATTCTTTGACGCTTCTTTTCACAATGCAGTCTCATTATGACACACTTTGAAAATGGTTTATACATATATCATTATCAGAGTGGTTCATGTAATTTCTAGTGATCTAATCCAAGCCTCCTCATCCACTTCCAAATGAGATTTCAAACTCAGGTCTTCTAGGCTTTGCACAGTGGCCTGATGGGACGTGTTTTTAAATGAAGTTATGATTTAAATTGATTTTAAGCAAGCCTGACATCCTGAAGTTAGCTGGAAAGACAGTTTATTAGTTTCAATAATCAAAAGTTAAGTCTTAAACTGATGCTGGTAACATTTACCTTTGACACCTCCTTGATCCTTGAAGGACTCAAACTTGGAATAACAACTTTGTTGCAGTACTTTTGAGGTTCAGTATAACTTAAGCATCAAATAAAACTGATTTGTATTACATCTGAAGACTGATCATACATAAATAGGCAGGTAAAGTGCATGAGAACTCCGGTGCATCAGTTCTGAAGACATAGAAGTATTTCATGGTACTTTTTCATCCTTCTGAGCATTTGCAACTGAAACCAGATTTCTGGGGCTATTCTTGTCAAATTTAAGTAGTATTCTCTGTACACTTCAATCAGCTGTTGTGGAAAATGGGACATAGTGGGTGCCACCATCTTTTCTTAAGAGCTCTCTGAATGTACATGTAAGAAACACATGCAGGGGAAGCTTTTATTTCACAAAAATGTCACCCTCATGAGATATATGTAATTATTGAGTGACTTGAACTTTAATTATCTTGTATTTTCCAGATCACATGGAAGAACAATCAGTATAGATCATTTTAAGAATGTATTTTTCAAAGAAACTTGTATCCATTGGGTAAGAAATGTACTGCTTGCACACGTAAACCTGACTGCTAAGGATTTCTGAAAATGGCAGAATAAAGACTGACTTTGGTTTGCCATAAATCTCTCTCACAGCTTAACTGTATATGAATCATTTGAAGACAGCATGATTTACAGTGTCATACACAAGCCAATGTCTCATTTGATGCTTACAAATGGCATACAGGTTTTGACATTTAATAAAAAAATATTTCATCTGTAGCACAAAATGGAAGTACTCACTGATATCATCTTCATGATAAATGACAGAGTGGAATGGTAGGTTTCTGTCCTTTATGTATCTCTCTGCTGGCTCAATATAAAAGGTCCCACTGTGAGTTTGGATGAATCCTTCAAATTTTCCATCAATAACAGACCCATGAGTAAAACTTCCCTGCTCACCTGTTAAGGGACAAAGTGTATTAGCTTTTTTATACCCTTCAAAAATCCTTTTAAGACTAAGATTATTCATCACTAAGACAAACAATTACAGCAAAATCACAGTCACTAAGTTAACCAGCTTCCCAATCAGGTGCATAAATGAAATGTTTAAAAACCATAAAATGAAGAATTCAACTCTGTATTTTAAAGCTGGTACATACACAGCATGTAATTCTATAATCAAATCCTGTCCTTATACATCCCTTCATACAATTAGAAATAGTAAATAAAATCAGAGCATATACACAACTTTGAAAGCTTTCAAAGAAGGACTTCCCTATATTCAAGACATCCATTTTTCTCTTCAAGCACAATCCTCTTCAAACTGTAGCTAGGTCTAAATCTGCATAGAATGAATTTGTATTTGAAACAGTTACAGTCAGGGAAAGCACAACTGTCAAAGTTTAATCACTGACTGCTACAACATGAAGCATCCCAACAGCCTTTCCCATATAAAGGATGAAAGATGATTCTGCTAAAACAATATTCATATACTCCTCCATTGAGGAAAATTCAGAAATATACTATCAAAAAGCCTTCTGACCTACTCAAAATAACTGGTAAATTGGTCTGCCTAGATGCATATGAAACCCTGTGTTTATTACTTTTCAAGGCTGAAAATGTTCACTTCAAGACTGCAGAAAATGGCTTAGAAAGACCTTCAGGAAAACCAAACAAACAGTACAAAGAGGGGAAGAGTAAATCTCAATCCATTTATTCTTTCCATCTGCTTTTAATTCTATAATTCTTCTTCATTTTTAATCAATTTTATCTTTTGTATTTACTAAAATCAGATATATTACCCTTAATGATGGTAACTCTATATTCCTTTTACTACTTTAAACTAAAAATGGCACCTTATTTCTTTTTCCTTCAATGTATATAACTTTTCTCTCTTTTTTTAAAATGCATCAGATTCTATGAAGAGTATGTTTCTAAACAGATTTGAAATTCAAGTTTTATGGGTATGAAAATTATTAGATAAAATATTCATTTAAGTGTGACTCATATATAAAAGCAGATGGGAGTTTAAATGTGTTAGATGCATTATTAAGGTTTAAAAATAATCTGATAATACTGATACTAATTTTCTCCACATACTATTAGAAAATTCCTGTTTACAATTGCTGCACTTTCATCCATTTTAAAGGGTTATACTTACCATAAATGTGTCCAGTGTAAATATGGGAGGTATCATAATCAATTACTTGGTTCGATATTTCTACTTTAAAGTCATCACTAAAAAGAGATGTATCTCTCTTCATTCGAAGGTTGAATTGTCTAAAATGAATAAAACAAGACAGTAAATTGGCTTTGAGCTTCAGCCACAAGAGCACTAAATAAAGTACTTCAAAACAGCATTTTTGTGCAAACAATCTGCAGACCTTGTAAAAAACTTATCTGCAGAAAATATTTTTACTGTACAAGAATTAGACCAGAGCCTAGAAGGATTTTTAGAGCAAGATTCTTTAGATGCTTTTTATATAAGTAGCTAAGTTTACAAGATTTAAGCCAGAAAACACATTAGACTTAAACACATAATTCTGAAGTGCTGACTTGGACTACACACTTGCTCCCAGTCCTTCAGAAGACACTCAATATGCTTAGGAAAAATGCAACTATTTTACTTTACAGCACTGTGAAGCAGAACAGATAAAAAAAGGTTTCACTTATTTACTTTTATTGATGACACCTAAGATTTAAATAACTTAAATGAAATGTAGGAGAGTTAATCAATGTTTCAACTGAAACTCAAAAAGTAAGACAGTCAACAACATCTAATAAATATACTCACACTGGCAGAGTTACCTGAACAACCATGGAAACAGCTCTGTCCATTAAATGATTGGGTTCAGCTGCAACCCTACATACTTTAATGCAAATCCTACTGCCAAGCTTTATATGAAACAGCTTGCTTGTATGATAACAGGAGTTTCATTCAAACAAGCAACATAACTGAAGTGTTTTAAAATACCTGACATTATATGAAATCATACCTGTAGCAGCCATTAGCTTGCTTCAGAATTTCCTTTAAGTTGTCTTAAATTTTGTACAAACATTTGTGCAAATACAGATCACAAACCATTCCAATTTTAGTCTTGATTTTCTTCCTATATTTTTCCTTCTCTGCACAATGATGAAATTGAAGGAATATTATAGTTATGTCACCAATTTGTTACACAAAAAGTAACACTGGTAAGTCGAGTACTTTTGGATTTGAGACTTCATCTAAAAACCACGGCCAGCAGAGCTGACCTCCACAGTGAAAGTTAGTATCCAAGTACCCTACCAATAAAATAACCCAGGCAATTAAGAGCCATAGTGTTGATTAAATCTAGTTACTTTTTACTAATGAGATGAAGCATACACAAAGTGTATCTTCAGTTTCACCTGCACATTAAATATGACACCATAGTTAAAGTATTTTGAAACATTAAGATGCAAACTTCAAGATCAAAAAAAGTCTTGCCTACACTTAAAACCTGGGAAGGGCTGCAGTGACTCATGCTGACTATTCTGTAATGCAAACAGCATTTCACAATCAAGCTATATTTATTATTGCTGCCACAGTGTTAATAAAGCTTCAAAGCAAGTACTCTCCTCTGGCAATGTGTCACAGGTATCTACTACCAGGCTACGAAACTCAGAGATGTGGCTGGCAGATGGGGAAGGTTAAACTTTCCCTGAGACTCAGGCTTTGTGCCAAGCCCAGCAGTGCTCCCACCACAGCTCAGTAGAGATGTATTTTATCAGGAAGATCCTCCTGTTACAAAGGAAGGAACCGTGCACCCAGATACTGGCATCACTGAGACAAGAAATAAGAAATGTGGCTCTTCAAGTTCATCTTTTTGCTACCTCTGCCACAGCAGTCCTTTGGCAGCCCAGAGGTCCATGAGGAAGAGGAAATAACAGCAACAGAGACACATGGTAGGACTACCCAAGATTACCCAAGAAGTTATGTTATCCTAAGCTCTAATCACAGCAGGTACTTGAAAGAACAAAAAACAAACAAACCAGTTTATATACTGACAACATTTGGTAAAGGATATATTAAGGCTTATATGCAAGAGTTAATGCATAATTTATTATTCCATTTCTTTTTAATATGAGTTACCTTCTAAGATCAGTGATTTCACCACAATGCAATGTCCAGTATATTGGATAACTGGTACCAAGGCTGCAGACTTGCACACAACTGGCAGAAAAAGCTGTTACCTGGCATAAAAAAGGACACTTGGTGCTTTCCCTTTTCTGCCTTTCCTCAGTCAAATTGCTGTAACTGGTGACAGGCCCACAGAACCATTAAGTGACCAGAGGAAGTTGTTGAGAAAAGAGAAAGGGAAAAAACAAGTTGGAGGAGTTACTCCACAGCTGAAAGAAGTGGCTGGGGAAAGGAAATTGAAGGGGATGAGTTGGCAGCAGTATGTAACATGACTTCAGTAGAACAGTGTCACTATAGGAGAGGAAAAAACACGACATGAACACGTTGTTGTTCTCAAGGTAAAAAGGGAAATTTCTTTTTTGATTTTAACATTTGTAGATTTTTAAAGGTGACAGTGGATTGGAGGTCGAAAGTGCCACCTCTCCAATGACAAATCAACAGTCTATCAAATTTCTCCTCTTCTATAAAAGAATGCAAAACAATAAGTTATTTACAGAAAGTGTGTGAGAAAGTTTGCTACAAGAATGTAAACAGCAGAAGGCTTAGAAAATCTTAAAAAATCAGGGCAACAGGACAGTCCATTTTTAGGCTCACAGTCCTTTCTTCCCAGCAGGAACCAGAAAAATCCTTGCAGCCATGGCTCTATCACCCTCCTCACAAGTCAGCATCTAGAAAATACTGTTCTGCTTGAGGTGCAAGTGTTTTATCCTTACTTTTCCTACCTAAGAACCCAAAGACTCTCTTCTTGGAAAAATGGAAGGGGGAAGCCTATAAATGGACAGGGCCAATAACTTGAGCTCTTCATTCTAACTGCTTTCATGAGGCATCCCATAACCCACTCAGTTCCCACAAGACTGCCGGACTCATTCCAGCTCTGAGCTATGGTAAACAGAAGGCAGCTTAACAACCTAATACTGGATTTATACTACCCACAATTCTACAGAACCATCACACTTGAAGATTTTTTTTCATTGTTTTCACTTACAATTAAACCCACACAACATACTTTATCACTTAATTGATAATTCCCACAGTCCTGCTAGTTACACTAAAGAAAACTTATCTTTGAAGCAGCACATGATAGGGTCTCCAGGTTTATCACTCTTTCTTTGATCCACCTAGATGCACACAGAATCATCCCCTAGTAAGTGTTTATGTAAATCCCAATCTCTACAGTATTGCAACACTCAGCCATCCCAGCTAGAACACTTGCAACTTATGTTTGTTTTCCATTAGCACCTCTAGGATGGCACTTGTGGTTATTCAGATATCTTTCCCGACCTTCAGAAGTCAAACTTGCTAAACTTGGTATTCTAGAACGCTACAGTGAGGATGCAGCCTTCACTCCAAAGCATTTCCCACTGATTACTCCTGATATGCATAGCTGCAAACACCAGCTAGCTCAGATAACAGAAACCATCCAAGCAGGATTACAAGAAGCTATGTTGGCTAATTTACACTCTGAGAAAGTATCTCTCTGTCCTGAAGAGGACAGTGTACAAACTTTAAAGGCAGAACAGCCTTTACCCAAGGTTGACTTTTTTTCTGCCCTTTCAGTAAAACTTCTTTGGGAAGTTCAGTACAAAATTGACTTCCTGGTTTCCTGTTTAGTGAAAATAACCGTCTCATTTGTATTTACATGAAGTTGACTATTTATATGCAATGCCACGTTCTAACAAAAATAAGATACCAAAAATCAGAAAACAGGTAAATATGTACAGAATACAAGCACAAGCAAAGTTACTACCTGAATGCAAGCTATGGAAGTAGTTAGGAAAGAAGCTTTCTTAGTTAAACAAGGACACAGAAGATAAATCCACTAGCTGATAATATGAGCACGTAGCTTAGGTACATTCATTTAAACATACATTTTAAGAACATGACTTTCTCAGAGCATGGCTGTGTCTCCTTAAGTCTGCTGGCCAGGGAGTAGAGCTGTAAACCATTAATACCAATTTAAGCAGTACAGTGGAAATGCCACACCTCAGTGGGCTGCCCAACCAGTCCAACACCATTGTACCACGTGTACAAACCCAAGTCAATCATCCAATGCCTTTTTTTCCTGAGGGCTACACATAATCCAGCTCTCTGTATTTAAACTCATAAAATGCAAGACATTTAACCCACAGATTCAGCCTCCAGATGTTTTTTACTTCATTTCAGCTAAAAAATGTGTAAGAACCTAGGACCCTGCTTCCCAATTCTGTGCAAAATAAAATTGCTTTACCTACAAGCACCAGCATAGGGTTGGGTTTTGGGTTTGTTTTTTTTTTTGACAAAACAGCTGTAGGAAGTGATACCTGACTCACAGGTGTCTTGTGTGACAAGTTATCTGTCAAGGTATATAACTTAAAAGGTCCAGTTGATAGGCAGTGATTGAAGAATTGCCACAGAGCAGTGAATATTACTAAAAAGACTACAGTAAGAACTAAAGACATCACATTTTTTTCCTTTTCAAATTCAGGACAGCCTAAAATGAGTTGCAGTAAGTGAATCTTGTAAAAAAATCACTTAGTAAAATTAATAAAAATAATTCTCCTAAGTCTCACAAAGCAAACCAGTAGGTTCTATTTGATGATGGCTAAGCCAATCTACTTTAGAAGTTGAGCTGTTTAGGGGTGTGTTTAAGTGCACATGGAATTGAAAGAGACACAATATACACTTTCAGATTAGTCCAGTAATACTGAATTTGCTTTTTGTTCTGACAGGCTCATAGAACATAGAAGGCAGACCCATTTCATTAATTGAGCACTGTGCTGTATGGACAATTTAAAAAGTACTTAAATTAAAAGCCATAAAAAGAACATTAGCGTAATAAAACCCTTAAGTTGACAATATAAAGTCCTCTTCAATGCAAGCTCAGTTACTTCAGTCCATCTCAGCATGGCAGCATGCTCAGAACACCACTTCTAAAATTCAGCTTATTAAGTATTTCTCTGCAGGTATCCTCCTTTGTTTTCATAACCCACTCAAATATGGCAAACAATGATGTTCAAACACATTTCCCAGCTCTGAGTAATGAGAGCAATAGGAAGGATTACAGATTACTACAGAATCAAGAATTAACCCCCCCCAAACTTAATTAAGAACTGAAATTTTGTGGTCCACGGTTTTCCTGTAAGGACCATGTACAGACCATACGATCCTACAAACATGTCTGAACAACTTACAATATTTCTCAAAAAACAGAGTTTTAGGTAAAATCTACAGAAAAAATATAGCTAAGCTGTAAAACATCTTAAAGAAATTATTGACATATCCTTCATTTAATAATAAGCAGGTGTTATCATGTGTTCAAGTACCACTTGAAAATTCAACTGTTCACTCAAGTTGTGTGGGCACCTTTCCCAAGCAAGAGTCATCAACTACTCTAGGGGTGCTGAAAGAGGGTGTGGATGGACAATTAACAGGATCAAGCAAAGAAATAGAAAGCATAAGTTATTAGTAATGTATTAAATAAAAATATGACTGAAAATAGAGTTAAACAATCCACAGACAAAATTTTTCCCTTCTGAATGCATTAGCATCTCAGGAATTCCCAGTTCTGTCACTAGGTAAAGCAGTACAGTTAGAATATCAGACATCATCCAAGTTTTTTAAGCTCTGTCCTCAGAATCACTATGAAGTATTCTGCATATTTCTGACATTCTACAGTGGATAGGAATTCAGACCAAGATATTCTATGATTAATATATTGCAAATATTTCTACTGAAAAAGGGAAGAAAACTTTCCAGTTTCTCAGTAAATGAACAAGTGCAAGTGCACATGTTGTGATCAGGTGAAAACCGTATAAAATCCAATGTCAGTTTGAGTGATGTCCCAGCTTCCTTTCTGAAACCACTGACATTACCTTGACATGCAAAAGGAAGTTACTCTATTTAAAATGCTTCACTGTATCTCAAGCCAGTGCCAAAGGCATTGTTCTTCTTTGAATCAATCCATGTATTTTGGGGAGTCTGTGTTGTATTTTGGCTTTTTTGGGGAAGGGCTGTGGGGTGGGTTCAAAAACTCTTTTATATTAACCAAGTTCCTGGTATTAATACTGTGCATTCATTAACTTTATGTGAGTCTTCCCTGGACTCAAAGGGCACCTTAAATTAAATCACACTAGAACACTCAATATGAACTGGCAGGTGCAAGAGCTGTGATACACAACCAGGATCGTTTCAAACCTTCATATTCCATCCAAGTTGAAGCATTACAGAAATAAGCACATTTTACACCACTGGGGAAGCAATAATGCTGATTAATCTCATACACGGTTTATTATTAAAAAGAATTAATAAGGATTTGTAGCTCAGTTTCAGCAATTTTAATTGTCCTACTAAGTCAGTATTTCAGCATTGAACAGTGTGGCTGGTTCAGGCTAGTTCACTGCATTTACCATAAGAAGTTGTATTTTATATTACCAAACAAAGATTTTGAAAAATTTCTATTCTGAGCAGTATATTGTGTGGCATCCAACTTTCAGATGAAAGTTAAACAGAGAAAGTTTCTCAGTGATGGCACATTATACATTCATTTGTAGAATTACTAAATCTGGTATGAAAAAGGTAGCTTTGGGTTTAATTCCATCATTTCAGTATATATTTAATTCTTTAACTATTAGCCCATAGTTAAATGGTCCCTTTAATTTGGTATAAATATGTAATTTTTAAATGGTGTTTTTATTTTTTCCTTTTTCAACAGAAGGCTACTATGAGATATAGTTCTTAAATCTAAACAGCCCACAGAAAAGAACAGATGCTACTTACACAATCCTAAAATACTGGTAGCTGCCAGCCATTTTCTGGACAATGAAACTCTAAGTCTGAAGAATGCTTATCTGGCATGTCAGCACTGCCACTGAAAAGGCTGGTACTGCATCCTCCCTCTCACCACTGCTGCTTAGCTCTGCACTCCTTCTCCTTAAAGCAAACTTGCCTCTACACTGAACAGAGGAACCAATTAACCTCAGTGAAAAATAAGCAGCCAAATCACTTTCCCATCTTGACTGGCCACGTGAGCAGCGGGTGCTTCCTTTGGCACACACCAAAAGATGAAGTTTAAAAGTTCCAAGTGGTCACAGAGACACAGCCTGAGAACCACTGTGGCCCAGCTTCACTTACTGCTGCCAGCAGAGAACAGCAGTAAATATTAGGACTGCTTTTCCATTGTTTCCTGGCTACAAAACACAGCCATTTCATCAGAATCCAAATCAAAATACAAGCCTGTCACTTCAGTCCTCATACATGGCAGCTGTTTACTGTATTTATTAAGTTAAGGGGATGCAATTTGGACAGCTGCGTGCCAATAAACCACTACACCTGGACAAACCCTAATGGACCATTTGGCAAAAGCCATGCAAAAAAGATCAGGTATAAGTTTTCAGAACCTCAATTCTCATGTTGACTGCATGCCTTTAAGTTTCACCATCTGTTTTTAAATGCCACAGCACTTTAAAAGTCCACGGCCTATATCTACATCTTTCAAGTGTTCTGCAAAAGCTTTATTTCCTACCTTCACACAAAGTAACTCCAATGCTTGATAGAAAGGTTTTGATTTTGTCCTTCTCAGTGATGACATAAATCACTTAGTTATTTACAATAAACCAGCTGCAACTGCAAAAAGCCAATCCTATTTATACAGCTTCTCAAACTGCTACACACCTTCAAAGCAAATAAGCACACTCTGTGAAGTAAAACCAATTCACTTGATCCTTCCTAATTCATATTTAAAGCAAAATGAAAATATTTTGCAAGAACACAACCAAATTGATAAACAGGAACTTTAGACTAAATTTACATCCTGTCAACTACCCTCTCTTTGGCAGGAAGTGTTAGATGTGCCACAGGAAACTACCCAACTCCTAGATTATGGACTGGTTTGACCTTACAGTCAGTTTCCAATCAGCCTCCTCAGTTAATGATGCATTTGTGCCTCAAAGCAAAGGGATTTATGATCAATTCCACATATAAACAACAACATTTTTCTTCATTAGTAAAGATAGCTGTTACCAAAATATTTATAAACCTGATTGACTAAAGTGCGGTCTTCCTCTGTAAAGTAAGAGAGTAAATTTCTTTTAGACATTATCCTGGGTGCAACTACCATTTTTACAGGATAAGGATTTCCAACCCACCCTCTCACCACAAAGAGAACTCACAGACTAAGCTAGCAGCTCTATCTTACAGAGTATTATTATGGGATGTTTACCAATGACAAGATGAACCTGCTCAAGTGGACTGAAACGTGGCCTGGTCCCAGCAAGAGTGGTTTCATCCTTCTTCTATCACCCCTTCAAGTCACACTGATTTTTTTTTCCAAATAATTTTTAGATAGATTCATCCCCAGATGCTATTCCTTGCATGGCTTTAACACTAGCAGTGTTAGCACAAGGATGATGCTGGGAATGTGGCTGGGCCTGTTTCTCTCTGCAGCAGTGCACACTTCAGTGAGCTTAAATTATCCACCAGCCTGCAGCTTAGAAGTGGCAGCATTAAGCTCAAACTGAACTTCACTGTCTTGCAACCTTGCTGGAGATTTAAAAGTAGAAAGGTTTGCACTGTGGGGAGCCTCTGGAGCATTCTACTCTGCAGTCTTGTTTATTAGAACAATTTAAAAGGGAAAACTAGAGACTGACAGTGAAGCTACAGCACAAGACAGCAGCACTATGACTCTCTTTAACCAATAAAATTCCTTGGACTAAAAATCACACTTGAAAACATGGTTTTAAGGACAAGACTTCAAATTCAGGATTTGAGTTGTAGTTCTACAGCATTTAGAAATACAATCCTAATGCTGACCTTCCAGCAGCATGCACTGAAATTCAGTCATTACAGCAGAAACCTCCAGGAACACTTCATTCCCCGAAGAAATGACAAGCTGGCACAAAACCAAAACGCTTACTCAAAAAAAAAATCCCAAACAGATTTCGGAGACCCAGGTTTTTTATTTTCTCTGTTTAACTTCTTGTGTTTCAACATATGGCTAACAATTATTTATCAAGTTCTAAATACTTAAATTGTAACTGAAATAACAAGAAAAAGAAAGGCATCACAAATTCCTGAAATATATTAAGAGTGGTGCTGCAAAGGAGGGAGTCATAGAAACTACGATACAGACACAAATACTATCATTTTCTTCCTGTTATCCTGGGTTATACAGAAAACAGGCAATTCCAAATTGCAATGAGATCTTCTTAAGTGAAAACCTAGAAATTATATTTCAGTTGGTCACATTGAACATCTAACCTCATACTGGATCTTACATGTTACATACAAGGCAAAGCGTGTCTTGTAACAATAACCATCTTTCCCCATGTCAAATAATTTCTAAATTTTGCAATAGCACAAAAAATCAGATGACATCAGTACACATAAAACACAACATTTTTGGCCTATTTTGCAGCTTCAAATACAATTTCAAATATTACTGTCCTCAATTAAATTTTCTCAGGCAGTTTGGCACAATTCTTGGGAAAAAAAAAAACATTAAGAAAAAACCAATTGTATAAGAAACACAAAACTGCATTATAAACTCAGAATCAACTACCATTCTGTTCCAAGTATGATTCCATTATTTAAGCTTCAGAGTGTATTGTTAAGATCAGATGTTTGAAGAAGTGCTTGTAAGTAACAACTTCATACCTAAACTGGACATGAGAGAAAATACTTCATAGAAACTGCAAACAGTGCAATGTAGTGTATTCTAGCCAATGTTATTCTGGTGGCTGTATTTCATCCTTTCCATTTCACTACAATTAAAACACATGAATAAAATATTTAAAGCAAGCACCTTTTTAAAACATCACTGACCTTCCATGAGCATGGAAATCCAGGCGCAAGAACTGCTCTTCGTGTGACACTGCTCTTTTGGCACGCTGGTGTTTTTGGTGTAACAAATCCACGTCGTAGGACAGTCCTTCATAGTGTCTGATGTACTTATTTAGAGGATTTCCATACTGACCTGAAAAACAGAGACAAGCAAGGTTATAACCATACTACCAGGCATGGCAGACCTGTGGTGCAAAGCAGTTGGTAACAAGGACCCAAATTCCACATTATATTAATTTTAACTTCTTTTTCTCCTTTTTACAGATCAGAGTCATTCTACTCTAGTCCCACAGACAGGACACAAAATCTGCAGCTACAAGTGCATCAGATGGGCCTTGGAAAGCATCTTCCACTTGAATTTCAATCAGAACAAGTATAGTTCATTTACTGCAAAACTACCCCACAATGCAAACGACATCACTGTCAACAGGAATGCCTGAGAGGTGTTTTAGAAAAGCACTCCTGATTCAAAATAAGAAGTACAACAGCTGAGTAACTCTCTTCAGGTTCCCTGAAATTGTGCTTCCAACTTCACTCTGCAGTCATGACACCACACTTTCTGCTCAAAATGTTTGTATTCTACATGTGAAATATCCAGGGAAATTAAGAGCAAATCATGACACCTAGCAACACATTTTGTATCACATGGAATGCTCTACCACATGGAAAAGTTTTATTAAAATGTATCTCCAGAGATGTAGATTCAGTTCAGTCTATTTTGTACAATTCCTTCTAGGGTAATATTTATGACTTATGTTAATATGAGATCATGGCAGAAATGGCAAAGATTTTTACCCTGCTATCCTGATGGAAGAGAGACAGTAATTACTAAAAGAACCCCAAAAAACAACTTGTGGAGAAAACCAGAAGAACTCTGAATGCAAGAACTCTCTATGCAAGAAGAAACAATACTATCTCATAATCAATTTAACTTAAAACCAACATAAATGTTAGTTCTGAGGCACTATGCTATTTTTCTTCAGATACCTAAAAAGATGACCAAGTAAATAAATACTTTCAAATGCATTGCTTGCATTCAGCAGCCATGTGCACAAGATGATATTGCTGTATCTGTTTAAAATTCAATTAATGCTATCCTGCAGAGAAATCACATTCAAATTTTCTCATAGTACTGTAGGCTTCTGCAAATGTTGACAATTCATTGCTAACTGCAAATACAGTCCAATAACAAAACTTCATTCTAATTTCCTCTCACTCAAAATACATGCCCATTCTCTCTCAGCTTTGCAGAAAGGAAAGCGTCTTAGGCATCTTAAAATGTTTAAAATGTGTGGTTCAAGAAAGTCTACATTAAATCTAATCCCAGTAAGACACAGGAGGAGAATCACAAAGTTTCAGTAAGTAGCAGGAATTTTGAGGATGCAGAATGTTGTCTGTGTCTGTTGTTTCTCTCATCACTTCCAACATAATCTCTCCAAAATGAACCATAACACCTCCTATAACCCAAGAACTTCTATAAACCAAACTGGCTTGAGATCATTCACAATATACATGTGCCTGACTACAGATACATGCTTTCCAGTTCCAGGTGTATGACCCAGAAGTGTCAACATTTAAGACAAGCTTCAAAATTAATTGATATAGGCTAAAACTTAAAAGTTTTAATTGTTAAGTGAACCTGAATCTAGAACATTATACTAAAAACTCACTTTAAGAACTTGATCAAACTTGGAGAGTAAGTACACTGCAGAATGTGTAAACTTCTGTGCTTCAGAATCATCCTTAAACTTTCTGTGGTAGGAAGCTTGTAATAATGCACTCCTTAAATTGTTACAGACCATTTTTCTTCTCAGTACTGCAAGATACACTTTGAACAGCTTCAGGCACCCAGAAAAAAAATTTTGAAGTGTGACAACTTACTGAAGACCCAATGACACTTGGCACTCGATCCAGGTCTCATGACCACGTGAAAAGATGAGAGACAGCATTTAACTGAGTCACAAAGAATAGTTTTTAAGTGCTAACTACTGTGACAAGACAGCAAAAGACTACTGACATTGGAAGTTTTATAACTGTTCTCCCTGCTATGGAAAAGCAGAGGGTTTTAAGCAAAGATATTTCTTCTTAACAACGGCAACAAAAAATTAATACACTTGATATGATCACACAGGGTAACAACACTTTCTTTTCCCTTTCTCCAAAACTTCAAGAACTCCTTATGTTTTAAGTACTCTCATAGCAAACACTTAACACAAACACTCCTGCTGCTCTCTTCTTGCTTAAGCAGAGCAGCTGCACACCACCTAGAGCATTATGGCTTCTCCAAAAAGGGATTTAATGCTTCAAAATTAACAGTTTCACTTCCAGAAACCTCTAACATCAACATTGCTACAGTATTCAAAGTCTGCAACTGATCACACTCTCCTTGTAATCAAACTAGCTATCTATCAAAGGGATTAACTTCTTTACAAAGGTAGTTTAATAAGTAGCTCAGCTTTGGTAACACAAGAATCTGTGGAGGATTCTGAGGCAAAAGTTCATTAAACTGAGGTACATGAGGCAGGTAGAACTCCTGGCTCCAGTTTCTGCAATTAAAAGAGTGCACCAAAAAGGAAGAAATCTTTCACAGAATCTGGAAGTGGCACACCACAAGAAATCATTATGATAGCACATACCAGATCCAAACCTCTGTTACAAACTACTGCTGTTATTTTCTGTAAATGAAAAACTAGGGGTTTGGGTTTTTTTAACAAAGATTGCATGACAAAGATCTTTTCAATTAAGGATACAGTCAAGAAGCCCTCAGTAAGAAACACTGAACCATGAACACCTAAATGTAGTTTATGGGAACAACTTCACAAATTCCATGTGTCATGTTGCCATCAACAAAACAAAACAGTGTGATGCCTTCCAGGCAATCTGGTGGAATAAAACAACATTACACTTCACCTAAACACTAAGCTAGGAGACAGAAACCCTTTAGGATACAGACATCAAAGACTGACAAGGAGATGGCTTTTGAACTTGACAGTATAGTCTTCCGAAGACTTGCTAAACTAGATGTGGCATTTCCTGTGACAAATTCCCTGCAGGAATGAAGCTTTACTCTCACGAGCTTAGAACCAAACACCAGGAAGGACTTAAAACAGAATCCAGCAGAGCATTTAGGCAAATGGCTCAGTGCGCCAGTCCCTGTGAAAGATGTTTTGTGTGTGAGGATATACAACTCTGCAGGATCCCTAGAGAGCTGTGAAGTATCTACAGTTGTTGTTGTTGTGAACAAACAAATCCCACTGGACAGGTATGGAGTCTGAGGCATGTACTCTCACCTTCTAACCAGCCTTGTGCAAAGGCTAAATTGGATCATCCGTGTGATTTTAGCTGTAAGCTGCCTGGCACAAGGTGAGCAAACACATGTAACAGTTGTCTGGTGGGATGTGCTAAATGATTCCCTGGTCAGTTATCTCCCCAGAGAAATCCATGAAGAGCTTCTCCCGCAGACAAACCCCCCCAGTCTGCAGGAGAGAAGCAGCACCTGCAGCAGATGACAGCAGCAAGGGAACACTTCAGCCACCTGGACATACACAAGTCCACAGGATGGGGTGGGATGCATCCAGGAGTGCTGAGGGGGCTGGCTGACACCACTTCAAGGCTTCCATCATCTTTCTAAAAAATTACTGTTCTAGAGGGGAGCTCCTGACAAACGTCATCCCCATCTTCAAGGAGGAGGGCCTGGAGAATTACAGGCTGATCAGACTTATCTCAGTGTCTGTGAGGATTCTGGAGGACATTTTTATGGAAGCTAGCTCCATGCACAACTAGTAATAAACAGTACTGAAAGTTTACCCATGTAAATATAAATATCTATTAATTTTATACACATCATTATAAAACAGAATAACATTTAACTTCCTATAAGAGGATAAATCAAGCATGCACTCTTCTAAAAGATGAAGTTTGCATTAAACCACTCAGATTAAGACTTGCATGACAAATGCAAATAGCTCAAGCACAACTCAAGTTTGTTAGTGAGGTGGAAAAAAGCACAGAATACAACTTGACAGAGTATCAGAAATTGTTCAGAAGCCAAGCTAACTCACCAGACAAGTCTTATTACTGCAAGCATCATCAGTAATTTGCAGATTTTAAAATGCCAGCATGCGATAAACATCTTGTAGAGAATTATTATTATAATTTGAATTAAGATAATCAAAGCAACTTTTGCTTCAAGTTATTTTCAACATAGAGTTTATCTATCTTACAAAAAAGCTCTATTTACGTGGGACATTAAAGAATGTACACTGTATTCAGATTTATCAAGGCAGAAATTCTAGCATATACCTCCTGACTTGGACTCCTCCGAAGAATTTATTCAGGCTGTTGTTTCAAAACTGCCAGCAGAAGGGCAGGCCCTGCTGCCCGTTTACATCTACTCTGTTTCCATTCTTCCCTTGCACTGGCACTAGATTCTGCTGAAAAAAAAAATATTCTCTCTCTTCTGGTCAAGTGAGTTTTTGGTGAAAGAAAAACATGTAATCAAGAAGTCAAGTCAGGATCATTTCCCTTCACTGAGGCCTCCATTTAGGGCACGATCAGACAGTATGGCAACACCAGGGCAAGCAGATGTCTGCTTTTATTGACCCTCTTCCCCTCCACCCTGTGAAAGTCCCAGTTCTTCTTCCCCATCAGGCCTGGGTGTGCTCAATAAAGCAACTCTAGATACACATCTGATTAATTTTTTTTTTTATCCTTACAGTGCTGATTAATGGATTGACTTCTCACGCCAGGAGGAGAGGTGGGAGTGCATGGCCAGGGCAGGACCACCAGACAGCAGAACTCAGCACAGCAGCTCTGCCATACTGCAAAACCAAAACTTTGGATCTTTTAGAAGTATAAACAAACTGCAGTCTGAGGCTTTTGGGCAACAGTATTTCAAAGCAATAACCTAAACACCTGATTTTATTTATTTTTAATTACCATAGGCATTTCTGAAACAACCATCTGACAGCTGTCTTGACTAGGCACTGTCTCAGCCATAATGTTTTTATTTTAAACTCCAAATAAATGCTGGAGGCTGAATGCTGCCATATTTATGAAGGCTACTGTTCTTCCCAATTTATAATAAGAACACAACTAAATCACTCAGATGCTGATAGCTCATAAATGCCTTCCCACAACTCCCCCATGTGTCCAGAAAAAAAGCAGAATTTCTCCTATGCTCACCGGGAGCAGTTCAATATCCAGCAGCACAAGACACTAAGATACAACTTGGAAGTCCTAGCAACATAAAAAGAGCATGTTGCACCAGTGACAAGAAACTATTTATCACAGATTTGCAATGATTTTCAGCATTTCACCAGCCTAGCCAAGGCATGGTCACTCTTGTTAAATCCAAGCCTGTCAGAAACCTCAACAGTTCTCCTTTGTGTTTGCTATTGCTCTTTCCCTTTTTTTTTTAATGACCCTTAGGTAGAAGGAGAGGTTAAATTAGTTATTTCCACTCCTCTACGAACATCATTATGTATGGATAATTAAGTACTGATTAATATACCTGCATGCATCTTCATCACATGCAACAAAGCATGCTGCAAAAAGCTGCCAATCATATTACCCAACTTAAGCACCACTTCACACACATCAAAATTCATAACAGCACCAGTGAGTGAAGAGATGCCTTAAGCCAGGAGTGTTGGGAAAATGCTGAGATTCACTTCCAAAAAAAGAATTCTTAAAAAGTCAAGGTACATATACCCTATCTCAAATAGACACCATATACCAGAAATGAAATTTTAGCTTTCCCTAATTATTAACAGAAAGAAAACAAAATAAATGGTGTGACTTTTCCTTCTTATACTATTTGAACAGTATTCTAACTGACCTGCTGGACCACTGGTTTTATGAAGGTGATATTTATGCAGTGCAAGCAAAGGAAGCAGAAGAAAACACTACAAGTGATCTAATACCAGAACATCATGAAGAATGTTTCTGGGCCTATTGGGCCAAACTTCTGATAACGTGTCTGCTTTAACCACACTGGCATAACCTACCAAAAGCTGTGAAGCAGCCCGACAGACTCTGAAGAACATTTCACAGTGCAGCAGCACTACTGATTGCTTTTGATTGCATTTCCTTCACATAATTTTAAGAACAATATAAACAACAACTGAAAATAATTTTTTAAGAAAACTAAAAGATTTTACTAAACCTGCTCAAATAAACCATACAAATTATGCTGCACCACTTTTCAGAAGTTGATTTTATGATTCATACTTAGCTGTGAGCTAACGTTACAGTTGGTTCTGTTAATCTATACCTTTATATCTAAAGAGTATTACAATAGAATATGTGGAGTGCCTGCACAGTACAGACACAAGGCCTTGTTTAATTCTGAAAGAGTTCAAACTCATGTATCCCATAAAAATACTCCAATCTTACACCAAACATACAAAACCCTAATTATCCTTACAGTGCTGATTAATGAAATTTCCAAAATTATTACTATTTAATACCTGTGTGGGTTAAAACCAGAGAACTTTACATATAAATGCAACTTAGCTTCAAGATCTGTGTAAGATTAATGAGACCAGATGCACTGCACATAAATGAAATGTAAATTGTTGGGTTCTTTTCAGTCCTTTCCAGTTTGCACTGCTCTCACAGTAACTTCTTTAAGAATCATGAACCTGCCCTTTCCACACAGATATTAATGCCGGCCTAGAAGGAAAAATACACAAATGAAGAACTCTATTTTTCAATAAATAAAAATATTGGCAGTATATAAAAACTCTAGAAATGTGAACACAGGTAAAACAGACCTTCTTTAAAGTTAAAAGTCTATTTTTCATTTAACACAGAACTATGGCAAATCTTTCATAATTACATTCAGACTTTTACCAAAAATGTCCTACTGGATATTTTAGAGATGTGTATTGGCATTATCACTATATTTCTATCCAGCATTATTAATCTTTCTTTAAAGATTTACCTGCACTGCTACACACCAAAGACATGCACTTCTACCAGCTGATAGTGAGGTGTGCTTCCTGGTGCCTAGAAATGTTGAAGGTGCCCATTTTTCTCTCAAAAAAAAAAAAATTAACAGGAATTTCTGAAATACAATGCCTGAACTTTCTTTTATACATCTAGAGGACTACACCTCACATTTTTACTACGATTTTTAAGGCACAACTGCTTGCCTGGAATTAAACAGTGAAAACAACCCTCACAACTGGTTAATTAATTATTTTGAGATAGTTCTGTGCCAGCACCATTTAGTTCAGAAAACAAAGACGCCTTGAAAGCATGCCAACAATTAAGTCTGAAATATCTCGGTACCTTACAAGAATTTACGAAGAAAAACCTAAATTCTTTGGTGCATCCCACTCCTAACCATATAAACAACAGGATGGCTTCTGACCATGCAAACCACCCTGCTTTTTTTCCTCACGGCTTAGCCACAAGTACAACCTACCGAAGTTTCCCATAGTTTGATGTTACTTTTTGACAATGTGTGGCAGACCAGCATTTAGCGCTCGCTTCTTTGTTAATAAACCTACATATTGATGCACACAAAGGCAGAGCCCAGATAAATCAGAGAGGTGCCAAATGAAACAGAGGAAACAAGTCTTTATCAGTTGTTCCACCCACAGTTCTCTAGAAACACCCTCCCAAGTCCACCCTTCCCGAAACTCTTTCTCTGTACAAAGTCGAAACTATTTTCCCTGCCATGATCTGATCCATTAAGCGTTACCAGGCGCAGCGCAGAACCTGCCCAGTTCCTAACGCCGAGAAACAATTCCTAACGGAGCCGATACAGTTACACGTCCCCATAAACACAGGCGAGTTTGTGCCGGCCTGGGAGAGCCGAGACCCTCCTGGCAGGCACGGTCACACTTGGGGAAGAACCCGGGCTCCTCTTTTATTTCCTTAAGCTGAACTTTCCGCCTGCCCGTCCTTCCTGGTTTCGGGGAGCAGGGCAGGGAGCTGGGAAGCGGCCACCGGGACCGAGCGGGGAGTCCTGAGGGACGGAAGCGGAGCCGGGAGGGGAAAACAAACACAGCCGAGCGCGGAGAGAAGGACCCGAGGGCGAGGCGGAGCGGGGGACGACTGACCCGCTCCTCGGCGGGGAAAGTCCCGGGGCGCCAGGCCGGCCCCGGGCGGCGGGGAGAGGCCCGGGCGGGCTGGGGCGGCGGGCGGAACGGGAGCTCGGCCGGCGGCCCAGCCGCGGCCCTGGCGCCGGGGCGCCCCGGAGAGCGGGGCCCGCCGCCCCCGGCCCCGAGGGGGGAAGAGAGAGAGAGGGAAGAAAGAGGGCGAGCGGAAGGGAGACGGCCCCACACCAGGGCCCCGCGAGGCCGGGCGGCTCCTCACCTCCAGCGCCCGCCGCGCAGGAGCACAGCAGGATTATCGTCCCCGCCAGATCCATCTCCGCCGGGCGCAGGCCCCGCCGCCGCCGCCTACCCACGGCACATCCGCCCCAGACCGGCGCCGGGCGGGATGGGGAGGGGCGAGCTGGGCGCCTCCCTCCGCTTTGTCCCCCGCCGCTCCGGAGGACTGCTCCCGCCCGCGGAACGGCCGCGGATGGGCCGGGATCTACGGCTCTGCCGGCAGCGCTGCCCCGCCGCCCTCCGCTCCGCGCGCCGCCGCTCCCTCCGCCCGCGCGCGCGACAGACGCCGCCGGCGGGGCGGGGCCGCGGGACACGCCCAGAGCGCGCGGAACGCCCCGCCCCGCCCCGCAAGGGGGCGGGGCCCGGCGGAAGGGGCGGGTCCCCATGGGCACGCCCTGGGGCGGGGCCGAACGAGGGGCGGGGCCTCCCCGCCGCTTCCGGCGCGCCCGGGGCCGGCGCTGCGGAGCCTTCACCGCACGGACAGACCGCACGGACAGACCGCATGGACACACCGCCCGGGCACACCGTACAGACACCGCACGGGCGGCTGTGCCCTGTCCCGCGCCGCATACACGGCCGCCCCTTGCAGAGAACTAATTTACTTCTGGGGTTTTGCTCTGGTTTCCTTCATCCCCTTGCCAGACACGCATTTTTTCCTTGCACAAAGTAATTTACTTACTTTCAGAGTTTTATTTTAGGTCACCGACTTCTCCCGATGCTCTGCATGTTGTGAAGTTGTTGTAGTGTCCCCACTGAACAGGGATTTGTCATTCTGAGACTCTCTCTTCACAATTCAAGGGTACAGGAAAATCCTCCCACAGAAATACAAATGTGAGACATCTGAACAAAATGTTTCCTCTCTTGTTTGTCCTCATGCTGATTCTTCTATCAACTGTGCCATCTCAAAGATTTATTATTTATGTTAGAGTTTGTGCCAAGTTTCTCAGTTTACTGTCAGCCCTTTATATTTGTGCTTTTCCATTCCTATTGTCGTGTCAGAATAAAAAACAACTTCCATCTGTCACTGATACAGGTGAGAGAAGGTGTTATGGAAATGCACACAGAATGTAAAATTACAGTCAATGTACCTCAGGTAAGGCAGAAGAAGATGATGCAAGTGTTTACAGACTTCAAATTAGAGAGCTGCTGAGAATAAAATGAAAAGATAAATCCTTATGATCCCAAGACTACTTAAAATTTGTGATTAAAAGCTGAAGATTTCTGTAGGGAGAGGAGAGGTTCATTGGGGTAAAGCCTGAGTAATACACCCACATTAATTCTTACAGAATTGCAGGATGTTAAGGTGTTGGATCTTAAGGAGCATTTAGTTCCAGCCCCCTGCCATGGACAGAGACGCCTCCCACTAGACCAGGCTGCTCAAGACCTTATCCAGCCTGGAATGAACGCTTCCAGGGACGGGGCATCTGCAGCCTCTACGCAACCTGTGCCAGTGCCTCACCAGCCGCACAGTAAAGAACACTTTCCTAATACCTAACCTAAACTTCCTCACTTTCAATTAGCCTATACAACCAAATTGTTCAAGTTACCTGCTATACTCGCCACAGCCGTGTTTTTTACAGTACGCCTGTCTAAGAATCCGCGGGGAAAAGCGGCGAGCCGCCCTGGGAGAGCCGGACCCAGCGGCTCCCCGCCCCGCCCCGGCCCGGCCCCCCCGCCCGGGCCCGCCGTGACCCGCGGCCGCTCCCCCCCCGCCCGCACGTCCCCGGCGGGGCGGAGCCGCCGCCGCCGCTGTGATGGCGTCGCGGGCGTTGCGGGCGGAGGCGCAGCCGCTGCGGTGCCAATAGAGAGCGGAGCGGCCGGGCCGGGCATGGAGAGCCTGGCGCAGCCCCCGCCGCCCCCGGGCTCGCTGCAGACGGGCGGCGGGGGCGCTGCCAGCCGGCTCCGCCTGGGAGAGGCGGCGGCGGGCGAGGGCGGCTGCAGGGAGGCCGAGGAGGGCGGCGGGCGGCGCAGCCCTTCCCCTCCGCCGGCCCCCGCTCCCGCCGCGACCCCTCAGAGCGCGTCGCCCTCCCGGGCCGCGGAGGGTGCTGCGGCCGCGGAAGGCGCGGGGCTGGCGGTGCCGGAGAGTCTCGGAGCGGCGCCCGCCTCGGAGAGCGCTCCCGCGGGAGCCGGCTCCGGGAGCAGCGGCGCTCCCAGCCCGCCGGGGGAGGAGTCCCGCAGCCTGGACTCGCTGGAGTCCTTCTCCAACCTGCACTCCTGCTGCCCGAGCAGCTCCGAGCTCAACAGCGACGCCGACGAGGCGGTGGTGGCGGGGGCCTCCTCGGGGGGCCCGGCCCCGGAGCCCGAAGGGGACAGGCCGGCGGCGGGCTCCCAGCTCCTCTCCGCTTCCAAGGAACGCTTCCCGGGCCAGTCGGTCTATCACATCAAGTGGGTCCGCTGGAAGGAGGAGAACACGCCCGTCATCACGCAGAACGAGAACGGCCCCTGCCCGCTGCTGGCCATCATGAACGTGCTGCTCCTGGCCTGGAAGGTAGCGGGCGGGCGGGCGGGCGCCATGGCGGGGCCGGGCGGGCGGGGCCGCTCGTGTGGCGCCGGCGGCGCTCGGGGCTCCCGAGCCCCCGCGGCGGGAGGGCACCGCGGGAAGTTCGTGCCGTTTGGGACAGGGACGGTGTCGAGAACGCTGGAGAGGAACTTCTGACACGGGCATGTGGTGATAGGACAAGGGAATGGCTTTAAACGAGCAGAGGGCAAGTTTAGATACGAGGAAAAAATTCTTCCCCGTGAGGCTGATGAGGCGCTGGCACGGATTGCTCAGTGAGCCTGAACCTGCCCCGTCCCTACCAGTGTCCAAGGCCAGGTTTGTTGGGTCTCTGGGCTACGTGGACGCTACGTGAAAAGTGTCCCTACCCATGGCAGAGGGTCTGGAACTTGATGATCTTTCAGGTCTCTTTCAACCCAAACCAGTCCGTGATTCTTTCAAGAAATATTTCGGGCTTACTTCTGCTGTTAAGCACATGTCTCATATACAGAAGAACTTGGAAAACAAATACTGCCGTGCAGTATGTTGCCAGTATCTATACTACTTAGATGCTGCTGTCATATATAGACTTACTTCGTCGTTGTCTTAAAACAGAAATAAAATATCTAGATGATGTTTTCTAACCTGAACAATATATAATATATAAAAGCTTACTGATGTGTACAGGTTTCTAATAAGTAAAGATGACTATTTATAGCATAGAGCACATAAGTGATATTTTTGGAAAATAGGTTAGTTTCATATAATAAGGTGTATGCAGAATTGTACAAAATGCAGAATTGTACAAAATATGGATTTGTACGAGTAACTGCCTAATAGGGACACATTCATACAGTTAAGCAGTACAGATTGTATTTAAATTAATGAATAAATCTGGTAGTGATCAAGTACAGCTCTGAGACCTGGAAGTTCTTGTGCTCTGTAGCCATTGTGGATGTGGGCTTCCCGTAGTCTTAAAATAATTTCTCCCCCAAACTTTTAAGTAACTAAAATGTAGTTGTTAACACGTCTCTGTGAAAGGAGTGTCTGTTGGAGGAAAGCTGTAAGGTTGCGTGCATTGCAAAACAAGGATGAGGGGCACGTCTCAGGAAATGCTGGCAACTCGGCCCCGGAAGACTGAAGAGCTGATAGAATAGAGTCCTGAAATAGGAAAGCTTCACAGGAATAGCTTTTATGTTGTAGTAGCAAGGGGAAGAAATTTGGTATTGGAAGAGTAAGAGGTTGTTTGCAGTCTGCCACGTGACGTAGGAAAAATGAAATATGGTATGAGAAGAAATTCGTTTAGATGCAGAAGATTAATACTCTTGGTTGAGTTGAAATTTCTACACATTGTTCTGAGCAGAGTAGCTCAGATATCAGGAGGAAAGCTCTGGGTACAGTGATGTTGGTATTTTAGCATCAGTACAAGCAGTAGAGGGAAGTTGTGTGTGACTTTTAGGTATTGCCTTGTGTAGGTTCTGCTATCGTCAGGAGGGTGTGAATGTTGTCACAGGCTTCAGTATTGAACACTTGCTTTCTGTGCTCCCTCTTTAGCATCTAGGGGTGACTTGAAAAACTTGCCATTCCTTACCATTTTGGGGGGGGGGGGCATTTTAAAATAAACTGTTAGTTACAGGATCTTCCTCTTTAATCTTTGATTTAATGGAAGATGTAGTTGGGACTGCACTAGTCCTGTTGTTTGAATTCGAGTTTTTGGAGGTTTTGTTCCTTAACATTTTTCCTTTTCCCTCTGCTGCTGCTCTCTAACCAGAATTTTAACTGACATTCTGCTGGGATCAATATATTATATTAGTGAGAATTAAGGTAATACCCAGTTTTGTAAATAGGCAAAAACAAAAATACCCCTTGGGAATGCCCTACTGTTTCTTATTGCTCAGATTACAGGAAGTTTTCTATAGTTATGTCTATGTAAAACCTCAGCAGAATTTACATGAGTTGCAGACAAGCAGCTAAACTGGTGAAACTGTCATCACAAGTTATTATTTATAGGCTTGAGGGTTTTCCTGTTATTTGGTTATATATTGTAGTTGCTTGTAATTGACTTTCCTAATTACTGCCTCTACAAATTGGCCTTTATTTTCCCCAGTTCATAGTCAAGAACCACGTTCACAGTGGTTGGGGTGGCAGCTCATCTGTGCATCACTGACAGCAGCTTGCTGCATGTGGAGGCTGAGGATGGACATCCACCTTCTCACTCCTCCTGAACCAACATGAACACTAGTAATTATAATTTGGGAACAAGAAGGCAGACTGAGATCAAAATAGGCAAAAGTAGAATGAGAATACCATAGTACATATTAGGTGAAAAGGAGCTACATATAATGGGGAAAAAAGAGCATAAGAAGCAGATGAGGAGGAAAAATAGAACCACAACAGGGAATAACTAGTTAAACAGTTACACTTTGTGTTCTATTTCCCTTATCAGCCATAATTTTTCCTTTTTAGAGCTCTTTCCTGACAGGGTTGAGAGTTCTGGTCATCCTGTGGATAGATCTGGTCTCAGCCAGCTTAAGGGCAATACTGGTTTGGCAGTTGGGGTTTTGAAAATTCTGAAATAGTAGCACCCACTGTGACTGTTCAAATTCCATTTTGAAAATACCAGGTTTTGGAACTAAGCTTGTGATAAAACTGCTACCTTTCTTTTATCCACTATTTTCAAAGGATACATAAAACTTTGAGGTGGCAGATTGCAGAAGCTGTATTTTAAATATTAAAATGATGAAATTACTTTTCTTTTGAAGTGTTTTTGCAGTCTGCCTGTCTAAGTGTAACTTGCAGTTTAGCCTATAGGAGGGAGAGCCAAGGAGCTCTGCTACAGGAGTGTTAGAGAAATGTTCTAAGAAGAAAAACAAAAGCACTATGATATCAACTTGGAGAAGTAGCTGTTGTGCAGCACAGCTGTTGTGCAAAACAGTGTCGTAACCACTTAGACTTGTGTGATGAAAATGAAGCAGAAGTAGAGACTGAAACAAGCATTTTTAAATGTATGTACAAGCATGAGTTATGTCCTCTGATGTAGAATAGTGTAGCACACTGTTTTGCAGTTTATTTAAATGTGGAGATTGCTCAGTTTTAGCTCAGGCCTGTTGCTCACTATGTGGTTAAGCTTAGCAATGCAGAGTTGGCTTTTCTAAGTGCCTTTTGTGATCTTTGGTAGATGTAGTACATGCAACACTTTCTCATAGCTTCTGGCATTTCATTAAATGTAATTTGGGGCGGGGGGAATGTGGCAATCATCAGATGCTAAAAGCTTAGTGAGGGTGCCATGTGATTCTGCTCTGTGCTTCTTAGGTAGGATGTGATGTTTTGTACCTGAAGAACTCTGTGAACCTTAACATGTTGCACAGGAATCTGAAATGTCCAGGGAAGACTGTGAAACAAAATAAGCAAAGGGATATACATTATACAATTAGAATATAAATAATATTAATATTGTCTTGAAAAGTGCACGCATGTGGAATATCTTGTCCTTACATAGGAGAACAGTGGTATTGCATATTTGAAAATGTCTTTGAAAGTTTTTTGTGTCATAATCCTCTCAACAAATGAAAGGAGCTGTGTTCCCTACACAAGTAGTTCTACTAAAATTTTGGAAACTTTTAGAACTGTATGAATTACCTATTTAGGTATCATAACGATTATGTAAGTAAATGTTACATAACCATTTTCTTGCTTAGATGTATCCAAACTGACGTGCAGACGAGAGGTAGAGTAAAAAATTCTACTTAGAAATTCTTAATGTTAGGTTTTCATTGAGATGGCCCTTTTGAGAGGAGCTGAGCACAGTGAGCTCCTGCTGATCCCCGCTCTGCTGCTCAGAGGCTGCAGTGGTGGTGCCAGCTCTGGGGGCTGGCACTGGCCCCTCACACGTGATGTGCTGTCCCTGTCGCGCTCTGCCCGTCCGTATGGCCGCAGTTGGCACAGATTGCTCAGCGGGGCTTGGCAGCCTCCCTTCCTCCAGCACCTGTGGGATGAGCTGAGCCCGCAGGTGCCAGCTGGAGCCGTGCCAGGCACAGCAACAAGCCCACTCCCGGGGCTGGAGGCTGCCTGGCTTGAGGGGCAGACGCTGAGGACGTGGAGTGGCATCACACACTGTCGTGTCACAGGTTCGTGAAGCTGTTCCTGCCAGGCCAAGGGCACTTATTTGCAGAGAATATTAATTGTTTTTAGTCAAAGCTGCTTGAAGCTACCCATACCCCTCTGGAACACTGTGTTCAGAGGAGTTGCATGTTTTAGATAAACATGTTTTGAGACTATAAGTCTTATATAAGACTTATTATATAAGCCATTAGAAATTTTCTTGGACCCTTTTGATATTCATAGTATTTTCAGAAGTGTTATCCTCTGTGCATGACTATATAACTTATTTTTTTTTAAGCCCTTCTGTAGTGTGGAAGAATACGGTGGAAAATTGGTATTATGTAGTTTTGGGGTTTATAGTCTAATTCATAGAAACTGTGTAAGTTTTACTAGACAATCTGTTCCATATGAAAATTTGTTTACCACTGTTGTCTTTTAACTAAAATATGTCTCAACTGTTTGTCATGCTGTAGTTGTGTGAGAAGGACTAAGTTTCCCGCTCCTGAGTGTAGGAAGTAAAATCTAGCTAGAGTTAGAGAGAGCCATCAGGGCAAAGGACCAGGAAACTGGAGTAGAGGGGTACAGGAAATGGGTGGGAGTTGAGGAAATGCATTTTTCCTAAAATGTGGAATTGATGTAAAATCGAGCAACTAAACATTGAAACCTATCGTGAAAATATGTCCCTCAAAATAACAGATTGTTATAGACAACAGCAGCTTCTACTACTGTTGTTTACATTGTTTTCTCCTGTTGATTTGTCTGGACAATGACTGTGGTTCAGTCATTGATGTTTTGCTCTCCCTTAATTCTTAAGGTATTTTTCTCTCCCATTTCCTCTTTGCTGTGCATTTCCTGTCGCTTAAGTGCTTGCAGTGAAGCTCTGAACAGCTGGGAAATGTCATGTTCCCTGTATATCCTTAAGTCAGCTCTGTTCAGAAGTACTTGGAACTGTGTTGGAACCCCATTAGCCCACTTCAAAGGTGTGATCAAGGTCCCACTACACATGCCAGCCCTAAATTACTCCATGAAGTAACCAATTAACTTTGCTTAGCATTTAATCAAGCAGTTAATTTTGAGATGTAGCTTACTAAAATACCCAGCTTTGAGAGATCCTGAAAATATGAGTAAAACCACTTTGCTTTTTCTGCAGTAAAAGAAATAAATGGTTAGCTTTACAGTTGTGAGGGAAAGTTCCATTTGCTAACCAGTGATATGAATAATATGTTGTGCTATTTTAAGCTCTATACATAGAGCTTAAATAGAGGTAAGCTTGTAATTGTGCTTTAGAGTTGGTGTTTGTCATGCAAGCATGCTTCTAGAGGTTCCAAATGTGGTGCAGAGCAGAACCCCCCAAGCAATGCTGGCTGAGCTGATACAAATAGTTTAAATAAATAATAAAAAGAGCTAACTTCAGTCCTGAAAGAATCATCACAGGAGCCCAGTTAACAGTCGAGGGAGCGGTGCTGATTTTCCTCCATATTGTACTGGCACATCTGAGCTCTAGCAGACATGCAGCAGTGCTGCAGCACTTGAGGCAGGGCTGGTGGAGGTGGTGCTGTCCTGTGCCTTAGGAGCTGATGAGCCCTGGCTCAGGGGTGTGCACAGCTAATGTTTGCTAAGGCTTGAATGCTGCCAGTCCCCACTGGGAGCTTAAGAAGCAGCTTTTTGAACTTGTAGTCCTATTGTTTACATGGCTCAATACACTATATTTATGTGAATACTCAGTATGAATATTGTGAAAAGATCAAAGAGTACGAAAGCATTTAGCCTGTTGAGCATTAGTTTCTGTAAGTTACAACCAGTTGTCATTCATTTAATATTTTCAAAAAACCATGTGCCCCTGCATGCCTGATTTTTTTCTTTAATTCCTTTCCCAGATCCCAGTACTACCACTTCTTTATAAGCTCATCATCTCTGGGTTGATCAATTCGTGGTATATGTCAACTTTAACTCAAGTAGAGACATATTTCTTAGAGTATAAATAAGAAAACCGTATTAACTTGGGTCTCTTTCTTCAAATTTCTTGTGAATTAATATATTTAACATATATTTTTGTCAAATATAACTAAAATTGATAAGACAGATGTAGCCCACCTCATTTTCCCTGCAAAGGGAAATATTATTAAAATACTCAGTTTTCATACTGAAAACCCTCTCCATCACAATGTGAACAAAGTGGTGTGTTGCTATACTGTGTATTTGAGTTTGGGGTGCTGCATCAAAGGTTTTATGTAGATTGCTTTTCCATCTCCTGGTTTTCTACTTCCTTCTCCACAACCAGAAAAGTAGGTGGAACCTATTAAGTCTCAACCATGAGTTAACAGTCTCACGTCATGTCTTTCTATATGTGTCAAGGACAGCAGTAATCAGTATTGAGGAACTTGATTAAAAAATTCCTGATACAATAAATACCTGTTGTAGACTTTGAATGACAAGATGGTGGAGGGAGATAGGATGAGAAAATTAAAAACTGAAGAGAGCTTAGAGCTTAAAAATCAACCCCAAACCCTAGAAAAATAAAATTTGCATTTATACAGAGAAAAATTGAATGCACTATGTTTAAGGTCTATATCCTCCTGTGGTATTTCTTCAAATTGCCAGAAGCATGTCCTTCTGTGTGTTTGTGCTTTGCCTGTTGCGTTTCTTCCTGCAGTAAATAGAAGTGTTCAACCAAAGTGTTTGCCCAGGATGCTGGAAGAGATGAGAGTGCAGGAAGCTTTTAGCTCTGCCAAGGTGGTTGGTTTTAGCACATGATGACGGTGGGAATAGATCAGGGAAGAGGGGAATAGAATATTCACCACAGAGTTCTGTGTGTCTGGTCTGCACTGTGTGGGGTTAAACCAAATGGTTAAACCTTGGAATGTGAACATGGGATGAGATGCTGGGAGGTCATTCCCTTGTACCTGCACAAGTCTTGGGCTTCCCTGCCCCAACAGCTACTGACACTGGGTCCTGTAGAGACTTTGTACACAGGAACTTTTTGAGCTAATACTCAAAACGAATACTCAATACTCAGTTAAGAATTTTAATGAAGGGAGTCAGAGACTTGAGGGGAAGTTTTCTTAACAGTTCCCAGTCTGTTAATTCTGAGTGTTTCCACTGCAGCGGGTGATGTGGGTTCCTGTCAAGTGGAGGGGGTGCTGAAGAAATGTTTTGGTGGGAGAAGGGAGCACCATGCAGGTCTGCACCTGGGAGAAACTGCTGTGTGCATGTGGTTTCTCAAAAACCAAAGTGCCTTTTTAATCTCTTCTTGTAGCTGCTATTTAGTAGAGGTCCAGTATGCCAATGGCCTTATAAACTGGTGAGGGAAATGTAATCAGAAGTCTTCTGTCTAGAAATGCTATGCTTGTTAGATTGCAGTGTTTTAAAGAGAATATACTTTTGCTTTGACAGATTAAACTGCCACCGATGATGGAAATCATAACGGCTGAACAGCTGATGGAATACTTAGGTTAGTAACTGCAATAAATCACTTTCACGTGTATGTTGTACTTTGTAGTGTGTAGCAACATAGAACTGGTTTATGTATTTACTATTTTATTCGGCTTTTTATTTGATTCCAGAAAACTATTTACAGTATTCAGTTACTCATGCTTTTCCTTGACTGTTTTTAGAAGTTTTCTGCACTGCTTTCCAAAGTGATTGGTCTAGTTGATGCCATTGGTACGGCTTAGTGCACCAACACATTGACAGATTTAAAATTATTCATGTCTCTTACAGTGTTGTTTTATTACAGTTGACAGAATGTAGTAATTCAACTCTGTCTTTAATTGTCTATAGTAACTCTAATCCTTGGAAGTCTGACCCAGTTAAAATAATACAAAAATTAATGTGGTCCTCACAGAGATTGGGGTTTCATTTGCAGGCACTTCTCTGGTATCATATTCAGTATTCAGCAAAACTGCAGCTCTTTGACAGGGCTGGAACTTTAATAGCCCTGATGATCGAGGCATTAATAGTGCAGTTTGATAGTACTTAAGCTGTATGTGCCACTTTTCCTTCCCTTGTAGCCTGACAAACATAAAATGTTTGAACTTAATAGACTAGGTTTGACTTTTTTTCTTAAGCAGGAGAAAAAAATCCTTACGATATTTTCTTTCCTTTTGCTTGTAAAGAACATATCTTGTTCTTTTCAGAAGTAAATTGCTGAGTCTTCTGGTTGAAGAAAAAAGTAACCTACATAATTTTCTCCAAAAACCAAGAAGTCTTGCTCCCTGTGTCTAAGCATTTCTTATAATTGCATTGATATCACAATACTGTCTGAAGTCACTACATAATCAATCCCAGTTGTTTAGATGTGTATTCTTTCTTGAAGGCATATATTAGCTTCTGGAATTATTTTACTAAATTGGGTAATAAAACTGTGTTCAAATTATTTAGGTTCCTATTCACTCAACAGGATTAGCCGTTCTTCTACAGTTGAAAAAAAAGCCAAAACCAACAAAACAGCCTTCAACGACTTTCAAGAGTATAAATTAGGAAACTTATAATGATATTTTTCTGAGTTTAGTAATGAAGCAAGGGAATAAGTACAAAAACATTGAAATAAAATCTGGAAAGTGGATACTAGTCTCTAAAGATGTTATACATCTTCAACTTCAATGTGATGATTAACTGTTAACTAATTTATTACCTTTGTGTTGTAGACAAATTTGGAATACCAGTGTTGTGGTTTAAGCCCAGGCAGCCCCTTGCTCACTCCCCTACCAGTGAGATCAGGTAGAGAATGGGGAGGGTAAAAGCCAGAAAACCTGTGGGTTGAGTTAAAGACTCAGTATAGGGAAAGCAGAGCAAAACAGGGAATTAATTCACTGCTTCCCACGGGCAGGCAAGTGCTCAGCCATCCCCAGGATGCAGCACCCTGTCACACGTGGTGACTTGGGAAGAAGAACACCATCCATCACTCCAAGTGTTCCCCCTTCCTCCTACCCCCACTTTACATCCTGGGCCTGATGTCTCCTGCTCTGGAGCTCCCTGTGCTCAGTGGGGTCACCTGTCCTGGCTGTGTCTCCTCACAGCTCCTGTGGCCCTGTGAAAAGCAGGAAGGGCCTTGGCTCGAGTGAGCCCTGCTGAGCAATAACAAAAACATCTCTGTGTTATCAGCCCTGTGTTCAGCACAAGCCCAAAGCACAGCCCCACACCAGCCACTGGGAAGGAAGTTAACTATATTCCAGTCAAAACCAGCACAACAAGTTTTGTAGACTTACTGGTGTATAAGACATGGCAAAACATTCACAGTACCAGTCAGGATAAGTGGTTGTCTTTTTTAATTGTGTACAGAATTACATACCTTACTGTGAACAGTTTGACCTTTTTATATTTTTAAGCTGAGGCACAGAGGGAGGTTAGCTTTTGAATAGTGAAGAGGTTAGTATGATACCCCAAGAGATTATGAAATGTTGCTTTAGTAACAGTGTTGGCCATTTGAATTTTATTTCTTAATATGATCTTACTAAGTTTTTATATTAATATTTTACTCCATAATTATAATTCAGGTTATAAAACAATGTGATCTCATTAATTTGGTAGAAAACTTCAGTTGTGCTATTCATTATCAGTCAGCTTCAGTCAGAAACATTCATAGAAATGTTGAAGCTTTGATTGTGGAATAAATTTAATTTCATATTTGCTTTCTTTTAGGAGACTACATTCTTGATGCAAAACCTAAAGAGATATCTGAAATTCAGCGTCTTAATTATGAGCAGGTAAGGAGCTGCTCCTAAAACACAGTTGCTTATGTCTGAGGAAACTAAAACTGTTTCTCACCTAGGGTTTGTCACCTTGTTAAAAACCAGAAGCATACAGACCATTGTGTGTAGTTTGTTTTTGTCTGGGCTTGATGTAGAGCAGTAATTTTATATATGTGCTATTAGTGAATAAAAACTCTGTATTTATCAACAGAAGACACTTTTTTCCCCCTGTTATGAAATAACAGTAATGAAGTAAAACTGGTTTTATTGAGGAAGTGTAAACAAAGGTACTAATAAAAGTATGTAATTGGGTGGTTGCTTTTTGAAGTCTTGTGTTGCTTGTCCTTCACTTGCTCTGTTCAGTGGTGCCTGCCAGAGTTTCTCTGAGGCTGTAAACTGAGTCAGAGAGATCTGTGTTCTTAATAGTCATGGACAGAAAGATCTTGATCCCATGTTATGAAAGGCAGTGTTATTTGCACTGGCCACTATTTATATGTCATCACAAAATTCTTTCTGTACTGAAATTAATGCTATGAGTTTTAAAAATTGTTGATTTAGTATATATTTTCCAAGCTCTGTCTGTAGTCATAGGTGGTTTTTTGGTTACTCATGGAATGTGAATTTGAATTTTTTAATAGTTATATGGTTTCAAGGTAGTTCTGTTTATTCTTTTGTCACTTTTTGTTGTTCTCATTCAGTTTTGAAATTGAGTAACTTGGGATTGATTTGTATCAGATTATAGAAATTACTTTTGTAATAACGAAATTGGCTATTTTTTTCACACAGTTCTGTGTTGTAGAAGGTTATAGTTATAATCACCTTATAGAAGGGTGATCAAAACTATTATGCCTGGTGAAAGTACAACCTCTGTAGCTTTCCTATGCTCACATATATGGATTTACAAGATAAATGTCATATATCTGAAGTTTTTAGCCATGTAATTTCAAAGAAGCCTTCTGTTCTAGAAATCTTCTAAGTTGCTTTGAAGGTACGGAAATAGTTAAAGTAGAAGTGATAATGTTGAAATTGTAGTGAGAAACTTCTGTGGTTTTCTGGTCTGTTTGATGTAATCCTGCTTTGTTTGCAAAGTAAACATAACAAAATAAATGCAGCTATTGTCTGTAGATGTATGGTCTGAATTTGTGGATGGTTAGTGTTGACTTATTTATTCATTCAGCAGAGTAAGACTATGACAAAATTTCTTCCAAACATCTCAGAATTTGATATCTGGTCCCTCTAATGACATGCTCTTGTTAAGGTGATTTGGTTTGCTTTTAGAATTATAAAAACTTAAAAGGTGAAGCCAGTCTTGAGAATTTCTTCCAAATCTTGCTAAATTCTAAACCTTGTGACAGCAAAGGTGTCAGTAAGATGAAGCAACTTGTAGTAAGGTAGTGGGAGCTGTTCCATTCCTGACGATGGGAACTTGACAGAGCAGTGCAGTTAAAGGGCTACAAGCATTAAAACTCATTTGTAGCAGCCGTGCTCAAGTGCAGATTCTCATCGGAAGACAACAGAAGCAGCTTTAACCATCAGTAGTTTCACTCTGAGAATCTTTGCTGTCTCAATCTCCTGTCCAATCTGCGTTTCTGGTCTGTGTCATGCTATTTTCCCATTGTTGTAAGCCTGAATTCCTCTTAAAGGACAGAATGTTGCAAAACCCCAAAAATCCCCATTCAAACAAGTCAAGTGCCTCAGTTTCCCCAAATCTTTTGCACAGACTTTCTGTGACCATATTCCTGTGGACTTTTCTCAGTTAGTGGAAAATTCTTTTTCCTGCATGTCGGGAATTGTTTTTATCTGTTGGTTCAAGATAGCTGTCTCACAAAGCACGTTTTCTTTGGCTCATCTTTCCTTTCTGTGATTGGAAATTCATAACTTGATAATTCTCTTAGGATTCCATTGGGATCACTGCTATATTAAGTGCTATTTTCATTACTTGTTTCAACAGTAGAATCTACAGGCCATTTAAAGGTATGCCCAAAATAAGATAGAAAATGTTTTTTTTATTAAAGAAAAAAAGTGGTGAACAATTAAGACTCTGATTCTCAGTACTGAACCCTGAAATTAGAGTTAGAAAGTGAGTCTGTAAATCATTCGTTATGTAGTGACAAGTACTTCAGCCTGACTTGTAAGGGAAGGCTTAAAAGGGGAGAAGAAACCTCAAGAAAATCCCTTGAAGATTCTCTTATAATTCAGTTTTCTTGCAAACATCTGGCTTGTGGCTTTGGGAAATAGACCTAAAAGCAATAAGAACTGCCTGAAAGTGGTTTATGGGTGTAAAAGAAGAAACAATCAGATAGAGGTGATTGGAGGGAGATTCTTTTACTTCATATATCTTCTGGCACAACGTGTAAAGTGAATGTGGATTGAAACATTTGTTTAGGTAATTTACCCTTTAAAAATTTTTTTTGAAGTGTTAAGGTGATGAGTACTAAATGATGAAGGGTTACAAGAGTAACCACTAAGTGTACAAAGCTGTGTTGGGTCATCTGTTCTTTCTTTCTTTGTGTTGTCAGAATATGAGTGATGCAATGGCAATTCTGCATAAGTTGCAGACGGGTCTGGACGTCAATGTGAAGTTCACAGGTGTCCGGGTGTTTGAATACACACCTGAATGCATAGTGTTTGACCTGCTCGATATCCCCTTGTACCATGGATGGTTAGTGGACCCTCAGGTGAGTTATTCTGTTTCAGTTATTAAAACAAATGTTATCCTGAATGTTATTGGTGGGAGGGGAGGTATTTCTGAATTTTAACAAGTCAATTATGAATATGATAATTAATTTTTTTAATCTAGTCATAAAAATTGAGGAGTGAATACAGACTGTGTGTTTTTAGTGCAGGAACTTTGCAGAGCCTGGGTCTATAGTCAAATTACTTTAAAAGCCTTCTGACTCTGTAAAGGAGAATTGTTTTTCTGAGGGAAGTAGCAAGTTGCCCCAGATACAGTGTCCAAGTCATCATTTTTGAAAGCTTATTAGAGAACACTGGGAAGGAATACAAATTTACTTCCCTCCCTCTTTAAATTCTGATTTATTACTGCTATTGAGAAATGAGGATGGTAGAACTGGTTGAAGAGAACTGCATCTTTAGCAAACATGTAATTTATTTTTAATGATATTATTTAATAAACAATAAAGTGGTATTGTTTGCTTAGGGATAAACTGGTGAGTTTGGTGGAATAATAATGCCTAAGAGTTTTTCTTTTCATGCCTTGTTGGTAAGAGTTGCTGTTCTCTTACCCTGGCCCAGCTGATCCAACTCATGCCATGCTCTCCATCTGCCTTGGCTTTGGATGCTAAGGGTTAACTGAAGGATTTAAAATAGGATCTGAAATAGCAAATATGTAACACTCTGGGCTAAAATGGGCCTAGATTTTTTAAGGGGGTAACATCCTCTCTTTATTGAATTCTTACTGTCTTATTAATAATTGCTACTGGCTTGCAGCTGTGTTCTGTTCTTCTCAAAGGTAAATTCTCCATGTTGTCCCTTCCTGCTGCAGGTTGCTGACATAGTAAAAGCAGTTGGTAACTGCAGTTACAATCAGCTGGTGGAGAAGATAATTTCTTGTAAACAGTCAGAAAACAGTGAACTGGTTAGTGAAGGTAAGTCATGTTTTTCTGTATTTTATCAAAGTATGTGCCCTGCCAAATCTAAGTTAGATATTTTGCACGTGGGTGATGCTGAGTAGAGATACAAGTGGGAAGAGCTGCATTCTGTCTGCTGAGCTGCTTTGCCTGGGCAGGCAACAAACACTGTGCTTGTCTTCTCAACTTCTCTGATGCATGCTCTTGATCAATTCAATATACTTTTTCAAAAGCTGGCAAGAACTTCCCCTATTGTGGCAGCATTCAGATTTCAACTTAGCTATGTATTGTCTCCTATAATTAGAATGTTAATTATATACTCCATTACAACAAGCAAAAATATGAGTAATATTAGAAGTGAATATAGCATTTCTGAACATGGGAAGGTTTGTTTACAATGCTGTGGTTTTAGAACTCTCAAACTTTTTGTCCCCTCTTTTTATGTGTTCCCTAAGGCTTACGACAATATGGGGACGTAGAGGGAAAGATAGGAAAAATACTGCTATTGTTTCCAGGTTTTATATTAGCAAGTACGTAATAGACACACATAACAGTATGTTTTGCTTTTGTAGGGTTTGTAGCTGAGCAGTTCCTAAATAACACAGCTACACAATTGACATACCATGGACTGTGTGAGTTGACTTCAGCTGTCCAGGAGGGAGAGCTTTGTGTGTTCTTCAGGAACAACCATTTTAGCACCATGACCAAATACAAGGTACATCCAGCATTTTTGTCTTTATTGTTGTGTTTTGTGTTTCAAAGCAAGTCATGCTTTTTTACTGTCCTGAAATAGAATTAAATTCCAGGTTGTTATATATGGCTTGTTATAAATATGGCTTTCAGTGAATGTAAGGTCTGTTGCAAATGTTACTTAGGAATTACTGATTACAGTGGTTTAGTCACTGGGATCAATTACTGCTTTAAATCTTCTTGTGGCCTTTCCCTTTATGTTCCGTTTACTCTCTGTGTTAACTCTTGGTGGTTAGGTATAGTTATGTACACTTCTTACAGGGCTTAAATTTTCTTGCAGTTTGTGGTTGGCATGAAAAAGGTTACTTTAATTAATTTCCTGTTTCTGAGGATCTAAAAGTTTGCATTACATTTGGCCAGTAGATTAATAGGTCCATATGCAAAATCCCAAATGCTTGGAGAAGTTGAAATGAGCTACAATATTGGTTCCCTTTGTTAGGGAAGAGAATTTCTTTTAATTATTTTTATCTGTGTTTGGGGAAGCAAAATGGCAGCAATTGTGAAAGGAGTATTCCAGGATACAAAAAGCAGTGTCAGCTTGGTTAGTGCTTCTGGGACTCCTTCCTCCATGGAATGGAGAATCTGGTTTGGCGAGTTAACATTCATTTATCGAGCATCTTCGTGCTAAAACTACTTTGCTTTTGCTAGGATGGTAGGGTATGAGTTTTTACCCTTGTATAAAACTCTTAAAATTATGTTTTGATTATCTATTATTTAATGAGACTTTAATTTTGTGTATTCATTGTGCTTATGAATAATGGTAATAAAAGCAAAAAAAGAAGAGGTGTGTAACATGCAGAAAAACTAAGAAACCCCTGGTTTTGCCATTATATGGTAATGTCATACCTCATGTGAATGACACTTTCATTGGTTACTACTAGTCCTTTTTTCCTCCCTCTGTTAATCTTGACTGCCAGTGCTAATCTTTGAGTAACTACTCATAAGCTGAGCTTAAGGTCTGAACAGTCCTGATAAATAATGATTAACTCTACAAGCAGGTGACACATTTGGTTTTCTGATGAGAGTACATCTGAGATCTGTTTTAAATCTGTGTATACAATGCCACTTGCTTAAAGCAGTAGGGCAGGTAAAAGGCTCTTTTTCCTCCCTTCTTCCATTTAAATAACTCAGAGCTGTGAAATAAATCAGTGTGTGGTCAAATATTGTCAAATATTACCTGATGCAGCTCATTTAAATCACAATTTTGAGTATAGTTTTTCCCCTCTCTGTTTTTCTAAATTTATTTCTTGGATTAGGTGGTGGCAGCTCGCAAAGCAAGCCTGTACACTGTTTTACACTTGTTACATGGAGTGGGGAGGGAAGAATAAACCCCAGCCTCGACATAGTTTGGTTTTAAAAAAGTAAAGGTACAGCTGTACTTTCTGTGTACAGATGGTATCTAGAGGTGCAGGTGCTCTTTTACTTTGTTTAAAGACCATTCCAGATAAAAACACCTGGAAATAACACATTTTTTGTGCTATTATTAAATCCTTTACAATATTATTTGTATTAAATACAGTCAATGAGTATCACTTTGACCTGTGGATTATAAATTCAGATTAGTTTTGTAAAACATAGGCTCTTTGTAGTCTTTTGCAGCCCAGTATTATATTAAAGGGTAAAACCTGGTGTATGTCTGTGCTTTAGCAGCTTCATACTTGTAAACATTTGCTTCTCAGTTGAGAACCTTTTTCCTTATAGAAATAAAATGCAACACTTCAATGAGTTAAATATCCTCAGCCAATATTAATAATACAGAACAGGTTAAGGCAGTAAGTAAAAATCCGTGTCTTGAGTTTTACCTGGAAGAACTAAATACAAGTCCTAAGAAATATAAAGTTGAAATATTTGAAAATGAGTGTGGCTTGAATATTTAAGGTTTGTTGCTGCTAAGTCACAGTGGTTTTAATCTTGTGCTTTTTGAGAATTCTTAGAAATTCTCTGAAATGTTAAATTTTGAAATAGAGGCCATTATTTTTGTTTTTCACAGTCATTATGGGGAATGACCTTGTAGTTAGTCTTTCATTTCCATGTTATTTACATGTTTTAGTTCCCGAGGTTATTGCTTGTAAACAGTGTTCATTTCTATTTGGATTTCTGTTGAGTGGTACATGGCAGAATTTGAGATACCAAGAAACTTTTTAATAAAGGCAGAAGATAAGTTTTAAGTTGGTGTTTAAAGGCCAGCAGTAACCCTTTTGGCTCCTACCTACCCAGCTGTTTGCAGTACTTATACATCTAGGGGGTCTTTTGCATCAAGTCAGAAATAGACTTCACTTGGGCTTCTAGCCAAGAGCAGCTCTCCAGAAATGTTTGGCCCTCCAGGATGCTCATGTGAGTGCCAAATGCATTGCTGCTGGACAGTTGAGATTTCTTTCAACTGCTCCACTCTGTCCATCTCCTGGGTTTAGTGCTCGCTCTGCAGATGGAGCTTCCCCACAGTTTGAGCAGTAGTCAGCAGTAGCTGGACTATGGAGAAAAGCCCATCCCTTGGGAAAACTGCAGACACAACATATGCCAGGGAAAATGGAGGCACAGAACTTCTAGGGCAAGAATGATGTAATTATTTTTAATTTTTCTCTAATACTGCCTTTCTCGCTTTCCCCTCCAAACCAGTACATGGAAACATATAAATAAAGCAGCTATAAAGTCAATCAAAAGATAATTACCTGTTTATTAAGTTATGTCCATGTAATAAAATCAGTGTATTTTTAGAAACACAGCTTAAGTAATTAGCGATTATTATTCTAATTAAGCAAATGCTTAAACTTTTATTTGGCAGCTTTAATGTACAGCTGATACAAGGACCTGTACATATTTTTTAGGTGCAGTGTGGGTTTTTTAAGGCTGATATTTTAGTGAAAAGACTTGGATTTCCATACCTTGTCCATTTGTCCAAGTAATAATTTTTTCTACTTCCTGTCCCTTTTATTGCATACTAATAGTCTTGGCTCATGTGATTATACAGTAATAATTTTCAGCAGTTAAAATGTGATTTTTTTTTTGCCTTTGCTTTTCATTATGCAGATAATAAATACATCAAATGATAATTCCCTAGATCAAGGAAAAACAGGACTGTAAAGAGGGGATCAGTTTGGTAAGAAGATCTTAGTTCAGTTGGAATGTTTTTCCCACAGACTTGTTTGAATAGCACCTGTGTTCTTTACTGAAAAGTATCAAGACACTTACTGGTTTGGATTTTTAAGTATGTGTGTTTTCTACTTTATAAATGTTGTGTTTCTGCTTCAGAACTCAACAGGTTGTTTTTTTTCCAATACAAAGTATATTTCATAATTGCACTTTTTCCTTGGACATTTAAGATTGGCACAGTGGAGGCAATGAATATAACTGCTTAAAAACATGTTTATTTTTCAATTTCTTAGTAAGTGTACAGTTCTTATGCTGAGGGTTAATCTGATTTCAATTCAATGCATACTTTCTTTAAAAAAACCTTTTTAATATTAGTATATCTGTGTGTTTTAACTGCTAGAGGAAATTAAAACAACACTCATTCATCAATTTCAAAGGGCTTCACAAAAACGAAGGCATCTGATCCAGAAGTCCAAGAGAATATTTACTGACTGTTCAAAACATAAGGGTTAAAATGTTTGATTTTACTGTACGAAGCTATTGGACAGGTGTTTGGTTTTCTTTTTCTGTTTTCTGAATTGCTGGAAACTTAGTAATTTGCATTAGAACAAGTAGTTTAAAAACATTAATTATTTAATCTGATTATTAAATTATCCAAGGAAAGGAGGCCTAGTAACATCCCCTGTAGCCTATATTTGTGCATTTCAGAAAGGGGTTTTTTTTGTGAAACCAGAAGACTGAGAGATCCCTGTTGGGGAGAATAATCTTGCTGTATCGTCAGCATTATATCAGGTTTTTATATGTGAAACTATAAAATCTGGGCATTGGTCTACCATATCTAAATATCCATTCTTAGGGTAAATAATTAGTCATAACTTTGTTAAAGTAAACTATGTTTACAGTAGTTATGCACTTGAGACTTTCACTGTTTTACTCCCTATTGACTATAGTTAATAG
The DNA here is from genome assembly GCF_036417665.1 of Passer domesticus. Taxonomy (NCBI): domain Eukaryota; kingdom Metazoa; phylum Chordata; class Aves; order Passeriformes; family Passeridae; genus Passer; species Passer domesticus. Next base: position 6,642,422 of record NC_087487.1, on the reverse strand, counting down.
TAGATACTTTTGCTGTCTGTTACCTGCTGCTATTTTGGGGGGCAGTGTTAACCCATGAGACTGGGTATTTGTTAAGAAACCCCCACATTTCAAAACAAATCTAAAAGATAACCTGGTGGTGCTCTAGATATGGCCAGTTAAGGCTTTTCTGAGGGTAGAAACATTTTGCAAAGCGTGACAGCTGTTCTCGGTGAGGGGCACTTGAGAGCCATTTTTGTGTGCATTGGCTACCTGAGTGTCCAGAGCTGGGCCTGGTGACCTGTGCAGGGGCCGGGGCCGTGTCCCCGGGGCCATGTCCCTGTCCCCCACCAGGGCCGTGTCCCTGTTCCCCGGGGCCATGTCCCTGTCCCCCCCCGGGGCCGTGTCCCTGTTCCTGGGGCCGTGTCCGCCCGGCCCTGCCCGTGGGGGTGCCCGGGAAGGGCGGCTGTTTGCCGGCCGCAGGCTGGGCCTGGCCCGGGGCAGTGCGAAGGTCGGGCGGTAAAAGCTCCTCTCGGGTCACGGGCAGCCCTTGCTGGGCCTGGGTGTGCCTGAGTGTGGCCTGTGCCTTTGGCTTTGGGGAGAGAACGTGCCTGGCACTAAAAGTGCGCCTACAGAGCCCGTCTGCAGATAGGACATCTATTTTCTTGTTGTAAATGGAAGAATAGACCCATGATGAGAGGCTACATTACAGCTCGCAGCAGAAGAGCCACCCCCTCTTTATATGAAATTACTGCCAAAGGTTCCATGAACATTAGCAATATTGTGAGGGTCCTGGTTGGGGTTTTTTGTGGAATCCAATTTAATTATACTAAAATGGTGTAAAGATCAGAGAACTTGGTTAAAAACAAGGGAAAGATGACTTTGGATCTCTGATCTGTGATTTCCCATTTTCCTTTCATTCCAGTAATGTGAGCAGGACCTCTGTCCCTTATCAGGTACTTTATCAGGTGCTAGGGAGCCTGTGTTTGTTGGTTTGCTGAGCTTTGTTCAAGTGAAGCAGAATGTTTGAAGGTATGCAGTTGGTATTGGGATTGCAGTGGTGGTGTTCAGGTAATGTGGTGATACGTAATGCAGTTTATTGCCTTTCATTAGGGAGCTGTGTTACATTTATTTTGTATTATTTACTCTAATGCGACATTTTTGCAATCAGTTTTTGACTGAAAAATTCTTAAAAAGAATATGAATTGTATTTAAGATTTGAAACAGGTCTCTATTTCAAACAAATGTTGGCTTTAATCCATCCTTAGATGCTAGATTCTAATTCCGTGAAGGCAGTGATATACCTTAATATTTGTGTGTGGAAAAATTAAGCTTATAATAGTTTGGAGATAGGAAAACTGGTATTTTCACGATTTCAGTATTACTAAGCTGCACAGTTTATGGGCTGTAATTAAAATGTATGGCATAATGGAGGAAAATCTGAGAGACACAAACCACCCCCTTTTTAAGGTTTTGTTTGAGTCAATGTACTGTTCAAAATAAAACTTAAAAGTTCAAATACATTTTATTTTTAAAATTCTGGGATTTTTAAAAAATATCTTTTTGAAGACTTCTTGTATACAAAATGTTGTGAAATAGGTATTTTGTGCAAACTGGAAACGTTGCAAAATGACTTCCTTTTATTTTCTTAAGGTAATTTTAAGTGTCAGGAGTATCATTCATTTGGCAGGTTTCCAAGGGACAGATGATTTCTTAGATCATGTTATGTGATCAGACCTGTTGCTGACACTTGCATTTATGTCTGTGAAACCCCTTGTGCTGGTTAACTCCCATTCCAAAGCTTGAACATACAGTAGTGTTGCCTCTTTGGTTTTGGTTTGCATTCTTTATCCACTCTGTTTGGCAGTGTGTATAAGTGCACGTTATGGTATTAGGTAATATTGGAATAATTACTGTATGTGAGTCTTCAAATAATATTTTTGTTGCATCAAGTGACCTCCCAGCCCCCAGGGGCAGCTGTAAACAGAGTGGGATTGACGAGACGTGAGTGGAATTTCAACATCTCCCTTAGAGAGTTATTTAATGACTTCAGAGAAGTCAGGGAGCTCGTTCTCTGTGTGTTGAGTATGGACAGAGTTTCCATTTCTTGCCTGTTTAGCCTTAGAAATCATTAAAACAGGATCTGCCTCTTGCTTTGGTACAACTTGAGCACAGTGATCTTTGAGAACCCTTTGTGTGCTGCTGGAACACAAATACCAAATGTTTGTGGATGTCACAATAAACTGCCTTGATTTTTACAGCTAAAGCACTGCTACAAATTTTGTATTGAGTGTCTTGATATTGTACATTCAGTCATTCTAATGGGATCTTCAGTCTTAATATGCTCTATGGTCAGTAACAACATTCTTGATTTGGAGTATAGTCCTAAAACATGATAAAAAAGGTAGGATTAAAAAAAATGGATTGATTTAAATGGAAATTTAAACAAGTATTTTGTGCTGCTTTGCTGTCCCTCAGACATGCAGCATCATCTCCTTTTACTTGGTTCCTACTTCAGTTATTTCCCTTTGATTTCAGCTCCTCTCCCTCTCCTTCATCCTAAGCTTGCACTTCATCCTTCCAGTGCCTTGGTGTCTGCACTTGTTAGCACTGCTTCCTTCACTCCAGACCAGCCCATTTTATAATTTCAGACTCTGAAATCAAGAAATTTGGCCTTAGGGAACCGTAAAATTACTAAAATCCCAACAAAAGCAATTATTGGTAACAAGTGATAGCAAGAATCTTAAATTTAGTGCTTTCAATTGACACAGACCTCAAATTCTATCAAAACTCATTATGAAACATCAAGTCTGAGATGTGGCCATTTTGAGGTAATGCCTCTTGGATTGTTTGGAAAGGTCACCTTTGTCTCCATATCTTGCCTTTGGAATTTAATGTGATTACTCCTAGGATTTCAAGTTTTTGATGCCAGGTTTTAAGTCCACTTCTTAGGTGTGTTTCTAAAGAGCTGTCAAGGTATATAGCTTGATATATATATTAATATATTGATTCATGTATATATATTAATGTTTTATATTAATTTCTAATCAGTATGAACTTCCATTAAGAATGAAGAGTTGCAAGATGGAATACAGAAACAGTGTAGCTGTTAATTTAGCAGTGAATACTAGTATCTAGTGGTTTAATGCTGTATGCTGATTTATTTAATTACTAAATGTGCTAAAAACTAAATGAATGTTTTATTGGAATGCAACATTTGTATCATTTCTGCTACTTACTTATTGTAAAAAGCTGTTTTTTTTAGTATTACAAGTTTTCCTTGTTCTTCTCCATAGGGTCAGCTTTACCTGCTGGTGACAGACCAGGGCTTTCTTACAGAAGAGAAGGTTGTGTGGGAAAGTTTACACAATGTGGATGGTGATGGGAATTTCTGTGACTCTGAATTCCACCTGAGGCCTCCATCAGACCCTGAAACTGTCTACAGAGGGCAGCAGGATCAAATAGATCAGGTACTGGATTTCTGCCTTTCCATTGTAAGTTAGTACTGATTTTTAGTCATATTTATGTGTAATTCCACACATGTGTGTATACTCATGCATATCTGGGACTGTAAAACTCCTTTAGGCAAATTAGATTGGGGTTCCCAAAAGTGCCACTTGGATGTATTAATAGGGTTTTGAGGGAGGAAAACTAAGACCAGCTGAGTAGTTTGGAAAAGGGGATTTTAATCTCTCAGAATCCACTTCTGGCAAGTCCTCACTCAGGTGAAAAGTCACCTCTGGTTTGTATATGGAACCAGAAGCAGACTGTGGAATTTCTTCCTACATAACAAACTCCCCTCAGCTCATTAAGATTGTCATGGCTGAACTTTGCCTTCTGCTGCCCACCTGGCTGAGTGTAGGACAGATCCCACAGCAGACTGTGTGTCATGGTGGGTGTTTGTTATTCTTGCTGAGACACAGAGTTTGAAGAAGTCATGTCTGAGGTGGGGCTGAGTTGTACCAGTTAATGCACAAGTGCAGAGCAAGACTAAGTTCCTTGAAAATCTTACATTCTGAACAAGTTTATAGTGATCACCATTAATTTTTTTTAAATACTGGGGGGAAATTAGTAATTCTCAGAATAAAAATCTGACAGATAATTTGCTGCTGTCTAGATAATAAAATTTAAACCTGAAAACAACATTTTAAAATTAGTTTTTGTGTCTTCTGTGCTGCAGCTTAGTCATTGTGAAAACAGACATGTAAAGTAGCTGTTCTCAGCCTTCCTGCAGTTGAGGTTATGCACAGGTTGTGAAACAAATTCCTGATCTCCATTTGAAGATAAGGCTGGAGAAAAGTGATGGTACTGTGTAGCTGCACATGCTGAAAAATTCACTTGGTATGACTTGACTCTGTTCTCTGGGAAAGAGCATTAATTCACAAGTTTACTCTTTAGGATTACCTGATGGCATTGTCTCTACAACAAGAGCAGCAGAATCAAGAAATTAACTGGGAACAGATCCCAGAAGGAATCAGTGATCTAGAGCTAGCAAAGAAGCTCCAGGAGGAGGAGGACAGGAGAGCTTCCCAGTACTATCAGGAACAAGAACAAGCAGCTGCTCAGGTCCAGGTAAGAAGAAAGTACTACAGAATATGATCATCAATTTTGGAAAATATGAATAATTGCATAGACACATCTGTGCTTGTACACATTTCATCCTGAGGTGAATATAGGGATCTTTAGGAATACACTACAATTGTTGGAGTATGCATGTAGATATGGCAACTGCAGACATTTATATACTTTAAAGCAGGCTTAGCCTTCTAAATTAGGGTTTCATTTATACTTAATTTGGAATGATGGTATGAACTAATATGTCAGGTTACAAAATGGTATTACTAGTATTTTACATTACTTGCAGAAGTGCATTGAGCTAACATTTTTGATAATAGTTGAAGCTTTGTCTTGCAGAAGTTTTTTGCTGTACATTTTTAGGTGATTTAAACTGTGATCTCATGTGAATCTATTCTGTTGTTCTAAATTATGCAATTCACAGTTTCTCCCAGTACCCCTTTCTGTCCCATACCCATGAGCAGCTGATTTCAAAGTCCTTTGAAAATGTGATTCATGCACATGTCTATCAAAAGATGCAATTTAACTGAAACTTCTGTGCCAGACACAACATTTAAGTTGGTGGTTTGGATTTAGAGAGCTCTTAACCACTGAGGACTTTCAGAACTGCTTTTATTTACAAATATATAAGAAATAATCTATATAAAGCCTGCATCTTTGGCCTGAAGTAATTCAGAAGCATTACCTGATAAGTTTAAGCATGAAACGAGAATTTTGACAGGTAAAAGTTGTGTTATTTGCACTCTTTGTTGCTTTAATAGAACCAGCAGTACCTAGTTAAGACATAGAGTCATATCTGCCCAAGGCAGAAGGAACTGAAGAACCTGCTGAACAGGATTAGGAGCCTGTGAATGGATAACAGAGGGAATAGATGATGAATTAACAAAACTTATGTTGCCTTTGTATACCAACCTCCTTGCCAAGTTATTAAAGAGTTTCTAGTCACAAAAAGCTGCTGCCTTACCATTATCTCGCTGTCCACACCAGCCCTTTGACTCTGCAAACAGTGAAATGTGGATTATGTACTTACAAGAGAAACAAAAAAAAATTCCAGTGCAATAATACAGAAGTGCCAGAAAATGCTTGAAACCATATTTTATTGAAACTACCGATCTGTATATGTGAACACAACAGAAGGGACACATGAAACTTGAAATATCTTTTCAGCTGACTTAATTTTCAAGAAATACACAACTTTTGTGGAGGTCCTGGAGTATATACCAAAAACCCGACCTGAACTCCACTGGTTTGCATAATACTTAAACTTTTTGTTTGTGAGCTTGACCACACAGGAGGAGTTCAGGCTGTATGTGCCATGGTGCTGGGTTTATTTCCCATGTTATTCTCCCCACCCAGCAGGTACAAGGTGCTGCCTCTCCAGCCAGCACACGACAATCCGGGAGCAACGAACGCAAACGCAAAGAGCCTCGAGAGAAGGAGAGGGAGAAGGAGAAGAACAGCTGCGTTCTCTTGTAACAGAACATGGATCCATCTGGAGCCGAGTGCATGTCCTCAGAAGCAAAAACAAGGAGTCAAAAGGAAGACAAACCTGTTACATGCCGCCTGTGCCTGATTACCCCATGGATTTTGTTCATGTTCCAAGAGAGGGTGGATGACTTTGACCAATCAGACTTCCTTCAAAGTCATAGCGCGTGCTGCTCACGAGGGAATTCCAAATCACAGTTGGATGCGGCTGTGCTTTGAGTTAGTCATAAGAAATATTGCACCTTGTAGCTGAACACACAACTCATGGCAAGTCCTGTGTCATAGTGACATCCATTACTCATTACATCAGTTAGTAAGCTATTTTATCTTCTACTCTAAACCAAGGTAATTCATGTTGTGTAAGGCTTTTTCCTGAAGTCTGTACACGAGCACAACGGAGTTCTGTGTTACTTCCGTAGTATGAAGCTATATCTTAGGCTGGGTATAGTCTCCACGACACAAGAGCCCAAATAACAGCTGGGCACTGCCTCCTCAGTGTGTCCAGATTTCTTTGCTTCTGGATCTGGTATGTTCTTTTTTTGAACCCAGATTTATACTTGTTACTGCTATCACTGCATTTCCTGGCCAGCTTTCTTGCCCCAAGAGTATGTGACTTGATAGGCAGCATACAAAAATTGTCATGAAGAAAATGGGGCATTTATTAAAAAGCAAGATGAATATTGTTTGCTTTTCTTGCAACTACAAACTGGGTATGGCAACTCAGATGTTATCAGGGTTAAACAATTTTATAGGTAACTTCTTTTTCTTTTATTATTTTTTTTTCTCTTGTAGGTAAACTGGACCAGATAAGCTTTTATTTATTGACCTCTCCATATGATAGATGAATGACGAGAGGAAACTAAAGTCTATAATAATCGTTATTCTCTATAAGAATGCAGAGTTAAAATAACTAATATCTGCCTTTTATCCAGAAGTACCTTGAACTTCAACATGACATTAACATGTCCACTTGTATATTTAAGCAAGTGTACTGTAGTTAGAAACACACTTTTTTGTTTGTTTTATAAATCATGTATTCTTAAAAAAGCACACTTCTGAAGGGGTGAGAGGAGTGAAGCTGCCTCTCTGAGATGGTTTGAAAGGTGATCAGGTGTAATATTTTGTTTTTTAAATCACTAATTTAGAATTTTTGGAAACCAGATTTTTCTAATTTATGGGAACCAAATAAACATGTTGCATCTTGTAGTATTTATAGAATGCAGAAACAGAACACTTGGTGAATTTTGAGGGAACCATAAATCTTCCTCCACTTCCATTAAATCAATAACAATTAGTTCTTGGTGAACCTTTTGATAAAAATTTCTATTTAGCGATTTGTAGATACTTTTGAAAAAGGCTGCTTCTCCTGGACAAGTTCTGTATCTGTGCTCTAAGCCTTAGTGTTCACACAGAATAACCTGGGCAAGCTGAGGTGGAATATGACATTCCTGCTTCCAGGTGTTGGAGAATGTCTACAAAAGTGGGTGTCTAACACAAGTCCACTGGTAAAAAACCAGTCCACAATTACTTCAAGCAGACTGGCTGCACTGATGGCACCCAGTCATCACACACATCTGTTACCAACCTAGAATGAAAATGAGATAAAGGAAGAATGTCTTACTAACTAAAGGGCCAATTTGTATCACTTTTCTTCCATGCCTTTTCCTCTTTTGTTTTTCTTCCACTTTTGTTACGATTTCCCTTTTATAATGATGAAGCAATGAACAGTAGGAGGTCTCTAATATGTAAACTGTAAATTTAAAAATATCTTCTCTAGAAAAGTCATGCCCAGAGAAGTAATTTTAATACTTAATGTATGCAGTTCAGATAATTTTCTATGTCAAAGCAAAGGTTGATGTCTTTTTTTCCTTTGCAGCAGCCTAACTTCAAAAATTAATGTGATGGAGGATCACCAACATAATGACTTAGCTACTTTAAGTAGATGAGAAACTATTCCAATAGTGTCAATAACAGAGACTTTAAGCCAGAATGTTGTTTAAAAACATTCTGTTACTAAGATTTTTCCAAATTTTGTGTATTTACATTTATTTATTGACCTTGAAAAATAAATATGTCAAGCTAAGTGTTTGTTATTATTTTCAGTGACAGTATTGCCACTTTAACTCCTTTTGGAAGGAATCGAGCTGTTGTGGCTATGGAGTTTATCTCTTTGCCTAAGATACTTGTTCATATTGGAAGAATTCGTGTAACATTTCCAGATTCAGACAGATGTGCCTGAAACTTAATATTCTGCAGTTAGAGGAATTATGGTCATTTGGTCACAGAGGAAGAAGAGTTCATCATGAGGTTGCAACTCCCAGATAATTCAGTTTCTTTCAACAGAGGAGTAAAGGTTTCAGGGTACTTGAGATGGAAGGCATGCTATGAAAACAGTCCTCTGTTAATATCCTTTTTTCTTTACAGGTCTTGAAGCTTTGGAAAAAAGGTAAAGAATTCCAGTAATCTAGGGCTGCGTGAGTTGAACTTGTTAGTGGCCAAAGTTATAAGCAGTTGAGCTTCCTAATACCCAAAAGGAAATTCACCTGGAAGCTTAATTTATGCCCCACTGGGAGTAGCCATTCCAAAAGCACCTGCCACAGTTGGTATCTCTGACAGTATCTGTGGATCAAAAAACCTGAACAGAATTGCTTTTATGTATATGAAGTGAGCTTGGAAAACAGTATTGCACAATTTAGTCTTGGAGTACCAGGAGGACAATATCTACTTCTGTTTACTTCATTTGCCTTTTTTTTTTCTTTTTCTTTTTTTTTTCCTCCAGCTCATGTTCTGGCAAAAGGGTATAGATTTATACTTTAAATCTATTTATACAATTTAGCATGTACATGCTCCAAATACCTACATAATATATATGAAAGTGTCCAGAAAAGTAGAGTAGAACTTGTTTTCCACTAGATAAATGCTAGCACAGAAAACAGAATCATAGAATTTTTGTTGTTGCATTATAGTTGTGACATAAAGAAAGCTACATACAAGTATTCTTAAGATTAGCAAAAAACTGAGCACTGCCGTAGAGATGTTTTTCTGTAAGGCACTTTGTAAATGCTCAAATGTGACACTCATGGAATCTGCAACCCAGCAAAGCAGATCCAACAGAGGGTTGTAACACCAGAGAATGAAATTAGCATTCCTGAAAATTCACTTAAACACAATGTAGAAACTCCGTTTTGTTAGCTGTCCATGTTGCTCATATCAGAAGTAAAGTGTTCAGAGCTGCTTTTGTGGCTCCCAGGAGTTCACACAGGGAAGCACAGGCTCTGCTGGGATTGCCAGGCAGGCTCTGACTCACTTGGGATGTCACATTACTGTCATGTTTCTTCCAACTTGTACACACAAGCTCTTGAAAAAAAGTTTCCAGAATGTAATAAAAGGCAGTTTTAAGTTCTTGAAATGAATTTTCTTGTGCATTCAGCAGGAAATACTAAAGTGAAAGGTAAAGCTGATGTATTTTTAACTGAACCATTCTTCATTCCTGCTCCACTGGTTCTGTAACAAAGCTCAGCTCATTGCTTGGATCAGCTCTTTGCATTAGGATGATTATTAGAGAATCTATACAAAGTACATCCTTCCATACAATATACTGAATTATGAGCTTATTGTACATAAAAGTAGATTTTTAAAGGTTGCAGCATTGAACAGGTGACTCAGGAAATGCAATTAATTGATGGAGAATCCTCATTAGAAAACATATGACAGAAAAGCAAAAATAACAAGCTGTAGTTTGGTTGCAGTAGAATGCTCCCATTTTTTCCATCTAAGCTATGATGAGCACCTTAGGAGCAAGAAAAATCCAACTCTCAAAAATACTAACTCAGTCCAGGGATAGCAAATGTCATGTGCAAGGCCTGAAAATGGCATTTCATCTTGACAAGTGCACATCCTTTTTAATTAAGAATAAGAAGCCAGAGACTGTTAGTGCTGAGTGGGCAAAGGGAAGAGGTGAGTGACACTTGTCACACCATGTCATGTAGAGTCTGTCTGATGTTCAGTGCTCCTGCACAGCTCCCTCTCCACAGCTTGCCCAGTAGGAAAGCAGTGGATGCAAGCTCAGCTGTGATCTGCTTTCATGGGAAGAAGTGCCACAGGGGAATGCTAAGGAGGAAAGAGAGGCTGGAACGTAAAAAAGTCCCTATGCTACCTCTAGAGATTGTGTGAGGCTTTGTCCTTAATTTTGCTGTTGTTTTGGACACAAATAGCTGTGGCACAGCGTGCAGTGACCACGTTTTCTCACCTAGGTAATGCCCAGCAGGTTCATTTCCTGGCAGGCTGGCAGTGTCTGTCCCTGGACACACTGCTCTTCACCCTCACTGTGCTTTAAAGTCAGGACTGGCTGTGCTGATCCTCTGATAGCTCCAAATATTCTTATTAAATGCCAGTTGCCTACTGTTCAGTTTCGGTCAATGTCAGCTCCTGTCACTCTGAGCTCTCTTTGCTGGAGAGTTCTCTCTAGAGAACTTGCTGAAATCTGCCTTCCTCATTCCTTTTCTGGTTTGTAGGATTACTTGTGTTCGTGGAGAAGCTTTATGTGCTGAAATGGGCAACTCTTTGTTTTTCAAGGTTAAAAATCTTTAAATACTCAGTTAATCATCATCAGAAACTGAAGATCCCATGTTTGCCTCAACAGCATAGAAAAACATGCAACAAAATAGTGTTATTTTTGGGAAATCCTAGGGAATGATTGAGATGAAGTTTTAGCACTCACAGTAACTGAGATGTTGCCAGCTCAGTCTACACAGTGTTTACAAATCGTGTGACACTGCTGCAACCCAAGGCAGCTGCTGCTCTGAGCAGAGCTGAGGCCCTGCCCGTGCTGCCCTCCAGCAGTGAATGAAATGGGGGTTGTTTGACAGAGTCAAACACTCAGCCAAATGTACAGAGACTTGGGGCTGCACAGGGACACAAGCTTTTATTATTTTTTAAAATTACTCTCTTCAACTTCCTTTAGTGCTGACCCAATTTCAGTTTAGGTCCCATCCACCATAAGTGACACATCAATGGGGATTGATCTAATAGTGTCTCAGGAGCCAAAGCCTTCAGCTGAGACAAACTGAGGTTCTCCATCACAGAAAATAATGGAATGCTTGTCTGTCTTGAAGTTCATGTTCTCTTGCTGAAGCCTTTAGGAAAATTTGGATGGGCTTTTTGAGTTAAAACTTCAGCTGTATACCTTTGAAAAGTTAAGTTTATGCTAAGCAGTTTTGAAAATTTCACCTTAGTTTAACATTTTTTAGATTTCTTCTGAATGTGTTTCCAAAAAAGCTGGGATAACTTGTATTTTTGTCAGAAACCCTCTGATGGCTTTTGTTCCTGCTTACTGGCACACGCCAAGGAAAAGGTCAAAGCTGCAATTAAAAGAAACACCAATGTGTCTTAAATCACTTAAAAAACTTAAATCAGCTGAGTAATGGGAACACCCTTAGGTTTGCTCATCTCTTGTTTTGAGGAACTCCAAAATATCTACAAAAACAAGACAATTTTCTCTCCAGTATTTTGGTATCAGGTCAGCAATAAGTCTGTTAATTTTAGGGCTTTTGTTATTGCAGGTTAACCAGCACCAGAATCTGGTTTATCTTAGTTACTGCTGGGTTCACAATTGATTTTTGGTGAAGCCCTTCACTCAAAGTTTGAAACCAGGTTCTCTGTGAGGTAACAGTATGGGGACTTTGGCCAATTGCATGGGGGTACATTACCAGTGATTCTATTAACTACAGGAAAAAAAAAAGTATTGCTGTGGAAATAAAATCCTTCCATTGCTTGGAAAAGCACAGTAGTAGCTGATATCTTCAAGTCACTGCAGATGGCTACAGTGAACCAAGGAACCTGCCTGTGGACTTTAAACTATTTGTAATCCAGCTTTTGCATTTTTTATCATGAGCAGTTGCAATAATTACATGTTTGCATTCCATATACTCGGGTTACAGCAGGTGTGCTTGCATTTCTGGATTTCTTGCATGCCTTCTCTTAGGGATTGGCAAGCAAAAATAATTTTAGAGAACCCCTTAAAAAAGTGACCATAGGTACAATGATTTCAAGAGACAAACCTATTGTAGGCAAGGGTTTCTTCACTTGTATTTTGAGAACTCTTGCCATGACCAGTGCTGTAACACTGCTGGAAAGTGTGACTTGTGAGGGAGTTAGAGTGCAGACACTGATGAAGTAAGCAGGTTCTGGTTTGGATAGCCTTTGTATTTGCAAAGGAACCCCAATTCCTGCAGGCTGCTATCAGGTTGTACTGGGCAGACCACAGCACCTGGGAATGGTTTTCCCTGTGGTTCTGCAGTGGGTGGTCACTGTGTACAGGCTGAGCCTCACAACTTTGATAGCAGTTCTCAGAAGTATCAAGTACTTGTCCTGTGCCACAGAAATATTCTAAATATGTTACATCTTGCTCAGTATTATGTTAATTTCTTAAGCAATTTCTTTATAAAGGAGTGAGAAATACTGTCAGCAGTTTCCCCACAATATCTTGATAGAGCTTTAATGTTAAATGACACAGTTTTGGTTTATATTACAGCTTTCAGCAAAACAAGTTCTTACAAAGTTTTTTTTTTAAATAATTTTCAATTCTCCTTTTATCTGGTCATCAGCTGCATAGCCCTTATTTGTACAACTTGTAATAATCACCTTTTACACACACACGTAAGCTTAGTGAAGAAATGACTGATGGAACATACAAAAATGAATCCTACAGCAGTTGTCCCAAGTTCTCCAGTGCTAAGTCAAATATTTGTTGTCTTAACTGCCTTGACTGGGTGTTTTTACAATGAAATGTTTTTTTAAAAAGCTCCCCCCACAAAACCTGACATATTTTAGAAAAGTTCCACAATACTTCCAGATTAGTAATGTCTTCAAGATGCCACCAGAATTGTGCAATTCCTGTGTTAAATCAGCAGTTCAGCTGTGAGTCTTAGTCACCCCATGCTTACTTGATCTCTTAAAAGAAATGCAAAGTAAAGCTGATGCAAGTAACTCTGGATTTACCAAGAGAGGGGAGAAGTTAATTTTTTTTAACTTGTGTTTTAGAGGTGCATGACACAATTAAATCTAGTCATGCAGTATCATTTGTACCAATGTATGTGAATGAAATACTTTTCATTATGTGACACCATTATCCAGCACTGTAATGGCATCTACAAGTTCAACTACTGAATGTTTTGCATTTTAAAAGCCTTAATTGTTTATATTGTATTAATGTGTTTTTAAAGACTATAAGGAAATAACATTTCCTTGTAAATTGTTAAAATAATTTTGAACACAAATAGTTTTCATAGAAATCCAGTTCTGTATCTTAATACCCCTTTTTGTTTGTGTACCACAAAGCTGTTAAAATCTGTTATCTTTTAAATAGTGTCTCCTGCTATCAGCCTCTCTCTAGTTCAAGGTCTTTACCCAACTGAGATTTATTTTGGTTAACAGTCTTCTGAAACTCATTGTATGTAAATAAATTTAAGTGAGCAAACTTAAATAAATATTTCATTTAGATATTTAAATTCTTTCCTAATAATAAAGTTTGGATGATATACCTTAAAAAATATACTTAAAAACCTAACAAACAATAACCCAACAAAAACTCACCCTGGAAAAAAAGGGTAGACTTCTGGTGCTCTTCAGCTTTTGATAAATTCAAAGGTTTCAGCAACTTGTTTTCTATCAGTTTTTTTCCCCCACTGTCTGAGTTTGTTTTAGTATTTTAAGTGAAATTATTATACCTGCACAATCACATTTTTAATTTACTTAAGTAACGGCTGGAATGCATATCTGGACTTTTACAGGGAACCAAGCACATCTCAAGTTTTATTTTTGTACCTCTCTATAGCTTTATCCTTTAAGGTTATAAACTTTGAAATTGCCCTTTCAATCCATTAGCCACTATAAATTCATCTTGGAGCAGATATTTGTTGTGTGTGTTGTCACACCTGAAGCACAGACTGCAGCCAAATGCACAAGTACTTTGGAAAATGCACTGGGAACTTGTACTTTCTCTTGGAAACTCCTGCAGCAAAACTCAGTAAAAATTGAGCTTCCTAGATTTTTCTTTTAAGAATTGAACAAGATGTATTAAATATACCAAGGTAAGTGACACACTTGCTGAGACAGGTTTAAACAAAGGAAATGCACTAAATATTTGTCAGATGTGAATATCCATATAGGATTATTTAGAGACAATGCTGTTGTGCACAGCAGGTTTTTCTCAGTTTCTTTCTCCTCCATCTTTCCTGAAAGGCTGCTTACTCAAAACCAGTTTGGCTGAACTCATTCTCTGCTCTTGATTCCCCTGGAACACTGCAGGTGCTTAGCAGTTCTTCCACACAGCCAGCAGAAATCACCTTCTTACTGCCTCATGCCTTAAAAAATGTAACTTAAATCCTTCTTTCACAGGCAGCCTGGATCAGTAAACCCTTCCAGCTCTTATTCAAGGACTATTCCTGAACTCTCCTGTTCTGATAGAAGTCCCCTGTTCATCTGGGTAACCATCCACCACCCAGCTTTTCCAAGTGGGATTCATTTGCTTTTTTCCCTTACTGACCAGCAGAGCTGTACCTATACCCTCACCCTGGCTGGGTGACAAATGATTCCTGGCCTGGCTGCCTGGCATTTTATTTGGGCCTGGCCCAGAAAGGTTTTACACAGAGCCTTCCATGCTGACCCAGTCCAAAAGGCTTAACAAGATGCAGCCTTTTGCTCAAGGCCACATCAGGAGCAGCTGCAGGAGTCCCCAAGCCCTGTAAGCAGAGTCTGTGCTAGTCTGGTGTAAAACCCCAGCTGATTCAAACTTCCACAGAGCTTTGCTAAACACAAAACAAAAATTATTTTGTTGGGCCTTGCTTGAGTATTTTGCTATTTTTTGGTTCTAATCTTTCTTCTGTCAGCAAATGTGCTCCTAAGTTTCTCAATTCAGTAACAGTGAAAGAGACAAGTTTTAGTTAGAACCTAATGGCACCCATGCTTTGATTTGCTATACCAACATGTCTGTTCAATTCTGCCTTCCTTCCCCAAAGCTGCTTTAAAGACTTACTAGAAGCTATACAGAATATGAAGGTTTATTTCAAAAGAATACATTTGCAAGAATACACATAAATGCACTCAATGTAACAGTACCTTTTGCAAAAATAGGTTACATAATACCCAGTAATGAAAGAACAAATCTTATTTCTCTACAAATTAGAAAGCAGAGATAATAGTCTGGACAACCTTCAAAATGGAGGTTATTGTGGATGTTGTGAGAAGTAGCTAACTTTAAAGCATGACACCACAGAGCTAATGTTGGCAAATCAAACTACTAGCACACAGCTGCAAACTATCCTTTTGTACAGAATTAACAAATATTTTGGTTCCAATTTCTTTTTACACAGCTCTAGTGCCTCAGGGAAAATGCTTATCAAAGATACACAAAAACTATCCAAAATTACAACGTAACTATGAAAATGCCTCCAAAATAGAGAGGAAAATAATCATGTTAAATTAAAAAAATTTAACCAGGATTTCCAGACAAGATTTCCTGTTCTTAATCAGAGAAAGTTTACAAGAAATTTCAATAAGTTATCTTGAAACCAAACAGCTGTAGATCTTAGAATCTTCGTGGAGGTCCACCTTTAAATGGCTTAAATCCTGAGCCACTTCCCCTCTGCATGGAATTGCCTGTGATCTGTACAACTCTATTAATGGGTGAAGAGTTACTGGAAACAGAAGTTTTAAAAAAAGTGTTATGATACATACCTAAACTCCTGGTGCACAGGTAATAACATTCTTACATCTCCTATCACTCAACTGTTAAACTGTAAGTCTCAAAAGAGACTTGAAATCATGCAGGAGAAGAGACTTTGCAAAAGCCCCTCAGTGCTGTGCTGCTGGGCCCTGCTGGCAGCAGCAGCACCCTGGGAGCCCTGTGCTGGCCAGGCAGGTGGGGCTGTGGCTGGGCAGCAGCCACAGGGAGTCACCCTGCTGCCACCCACACTGCTGCCCTTCCCAAGGACACCACAGCCTGCAGGGGCTCAGTAGGGAATGGAGAGGAAGGAGTGGTTTCTGTACCTTGTATGTGGAGCCATCATGCCCCCTCCTCCACGGCCATCTCCCATTCTCCTTGTGTCATGATAGCCACTCCCTTGAGAACTAGGTCCATGCCATTCTTTCCTTGGTCCAGCTTCACGACTGTGGCGTTCTACGACGTGTCTGTCCTCGTTGTAGTGCTGGGGACAAAGTGACACACAGTCATCCTCACAAAGAAGGGGCTCTTTTACCTACAAGCAACAGGTCTGCCAAGAAAGATAAGCTTACAGCTGATAGAATAAACACAAGTCTTTCAAGATTTCAATCCACAGGCTGCTCACACATGTTTACAATATTCCTGTTAATTCTAGGTAACAAACTTGGTTGCAATGATGAGTGTGTGGGTATGCACTGAGTGAGGTTCCACAAACTCATACTTTACTGCCAGTTCTGTCCCAAACTCATCACTGGCATAAAACTCAGGAAGAAGAACATTAATACTTTTTAAGTACTTCAGGAGTTACCAGCAGGAGTGAGTTAATCTGTAGTCTTTAAAGACAAGTCTTGCAGAAGGACTTTCACTTAGTATCACATTACAAACTGCACTGAAAATAACAGGCAGTGAGTGTATGGTTAAAATCCTGAAAAACTGACAACAAATTCTCAAAAGCTTAATCTACTCTCTCAGGTATTGTTCTTATCATAAAGATGCTGGCATCATAAAGAAGAATAGGGTAATTTTTCTGTAATTTTTTGGGTTATTAGAAAAGAACCTTTAACATAAAGAAAGCAAAGTTGAAAATAAGGCAGAACGCTTGTGAATCATTTTGATGATGTTACATGGTCATTTTTCCAGCATGAGTCTGCATTTTCCAGCCTCTCCTTCCCGCACAGCACACAAGAAGGTGACTCACTTGTCCTCCACCTCTCTCTCCCATGACGCCCCGCTCTCCTTCCCTGCCTCCGTAGCCCGAGGCGCTGCTGCGGCTCCCGGGAGGCGCTCCCCTCACGTGGCCCGACACTTCCCTTCCCGACCGATCCGGCCGCTCGCCTCTGTAAAAATTGCTTTCATCAAAATTGGGGTTTCAGTATAGTTGAATTGGTACCAAATCACAGCACATGTAGACAACAGAGATTCCTGTGGTTCCTAGCAACCTGCAGTGACTTCTTAGATACATTCCCTTAGATCTATGTGGCTTTTTAAATAATTCAAGCTCATGTGCTACTTGTTTACATCTGCATTCTGCACAAAAGCCTCCTTAACTCTGAGGCTTTTGCTACTCATGATTAAGAACAGACTGCTGGGAGTCAGCAACCAGTTCCTAGATGAGATTTAGCATTTGATACCCTACATATTTCTTCTTTAGGAGGAGAGGGTCTATTCTCTCTTTACACACTAATTCTTGAGGAATTGCTGCTATGGATGAATTCTACAAGAATCAGTCCTTTCCCTGGCCAGTCAGCACATTTACCTGCCATCCCGTTTGTCTGTGCTGATGCTCCCCTCGCTCTTCCAGCTGGTTTGCCGAGGCGGGTTGGAAGCGCTTTCTCTGGGGTGCCGGCCGTGGGGGATTTCTGGTCTGTCGTGAATGATCACCGTTCTCCTTTCGTCTCTGTCTCCTCGCACCTCGCGTCTGTCCGTGTCCCGGAGTTCGCTTCTAGCCTGGGGTGGTTCATTTCTTCTGGACTCGCTGAAGGTCTTGGGGTATCTCTCAAAGCCTGGCTCTTCTCTTCGTGCTGTTGGGCGAGTCTTTTTTGCCTCACCTTGATTTACAAAACGATCTCGCCTAAGTTGTTAAAGTAGGAAAGAGTCATTTGCTTGTTTCCCATTTGCACCTTTCTCTGCACGTGTAAGCGCACGCATGAGGATATAAAATATCATTGTTACTATATATGTGGAACAGAAATTCTTCCCACCCCAAACTGTATTTATTTCTATAACTGTAATTTTGAGCTTGAGTTCTAACAGCCAGTTGAACATTTCTTTATGCTTTTATTTGTTCCTATTTTGGTCAGTGTAATTTAAGCAACTATGGGGCTGCCTTTTTGCCCACTATGAAATGGGGAATGCTGGATTTCCCAAGTCAGAATTGTATTTACAATTGTAGTTCACTGCAACCTAAAAGCAGAATTCCACAAGCTACAATTATATGGTCTTAGCTTTACTAGTGGTTACTGGAACCATGAAGTTCCATCTGGAACCAGCATTTCCTGCACAGTAAATTACACAGGTAATCCACAGGAACTTATGACTAGATGTGGAAGAGGAAGGAATAATTGCAAAAATCCTTTTGAAATGTCTCACAAAAAGGCCACCGGGTAGCTAATTTAAAGTCCTCAGAGAAAAGCAGATTAGATTCCATTATAAAAGTGGCCAGTCCTGAAGACACAAGAAATGTCAGGACAGTACTGCAATTCTATTATATCAGAACTGTGTAAAGCCTGTAGCACCACGTTCAGTTTTGAACAGTCAGGAGTGAAATCCACAGAGATGCTGGCACACAAATACCTGCTCCATTATCTAAACTTACCTATCAAAAGAAGATGATGGAACAGAAGAACCTTCTGGATATCGACCTCGTTCTCTGTGATCAAAGTCATTGAACCTGTTCTGCTGGCGGCTGTAATCTGAGCCATGGCCAAAACGTGCATCTGTATCAAGAGCCATCTTCTTACTCTCATTCCAGTAAGGATCATCTCTCCTTTAGCCAAAACAAAGGAACCCTCATCAGTCATCTGTAGCCAAATCAAGGCCTAATACACAGAAAATTGTTGAGAGTCAGTTGTCTATTTTAGGAGATGCTCATTTGATCTTTGGAAAGCCACTGACAAAGGTAGACTTTTTAAAGAGTAGTAGACAAAATCATTTAAGACAACACCCAAAACTAACCATCCATTTAGCAGAAATATGAATTCTTAAAGTAGAAGCTTCAACCATTAAGGCAGAACAGCTTTTCTAAGCAAATGCTTTAGATTGTGGCTTTTTCACACAATAAAAATTAATTCACGGGATGCTTTTCTAATTTCAAAGCTCCCTCCTAAGATAAGGAGTGTTTCATATTTGTCATAAACTAATGTCAAACCAATACCCGAAATCCAGTTCTTCTGTGAAGAAGACCTGCTTCAGATCCAAATGCATTTTCAAATCTGATTCAAGGCTTGTAGCTCTTTATTACGTTCTGCAAAAGACCAGTTTGAGAATTACCTGTGATCTACATCCCGTGGCCGTTTCAGAGAATTCCTCTTCTCCTGTTCGTAGCGCAGCTGCTGCTGCTGCCGCCGGAGCTCCTCCCTCTCCCGCGCGATTCGCTCCGCTTCTTTTCGGCGTTCCTGCCACGAAAGGAACCACAAACAGAGCAGGTCTTTACTAGGGATACCCAGAGAACACTTAGCAAGGACACAGACTTATCCCTTGTCAATTTTCTGCTAGGGGTTACCTGATAAAATTCATCCTTGGGTAGCATCTAAGACTAAAGAGCACAGGGAAGTTCTCTAAAAAAGTAGACAACAGATCTGAACATGCTATTGGCTGTTACATAGAAATGTCTCCAGGTAATTTCTTTTATTACTACTGTATTTATTGCCCACAAACATTTCTTGAAGTTTGCAGTGGTATTTTATAGGAAAAATCCAGTCAAATTATGGAAGAGTGGTATAGACAAAGTGATCTACAGTACTTCATGTTTAGAGACTGACTTGTATAGCTGCTACAGGAGCAAGCATTTTACATTAAATTACTCCCAAGCAAACAAGATGAACATTCCCGTTGTTGTACAATGTGAATTATGTAATGTTTGGCTGGGTTGTATTAAAGAAAAAGGACCAGGCAGAAGAGCAAAATGGGCCATCCTCCAAAAAGCTCCTGCACAGTGCAGAGCACAGCTCTGCCCACCTGCTCAATCCGAACACGCTCTCTCTCCAATCGCTCCCGCTCCATCCTCTCCCTCTCCAGCTTCTGCCTCTCGATTTCCAGCCGCTCCCTCTCCCTCTGCAGGCACTCCTCTCGCTCGTGCATTATCCGGATCCGCTCTCGCTCGCGGCGCTCTCGCTCCGCAATTTCTCTTCGCCTGAAGAAAAAGAAAAGAGGTAGCAGAAATTCATCTGAAAAATTCTGTCATTCAAAACTAACATCACCTTAGGCATAGACATTTAAAAAATTAATTCAGAGTAAGCTCTTCACAGAAGTCCTTGCACCAGAAGTCTACTCCTTTTAGCCCCAAGTAACCAAAGTGGTTTTAGCTTATCTACAGAACCATTAGCAGATAACTGATAGGAAAAGTTATTTCAAGAATCATTTCTTGATGTATTTTACTCTTAATTTGGATTTCTCCTTTGTCACATGGCACACAGTAACAAGAGTATTCAGCAGCCAAGGATATGATTTGAAATAAATGCTATTTTAGCTTTTGTCTTCTTCAAGCTAACAAAACATTTACTTAGGGTTTTCTGCCCAAAAAGACAAACAGATGGCCAATCATGACCATTCCAGTATGCACTAGTTAGTAGACTCATAAACAAGACTTCATCTTGCTTTCTTCTTTTTACCTCCCATAATACAGCAAAGAGGAAGCACAAAAGGCATTTTCTCCTTTAAGCTCTATGCTTGCTGGGAATTCCTTTGTTTAGGAATTGTTTCCCTCTGTTTTGGGAAACCCAGCTAACAACACAGCTCATTTAACTGCTCTTTGCAAGCTTTTGGCCATATGAAAACAGCAGAACAGAACAGTGTAGCCATTTGGTCTTTCTATTTAAAGGGTCAAGATTGTTTGTTTTTAAACTGAGAATGTTGTATCTCAATTACAAATCAAGCATAATACAAACAAGCAAATCCCAAACACTACTTCTGGCCCTGTCTTCTAGTCTACTTCTCACCTTTCCAAAAAGAAAACTGGCATGCAGTGACACTTATGAGATAGAGCCCCCACTATAACAAACTCTAAGCCATGTGTGTACATATATAGCTATTAAAAGATTACACAAAAATGTTGGAGTTTGTTAATTCCCAAAAAGATACCGTTAGGTAGAGTCCCAGACTTTAACATCTGGTTAGAAGGCTTGACAGAATGCATTCTGATTAGATTTCTAAATATAGTATCTGATCAATTAATGTATACAATAGCCTTTAGCAAAAAGTTGAATTACTACCTTCGCAGTTCAACAGCTCGTCGTATTCTTTCCAATCGAACCATGTGCTCTCGCAATCTCTGTTCCTTCATCTTTTCAAAAGGCAAGATATCCTTTCTACCCCTGTATTCCCTGAATTTCACTTTCTCTTGAATAATACGCTCTTTGTTCCTCAATATCTGTGGCTATAGATAGAGATTACAATGGTTATTTCAGAAGTCTCATTCATTTAGGGAGATTTCTGGATGCTACGTTCAAGTATGATTAATGACTTAGCAATCCCAAAGCATACAAAGCTTCTATCTAAGCTTAACAATTACTGATAGTTTATTGACTCTTCAGTGCAAATATCAACTGCAAGGTAGGATCAAATCAGGTAAGGATTCATCAAATCTATAGATACTTACTTTATCAAACCTTCCCCTTCTAACTGTCCTAGTGTGGCCTTGGTCTCCTTTTGTTTGGTCTAAAACTACAACTTGACCTGGGCTTTTACCACCTAGTGAAGGGGGGAAACAAAAAAAAAAATAAAAGAATGTTTAAAAACACACACACATAGCTATCTCTATTTCCCTATTAAAAAATTCTCCTTAGTGAAATTTCTAAATCTCTGACGTAAACTGGTACTGGTAGGAGAAGCATACCAGCAACATGCCTGTAATTAAATATTAGTATAAAGTATGGAAGTAATAAATGTGTTACTGGAGTCTAAAAAAGAACAGCTGTTTAATTGTCTGGTTTCCAGTAAGAGCAAGAACATGCCCCCAAGACAAGTCAGACACACAGATTCAACAGGAGGAAACAGGCTGTATGGCATACTTATTCTTTTCTTTTCTTCAGTTTTTTTAGTGGATTCTTGATTAGGGCCACTTGTTCCATTATCACTCTTCTCATCTTTACCTTCTGTTTTCTTGGTTTCTTTACTTTCTTTTTTTTCAGATTTCTCTGATTTCTTTTCTTCTTTTTTGGTTGATGGAGTTCTTATTAGGAAAAAGAACACAAAAATCCAATGAGGGAAATTCAGCTTAGAGGATTTTCACAATTTCAGAAGATGTAAAATTCCTTACTTGCTGGCTTTGTCACTTGATGCAGTCTTCTTATCTCCTATGCTCCTACCCGAACTAGATTTCTCATCACTTTCCTTCTTCAATTCTTTTTTGGAGGGATCACCTTTCACCTATTTTTTTTTTTTTCAAAAGCAAATAGGTTAATACAGATTCTTATAAAAGATGGTCTATTTTGGGAAAAGTCTTCATGTTCTGAAACCTACTTTCTCCACAGAGATCTGCTGTCCGTGCAGCTCTGTGCGGTGCAGGTGTGCGATGCACCTGGCCACTTCTGTGCTAGAGGACATGGTCACTATGCCGTAGCATTTTGCCCCCGGGCTTCGTGCATTTGTGACCACCTTTGCACCAAGTACCTATGCAAACAGGAAGAATTCAGGTTCTGAGAGAGACATTTCTAAGGAAGTTATGTATTCCAGTAAGATTTTTACCCTAGTATATAAGAAAACAAAACAAATTCACCCCAACCCCTCCAATTCACCAGCAATGTAACTCCCACCCTGCTAGAAAGATTGACTGACACTCCCAAATTCTCAAAAGCTTGGAGAACTTTATCCCAACTTGCACATCAAGGCATATTAATGCTTGCATCCTGTTTTGACCAGTCACCTCTTCACGTCCATTATCAAAATGCTTCTCCTCAGTTATTGTCAAAATTCATTCACAGAAACACAACTGTCCAGAATTTGATTAGTTCATCTCTTACAGATGAACCCCCACAAAAAACCAGCAGCTGCCAATTAATGGCAGGAAGGTATAAACAGTATTATGTAGTAACTTAATAAGGGAGCCAATTCTTTAAAGTCATCCAGCAAGTGTGTCAGGTAAGCCATTTTAGCAGTCAGCTCTGACATCTGCTTCTTGAGAAGGTATTAGCCTTCATGCTCCTCCTCCTCGCTAGAATTTCTATGGCCACTGGAGTCTTTTTGCCATAGTCATGCCCTAAAGGCCACAATTTTATCTTTCTAGCTGTCATCAGTTTTATATTTTTAGCTGTCTAGACTGTCATGGTACAGTCATGAAATATTTCCCAATCAATTTTAAAACTGGGAAGCTACATAAATCTAAGTACCAACCAGCTTTACAGTGAAAACAGCCAAGTAACTAACTGGAAGTTTCAACAAAATATACTCCCAGGTGTCCACACTTGTGTATGCATAAAATAAAATCACCTACTAAATTCATTGGAAACATCAGATATGCCATAATCAGCACACATACTTGACAGTCACAGGGCTCAGGTTCTAACTCGTTCCCAAAATACAATAACACCACACCTGCACAGGCCTACACACACACTACAAATTCACATAATTATCAGCAACTCCTTTGAGAAAATGAGAACCCTGGGTTTAGAAGACTACTCAGCTTTCAAGATTTCCACATTGTTCTACGGAATTTGTATGTTTCAATTAACCAAAATTGGGAAAACAGACTTAATTTAAGCAGACTAAAAAATAAAACCATTACATCATTAAAAGAGTCCCCAAAGGATCACACATTAAATGTCACATCTTTTTACCAATTCTTCCCATTCATAAGCCTTCAGAACACATTTTAAAAATAGTCTCCCAAAGCAGGATGTTCTATAAACACTATTTGTATTACAATTTTATCAGTTAGTACACTATCTCACACTCATGGTTAAATACAGTTGCTACAAAGGAACAAAACCATCACTAGTTTAAAAGCCAGTCCTGACCAGAATATTCAAAATATTTGTGAAATTTATTTTGTACTTATCTTACCTCCACAGGAAGAAAAACCTCTTATAAAATGAACATATAATTCTTCCTGTAAGCATACACTCTTACTGCTGCAATATGGGGTTTTAGATTGCACTGGTCAGATACTTCCTCTATACCTTTATTTAAATCAAGTATTTATTTGTGTAACTGAATAGAGGAGGGGGAATAGACACACACCACACACATGGTATCACACCCCATAAAATACCTTTCCATATTTGCCAAAGAGATTTTTCAAGTCAGCAGCTTTTGTGTTGGAAGACAGTCCGCTAACCCAGAGGTTTCTAGTTGAACTTCCACTGCTACCACTAACACTGCTCGTGCTTCCTGAAACAAGTTTTACAAAACAGCCAAAAAATTAAGGAGACAAAGGTACCATGAATATTTAACTAAAGTGTTGCTGAAAAGAAACTTAGCCTGTTACCTCTAAGTAATAGTTTATCTGGTTACCTTTCTTGAAAAGACTTCTATAGAAAAAAAATATATGCCATAAGATTTCATTCATTTAACAAGAATTCATTCATTTAACACCACCAGCTTGGCTAGCTTGTACCCAAAGGACAGAGACAGAAAAATAATACAAATCTTTGTTAAAGGCATGCTTTACTCCTCATTTGGGTATGTACACTTAGCTTCAACATCTAGCTCTTATCATTAGCTACCATCCATAAAAATGTTTTGGGTTTTGTGTGATTTTTTTTTTATTTTATTTGTTCTCCATCATGATGTCTGTACAGTGCTCAAGTTACCAGAGACAGCAGAAAGGCAAATACAGGAGACTTGGATAATCCCAGCCTCCAGAATCATGTGGTAAATTTCCACAACTTCTTGAAGTATCAGCTTTATCCAGAGCAGTTTTTTTAAAATACTACTGGATGTAGAACTAGATAAAACCCACCAAAATTATTTCCCACATACTAACGAAAATACTAAGTAAAAGCTGGAAAAACATTATGTGCCTTAAATACTCCCCTCACCCCATATATTAGGTATTTTTGCAACAACACAACAATAAGAACTCAAAAGAGATTTATGTAATCTCATTCCCAGTATCTTTCAGTCTTCAGTTATGTAGTTCAGCCTGTTGTTTGCTGCTAAATAAATGAACTGCTTTGGGATATGTTAAAATGCAGCCAGTCCCACAGGCAAGACCAGAACTAGTCTCCATCTTGACAGCTGGAAAATCTGGTGATATGCAGAGTTTTAAAAGGTAATTTAACCATCTTGAGAAAAAAAAGATAGCTTTGTTTCTTCAATGCATCAAGATTAACATACTAAGGTTATCTTGATATTAGTTAGATATATAACAAAGAAATTCTTCCCTGTGGGCCCTGGCATGGGCTGCCCAGAGAAGCTGTGGGTGTCCCTTCCCTGGAAGTGTCCAAGGCCAGGCTGGACAGGGCTTGGAGCAACCTGGGACAGTGGAAGGTGTCCCTGCCCACAGCAAGGCATTGGAACGAGATGATCTTTAAGGTCCCTTCCAACCCATAATACTCTATGGTTCTGTCACACACTTGGACCACCAATAAGTACCATTAATCAGCCAACATCCTGGCTTTGGCTGTGTGTACTAAGCAAGCCTTAAACAGTGACTATCACAGGTATCACATATGCTACATAAATGAAGACACAGCAAATCTGCTTTCAGTTTCATTGTAAGCATGTAACTGTCATGAAAAGACACAATTGTGTCTGCCACAAAAATTTCCTCTCAAATTCATTCATCAGGTAAAGTTTCATTTGTTCCTTAGTGTTATGCCAGAGATTCTGTGACAAAGATTTTGGCAGAAAGGGAGTAGGTAAAATAAGGAGACACATGAGCTCACACAAACGCATCTGTTCAACCATGAAGCATCAGTATAACTGGTGACATGAATGTGCTCTTGAGCTCCACTCTTCAAATTTGTAATCTTAATACAGGCTTTTATGGAAACAGATGGAAACTCCAAGGCAAAAAAATAGGTTCAAATTTAATACATTAAACAGCCACAAGTGCAATTCTGCAAGCTGGCATTTCAGCTACAGTATTTGTTTGAGAATTCAGTTTATTTAAAAATGAGTTAGAATTACAAACAAGACAAAAAATTTAATTGGCATTACATTTAAGTACTTGCAATTATTTTTTGCTTGTTTTGCTGTAAGTTACAGCAGACTTATCTGAAAATTATAGCTTCTCATCCAAACAAAGACTTGGGAAATGTTAAATGAATTTGCTTCCAAAAGTATTTTGCAACAGAAGAATATATTTTCATCAAGTCTTTAGAAAAAGTGTTTTTGATCTTATGACAAACCTGGCATAAGGAGAAACAAAATATATGGACACATACATATAGCAAATGACTACTGTACCTCTAGCATAATTTACTAGAGATGGCTGAGCTCAATCATATAAACCATTTTATTATGTGGCAAGCAATTTGTCAATCAGGTAAGCATTTAGTTCAGGAAATACTACTCTAATTCATAATAGTTACCTTTATCATCCTTTGATGTTGTCTTGCTTTCTTTAGATTCCTTAGTAGAGCTAGAGAAGCAAATTAAAAAAATCAGAAGAAAGTTGAAACTACAGAATTTGGTGTTGCATTTTATACTACTAACACTAACAGACAAGTTAACATTTCAAAAAATAAAAATGAAAAAGGGCCAGACTGTATATTTGAACAAATGATTCCCTTATGGATTCTTGCACTGATTTTCCCCAAGATGCCTGAAGATCTAGATTTTCTGACAACTCTATTCAGTGGATATATGGCAATCTTCTCCAGATTTCAGGACGGGGACTTGACTTCATTTTGTGTTCTTAGAACTGATAGCTGTTCATTACCATCATCACAAGGACATTTAAAAAAATCGTCAATTTGAAAAAAATAAATAAATGCTGACAATTCGACAATGCAATCAGTAGGACATAGTGTCTATACGAAGATCTTGAATTTTAAAAAGTAACTTATGGCGGTCAAAAAACCTACAGGCAGGAGCATAGGATACTAATTATAAGATTCTTGCTGCTACCCCCTTAATGTAGAGTGATCTTATTGAATGCTGGTACTCAGTATCGTAAAGAACTGACATAGAAAAACAAACCTCTTTGCTTGACCAGAGGCCCCAGTAGACGAGGGACCTTTCTTCAAAGTATCCTTTTCTTTGTCTCCAGATTCTGCTTTCTTTGAACCTTCTCTGGCTTCCTTCTTGACGGGATCACCCTTCACGCAGTCTTCCTTCTTACCATCTTTATGGTTCTCAGTCACCTCATAGTCCTTGCTTTCCTTCTCCAGGCTCTGTGAAATGGTATCCTGCACATCCTTTGGCTTACTTGCTTCAGAATCTGTAATTTTCACATTTTTACCTGTTTCTAGGAGGTCATCACCATCAAAATCCAGAGTGATGGCATCTTCGGCCTGGATTGTAACCGATATGTTATCATCCTCAGCTTCTTTCACAGAGGTGTTAGCTTCCATCTCTTCATGAGCCGTGTGATCAGCCTCAGCTAGGCTTTCTTCTGAAGGAAGAGGTTTAGATACTTCTTGTGTACCATCACCAGAACCTGCTTTATCTAAGAGGATTTAACAGGAATAAATATGGCAAAACAAGAAGTTTAAACAATTTCATATGCATAAGCTAGAATAGGACCTAGAAAATACAAAGCCAGTTATTAGCACTGATGGAAGGTTAGAAAAAAACACAAGGTGTATTAACACAAATATAAATCCTTTACCCAGGATCACTTATTCTTCATGGCAAAACACATTTTCTAGAGACAAATACCAAAACATTAGGAGGGAGAATATGGTTCCATCCTGGAGATACCCGTTCTTCATAAGAAGTATCCATTTTCCAGTTTAGGGTTTAGCATTCCAGAAGAACATAGTTGCTTTTGATGTTCACAGTTTGATTAATCTGTCTTTGAATCTTCCTGGTTCCAGAACTTCCAACCTTCCCAAATCCGAAAGCATTACAGTCTTGGAGAATTCAGCCATCTTCCACGTTGGTGTTCGCTGTTCTTTTCCTCTCCAAGCAGTTGCTTGGCAGTCAAGTAAGTACAAGGCTGCTGCAGAACATGGATGGGTGAGCCTTAATCCAGAGTTCGTAGACAAATGGTCTCAATCTTCATCCACTGGACAGGTTTTCCATCTCAGTCCCACAGAGACATCTCCAGACATCTGTATTCTTGGATGTGCACAGATGAGACACTTCGGCCATGGGTCCCTCGTAAACACGGAGTCTGTAGTGTAATCCTGTAGCTTCAGTAATGTGTTCATTCCATCTTGTGTAAAGTGATGGTGTTCCATGTCCTTTCGAGTCCACAAAATGCAGAATCCTTGTGACTTCTGTCCAGGAAGTCTGTTTGCCCAAATGCATTACATTCCTTCTAGAGTTTCACTAATGAGCACAGCTTAAAAAATGGTAGCCACTCCACAGGTTTTCAAACACTTGTTTTACCATCCTATGTACAACTGGTATTCCTAAGTGACAGTAAGCCAAGCATATGATGGTCCATACATTTGTGGGGTGCTCAACTTCAGTGTGAGAGTGCAGCATTTCACTCAACATCAGTTACTGCAGTGCAAGTTGGAGGCTTTGGCATCAACACTTACCGTGTATTAAAATCAGTCCCTGAATACTATGGGTTTTATTAAGAATCATAGTATTGCAACTACATTATACATCCACCACAGTAACTGATAAGTACTGTAATCAACTCTTAAGAGTAAAGTAACTCTTAGGAGTGAAATAAACTGACTGCAGTGATTCCAGGTGCTGAGCTCAGTGAGGAGACAACTGATACTTAGTGCTGGAGATAAGCCTAGTATTAGTAGAGATTGAATGTTACAAGAGAAAGTTGCCTGCTCTACCAGAGTAAGACCTCTGAACTCTATTAAACTTTAGACATACCTTTCTCATTTTCTTCATCTTCCCCATCCTGCAAGAAAAGGAAGTCAACACTAAATGTCTCCTATTTTGAAAGTTTAAGCAGAACAGTTTGAATTTTTCATAAAATTTCTATTGTATGAAGGCAAATGCTGACATAAAAACTGTTTCCAAAGATTATCCAGGAACCAAACTCGTGCACCTCCCTTGTCAAATCACTAAAAAATGTTATGAAACTTCTTTATGAAACAACTTTGCACTTGCAGTTTGCAGTTGATTGGGACATGCAGACATTGTCATACCCCCTCAACTCAATGGAACATTTCTAAACTATTCCATGTCTTACCAAAGCCTTCAGAATGGATGTCAAGCTGCTGATTACTGCTTTCAGAGAAATGCAAGCAGTCCATCACTAGCTTTAAAAGCTCAAGAGAGAAGTCACAAACTAGGCAGCCTCCCTCCAGTAACTACTTAAAAATGAAACTCTGATTTTGATATGTATTTACTTATTTCTCATTAGTTTTACAGAAAAAGAGATGCCATGTGAGATGTCACTTTCCAGACATCAGTCCCATGTAACTCAGAATGAATTTCTGAACTTAGAGATCAGATATTAGTATTAACACCAAAAAGCATCCCTAACAACCCTGCCCCATTCCACACTCCCCACATTCTGCAAGGGCAAACTTCTACATTAAACAGAAGTTCTAAACTCCTGTACAGGCTGTACAGACTACAACACCATCTGGCATAGCCCTCTGATATGTTTTTAAGGGAGTGTGAGACATATTCCTTGTGAAGTCTATGCACTGAATACTCCTAAATTGTAGATATGACTTATGTCTTTAAATAGGTCGACTTACTTGGTATCACAATTCTCTGCATTACTAAATATTTGATTGAAAGCTCCCCATATAGTTTACCTTTATAGCCTTACATCATCTGACTCTAACATGCATGCTGGAACAGAAAAACCAATCTAAAAGTGATCTTTTCCAACTACACAGACACAAAAATCAGCTTAACAGAATGCATTTAGAACTCACATGGACAGCTGGAAAAGTGTAATCTTCTATGTCTGGACCTTCATTTTCCTATGGAAATAGAAAAGGGACAAGATAAACAAACTATTTAGAAGACATTCAAACATTCAGAGGGTCAAGAGATTCCATTAGATCAGTAAACATTTAAGTGGATACACACTCAACAATGTGAACATCCAAGAGCAGTTCTCCTGATGTAAAGAATCTGAACACTGAACTGAAAGGCACAAGTCCCTGCTAGTACAAGGAAAAAGGACCACTCAGGAACTAACTCTCTATGGACTCTGCTAGAATTTTATCAATCAGTGCCACATTTGTTTCAGGACTATTCAAATACAAATCAAGGCAAACAGAACGAAAAGAGAGTAAAAAGAAAAAACCCTATATTTTAGAGATAAGCAAGACAAACTGAAAAACTAGTTCTGACTTCCCAGTAACAAACACTAAGAAAAATGTACATTTTGCTAATAAAAATTCATGTAAAATATAGCCAAGTACCTGATTTTCAGAATCCTTCTCCACATCTTCTGTTGTCTCCACTGGCTCCAGGTCATGGTATCTTTTCTTTTCTGCAGACGGTAGTTCTTTAGAATTCAAGTTCTCATCTTCAACAGATTCTTTGAAGTCTTTCAATTCATCATTTCCATCTTGATCACTTGCATCTTGAGTCTCCAATTCACTTTCCTTTTGGTGTGAACACAAATACTTGATATAACTACAAGTATTAGCTTTATTCTGAAATAATCACAGCTAGAATCAGTGTTTCTCTGCTGGATAAGTGTCTTACATGCATAATAAATTTCATACCATGTTTTAAAAACCCCCCAGCTTCATACCCTTAGGCATCACACTGTGTATACAATAAAAACAATGCTCCAAATTTCCACATAAATTAACACAAAGAAAATGGAAGCTTTTTCATTAACTGAAGTCAAACACTGATGTTAAATACAAAAATGGAAAAGTTTTTACATACTTTTATTACCTTGACAAAGGAGTCCTCTTCTACTGAAGCATCACCAGCCAATTCATCAGCTTCCTGCTTTTTACCTGAAATGATGGGATATGCTGTGGCTAGACCTGCTATGTAGAGTACACTTTTAATACTGATTATGTGTTTGGCCTTAGTTTATTATTCTCTACTTGCTCTAGTTTAGCTGGATTGCTCACTATAACATATAATATAGTGAATATACATAATACATGTAATATATATACATATATAAAATATATAGTGAATATATAATATATATAATATAGCCCTCCAAAAATAGAGTAATTTTTAAGATAAAGAGATAAAATGTCAGCTGAGTGAGAATGAACAATCAATGCTGTTCAATAAACAAGTGGTTACATCCAAGTTAGTGATCTTAATGCTTATTCTTCTATTTTGAGTGATAATGGAATCCAGGAGAACATTGAACTAGAAACTAAACATTTCCAGAATTACTGAGGTTAACTAGACATTATGACTTTGGAGAGGTCTTGCTTTAGAGGATAACTAACATCACTGAGAAATTAGGTTAGAACAAACCTCTAAAGGTCATCTAGTCCACCCAATTGCCTGCTGAAAATTACAGTGAAATTCCAAGGACAATAGAATGTCTCAGGGCTTTATTTAGCTGCACCTTTGAATATCCACAAGCATGGCAATTCCAAGCCTCTCCAAACCACCTTTTTCAGTGCTTTTCACTAGAGGATGAAGTGAGGCAGAAGAATTGAGTAGGTGCAGCACTTCTGCTTTCTACATATGCTGTACTGTATTAAGGGCCTGTTCCAGTGAGGAATGCTGCTCTTCCAGCACAGGCACACTTTTCTCTGTTAGAGATGTCTCTGTGGGGATGATGACTAGACACAGTTCCCTTTGGAACCCACTGCATTTCCTTACTCTCCTGAACAACAAGACCTAAGAACACTAGACAGGAACCTCTCCACACAAACACACCCTCTGAAGAACATTCTGTCTCTTTGATTCAGTCTATCAAAGACTAGCCTATGCAACAGTTTTCAGTAGCACAAGGTACAAAAGCAGCTCTGTTAGGAAGTGTCTTTACTGTATCTTCTACTGAAACTCAGTGTCAATTCAAATGCAAATGAGATGGCAGTCATAATTAACACTTAATGCTTCATTTTTTGGCATAGAATCTTCCCTCCTCCCTTCAACCTCTAATGAATGGCTAAACCAATTTTATAATTATTCCAAAGGAATATAAAAGAAAACCATAAGCCAAAATTCAACACAGTATGGACACCTCTGCTAGCTCAATTTTTTCAGCCATTAATTTCCATGGTCTTTCATATGCAGTTCTTAAATGCACTTCAAAGCTGGAAAGTAATCAACTACAGGGCAAGAAGCAACACTATTGCTTTGGTTTGCCTGGATTCCACTTGCTTTTACTCACTTCCCTGAAAGGCAGCACTCTGACCATACCCCTAGAAAAAGCACATTGCTGTTTTCAGTGCAGGCACACACTGATCTCCAGGAAAAGGCACATGGCAGAAGCTATTTCTGTGACTGCAAAACATGAGATTTGAACTTTCAAATCTAATTTCAGTGTCACTGATCTTACTTCACTTAAAAAAATGAACAAAAAACCCCAAAACCCACAGAAAGCCCTGGTTTATCCTTGTAATGCAATAGATTTGTGAGTTTTTGGTGCAAAAAGCCCCTGCACAGGTATGCTAAGGGAAGCCAGCTCTTCTCAGGAAGAAGTCTTACACTGGAAAGGACAGTTTCTGATGTGCATCACAGCCGATGCCTGAAACAAAGACTAACTCAAATTTGTGCTAGCTTTTTAGTGTTCTGTGATAGAATCTACAGATCTCTGCAGATATCTTCAACATAAATAAAAAGCAATAAGAAACAGCAAGGATTTCTACACACATTCCCCTGCTTTCTGTTTTACTCTCTCACATTTCAGTTTGTCTGTTAAACCTGAACGACCAAGTTTTTCCTGCATCCCATGTCCAGCTAAGCAAACACAGAGACAGGCAAGCACACAGGGCAGATGCCCAACCCTTTTAGCAACTCAAGCATAGACTATCATGAAAGCTATTCAAATCATTTAATAATTTAAATAATTTTGCCTGAGCAGCTATGGCTGGTGGAATAGAACCAAGACTTTACAGGGAACAGAAATGAAAACCAAACCAATGGCAAAGCTACCTCAAGTTAGCCCCACCATTATGCAACAGCAGCTAGAGAACTGTGTTTTATTGACTGGTCCTCATCAAGAACAAGTTACAGCATTCAGTAATGAAGCTGTTTTCTCTTTTACTTGCTACTAGATTAAGTAATGACTTCATTAGCCCTTCTATACTGTGTCTGTTGTCTTTGTAGCAAGCCCCATTTACTCTGAGTACCAGAGGTATTCCAAGACCTGAACAATGACCTTCACTTTTCAACTTCAAGCCAGAAAGTGGTATAAGTTTGCTCTCCCTCTCAAGTTCTGTGCCTCAGGTTACTTTGCTCTGGTTAGAGTTACACTGTGCCACTCCAAAGTGGCATTTCAAGGTTCTGATACAGTTAGTTTTCAGGTGTTGGTACAGTAACTTGCCAAAAAGCCAGCATGCACAAAAAATTCAACAGTTTGTCTGACTGACACTCATTTACAGTGGGCTGCTTAAAGGCACACTTGGCTCTTAAATTCACATAGCTAAAATCAGATTGCAACACACACCTTACAGAAAACAACTGTTGCTCTGGACTTACTGGAGACCAGTGCTGACCTGACTGAAGGGTAAGTTAACAAACAGAGCCAGAGCAGCTGAACCTTCTGCAGACAAGAGGCACAGCTGGTCCCCAGTCACACAAGCTGTCAACACCCAAGTTTCTGTACAGGTTTATCCAAGCAGT
Organism: Passer domesticus; assembly: GCF_036417665.1. Classification (NCBI taxonomy): domain Eukaryota; kingdom Metazoa; phylum Chordata; class Aves; order Passeriformes; family Passeridae; genus Passer; species Passer domesticus. Next base: position 6,608,695 of record NC_087487.1, on the reverse strand, counting down.
AGCTGTTGAAAATGTCAGTGTGTATGCAGCATTCACCACAGGTCTGGGTGCTTAACAACACAAACACTCATTTACCTTGGAGTGATGGCACTCCTCTACAAGCCATGCTCAATCCCTTTTCTGGCAACAGCAATTGCTACACACCATAAAATTGCAACAGACTATTACACAGAGAACAAATCTTCTCCTTATAAGTAAGCAGAAGAATTAGAACATCTTTGTTGGTTTTACATTATGCAGGTTTAGCTTGCATTTCATTTACAAGTCTTACAGTAGCACAAGATTATTCTACCTATTCATGGTCCTCCATGTGAGAAATTCAGGCTGGGTGTTTACAAAATTATAGAAGACTCTATTCTGGACAACTAGATATTTGCATCTCAGGTAGAAGCAGAGTGACACATACTTATCAGAAAAATTCAGAAGAATTAGTGTTTGCATTTCTTCTGGTATTCCTGCTGACACTCCCAACAGGGTTCTGTCACACCTAATGCTGAAGATTCATCAAAAACATGGGATAAGAGGGAAAGAGGAGATAAATCCTTACAATGGAATAAACCCTCTATAGCTTTAAAAGGTCCAGTGCAACTTGAAAAGTATCATTTGCCACAATATTAACGAAAGTAAACAATCCTTTCCTAATTCTGAAATGGTACCATGAGGTACAGGAATATTTAAAGTCTTTTGCTGTGTCTAAAAAATACAGTTCTTAGTCATTCATTGTTTTTAGAAAGAAATGTCTGCAAAAACCAAGCGTACAACTTACTTTGTTTTGTTCTTATATTTAAGTAACTAAACAGTTTTAATAAAGAAGTCAAACTTATTTGGGCAATAGTACAAGCCAGCCACTGTCAGTTGTCAGCTATTGATCCAGAAACAGTATTGACAAACTGGAAATTCAGTTGCAAACTAGAGAGGTACTTAAGACAAACTAACAGGTACATAACTGGCCTCAGAAGCTTGTAGGGCAGCATATAAATATCTTTGCTCACATTAATTCTCCAAAGTTAAATATTATCAGCCTAAAATCTGTTCTTCACCCACACTAATTCCAGAACTCATCAGGAAAGTAACTTAACTTTCAATGACCAACTTTAATATTTCAATATTCAACAACATTTTTTACTGTAGATCCTTCAAAGGAGCATTCATATCAGAAACATCTGAAAAATATTTCATACTTGTAGTAAGGTAACTTCCTCTAGATACCAGACTAGGCAGCAGAATGGTCAGGCTTGCAAAGATAAGCTTTTCCCAAAAACTGTCATCTTTTTATAAAAAGAGAAATTCCTCCATAGATACTAAATGCTAGGGTGGAGAGGCACAGCTGAGGCACTTAAAAAAGGACCACTTGGCATTTGTTCCTTTCAAACTTTAACTGGCAAAACCAACTGATCTTACCTATATACCTGTATAATCTTCTGATTAGCTGCTCTGCAGTTCTTTACCATAATTACTTAATTCAAGTAGCATCTGGTGAAAGTGTTAAATTTCTCCTAACTTTGCATGAGGATTGATCAAGGATTCTTGCTGGGTTACAGAATCCTTCTGCAAGCAATTTTTAAGTTGTATGAAATAAAGACCCACTCAATCTTTTGAGTGCTGCCCTCCCTTTTAGTAAACATACACACAGAAAAAGCAAGGAAAGACAAATGTATCATTCCTCCCCTGCTTTTCTATTCTAATTTAGCCTGTATCAATATGTGAGATCAGGCTGTGGTAACAGACAGTGCCAGGGAATCAGAATCACACTTCTTCCACAGACCTTAAGAGCTCCAGTAAAACTGGTTACAAGAACACTTTCAGGTCCAAGCCCTGTAGGCACCAGACACACTCTGTGACTTTTTGGAAGGACAAGCTCCTTCCTTCCCTCCCACTGGCCTCCCCTTCTGGCTGCTATGAGGAGGTTTAATCATCACTTCCACTCCCTGGCCTTTCCTGAAGATGTATTTTCCTTGTAAATGAGTACCTCATACTCCTACTCTCCCTTGTACAGCAATAACAGCACAAGCAAAAATACTACAGAACAAGTAATGTCATTAATTTTACTGCTGTCCACCAGTAAAATAATTAAAGACCCATCAGTATTAGTCTGAAGCTGTAGGGTGAGGGGAAAACAGGCATTAGCAAAAAGGCCTGGATCAATCTGTCAGCAAAATCAGTAAGGAGGAAAAACACCTCACAGTGAGTAGTTAAAAATCAAACAGTGTATTATTTCACACAGTTAGAAATAAACCAATACAATAAAAAAATACTTTCCCCTAGACTAAACAGTGAAATTTTTCATGTTCCACCAGGAACTTCCCATACTTTTGGCACAAAATTTGTTCATAAGACTTTTGTAATCTAAAAGGTAATGAGGAGAAACTCCTGAGCTTGCAAAGTGAACTGATAAGAACTTCACAAACTGTTTTCCTTTGAGGCTTACCAAGAACACACATGTCATATGCATGCATTAGGATTTGGGGCACAGGAGGGGTGGCAGGAAGAGCCACTGAAGCCCTGCCTCGGGCAGCAGCAGCACTGGCTGGCAAACTACAAAAAGCAGAAGCAAAATAGTCTAACTACCCAAGAAACCAGTTCAAGAACATTATGCATATCATGATATTAGTTTGGAGACTAGGAGGATAAAAAGCAGCAGATAAGAGAAGTGTTTGTCACAGCAGAACAGGGAGCCACTGAGATCTCTCTATGAAAAACTGTGGAAGAGTTTCCTTGTATTATCTTAATCAGCAGCTACCTTTCTAAAGCAGGGAATAGAGTAAGGCCATAGAAAAAAATGAAACCACATTTGTAAGTTTATTTCCTTTCACTTCTCTAATGTGTGAAAAGTGCAAAGTTATTCAAACTTTCTAAGCAGACAGATTTTCTTACTAATTTCACCATTCACAGCGCCAGACTGACTGAATAATCACTCTGACCACAAAACTCAGCCCGTGACAAGAGACAGGGCTGTAAGACTGTTCAGGTTCAAAACAGGCCCCTGTAGCACATGTGTGAACATTCTGAGTGTGTCTGTTCAATGAAAAATGCTGTGCATAAAGCAGACAGGTCCTTTCCCAGTACTAACAGATCACAGATGCTCCCAGAACAACTGAAAACACAAACCCAAACTAAAATCCCCCAGACTCCACACTCACAAAACAGTATTTAAATTCTCAGAAAAAAAGAAGAGCTGAAAAGTCTGAGAAAAATCACTGCCAAACAGATCAGCACAAAATCTAAATATTAATTTCTCCTAACAGAAACACTAAAATCTCTTAATTAGACATTCCACTGTGAGGTTTCAACACCAATTCAGAAAATTCATGTTTATAAATCCTGTCTTCTATAGAGAGCATGCTAACACACCCACACTACGCAGTCCTCTTCAGGGAGTGACCCCTAGCACATACTGCTGTGCCCTCATCCCCAGCCACGAGCAGCACTGCCCATGGCTGCAGAACCTGTGCTGTCACACAGACCCAGGACTGACACCCCACAGAGCCCCAGCAGCTCCTGCTCCACCCTGCACCTGTAACAGCCCATGTTCAGGATCCCTGAGCACACACCAACCCATCCCAGCTCACCTACAGCACTCAGCACAGCTCACCAGGGCTGTGGGCACTACAGCCACTGCCTCAGAACACACATTTTCCATCCGGCTGTATTTCTGTCAATATATACTGCTCCAGCATGCCCATACACTGTCCACATACAGTGACTGACAACACACATGCAAGGCAAAAGACTTCTTATATGACAGAAGCTATAAACAGTAAAGTCACAACTGCACCCAAAATATAGACCACAGTCCTTCTTTATATCAAATGTATCAACAGATCCTAACCTTTGCCTTTAGTTGGTTTCTTGGTGGGTGTGTCAGCTGAAACACTTATTTCAATATTATCTGGATCACCTCCTTCCTCTTCAATAGCCTAAATGAGAAAAAAAAATACATTTTTAATGGCTTTCCGTGGAAAGCTGGACAGTCTGACTTCACCAGAAGTCTGTAAGCCAAACAGTTCTTTCGGCATCTCAAAAAGATTTAGCAAAACACTCTGGGTTAAAGCCGGAGAAGAGCAAGGGAACAGTAACGATAAAGGCTGAGAGTTTCAGCTGTTAAAACGCCACTTTGTAAGCACAGTTTATCAAAGACCCACACGCTCCTCTTTGGAAGCGTAACACTAGAAGGCCACAACGACATCCATAATGGCATAAAGGGCACCTCAAAAACAGGACAGCGGGAAGCACGGACACCCTTCAGCAACAGCCCGCCCCGGGGCCCGCCCGACGAGCCGCGGCGCCCGCGGCGCTGGGCGGGCCGCAAGGCCGCGGGGCTCGCTCCGCCGGCCGGCCCGGGGAGCTCCGCCGGCCGGGACACCGCGCCCCGCCCGGCCCGGAGCGCCCGCACAGCGCCGGGGCTCGCCGGGGCGGCCCCGGGCCCGGGCAGCGGCGGCGCGGCGGGAACGCGGCCCGCCCCCCGCACCGGGACGGCGGCAGCGCCCCGCCCCCGGAGCCGGGCGGCAGCAGCGGCCGCCGGGGCGGGCCGGGCCGGGCCTGCGCCCGCCGCTCACCTGCTTCAGCCGGGCGATGAGCACCGTCTTCACGCCGGTGATGTCCAGGTTGCGCCGCTTCAGCTCCGACTTGAGGTCGATGACGCGCAGGTCGCTGATCCTCTTGCTCTCGGTGGGCGGCGCCGCGGGAGCCGCGGGAGCCCCCGCAGCGGCGGCGGCGGGAGCGGAGGCGGCGGCGGCCATTTTAGAGCGGGCGGGCGAGCGCGGCGGCCGCGCGCACAATGAGCGCGGTGCCCGGATGGAGCGCGGCCGGCGCGCGGCGCTGCGCAGGCGCGGAGCGGCGCACCTGGCCCGGAGCGCCCGCCCCGCCCGGGGCCCGCCCTGGCGTGAGGGGAGCGGGACAGCCCCGGGAGCGGGACAGCCCCGGGAGCGGGCTGGGAGCGGGACAGCCCCGGGAGCGGGACAGCCCCGGGAGAGGGACAGCCCCGGGTGCGGGACAGCCCCGGGAGGGAAGGGTCTGGAGCGCCCCTCCTGTGGCAGCGGCTCAGGAGCTGGGGGCTCAGCCTGCAGAGGAGAAGGCTCAGGGGTGACCTTATCACTCCAACTCCCGGCCAGGAGGGTGCAGCCGGGTGGGGGTCGGTCCCTTCTCCCAGGGAACAGCGACCGGACGGCAGGACGTGGCCTCAGGCTGCACCAGGGCAGGTTTAGGTTTGACTTCAGAAATACTTTTTTCACAGAAAAGGTGATTGGACCCTGGAACGGGCTGCCCGGGGAGGTGGTGGAGCCGCTGTCCTTGAAGGTGTTTGAGGAGAGACTGGACGAGGCGCTGGTGCCATGGTCCTGCTGACTTTGATTTCAGCCACAGGTTGGACTCCATGACCTCTGAGGTCCTTTCCAACCTAACAATTTCTGTGATTCTTGCGTGTTCTGGCCACTGATTTGTCACAGTTTAGGAAATGAACAATTGATCTGTTTGTGTAACAGTTTGTTACTGGAAGTATTCCAGAAGTACAATACTAATGTTTTAAATTTTTGCCAAAGTGCCTCTTCTTATGATTTATTAGTCTATACTTGTATCAGGTAATGGAAGATGTTACCTCTTAGTTCCCTTTCATTCATTTTCTGTAGGAAATGCTTGAAGTTATTTTGTCAACAACAGATGTTAAACTCCTACTAAATCTTCAAATGAGGCAGAATTTAAGTACCTATAAATTGAAGTCACAGCAGTCCTCTTATTCTCTCTTCATTCAGAAATTACATAAAGACAAAACTGAAAAAATGAATGTTTGTTTTATTTAACAAATCTTTGTTAAACAATCTTTTATGCAAATTAAGTTCTGAATCCTGAAAGATTTGTTACACCATTCCCTTTTTCTTTTCAAAGTGCACTTGGAAGTGCATTTCAAAATTACCTGAAGTAATACTTTCATTAATAAACAATTGACAGAGGGTAAAATCTGTGTATTTAAAAGTAGACATGCACAGAAGTCTTAAAGCACACTTTGGACTGGTAATTGCATGCATATCTTAATTATGTTATGCTGCTGTTGCAGTTGATACCAAGATTTTTATAAAAAGAACAATGTGGTTTTGATTATGCTGTCTTTTGTGACAACATCTGTATTAACATCAAATATAATAGGATTGACTTTGAGGTTAATAGATGAACCCTAGCTTAATTTTAGACTACAGAAACATTTTTGTGAGTGTATGGAAAAAGACCTATTTTATTTTCACATAACCTTGGATTCAGCACTGTAGCAAAATTTTAATCAGGGCTGTCAGGTTTGCTGTGGTAAACTGTTGTGGAAATACACCCAAAACTCACTGTGTGGGTTCCATGTTAGTGAAGGCAAGTTTAGTGTGTCTCGTTTCTGGAAAGAAGATGAGAGGGATCACAAATACAGCACCTGCACTGGTTTTTAGGGGTTTCTTGACATACCTAAACCTCAGTGCTTGTTGGTTGAGGTCGTGTAGATGTTCAAGCTTTACACTTAATGCATCCCCTCCCCAAAAAAAAAGCAACCCAGAGAGCCAGAAGTGACCTTACCTGGATTCTCAGTCATCCTCCTGCCTCAAGGCACAATAAACTATTATGAAAACAACCTCGAAGGATGTTTGCATAACCTGTTCTTAAAGCCTTAAACACAGATTCCACTCATTCCTCAGGCAGTCTAGTCTAGTCCTTAACTCTCCTTCTTTGAATGTCTGGATTAAATATATTTTGCTGCAGTTTAGCTGATTTATTCCAAGTGAATATGGACAGTGTTCTCTTTCTTTTTGCAGCACCCTTTTACACAAATTGAGACTGTTACCATATTTTTGTTCAGTCTTTCTCTTTTGGGTTGTTTTTTATTAAAAGCACTAATTATTCCTTTTCTTTTGATCAGTTCTGAAACACAAGGCTTTGTGTTGCTGTACCCCTCTAGCTCCCCCCCAATCTTCTCACAGCTTCCAAAGGTACCTTGGTGGCAGCTCTTCTGATGATGCCTCAGCAGAGTGGATGCCTTCCCCAGCCTCATGAGCTTGCTGCGTTCTGCTTGTGATCCACTCTGCCTGCTGGTTTCTTTTCTGCAAGTTCATTACCACAATTACTGTTCTCTGTGCAGTTGATTTCTTGCTGAGTGCAGAACATTGCTCTCGTGTTTGTAGAATCATCATCCCCCTGTTGCAATGATTTCAAACTCTGCTCTTGCTTCTCCTCCCTGCAGCACCCCCAGCCAGGGGCCAGCTCCAGGCTTATGAGTGTGGTCTCTAAGCCTTTTGCAAAGAGATTACAATATAGAAGTGTACAAGGCATTTTGTTTGATGGAAATTTAGTATTTATCCATTTTGATATTATTTTATATAAACTGTTAATAGTGATGCTCAAAGTACAACCAGTTTTGTATCAAATTGCTGGATTTTCTGTCCAGATCAAATCTCCTTATCTTTCTTATGAAAATGTCAATGAAACAGAAGAGCCTTGCTGAAGTGAAGATCTTCAATTTATTTATGTTTGTAGAACCAACATAAAAAACTAGGTTGGTTTGATAGACTGTAATGGGCAAATATTGGTTGTTATTTATCATTTGTTATTTTTCAGGTATATACAAACGTTTTTGAATTCATCTGGGAATTTTAATCAAGTTGACTGGATTCTAATTTCCTGTTAGATTGTTACATTGGGGTTTTTTTCCTAAAGAAAAACACTCAGTCCTTTACTAGTCTCTTGAAACATCTGCCAGTTTTCAAAATAAATGTTGTTTTCTACCATTAGGTTCTGAAATTTGTAGAAAGGTTTGGTTAGGAAACAGTAATAAGACTTCCAAAGACGAGAAATGTTTGGCCCATATATGAGTATTTAAACAAGTACAGACCTGTGCTACTGTAAATTGTTTTTTGTTTTTTTTGTATGTGAGACAGCTGGAAGCTGTGAATATCCTTAGATTTGTCACATTTTCCCCTGGGCTTTATACCTTGGTGGGGTTTTCCTGTGTAGATGATCCCAGTTCAGCTTCTCTGCCCAGTCCATTCCCAGGCTGCCACTGAAGCACAATGCAGGAGCAAACCCCAGCTTTCTCATCTCTTTAATGCCTTCATGCAGTTGGTACCTGAAATTTTAAATTAATTACAACTGCAGTTTTAGTGTGTTTGGACTCTGTAAAAATAAAGGGATATTCAGTGTTTTTAAACATAGAGAAGTGGTTCTTGCCTCTTTTTTGTACAGAAGCCTGGCTAGAGCATTCAGCTAGATCAACAGGCTGTCCCAGTTTCCTTCTCTTCACACAGCCACCCATTTGTCCATATCCCCTTCTAAGAAAAAGAGATGTTGGTTCAGGAAAAAGGGAGGGGTTTGGGGTGCTGGAAGGTCATCTCCAAATTCATCTCACTTGAATCATACTTCTCTTTTATTGCAAAGATCTCTGCTTAACATATTGCTTCTTTAAAAACTGACTTTTTCAGTCTGTGTTTTTACTTTTAACTTTAGTGAACAACAGCTCTAACAAACTTTTCTTTGTTTGCTTCCGAAATCCAAGTTTCCAGTACAGATTTTTGGATCTACTTTTGGGGGGACTGACTACATGAAAGCTAGTTATTACAGGAATATATGATGCAGTGACTCAGTTCCTTTTTCAGTCTAACCCCTTTTAAAAGAGTGAGGCTAGGCTGATACTGGACTAACTGAAATAGCAGGAAAAATCCTTTTTACTTTGAAAGACACTGAGTCTTGTCCCAGTTCTCATGTTGCATTGACTGGTTGCTGTAATTTTAAACTGCACTATTTCTCTGGACTGCAGACGGAGCAAGAGTAACTATTTGGGATATTTCAGTGAATGCCTGACAATAGATACACTTGGAGATAAAAATCACTGATAATTTAATATGTATCACTGGTATAAAAAATGACTTTTTCCACTCTGAATGTATAGTTTTCTTTTTGATGTATTATTGATGTACTGCATGATGAGCAGTCAGAGGAGGTTGTAAAAATGAAATTCTGATCTCTCAATTGCTCTCATTATAATTCTTCTAGAGAACAGCAAGGAAAAGAACATAAATCCAGTTGTAAATCAAACACATATATCTTATATTTTACCACTGAAACCATACATACATGCTAGGAAATGGCTATTGAATTTCTTAGTGCAAAGTCAGATCATTAAATGCAGGATGCTTTTGTTTGTTTTAAACCTAATTGCTCTAAAAATAGCCACTGATGCATCATTAAAACACAGAAATATATTTGGCCCCATTATTGTACAAGCACTGAAAGAATAAGTAGGAATATCTCGTGATCTTTCTACTAAGAGCTTGGTGACATACTTGTTTTTGAATAAGAAAAAGAACTATTAAAAATACTGTCAACAAACTAGCTATTTCCAAGTAATTACATTCACCACACCTTCTTAATTATATGGCAACTTAAATATTTAAGCTATCAGATAATCTCAGAAAGATACTGTGGGACCTTAGTGGGGATTTGCATAATTTCTGAAGTCATGTGTTGTGAAAATGCTGTTTCTAACCTTGCAGAGCCTTATCAGGCTGTACAACATGAAATCAAATGAGTGACTGGTGGATCATTTCAGTATTAACATCATACTGTAATGCAGGGTATTTTGTTTTTCCTTGTATCTTAAAAATATAAATTACCTGAGTGCTGCATGATATTTTCCAGAGCTTTTGAAAACGCTTTGATAAATTGTATTCAAAAATTTCCATCAGAAATATATAGCACAGACAATCATAGTTTTATTTTTGATTCTGCAAATGATCATTCTTTTCTTGTTTCCTGGTAGCAATTTTTCATAATGTAAGTCTTTCAGGATTTTTAATCTTTTCCCTATTTCTCCAGTTTTCAGTGTTAAGATCTTCATCTGGGCTGACTAGAGCTGTGACTGTTTATCATCCAAGTATCAATCCCAAAGTTTTTGTGATCTAACACAGCAATGTTTCTGTGTTATCTGGTTTTCTGTATCATCCTCACAACATATTACAAGAGGTGTTACATTTTATTTATACTACTAGTAATTGTAAGTTGACTTAACTCGTGCAAACATTTAAATATATGCTTGAGTATGGTTTGTGTTAAGTCTACAGAAGCACATCTGGTGTAAATGTCAAGGATGGCCTGATGAATACCCTGGCTGTGACAGCTCCCCCAGCAGTGACAGACCCACGCTCCTGGCTGTAAGTGACACTCCCCCAGCAGTGTGTGTGTGACAGACCCACGCTCCTGGCTGTAAGTGACACTCCCCCAGCAGTGTGTGTGTGACACTCCCACACTCCTGTCAGTGACACTCCCCAGCAGTGTGTGTGTGACAGACCCACACTCCTGTCAGTGACACTCCCCCAGCAGTGTGTGTGTGACACTCCCACACTCCTGTCAGTGACACTCCCCAGCAGTGTGTGTGTGACAGACCCACACTCCTGTCAGTGACACTCCCCCAGCAGTGTGTGTGTGACAGACCCACACTCCTGGCTGTCAGTGACACTCCCCCAGCAGTGTGTGTGTGACAGACCCACACTGCTGGCTGTCAGTGACACTCCCCCAGCAGTGTGTGTGTGACAGACCCACACTCCTGTCAGTGACACTCCCCAGCAGTGTGTGTGTGACAGACCCACACTCCTGTCAGTGACACTCCCCCAGCAGTGTGTGTGTGACAGACCCACACTCCTGTCAGTGACACTCCCCCAGCAGTGTGTGTGTGACAGACCCACACTCCTGTCAGTGACACTCCCCAGCAGTGTGTGTGTGACAGACCCACACTCCTGTCAGTGACACTCCCCCAGCAGTGTGTGTGTGACAGACCCACACTCCTGTCAGTGACACTCCCCCAGCAGTGTGTGTGTGACAGACCCACACTCCTGTCAGTGACACTCCCCCAGCAGTGTGTGTGTGACACTCCCACACTCCTGTCAGTGACACTCCCCCAGCAGTGTGTGTGTGACAGACCCACACTCCTGTCAGTGACACTCCCCCAGCAGTGTGTGTGTGACACTCCCACACTCCTGTCTGTGACACTCCCCAGCAGTGTGTGTGTGACAGACCCACACTCCTGTCAGTGACACTCCCCCAGCAGTGTGTGTGTGACAGACCCACACTCCTGGCTGTGACACTCCCCCAGCAGTGTGTGTGTGACAGACCCACACTCCTGGCTGTGACACTCCCCAGCAGTGTGTGTGTGACAGACCCACACTCCTGTCAGTGACACTCCCCAGCAGTGTGTGTGTGACAGACCCACACTCCTGTCAGTGACACTCCCCCAGCAGTGTGTGTGTGACAGACCCACACTCCTGTCAGTGACACTCCCCCAGCAGTGTGTGTGTGACAGACCCACACTCCTGGCTGTGACACTCCCCCAGCAGTGTGTGTGTGACAGACCCACACTCCTGTCAGTGACACTCCCCAGCAGTGTGTGTGTGACAGACCCACACTCCTGTCAGTGACACTCCCCCAGCAGTGTGTGTGTGACAGACCCACACTCCTGTCAGTGACACTCCCCAGCAGTGTGTGTGTGACAGACCCACACTCCTGTCAGTGACACTCCCCCAGCAGTGTGTGTGTGACAGACCCACACTCCTGTCAGTGACACTCCCCCAGCAGTGTGTGTGTGACAGACCCACACTCCTGGCTGTGACACTCCCCCAGCAGTGTGTGTGTGACAGACCCACACTCCTGTCAGTGACACTCCCCCAGCAGTGTGTGTGTGACAGACCCACACTCCTGTCAGTGACACTCCCCCAGCAGTGTGTGTGTGACACACCCACACTCCTGTCAGTGACACTCCCCCAGCAGTGTGTGTGTGACAGACCCACACTCCTGTCAGTGACACTCCCCCAGCAGTGTGTGTGTGACAGACCCACACTCCTGTCAGTGACACTCCCCCAGCAGTGTGTGTGTGACACACCCACACTCCTGTCAGTGACACTCCCCCAGCAGTGTGTGTGTGACAGACCCACACTCCTGTCAGTGACACTCCCCCAGCAGTGTGTGTGTGACAGACCCACACTCCTGTCAGTGACACTCCCCAGCAGTGTGTGTGTGACAGACCCACACTCCTGTCAGTGACACTCCCCCAGCAGTGTGTGTGTGACAGACCCACACTCCTGTCAGTGACACTCCCCCAGCAGTGTGTGTGTGACAGACCCACACTCCTGTCAGTGACACTCCCCCAGCAGTGTGTGTGTGACACTCCCACACTCCTGTCAGTGACACTCCCCCAGCAGTGTGTGTGTGACAGACCCACACTCCTGTCAGTGACACTCCCCCAGCAGTGTGTGTGTGACACTCCCACACTCCTGTCTGTGACACTCCCCAGCAGTGTGTGTGTGACAGACCCACACTCCTGTCAGTGACACTCCCCCAGCAGTGTGTGTGTGACAGACCCACACTCCTGGCTGTGACACTCCCCCAGCAGTGTGTGTGTGACAGACCCACACTCCTGGCTGTGACACTCCCCAGCAGTGTGTGTGTGACAGACCCACACTCCTGTCAGTGACACTCCCCAGCAGTGTGTGTGTGACAGACCCACACTCCTGTCAGTGACACTCCCCAGCAGTGTGTGTGTGACAGACCCACACTCCTGTCAGTGACACTCCCCCAGCAGTGTGTGTGTGACAGACCCACACTCCTGGCTGTGACACTCCCCCAGCAGTGTGTGTGTGACAGACCCACACTCCTGTCAGTGACACTCCCCAGCAGTGTGTGTGTGACAGACCCACACTCCTGTCAGTGACACTCCCCCAGCAGTGTGTGTGTGACAGACCCACACTCCTGTCAGTGACACTCCCCAGCAGTGTGTGTGTGACAGACCCACACTCCTGTCAGTGACACTCCCCCAGCAGTGTGTGTGTGACAGACCCACACTCCTGTCAGTGACACTCCCCCAGCAGTGTGTGTGTGACAGACCCACACTCCTGGCTGTGACACTCCCCCAGCAGTGTGTGTGTGACAGACCCACACTCCTGTCAGTGACACTCCCCCAGCAGTGTGTGTGTGACAGACCCACACTCCTGTCAGTGACACTCCCCCAGCAGTGTGTGTGTGACACACCCACACTCCTGTCAGTGACACTCCCCCAGCAGTGTGTGTGTGACACTCCCACACTCCTGTCAGTGACACTCCCCCAGCAGTGTGTGTGTGACAGACCCACACTCCTGTCAGTGACACTCCCCCAGCAGTGTGTGTGTGACAGACCCACACTCCTGTCAGTGACACTCCCCCAGCAGTGTGTGTGTGACAGACCCACACTCCTGTCAGTGACACTCTCCCAGCAGTGTGTGTGTGACAGACCCACACTGCTGGCTGTCAGTGACACTCCCCCAGCAGTGTGTGTGTGACACTCCCACACTCCTGTCAGTGACACTCCCTCAGCAGTGTGTGTGTGACACTCCCCCAGCAGTGTGTGTGTGACACACCCACACTCCTGTCAGTGACACTCCCCAGCAGTGTGTGTGTGACAGACCCACACTCCTGTCAGTGACACTCCTCCAGCAGTGTGTGTGTGACACTCCCACACTCCTGTCAGTGACACTCCTCCAGCAGTGTGTGTGTGACACTCCCACACTCCTGGCTGTCAGTGACACTCCCCTCAGCAGTGACAGACCCACACTCCTGTCAGTGACACTCCCACAGTCCTGGCCACGGGCAGAGTTTTAGAGGCAGCACCTTCCATCCTGTCAGGCTCAGAGCAGGCCCGGAGCAGGGCCAGCCCTCTGTGAGTGTGCAGCTCAGCCCTTGGCCCCGTGCCCGTGGGGCTGTTCCAGAAGCTGCTCTCACCCCTGGAAAGAGCTGTGCCTTGCTTTCATTGTGGGCCAGCAAGCTGCTCCAGCAGCCCTGCACGGAGATGTGTCCAAGAAAAAAGCCCTGCACAGAGCTGTGTCCAAAAAAAGTAACCTGCTGCAGGTACCTCAGGATAAGGGGGTTACTTTTTTCTGTCTTTTGCCAAAAATGTAAAGTGCAATCTCCTGCTGGCTGGCATGTTTTGATCTTGGATAGATTGTTTCTTCTCCATGTCTTTAGTTCTGCCAGGCCCTGGGGTGTGCATTTAAATGGTTTTGTTCAGCTGTGGTTAGAAGAAGTTGAAGAGTTCAGTATGAGCTGATGGTACCATAGCCTGAAAGTCATTCTGAAATTTGCATTAGCAATGTAGAATTATTCCATTTAATCTTTTGGGTTTTGTGAGAAGAAGTGTGAGAAGGAGAATGTTTTGGTTTGTTCCGAGGAATCAATAATCAAATTTCAAGACAACTGTCTGTCTCTGCAAGATACTAAGATAATGGCAGAAAAAAACTTACATGAAAGGTCATAGATAAAAGTCTGGTTTTTAAAAATAGTGAATAATTCTGGGCACTGAAGTATTTTCTACATCACCTTTCTTTAAAAATTGTGTTAATAGCCAGTCAATAATGGACAAACTAATTTTTATCAAGAGTTTGTTTAAGGGCGACTGGCCCACAAGTTACTAGATTCTCATCAGCTGGGTCCATATTGAAATAGGTGTTAGGAAATCTTAGCCAATAAGGATTCCAGAAATTCTGCCTTTCTCTGGAAAGGTCTAGAGAATTATACAGAGTTAGAACATTTACAGATCATTTGGCCACTGTGACTTCTCACTGGGAGAAAATCAAGACTGACTGCATTTGCTTTTTAATTTGTAAACTGAAAACTTTGGCTGCTTGTTTTTGTTTTTGAAATGATCTTTTGTATGTCTTTCAGTTGGTGAGCAGAGAGTGACTACATTTTCTCTACCAAGAAGTACCTTTCTGTCCCCTTTGACACAAGAGTTCAAACCAATTATTACGTAAATAGGTAAATACGTAACTAGTTGGTGTGGTTTTTTATTGGTATTTGTCTCTGATCAGCTTATTCACAGTGCTCCTCTGTCTCATTTCTTAATGCAATCCAGCCAAATTTTATTAGCTTCCTCTCATATTATCTATACTGTGTTTTCTTGAGTCCCACTAAAATTAGTGTTCATCTTCCTTGGGTACATATTAAAAAAAAGCTGCATAAAGTAGTTGCAAGACTACATCAGGAATAATTTTTGCAATACCACTGAAACTTCTCTCTCTGAAAATTATTTAGACTAAGTTATTATACAGACATATTTGCTTTTTCATGTCTACAAAATGTTGTTGACTGATGGTCATTTACTTAATTACATTGCTAATTGAAGTCCACATCCCACTGCCTTTTGCCTGACAAATACCCAAAACATTTGCTCATTAACATTCAAGTGCACATTCTTTGTATTTGATGTTTTTTCACTTTGCTTCTATCAGTCCTCAGCATGATTCACTTCTTCCCATATATTGTCTCGATTGTTTTTTCCCCAGCTGATTTTTAATAAAGTATTCCAACTTTGGATCTAGTGCTTAATGGAAAATATTAAAATTGCTTATGCAAATGACATGACCTTCCTCCCACTGTCTGGTGCTGTCTTCACGTTCTCCCCAGTTTCATTGCTTATTTCATCTGTGGCTCGGTGTCTATGTTTACCGAAATTAGCTGATGTGACACGGCTTAAAGAAAACTACCCACCACCACAAGAAATATGTAGAGAAAGGTAGACAGTTAATGCTGGAAAACCTGTGTTATTGTCTTTATTGCAAACTGAAATTAATTGTTGCTTTGCTCATGGAACCATATGAAATAACCTGTGATCCTTTTTTCCATCTTCATTCTATGTGGGTCTCACTTCTTCCTGTGTTCTCATTTCACACATAGAGCTGAAAAAGTCTATTTTCATATCATTTATGTGCTATAGCACTTTTTGCATTTTGTACACTTTTGGACATATATTGAAGTAGAGTCTAATTTCCATGTTGTTTTATCCGCTTTTGCTCTAAGCAAATTCTGTTCAGAAACTCATGCAATTAATAGTGTCAACACAATTTTTCCCCAGTGACCATTCCTTTTGTAATGATGCATGCAGGTTGTTTAGCTCCTCCAAAACACGTAGGAACTGCTGTGTACTGATGACTCTCTGGTGCAGTGTGTTCTGAGTAAGATCTTTAACTATCTGCAGACCAGACTGTACCTTTCTGCTCCAAAGCCTTGGGTTTATGTAGCTGTTGGTCACTGACAGTAGAGGACACTTGTCTATGCAGTGTTTCAGTCTGGAGCTGGAATGTGTACCCTGACATTGATGAAAGGTCACCTCTGCAGAGATATCCTGGCCTCTGGCAGTTGCAAAGTCAGCAAACATTGGGGTTTGCTGCTGTGTGAGAGCCTTCCCAAAGCCGTGGTGTTTGTGTGACACACAGCCACTGCATGGGACAGGCTCCTCACCAGTTTGTGTGCACATCAGTAATGCAGAGGGGGGAGGCTCACATCATCCCGAGTCACTGACTGCACTGTGCAGTAAAGGCAAATAAATTTCTATTTCTAAAGAGCCGGGATGGAGAGTTGGGACTTGTTGGCATTTCTTCACAGCTGCACCTGTCACTGGCTGCAGGACAGGCAGCTGTGAGATACTGCGGTGTCAAGGGCAGGCACGGCCCTGGGCAGAAAACAAATGGCTTTTAGAGAAGTCCTAGAAGGGACACCACAGAAAGGGTCAGGCTGGAGGGAACCACAGTGGGTCCCCCTGTGGTCCGAGCTCCCTGCCCAAGGCGGGTGATCCCAGAGGCCACGGCACAGGATTCCAGCTGCAGGATGCCTGGGCAGCCTGATCCAGTGCCGCTCTGCACAGTGAAACTCTTTCTCAGCTCGGGTGGAACTGTCTGTGCATGCGTCTGCCCATTGCCTTGTGCCGCACTCCTCGGCACGGCCGAGCAGAGCCCGCTCCATGCTCTGACACCTCCGCTCTACACATTTACACACACCCGCCTAAATGCAGCAGCAGCAGCAGCGAAGGCAGCCAGGGCCGTGCCACTGAGCCCATCCCCAGAGCTCGGAGCCCTCAGGAGCCCATCCCGAGCAGCCCGGTGCCCTCAGGAGCCCATTCCCAGATTTCGGTGCCCTCAGGAGCCCATCCCGAACAGCTCGGTGCCCTCAGGAGCCCATCCCCAGAGCTCGGTGCCCTCAGGAGCCCATCCCGAGCAGCTCGGTGCCCTCAGGAGCCCATTCCCAGATTTCGGTGCCCTCAGGAGCCCATCCCGAGCAGCTCGGAGCCCTCAGGAGCCCATCCCGAGCAGCCCGGTGCCCTCAGGAGCCCATCCCGAGCAGCTCGGTGCCCTCAGGAGCCCATCCCCAGAGCCCGGTGCCCTCAGGAGCCCATCCCCAGAGCTCGTAGCCCTCAGGAGCCCATCCCCAGAGCCCGGAGCCCTCAGGAGCCCATCCCCAGAGCCCGGTGCCCTCAGGAGCCCATCCCCAGAGCCCGGAGCCCTCAGGAGCCCATCCCGAGCAGCTCGGAGCCCTCAGGAGCCCATCCCCAGAGCCCGGAGCCCTCAGGAGCCCATCCCCAGAGCCCGGTGCCCTCAGGAGCCCATCCCGAGCAGCTCGGAGCCCTCAGGAGCCCATCCCGAGCAGCTCGGAGCCCTCAGGAGCCCATCCCGAGCAGCTCGGAGCCCTCAGGAGCCCATCCCCAGAGCCCGGTGCCCTGATGATCCCGCCCTGCCCCGGCCCGTCCCCTCCGCAGCCCGCGCTGCGGCGGCGCCGCCGCCCGGCAGGGGGCGCGGCGGGAGGCGGGGCGCGCGCCGGCGCGGCTGCGCTTTGCGGGCGGCTGTAAAGCAGCGCCGAGTGTCGCGCTGCGCTGGGCAGGGAGCGGCGGGGGCTGCGCCACAACAGAGCGGGGCCCGCCCGGCGCAGCGGGAGCGGAGCGGGGCCGGCGGCCGCACCGGCACGGCCAGGACGCTGCGGCCTCTGGAGCCGCGCCGGGCAGCGCCGCGGGGTCACTGCGGCGCCCAGCGGGGCCGCTTCCCCCCCTGGGCCCTGCGCAGGGCGCCGGCGGCACCCGCCCCTTCCCCCGCGGCCTCGCTGTCTCAGGTACGGGGGGCGGCGGGGACCCCGCGGCGGGGCCGGGCCGGGCCGGGCCGGGCGGGGGCTGCCCCGCCTCCCCGCCCTCCGGCGGGGCTGTGCGGCGGGTGGGAACTTCGCGCAGAATGTGTTTTTCCTTTTTTATTCAGCGCCTCGCTGACGCACAAAGCGGTGTCTTCGCTGCGGGCAGCCGCAGCACTCTCTGGGGTTTTGTCACAAATTTTCCCCTTAGGGAAATGAGTTTCTATTTCTGTGCGTAATAGGGTCTGTTATGACGTCATTTGTTTTGTTTGCGAAGTTGGTGTTCTCTTAACCCAGGTTTAAAAAAAAAAAATCACCATTTTCAGGTGGTTTTTGCCTGATGAACGAGGAAGTAGCGTTCATTCAGAAATGTAGGCCAGGATCTTCAGAGGTACGCAGGCCTGTCCCTGTTGCAGTGGGCAGGTGCTAAGGGTATGTACTTTTTAAAGTGTCTGTGTTTCTGTGCTTGGGGCTGAGCATGCATTCATGGAATTTTCATGTTGTTTGAATCGGCTCTTCCATGGCTTGAAATGATTTTATTAAATCATAAGCAAGGCCTGCTTGCTTTAGCTGGTTAAATGAGACCCTTAATTCCTGATACCCAAGTACTTCTCCAGAAGAGGACATAATGCAGGAGGTAAGAGTTTGCTGTAATTAGAATAATTTTATTCTAATGCAGTTATTTCAGAAACAAAGGTTTGAACAAAAAGATAAGAATTGACTGCTCGCTGTATGGACCTGGGTTTGTCATGGTATCTGTATTATAAACTAGTAAAGGAAAGCTAGGTTTTCAGGTGCAGTATAAGGTCTTACCTTGTCTTTGTTGTAACTTGTAGAAAATTCCAAAGGTATATTAATGCTGGATACTTAGTAGAAAGCTTTTCCAGGAAAACTAATATTTAAATAGTTACAATGCTTTGCCAGTCTTAAAACCAGAAATTACATCTTCTTGTTGTTCACATATCCATAGTTCTTGCTGTCAGAACAGTTTAAGCAATTTGAGTGTTTTTGCACTGACTTTTTGTGGATAAAGGGACTGTCTTGGGGCAGGGAGGGAACAGAAGCAAGCCCTGTTAGACAGGCTGATCCTTGCTGATGTGCAAGGATTGATAGGGAAAGAAGTGATCTTGGTGAATTTGGTAGAGTGAACATCTGGGCACCTGTCTTGTGCACTCATCCACAGTGTAGAATCACCTATGGCATTCATAAGGTGGGAAAGGCTGTAGGAACATTTTATGGTTCACTTTACTTAAATAATAGTGTATAAGGCACCAGGCTTCCTGTTTTAAAACTCTAGAAGTCTCACATTTTTAAAAATCTGATGGTTTTTATTGATGGCTGGAGCCCTGGCAGCTACAGCTGAGGTTGTGTCTGGTATTGGGAGCTTGAGGGTGAACAACAGCTCACAGCACTCATGAATATTTTGCATGTCCTTTCAAAATACGGAGGAGAGCATTCTGACCTTTCAGAAATATGTCTTTTATGAAGCAATAGCTTTTGTAAAAGTGTATTAAGAGTGTATCTTAACAGGACTGTGACTCCAGTTTATATTTGAATTAGTAACTTTGTTGACCTACATAACCAGATCAGTTACAGCAGTTGATTTTCATTGGAGGTGGCTGTGTTGCAGTAACATTTAGCTGACAGCAGTTCCTTCTTTTTCCAAGATGTACAATCTTTCATTTTAATTGTTTCTATTTCCTTTATTAGTGAGGACATTATTTGGAGAAGATAGAAGTGATAGTTCCCTCCTCCATGGCTGATGTTATAGAGGCTTGCATGTAAAGCAGTTGAATAAATAGGGAAGAATTGAGGGGGGAGTGATGGGGAACAGGATGATTTAATTCACAGGTAAATAATGGGGGATAGTACAGAGAGATGGATTTGCCATAGGCAGATGTTTTATAAAGGGTTCCTCATGGCTTTCCTGACGTGCAATCTCCTTTAAGGGAGTTGTCAGCAAAAGTTTGGGTTGGTGAAAGAAACATTTTCCTTTCTTCCTTTCCTTCTGCCCCGTTGGGGTTCTCTTCTAGGCCTGACCCACCAATCTGTACTTAACCTTGAAGGAAGTTCACTAGTTAAAAGACTTCAGCTGTGTGTACATTTTGTGTGTCTTGCAAGAGCACTGTAAACCTTGGAAGCAGCTGCACTGACAAAACTTAGGAGACCACAACTTGGAGTAATTACCTATCCTTACATTGTACGTGTATCCCATACAATGTTACTCAATATGCATGTTTATAAATCTCTTTTCAACCTTACTGACATGCAAACAGCCAAAGCACTACAGATCTGGTGGTAAAACAGGATTATTTTCTTGTTTTATGTAGTTTATGCTATTTGAAAAAGGAATTGCCCTAAATTAAAATGATGTCTTCCTTACTAAGTGAAATCTGAGAGGGCTGGTTCATGGCTTTACTACAAGAGGTCAGGGCTATTTGCTTCTGTCTTTTTTTTTTCCCTCTCAATACAGTTTAGCCCTAATATTTGGTTGCTGTTAGGTAAAATGTTTACTTTTGTCTCTGCTGGGTGCAGAGTGGAGAAGTCTGCTGCAGTGTCCTTTCCACTGAAACTGGCAGAGCTGCTCAGCTGAGTAGCTGTAAAATCCCTACTTCTCATAGGTGTCCTGAAGAGCAGCATAAAACTGTCCTAATGGTTCATTTCACAAGTCCCACTTGACAGGTTCTTACTAGCAGCTGTGGCAAAGATCATGTTTAACTTTGCTCCTCAAAGCTTCATTGAGAAGTGTTTGCAAAATGACACTATATCAAGAAGAATTACACATACCTCAAAGGTCAAAAATGCCAGGGGGACTAAGGAACAATTTTTAAAATAATTTTTGATGGCTGTGTGTCTCAGAATTTTCCTAGCTGTCTCAGGAAGCAAAATTTCTAGTTAAGATCTTGAATTCTGGTGAAAATTGCATTTTGTCATCATTTCATAAAGCTACAAATTTTTGTTCTGAAGTTCAATGCTGTTATGTTTGTCTTGGAGTTCACTGAAGCCAAAACATTTCTGATTGCCAAATCATAATGCTTCTATCATAAACCCATGATTTACATACTGTTAATGTAGCTAACTGATCTAAGCCTAGGACATAGCAAAAAAATGTCTAGACTGAAAAATGTGCTTGTGAGCACTGGTTTTGTCAAATACACCTGCTTGGCATCCATGGTGCAAAGCCAGGCAGATTCCTTGTCCAGTTGAGTGTGTGCATGGTGATGCTTGATTCAGGCTGGGGTTTCCTTGGGTGCCTTATGGCCTTGGACTGACTCAGGGTGTGCAGCACAGCTCCAGTGTGCTTGGGGGGCTCAGGGTGTGCAGCACAGCTCCCCTGTGCTGGGGGGCTCTGTGTGTGCTGGGAGGGCTCTGTGTGTGCAGCACAGCTCCCCTGTGCTGGGGGGCTCTGTGTGTGCTGGGGGGCTCTGTGTGTGCAGCACAGCTCCCCTGTGCTGGGGGCTCTGCAGCATTGCCCTCAGCTCACCATCTCACAGGAGGTGCCTCCAGCTGCACGTGCTCTGTGCATTTTGTCTGTTCCAGCTGGAGCCAGGCCGTAGATCAGTCCTGAAGAGCTCTTCTGTTTGTAGCTGTTGTGTGCTGGGCTCTCTTGGAAGAGGTGAGACAGACACTTCAGTAGCCTCTCCCTAGTGGTGTTCAGTCTCAGAGGTGAATGGCAGCATGGCACAACAAAGGCATTCTGTAGCTGTCCTATCAGTGGCCTGGCATTTCTGTTACAAGATAATTGCATAATGAGCTGAATTGACTTAGGCATCAGGAAGCAAACCTTGAAGGTCCCAAAATAATTTATTTGAGTGATAAAATTAAGAAGACTTTGCTGGTCCAGAGGTTGGGTACTGGGGTCTGACTTTGAGATGGCTTTGTGAAGGTTAGTAAGGGCAGTGCTGTACTTGGAATAACATTGTTTCATTTCAGGAGTAGACTTTCCAAGGCAGTGATGGTTCTAGAATTGCCTGCAAGAAGTGGATAAGCCTCCCTGCATTGCTGTGGTTCATGTATCTGTGGCAGCTCTGCAGAGCACAGGCAAACCCTTCTGTCTGGGCTGGATGTGGTGGGCTGGCTTTGGGAGCCTGTAAGCAAGAACTTGTTTCCAGAACATGCAGTTAGTAACTCATACTGTGTATGTTGTTCTGAATTACTGTACCTTTCTGTAGAGTAGAACATAAGTATTCTGCTCAGAGAAGTCTTGAGTAATTTTGTCATTTAAAAATGGAGTCATCACCATGTCTGCATTAAAGCACAGAAAGGAAATTGAGAATGGTTTGCAATATTGTCCTGTGAATAAAGATACATAGTATCAATGCCAACACTATGGAATTTCAGATTACTTTCTGATTATTGCTGTTTTATAAAATGCATAGATCTTTAACTTATCTATTGCTTTATTTTCTGTCAAAGATTAGAAGACCAATATGTAGGTTGCTAAAATTTAAGTTAAAACAAGCCTTAAAAGACCACTTTTTCTAATGAAGTGATAAAAAGTGAAGAACAACCAAAAGTAAGAGTGCAATAAAATTTTGGAATATGATTGCACTTTTTTCCTGATAGTAGAAGTGAATATTAGATGTGTTCTTGTCACTTACTCTGCATTGGACGGGCATACAGGTTGTCCTGCTTGATAGAAATGAAATAAGACAGAACTGCATCTTTTAGGAAAATGAGTGGTGTTTTTTTGTGATCTGCTCAGTGAGTTCCTTATTTTGTTGGAGCAGCAGGGCATGATAGCACTGAAGTTCAGTCTCCATGGGCTTGAGTTGGGGGCCCAGGTTCTGAAGGGGCTCCTGAGCCTTCTGTCAGCCTCCAGTGTGTCAGGACCATGCAGGAATCAGTCTTGCCTGGCTGCCTGCACTTGTAATTGGAAAGTGACAGTGCTGAGGTTTTCTCACTTTGCTGAAGGCCTTGTATGAATTTTATAACCTTTTTCATTTTCCCATTTCTTGATATATATAATGGAAAAGCCTTGCTGAAAGAATAAGAATACATCTTTTTAATGAGAGGAAAGAAAGGTTTTCTCATGAATTTAACAGTATGAGTATTAGCTTGTCAGAGTAAAAATAATGTTGAAAGTAAAATCTGATACAAGCTGCATATCAGGGAAGGGAATTAATTTTGAAAGTTAGTTGGGAGTTCAGTGACCATATGCAAAGAAAACAAGTTAGAACTAAATAAAGGGACAAGAAATGGAAGGTTTTTTTTCTAGGTGGTGAAGGGAGTTGACTGTATTTCAGAATGTGGCTGAAAATGCATTTTCAGGGTAATGATCTATTAGGTTGCATGTATTCATCAACGAAGTTTATACCAAAAAACTGAGTTATATGTTGTGTAATTAAGCATTTTACTGTTTTATAGTGCTGTAATGCTACATACTTCTTGATTGCTTATAAAGAAATTAATTATAATGACAAAATCCTTTGCTCCATCTTATAACTCAAATGTGCTTTGCTTTTATATGTAATCATAAACTTGCTGTAAAGACCTCTTTAACCTTGTTTTTTGACTTAGCTATTTCCAGGGACTTCCCAGTCTGCATGAATTTCCTTGCATGGCTGTATGTCTTGGAATGATTAATAGGAATGGTTTTAAGTGGTGAAAAGAATGGATAAAAGTCATGTGCACTTCATAATTCTATATAGTCATACACCTGAGAGGGGAATTTAGAATAACTATTTATAGTTTTCAGGTAGCTGTCTTAACAGCTCTTCATTGAGTCATGATGGCTTGAAAGAAGAATCAAAACTTTGAGAGGAAACATGGGGGACTAAGTCAATAGGCATGTTTTGATTAGGAAGGAGGAGCACTAATGCTGATTGACCTTACTTACTTCCATCTTGCTGCTTTTTGGAAAAGCTTCTGAGGACTACTTTTAATTAGAAATAGATATTGTAGGAACTTCTAAATGTTTTAGCAGCAGATGATCTCATTCTAATGACTTAATTATTTGGATATTATTTTTGTAGTCCCTCTTAAATTTTGTCTTTGGTGCAGAAGAAAAATGGGCATTTATGTCTAACCACTGAAGATACTTAAAATGGACTGAAATCTAGTCCAGCTTTTGTCTTTTTTGGTGAAATTTTTATTTAAAACTTTGTAATAGTATTTCTGAATAGTGAATGAATGGATAATTTCTCATTGTTGACTGCTGTCATTCACTTCAGAACCACTCCTGTTTAAGCTGTTGTGGAAGTTTGTAGTTGAATGCAGCCGCTCTCCTGTGAGTAAGCAGTCCTTCAGCCTCTCTGCTGATTAGCAAAAATGGAGACCTCTTGGTTACATAGTTGAATTTCCATGGTTGTAAGAGTAAAAATACACAAAATGTTTGAATCTGTGTTAGCTGGCTAGTGTATGTAGGCTGCCTGTGGGAAGAAAACAAATCCAGTAAATAATGTTTCAGATGCATTAGTTTTCACTGTGATCATTTCAGGTTTTCATCATCTTACAGTAGTTTGAGGTTTTTCAAAGTGTAAATGTCATTGCACTTTTTTTTTATAGTAACATAAATAGCTGTATCTATCTGTATAGCTTAAATTGCTATATCTGTCTGTATTTCAGCACAGTGGCTTCTGCACTAAAGTAAGCAGAGCTTATGCAGAGATAATCACATTCAGCACGCAGAATTTTCATACTGATGGAGATTCCTCCACTTTAGTTGCACTCCAATTAGTAGAACAGAATCCTTAGTAGATCAGCCCTTGGTTGTGCTCACATAAGGAGAAAATGTTCCGATTTTAATTTCTTATAAAAAATTGAGGCATCAATTCACTTTGATTCTGAAGTTACCACATTAAAAGGAGAGGAAACAGTTATGTATAGGCTGGACATGTAGTATATGCTGGCAAGTTATGACTGTGTTCAAAGACAATAAGCTTTCTGAATAAAAAAATCTTTTCCCCCCAAAATCAAAATAGATTGTGGATTTTCTAAAAAAACTTGTGATGAAATACAGGGTTATTATGGGAGGGTCTGGGTTGCTTTTGGACTGGGTGAGGAATGACTAGACTGTTACATTTCTGTAAAACAGTGGCGCATAAATAACAGAGCTAAAAGGTGACCTTGGGAGGATCAGAAAAAAGACTATGTACTGCTTGTTCTGTGTGCTTGTGGAAGGTCTGAATGCTGGATTCCTGTCCTTACTAGGAACTGGATAAAATGGAAGTCTTGCTCCTTATCTTTCCAAAAAAAGATGGTGCATGTGTGTGAGGGTATGGATGAGCACCATGAGGACTGTCGAAGAGCTGGAGCTGAGAAGGGTAGACAGAAGAACTCCACAGACTGGCAGTCTTTGTTTTCTAGGTAGACTTTGTACTCCTAATTTTTTCCAATTTTGCTACTTTTTTTTTTCAGCCCTAAAGAAAAAGGTAGCCTTATATAGTACGTTCCACTAAAACTTACTGCTATAAAAAAGCAGTGCTTTGATGAAGAGCCCCTTGTCTATACTGGCAAGAGGATGTTTATTCCAACTTGCATGAATATAGCTTTTGACTTGCATGTGAGCCATGCCTATCTGCTGTAATTGCTATAGAGAACAGCAACACTCTCATATCAGAAGATATATGCCTCATATTTAACAGTAGTTGTTATAAATGTTTTTTTGAGCCAGTCCGGGATGTGATTGACATTCCATGCTGCAAACACAGTGTCAGGTCATGTAATGCTTCTCATCCAGTAACACCCTCTGAAGTTCCTCCCAGAGCTGTTCTCACTCTCTCTGCCCAGCCTGTATTTGTGCTTGGGATTGCCCCAGTCCAGGTGCAGGACCTTGCACTTAGCCTTGCTGAACTTTGTGAGGTTCATGCAGACCAACCTCTCAGGCCTGTCAGGGTGCTCTGGGTGGCTGTTGCTGCCGTTTCTAGAATAGCTCAGGTGTTTTTTGTGGCTTCATGCATATGCCCAGCTGTGCTGCTTAGGCAGCCTTTATTCCACTTTGGGCATTGTTGTACATGTTTTCTTCAGCAGCCTTTTGGTGGTTCAGCACTAGTTGCTGTAAGCTGTCAAGTATCTACTATAGCCTATTCAGCTGAGGCATAAAACCCCCTGATATTAGTTACAGTAAAGAGTTCCAGTAGTTATCACAGTGGGAACCAAATTGTTTCATCGTTCCCTTTTGGGAATTTAAACCAAAGGCAGAGATGGCAGACGAAGCAGATTGAACAGGGATCCATTACTGAGGTTACTGTTGTCTGTGTCTTCAGAAGTACAAAAGTATTTCTTTGAGGCTAATGTTATACATTGGCAGCTTTTATTTTTGCAGGGAGGGGAAGCTGCCCAATAGCGACTGCTAAGGGAACGTATGCTATGATGTGCTCAGTTTCTGTCATAGGGTAAGAGTCAAAAGTACATGGGCTGAAAATAGCTTTGTACCCTGTCCTGTTAATGTGTGGTGGTTTTTAAAAGAGACTCAAGGTAATAAATGGATTTTTATTACTTTGCCCCAAATTAATAACAGTTCAAAATCTCTCATGTTTCGTTCCTTTTCACGTCAGAAAAGAACAATAAATTCTAAGTAACTGACTTTTATAGCTCAGCTGACACCATACAACCCCTTGCATTGTGTTGAAGTGTTTACTGTCCATGTGTTCTGCTGCAGGGGAAGCTACAGGCCTTATTTAATAAGCATTCATTTTAGTTGGTGCCTATGGGAGCTACTTAGCCAAAATTCAGGTAACTTCTGTAAGCAGTAACCTGTAACTGCCACGCTTAAATATCAGTAAAGCAAACATCATTGGTTCTGCAGGTGACATAGACCGACCAGTATTTGCTCTGTGAAAGTGATAATGTTTTCACTGACCATAAGAACTTCCCTTTCAATGCAAATTATAAGAGTTCTGTCTTAATGAAAAATTACGTTGTCAAAGGAGTATTTTTATTATTTTGAAACAGTTGTATTTTAGTTATTGTTGTTCTGCCATTTCCACTGGGGGATTAGTTCTAGCAGTAAATGGGTTTTCTCTTATTTTAGCTTTGCTTTTGAAAAAATCTGATGCTTCTTTTCTTGATGCTTATCTCTTTTGTTTTCTAGGCCTTTCTTAAATCTTTCCATGTCTAAATGGACTCCTGAATGTAATATAGTCTATACTCTAAAAGCGGATATGAAGAGTGAAGTTCCTTCTGATGCACCAAAGAGACAGGAGAGTCTGAAGGGGATCCTCTTGAACCCTGAGCCTATTGGGGCAGCCAAAAGCTTCACTGCAGAAGTTGAGATGATTGCCAGTAAAGTAGGGAATGAGTTCTCTCACTTGTGTGGTGATTCTCAAAAGCAAAAGGACATGAATGGCAACCATACAGACCAAGAAAAAGGTATTGTGGTGCGAAAAAAACGCAAGAGCCAGCAGGCTGGTCCTTCATACACTCAAAACTGTCCTGATAAAGAAAATAAAGGAATCTTAGGATTGCGACAGCATCTAGAAACACAGAGTGAAGACAATGATTCTTCTTTTAGTGACTGTATCTCATCACCTTCATCTAGCTTGCATTTTGGAGACTCTGACACGGTAACATCTGATGAAGAAAAAGATGCTCCTGTGAGACACCCTCAGGCAGTGTTGAATGCTCCAAGTAGAACTCACAGTGCAAGGTCACAAAAGTGGCCTCGGACTGAGGCAGACTCTGTACCTGGGTTACTGATGAAAAGGCCCTGTTTTCACAACAGTTCTTTAAGAAGACTTCCATATAGGAAGAGAGCTGTGAAAACAAGTTCTTCACAGCGGACACAGAACCAAAAAGAACGAATTTTAATGCAGAGGAAAAAGCGGGAAGTGTTAGCTCGAAGAAAGTACGCTTTACTCCCCAGTTCCAGCAGCTCCAGTGAGAATGATCTCAGTACTGAATCTTCTTCCAGTTCATCTACTGAAGGGGAGGAGGACTTGTTTGTGTCACCTGGTGAAAACCACCAGAATAGCACAGCTGTTCCTTCAGGTAAAACGAAATTCCTGAGGCATTTTGTATTAGTTACCTTTCATTGTGTATCACAGGCTTTTGTTTAAGTTCTTTGGAGCAGTTTTTGAGGTCAATACTACAGATAGACTTACTGCAAGTATTGTGAACATAGCAACATAAATTCTTGATGGGAGAAGTATATTCAGATCTTGGAGTAAAATTATAGCAAATCTAAAATCTTGAATGTAAAAGTTGATGGCTGCTAAAGCACGTAGTGGAAGATTAGTCTGGTTAGTCACATGCTGCTGAGTTGATCCATTTTTATTGTTTTAGCTGTTGAACTGTGTTAAATTTAGTTTTGAACTGATTGTGGTAATAATTCTATTTTCAGAATGTAGGAATATATGCTAATATTTAACTGCTCTTGAAAATTTAGAAAAATATGAAGAAAAAAGTCCATTGTTATAAGAACTGAAATATGAGTCAGTTGAAGGTAGCTTTAGTACTGAGATAATGAGAGAAAAATATTGTATATATACCACATTTTTTACCCAGGTAAACTCAATGCAGGGCAGTTGGTTTACACAGTTATTTTTCTAATATGTCTTGTCACAGTATCTGAATCCTTGAGTGCTTGGAGGAAGACTTTAGTTTGGTTTGTTTTGGGTGTTTTTCCTGGTTTGTTTGTTTGTGGTTTTTTTGTTAATTAGCAGGTTTTTTTGGACTTCCTTTTGTGTTAAATTTGCCAAGTGAAAGTAGTTGTGCATTCTGTTTTAGTTCAGCTTTTTAGAGAGCATGGGGAAGTAGATAGAACACAGCATGGTGTTAATCTGTGCAAGCATGTGTTTTATCTAGTGACAGATATGTTTTAATAAGTGAAACCATATCTCAGGCTGTGCTGATCATTCATCTAAGAAAATGTGGCTGAAAATACAAGGACAGGTTAAAAAAAAAAAGTGTGAGTGTTCATGTTAGGGCAGGATGGGATTTATGCTTGAACAGAACCAGAGTACTAAAGTCTAGATTATTGCTTGTTACTCGTTGCAGTAGGAAATAATATCTGTGATGTTTAAATACAAGAAGTAAAATCTGTAATGCCAGAGTTTTACTTCTGCAGTGCTAGGGCTGGGCATATATAACTCTGAAACAGAAGAATTGTTGCACAGCCTTCATTATCTTAATGCATATTTGTGGGAATAGAAATTAATCAGGCCTAAAAAAGTTACATTTGACATGCATGTGTAACCATATTGAAGAATATGATTTGTAAATAATAAATAATGGGGATATGCATATATTTATATGAAAAGCCAGTTGGAGAAACTACTGTGTTAACACATTGGTTTCCAAGTTTGTGGTTTCTTACCCTTTTCAGAGGGTGGATTTCTAAAATGATGTAGGATCAATAACAACTCTCCTTCCACACAGATGTGGAAAAGTCCAATGGATTAATTTTTGTACTACCTAAAAAGCACTCTTAATTAATGAAAGTGTTTATTTTCTTGTCATGAATGAAAAAAACTATTCGTTCTGTACCAGTAACTTTAGATCAGAGTACTGACATGACTTGTAACTGAAAGAAGTCTGCTTTAAAGACTGTGTCCTGTTGTTCATTCCTGCACTCCAGCACCAACACTTGCAGGGAGCTGAAAAGCAATTCTGGCTTAGTGTGTGTGAATACTGTGGGGGTTTTTCCAGTGGAAATATATATTGATGGACAGGTTTTTGAGCATTTTGTTTACATTGCAGATGTAATAGGAAATTGAGCAGACATCCTCTGTGAAAGTGTCCTATTTTTAGTAAGATAAAAATGTGATTAACATTTTTTGGTAGCTTTGTGCTGTTATATAAGGCATTTCTGGTTATTGAGTTAATTAGGACAGAAATGGGGCCAGCTGGAAAACAGCGATGCAACTTCTCTGTGTAGTGAGCAAGCATGATGGGGTTTCTGTATGAGGAAAAGCTTGTATTGATAGCAATGCTACACGAGCTTGTTAATGTCAGGGAAAATGTCTTTGCTCTACATTGGCACATACCTGCTGAATTTACAGTGTGCTGAAGAACAAATAACTTTTGCTAAGAGTATGAGGCCTGGGGCATATGTAGAGGACAGACTTGGGAAAGGAGGAGAATAATAATTGGAAAAGAAAATACAGTTTAAAAAGATGTGGTAATAACTGATTTTTTTAAAAAGCAGGCTTCAAAGTGATGTGATTAGTCTTGTAGCCTACTGAATAGCAATTTTTGTTAAGGATATTGCAGAAAATATTTCTTTGCTTTGAATGTTGATATTTAACTAAAGATACAGTGCATTTAAAGAACTAGTAAATTAAATTAGTTTAGACTGTTTTGAAAATTATTTCTTTCTGACTGTTGCAAGAACTAACAGACCTTTTTAAGCAAAGTAGTATTTAGTAGGTTCTTATAATTAATAACATGAACTTGGCTAATTTTGGGAAAATCATATCAATGGAGATGTGAAGGGAGGGATTGTTTGTTTAACAAAACCTTTACCAAGAAAACAAATAGCATTTTATGGGGTTTGTCCTCCTGTTCTATTAGGGCTGAAGCTACTCTTCTGGTGAAACCTTGTGAGCCGTGTGCTTTTGGAGTGTGAGAGTGTGGACAGTACATGCTGACACCTGGGACTGGATGATATTGTTGTACCAACTGTGTGCCATAGAAGGCATTGCTCTCAGTGCATCTGGCATGGGCAGCTGGAGCTCATTCAGGGGAGGCAGGAGCTGGGCCATGAGGCCGACATAAAACCAGCTGTGAGGAGTTTAATGATCCTTACGGCTGAGCTTGAGGTGCTTGCAGGGTGTATGTTCTAATTGCAGTGTTGATCAGTTGGTTTCAATTGCAGTACTGGCCTTGCAGTAAAAATCACAGAGGGCAGCAGCGTTTTTGCTGGGAGACATGAATTTTGATTCTGTGTTTTGTCTAGATAGTGCAGAAGCTTTTCTCTAACCCTGTGTACACACTATCAGAAATAATCCTTCTCCACTTTTGCCTATGAAAGGTGACAAAATTCAGCTTTTGCTGTTGTTGGATCTCCCATGTTGTAATGTAGATCTGGGATCTAAAGGATTGTAGCTGTCCTTTGGAGCAGTCTGTGGAGGGAAATCTAGCAAAAGCTTAAATTGGATCAAGTTTTTAACCCTACATACTCTGATTTGGCAATAAAGCAGAACTCTGGAAAATGGCAAAGCATTGTTAGAAAAAACAAGCTGTGTAGAGATTTACATTGTCATAAATTGTTCACCTAATGACTTACCATTCCTTCAGGGTCTGACATGTTATTTAATATTTTTGAACAACTAATGCTAGACAGGTTTTTCTCTTCTTAGAATGAAATGCTGATGAGAAGCTGCTCCAAATTTTGTTCAAAGCTCTTAGAATGATAAGACAGTGTTTATTCACTACTGTCATCTTGATTCTCTAACATTTGTTTTCTGTCTCCCAAAAAAACATTGAGTATAGAGATTCAATATTTTACAAGCCAGAGGCTGGTGAAAACATTAAGCATATACTGCTTCATGCTCTGATTATTTTAACAGGTTTAAGATAAACAGGTATTAAGTGGAAGTGAGCTGCCTGTTGTTAAAGTTGATTATTTTTCAGTTACTTAATCCCTCTTACAAACTGCAGCATGCAGTCGTTCTCTCACACCAGCTGATGCAGCTGATAATTCCAACCTTTTATCTCAGTAGCATTGGTGGATAAGGAGTGTATAAGTATCCTGTTTACCATGCTGCTTACCTGAGAAGAACTGGGAAGTGGTGAGGAAAGGAGCACCTGGCTTTGTGAGCAGTGGACATTAATCAGTGTTGCTATATCCATCTGCTGTGGATTGGGGCTTTAAATAGCTACAGTAATAGACGTTAGTGTGCCATTCACTTCAGCCCTGCTGCAGCTTTCTGTGCTGAAAGGGTGCTTTTTGTAGAATTGCCTTGTTGTGGCATTGCCCATAGCACTGGTTTTAGTGCAAGGTTAAGAACAGTTGGTACAGGTTTCAATTAGTATGGCTCAGAGTTGGACAAAATCCCCTAAACTGTGGTTGACTGTCTTTTCCACCAGGGTGCAGACTCCTAAGCAATTTGTGTGCTTTGGAAAATTTTTCCCATCATGCACAGCTATTGGAAAGTATATTCCAAGTAAGTCTCAGGTACAAAAAAAACCTGTCATCACACAACCCTGAGGGAACAGGCAGGTTCTTGCCAGAATGTTGACAGCACTAAATCTTAGTTACAATTAAGTATTTCTTTTCTTAGCTGGATTTTATGAGTAGAATGGCACTGGATTTCTATAAGTAAAACCAATGTAATACAATCTGTAAGTAGCATAATACAAAATTTGTACTACCACCAAGTTAAAATTTCTAATCACCTGGACCCTCTGCAGATCAGGTCAAATCTTAGCATGTGGTTTGCTTTATCAACCTAACAATCATAATCTAGACTCAAAAACTATATAAAAGAACATAAGCCACTCACTCAGTCCTCAGAGGAAGCAGATGACAGAGGTGTCCCTTGCCACCAGTGACAGGAGGGGTCTCATTTCTGGTCCAGGTCCCACTGGGGGCTTGTAGCTGCTGATTTTGTGGCCAGTGCTCTGGGTGCTGTCAGCTGCCCTGTGCTGTGGCACACTCATCAGCAGCACCTGCTTGGCCTCCTGCCGGACCTTCAAGGCCACCAGGGCAGGGGAGTGATCATCCTGGTGCCCAGGAATCTTCAGACATCTAGGGAGGGAAAGGACAAATCTGTTTGGGCTGTCTGCTTGGTTCACAGGACCTTCAGAGCCTGAGAACGAGAGCAAAGCCACAAATATGTGACCAGCCCAGTCCCAGAGGATGGCTCCTCATACAGTGGTGTTGTGCTGACGGGCTCAGAGCAGGGCTGCCAGCCATACCTAGTTCAAGACATTGGAGAGGTAAAGGAGACAGTGCTCTCTAATACTAGGAGGATATTTTATTCATTTCAAGCTGAATTACTATCCAAGTCATTCGAGCATAAGTGGCTGTGGGGGCACATAGTCCCACATTCCAAAAGGGATACAACACACTTATTGACAGCTGAGCAGTGACTGGATAATAAAGCGTGCTCTGACACCTGTGACATTGTTGTGAGTGCTGGGTGGTATGAGAGCTTTTAGTTAAAATTTGTGGCCTGAATTTTCTGCTCTGACTGCGCAGTGGTTTTGCCTGCTGCAGCTGGCAGAGAGAACGTGTGCCTGACTGGGCTCTTGGTCTGATCCAGTGGAAGCTTGGAACTCAAAATAAGTCACCTCTCTCAGTGGAACTTGATTGCTGATTTTGAATCTCTTCTGGTTTCACTTAAGAGTTGATCAGACTGTCTCATTTGAAATTATGTGTTGAAAAAATGCTTTTGTTATCTAACATGTAATATTCAGACTGGTTAAACTCCATGTTAATTGCAAAACAGATGTGAAAATACCCTCTGAGAATGACTACAATCAGCCAAACATAAATTTGGGTATTACACCAGTGTTATTTATGCCCTTGGTGGGATACTTGGGATGATGATTAATTAATCTTGGAGTTAAGCCGTAGTCTTTTAAATAGTAGTATAATTACATATATAATGTATGTTATACTGTGCAAAGCTTAGTCTCTTGCTTATAACTTGTGGATTATTAAAGTATTTGATTCTAAAGCAGCAAGTTGGTCTATCACTAGCAATTTCTGTTGTGAAGTAATCTTACAACTTTCTAGGGAAAAACGTCGTTTATTGATTTAAGTATTGAACTTTAGAGTCCACTGTTACATTTACTTTAATATAAAAGTTATATTCTGCTTACAAAAGCACTTTGTTATGACAGATTTACTGGTTTTGTGAGGTAAGGCCTGGATGAGAGTGTGTTTTTGTTTTTAAGGGAGGATTATAGTTTTACACATGTTCAGATTTGGATTCAAGCATGTTGAGTTTACCCCTTCCCCTAGGCCAGCTGAACATTAGGTTTCCATCATAAAAAAGGCTTTTAAAAGAGGGGAAAAGACTTATGTGAAGAAGTTACTGATTATTTCTGATTAATAGTCACATGCAAAACTTAATTACTAATGGCTATTGAAAGGTCTGAATGGGAAATGCAAAACTTGCAAACTGAAATTTGGCGTCTTGTGTGCACTATGAAATATTATTTATGGATGTGAGAAGGGAAAAAAACACCCCAAATTCTGAGGAAACTATTAAAATCCTTGCTGTGATTTTCAAGAGAAGTTTTGTTTTTAAGTAGCTCACTTGAATTGCAGACTGAGTCTTTCAGTGGTGGCCCGAAGGTTAATTTACTCACAAATAACTAGAGTATAATTTTCTTGATGTGTTCTGTGATTCAGAGGATGACAGAGAAATAATGTGTGCCTGCAGGAGGATGATTTTCTGTTTGCTTTGTGGCCATAGGTATTATTCTGAAAGTAGTACAAAATACATCTCTTACATCTGTGTAACTGTTTTGCTGTCAGCAGTCCAGTGACTCTTCTCCTTGAAGAGAGATAACCCTCAGGAGCTGTAGGAACAGTGTAGTTAACTCTGTAATTATCCAGATTTAGCTGGCTTCTTACAGCTTCAGTCACTCAGGGCATGCATTGATGTGTAAGGTATTCATGCTTTAAAATTTGCTTGAAGTTCTTTGCAGACTGATGACTGGCCAGTGACTGGTATGTGCTAAAAGAAAAAAATGAATTATACTCTACCATGCTGGACTGTATAAAACAATTAAATATTTACACAGTTTAGAGGAGTTGTTCTTCTGCTTAATTTTGAGGAAAATATTGGTTCCTTGTATAGGAAAGTACTTCATGGGATGAAAACTTCAGTTTTTGCTTTTGACTTAGGAAGGTATTTTTAGAAGCATGAACAGTAGGAAATTGCATGTGTCTGAACTATGTCTATGCTGTATCCTACTTAGAGCAACTTTGACTGTTTTCCTAAAGAATTTATTTGTTACTTGGAAGTCACCTGTTCAACAAAACCTGTTCATTCAATATCAGTCCTGATGTTTTTTACAGTCTGATTTGTGTACTTGGTACAATCACCTCTCAGCTAAAGAAGTGCTTAAAAAACCCCATTTTAATAAAATGAGCTTTTGGACATTGAGAAAGGTATCTGAATTGTGTAAATAGTCAGTTAAGAATTCCCTTTGGATTTCACGAGCTAAGCTTGTGTCAGGATTTCAGTAGGGATGCACACTGGGTGAATTTCAGTATAGATCTACATGGTAGATGATTCTGTCCTTGAGGAGAACTTGTTTGTTTTCTGAAGTAGCAAAATCATATTTAATCCTAAATCTACTTTTGCACCTGTCATAAATTTCAATACTCAGAGAGCCTGAGGATGTGTGGATGCTGAGGAGTGCTCTTAAAGTTCCTGTATTTCAGAGAAGTGCAGCTTTGGAAGATGGGAGGAAGAGCTGGGGGTTTTTCTCAGGGAGCTGTCCCCAGCTGCTTGTTGGGGTGGTTTTGTCAGCAGATAAGTTTAGTGGCTGACTGAGATAGTTCTGTGTGAGGAAGCTTTGCTTGTTTGCCCCGATAGGCACAATGTTTACATTCTCTGCATGTGCTGGTGGCTTTAGCTGCTGCCTTTCACTCCCAGTAATCAGCCTTTTGGTATTTTCAGTTTTGGAACGTCGTTTTGTTTTCTAGACTTCACAGTATTTTCAGTTTTACCCAAAATTTTCATGCAAGTTCTGCGAACTGATTCTGTTCCACACTGCTTCCGATTGCTAGTTTTGTTAGTGTCAGTATTTGGAAGCATCACTCTTTACATCTTCAGCCAGAATCTTTCTGAGATAAGTATGGTCAGAAACCAAGGCTGTTGGAAAATAGGTAATGCAGTTGGGGGTTTTTTTGAAGCAGAAAAACTGATAAAATAAAAATGAATAATCTTTCCCACCATGTAATTGTGTAAAGCAGCTGAGAACAGTAAGTGCATACAGGATAGAAGTATTGACTTTAATGAGACCAAATTCTTCAAGCACTTCCTTGAGGCAGTTTGCAGAAACCAAAATGATAGTTAGTGATTTCTAAGCTATACAGCTCGTTTTTTTTTAGTTCTTTTGTGCTCAGTGAATAACCCATAGCTCAATTTAAGTCTTGTAGATAGCTCAGACTTGTCACTGCCAGTGTTGCAGCTCGAGAGAAGTATTTCATGTGGCTGCTTGTTCATGTGGAACTGTAACTGTTATTCCTGAAGTGGAAGTTGTTTCCCAAGAAAACTTGTCTCTTTTGTGGGGTTTTAATTGCTGTTTGTTATCATTCTTACTTTAATTTTATCTTCCTCTGTCTACTACAGGTTGTGAATGCCACAAAAAGTCTAGATACAAAGGTGTTTATAAACACCAAGGGATTCATTTTAAGTATAAACTAGTTGGTAGATAATTTTTCTTCTGTTGTCAATATTTAGCCTTGAGACTGATACCTATAAAAACTTTTTTTTTTAAAAGCTCTTTTTAAAAAAAAGCTATTAGTGCTAACAAACTGCTACTGCTTTGCTAGCTTGTAAGTTTGTTCAGTTTTTATATTAAATGACTGAATTTTGTTGGTGTTACAGATAATAAAAGTCACTGCAATTGCTTTCAATGCTTGTTCTGCAAGCTTGCATACCTACCCCACAATCAGTCTTCTGTCTCCTTCCTTCTTTTTGCTGTAGTATTTACAGCAGAATTGCTCCCTTTAGTAATTAGGTCATGTATTTGACAGTTGCACCTAAGGTTTTGACATACACCATGGAATTCTCTGCCTACCTATATTTCAAATCTATGAAAAATAATCTCTTATAATGACAGTTGGTGATTGAAGTATAAATGAAATATAGAAACTTTCTTCTTCCTTTTTCCTCATCAGGAAGTATTGATGAAGATGTTGTGGTGATTGAAGCATCCTCCACTCCCCAAGTCACTGCTAACGAAGAAATAAATGTTACCTCAACAGACAGTGAAGTGGAGATTGTCACAGTTGGTGAAAACTACAGGTGAGATGTGTATCTCTTTATATTAATAAAGTTCTGCTTGTCTCTGGGTTTGTCACAATGCTTTGTGCCATTAAAAGCCCATAAGGTAATGTCACTGCTAACCAGAATGCACAGTGTGAACTTTTGATTTAAAAATCAAACCAAACAAAACAAAAACCCAAGCAATCACAAAAGACCCCAATCCTAAACCCCCAAACAAACTAAGGACAAAAAACCCCAGGCACAGCTTTGCCAAAGCTTGAGAATTGAACTAATCTGGAGTTGCTGAGGTGGCAGTATTAGTGTGATTGATGTGCAGAATTTGGGGAAGCAAAGCTGCACAGTGAGATCCTAGAGAGTGCATGTGTAGGCTGAGTTGACTATCTAGGGATTAGCTGAGCATTTCTCAGGAAAGCAGCCTACTTTTGTGAAGCTGCTGCTGTATGTGCTTTCCTGTTCTTCCAAGAATCTCTGGTAGTTTTGTTCCATATTTTCAGATTTTACAGAATCTATTAAAGTGGAGTTTCTTGAAGAAAACTTCAAATTCAAACCTATCTAAAGCTAGATGCTTGCAAAAAATAAACAGCTTTGTATATTCCTAGCATCAATAAGATGCGTTTTCTGTAATAGTCTTAAGACTTAAAAAAATTAATTCTCTCTTCCCTCACCTTCTGCAGTGCTACAGCCAAAACAGCAGTAGCTCCATGGTGATTTGTGCAGTGGGTTTTGTTTGTTTTTAGTGAAGTCATTCCCTTTTCTTCACATTTTCCTCTTCTGAATTTCTGAAGTCTGAGTACATTGTTTTTCCAAATTGGAAAATAAGAGCCACTTGATTGATGTAAATACTGGAGAGTCAAAGTTTTTTGGGAGTGCAGTGGTAAATACAAGACTGTAAAAATACTGTTCCCTTAATGAAAGACTGTATGCTTCAAAGAGGATACACAATCCAAAGATCATTGTCTTGAGTGTTAGGGTTTGCATGGCTAAACTGAACAGAATGGGTGCTATGTGTTATAGTACAGAAATAAACCCATCCCTTTCCTTAGGTATGGTTACAGGCTTAGGATCTCCTCAAGCCAGATTGCATTTTAGTTTAAGTATCACAAAAAGCTGTGTTTGTTCTCCAAAGAGAGGGAGCAAAATAATATTAGAGGGAAAGGTCCAGAGATTTTGCACAGTCATGACATTTTGTAAATTTGAAGTATAAAAATTATCATGTACTCTGTCACAGGTTAACATGCAAAGTATTTAATGTTTACAAATTTTTGTCTTCATAGGTCTATCATAGTTTATAGACCTGCTGTTCCAGACTGCACAGGAGTAGTGTAGGATTTGGAGACTCTTCAGTTACTATTTAGAAAGTTAAAGCAACTTCAGTTGTAATTGCTGCCTGGCCATGGCTGTAGGGTTTCACAGTGAATTTATTTTTTTAAGGTAGCTGCATGTACATGGCTTAAAGACCTTTAAACTCTCCATGCTGGGCATTTGCTGTTATGTTCTCCGGTAAAGGCTGCAATAGTGTTTGTAAGCGTGTTTGGTGAAAGTGGAGTCACGGCGTATCTCAATGTAATAAAATGCTTTTCTAATAATAACAAAGCTCCGAGTAGCTCCTCGGACAGCAGGAGAAGAAGTTGATGGCCAGGTGCAGGCCAGTAGCTGAGTGCTCCCTGTGTGCAGGTCCCGCTCCGCGCTCGGGCACGCGCGCTCGCACTGGGGGCCCGGCTCCAGCTCGCACGGCGCGCGGCCGCCGGAGCAGCGCTCCCGCAGCCGGGTCTCCACCGTCATCCAGCCCCTGAGGACGCAGAGCGCCGCCGAAGTCGTGGACCTCACCGTGGATGAGGATGGTGAGTGGCATTGGCAGGATGGGCAGTGTCAAGGCACTGGAGTTAATTGCATCAGATAAAAAGTACCCTTCTATGAGAATGTCTGATTTCCAAGCCTGTCAGAAAATCCTCTTGTGCTTTTCCTTTCAAAATTTAGAGTTTAGCTGTTTTCAATGGGTCTTGTAGATCTAAAGATACAGTTTTTCTTCCAAAGCTGCCTTGGGTGTGTGTCTGAGGGCTGACTCACCAGGCAGAAATTACAGAACAGGTTGGAACTACTTCTTGAAAAATATGCACTTACTTCAATGCAACACTATAAAAGGAAAGTCTATCATTGCCTATGCTTTGGAATAGTGACTGTTCTTTCAGGCCTTGAAGTAAAAATAACTTTTAAAAAAAGAAAAAAGCCCAACCCTAAACTAGTAAAGTGTGTTAGGTTTCTGAAGCTGTAACCTTTCATTGGTTCCTAGCATTAAAACCTGCTGACACTTAATAAGTCTATTCCTGCTGAAGATTGTAAGAAAAACTTACCAATTATCATAAAATTGGGAGAAGGAAAAACTGAAGCTCATGTACGTTTTTGCACATTTGTATTTGCAGATGGTGGTGGTTTTGGGGATTTCTTTGGTGCATGTTATTTGTAATGTGAACAGAAGCTTTGTCCTGTTGTGGTGCTGCCCCTGAGTGCATTGCAAGCTTAGTATCCTGCACTATCTAATTCTTCAAGTTGTTGTGGTTTTTGGGGTGGGATGGAGAGTCAGAAAGGCTTGAGAATAATTTTGGTTGGTTAATGGCTTTTAAGGTAGAGGGTGAGTTGATGTACAGATTCTTTATTTTAGGTATTTACTGTGAAATATCCCAGCATCTCTGTTGTTGAAGGGGTACAGTGTAGGTTTCTATTGCTTTACTTTACTCTTAAAATTCATATTATAGAATTTAGTCTTGTATTCAGGAACCAAGTTATTTTTAAAATACATTTCTGTAATGTGTGTGTTAAAGACTGGCTGTTTCTCCTGCCTTCTAGAGGAAATGCCTAAGATGAATCTTCCAGGATTTAAGGAACGCTATTTTTGGGTTTAGGCATCAAATTCCACACATGAATTCATGTTAAATGATTGGACTTCTGAATTAACACTGTAAAAGGCAGCTGTGCAGTTTAGCCCAACTTTACCTATTTCATCAAAGATATTGGTCTTAAAACTTGGCTGGCTGATTCCCTGAGGGTAAAGATCCCCTCTCCTTCTATCTTCCTGGGCTAATGTCTGGGCAGTAAGTCGAGAAATCCAGTTTGTCTTAGGTAGTAGTTCACAATGTACCTAGCCCCTGTTTTTCATTTTTTTGGGCAGGAGAGAAACAGAAATGTCTATAAGGACTGGTGGCAAGCTGAGCCTGAGGGAACTCAGGGTGGCCACTGGCCTGGGCACTGGCTGATCGCTTCTCTTTGTAGGCTGTACATATAAAGTTGCTCTTGTTTTCTGAATTTAAACATTAATACATTTCACCTAAAACATTGTCCTTAAAATAAATAAAACTAGTATATTGGAAGGCCATGTTAAAAGTAAGAGGAATTTAAATGTAGATATCAGGTCATGTTTTTTTAATGTGATGAGTTGGAAGACTTGCGAGAGAGAAGATACATTTACTCCATTGCTCACTGAGTTGCTGACACTCCTACTAGATATAGAAAGAAATCTTGAAAACTACTCATGTTTTATTTTGAGACTTCGTGTAAAGGAAGTATTTGAAGTTTTTGATGCTTTTTTTTTTCCTCCCTGATATCCATGCAGACATTTTTACTAAAAAAAACTGAGCTGTTTCTGATAATCTTCCCTTTTATGGTATCTTATATTCTTAGTTATGTTGTTGCCTTTTATTACTTAAGAAAAATTTCAAACTTAGTCTTTTTCAAAACTAAATTCTAATTATGCCACCAAGTATAGTTTTAAATTTTAACTTGTTTACAATTATCTAGTAAAGGACAAGACTCATCAAGTGTTTTGGATTTCCAGGATACATTGCTCACTGTTAGCTTTGCAATATGTAATACGAACAGGTATGTAACTTTAAGAGAAGTCTCAAATATTGATAATCTGCTTTTAGCATGTGTTGAGACTAGAAACCAAGCTTATCTTGCTAAAACCTTTAGTACTATGCATCTGGAATGTTTGTAAAGTAGTACTGTTTAAATGTTATTCTGTTCTTGCTGAGTGGTCTAAAAGTTTTTCCATTCTTCATAGTCAATAGCAAGTTACAAGGATAATACGTAATCATGGAGTAATTTGCCTATGGATTCATGGAGGATATCAGCAAGGGCTTTTATCATAAAGTACTGAAGCAATTTAATCTTTTATAGTAGGGGTTCTTAATCCAGTAAATAAAACTAAATGTCAGATTTGGTTGAGAATTGATTTTATGTTAATTATTAAAACTTGAGTAGATTAAAAAAAACACAAGAGAAAAAAAAATTTAATTTTCTTTCCACGCACAAGCCTGTCAGGATTTTGTGTTCTGACTTTCTTAGCTTCTGGCAAGGCCAGAATTGAGAATGCCTTGTAAAACAGTTCAAAAGCAGGAACAACAATAAAAAAAACCCTCAGCAACTTTTAAAGGTTAAAGAACATGAAAGCTTTTTTATTTCACCAGAGCCGACAGTTGTGCCAACCACATCAGCTCGCGTGGAGCCGCAGGCCGTGAGTTCTGCTCCCACTACCAGCTCCAGTACGTCTACCTCAGAGCAGGCCTCTGATGCAGCTGCCAGTGTCTCCACCAGCCAGCCCTCTGCAGCACCAGAGACCACTCCCAGTCTCCCCAGTGGCAGCACTGCTGGCACTTCAGCTGGAGGTACAGACTAAGCTGTGAGCTGTTGTGTTCCCTCTGAGTACAAAGGAGGTAGAGGAAGTTATTGAGCGTTCTCTAAATTAAATGCCATGTGAACTTGTAGTACCGAACCTAACAGTAGTAAGCTGAGAGGACAGGAATCTGAAAAAGACCATGGATTTCTCCATAAAGATACAGGAAATTTGCTGGAGCCTTCTGCTTGTGCCTGTTGGAATGATTTGGTTGTACGTAATGAACCACATCCTTGCTTTTTGAGGAGGTGGAATGTAGTTCAGAGGTGTTATTTAAATGTGTGTTGTAAGAAAGTGAAGGATGTATTGGATTCCTTGAGTATCTCTCCTGCTGTGGATAACCCCCTGGGAGCACATTGTACAGACCTGCATAGAGCTGTACATACAGAGAGCACTCATGACATCACTGAAACAAAGCTGCCCTGTCTGCAAGTGTGGTGAGGGACAATTAACCTGGGTACACCACAGTTGTACAGGAATTTGAGGTCTCTGCACATGGATCACAGGAACAATTTTTCCTCCTTTCCCTGCTGATGACATGCCTTAAATTTGTAGAATAAGGCAAGTGTCAGTTCATGTTCTCCAGTGGTTGCCATGAGTACTTCCACCTGACCCATTCGATTTAGGTTCATTTGGCAGGTATAGCTAAACCCTACTTTTTGTATCTAGTTTGCTTTGTTACAGTCTGCTCTGGTTTTCAATTGGTTAAATACTTAATTGTGAGGTAGAGTATGTTTGTTTCTGTTTAAGACACTGCTTTACAGTGATCAGCTTTACTAATTTCTTTCACTTCAATATTAACTTTGTCTTGAAGATGAAATAAGAAGAGCTGCATCTAATTCAACACTGGAAACTGGCCCTCCAGCCATGCCAAGGCTACCATCGTGCTGCCCCCAGCATTCTCCTTGTGGAGGACCTTCACAGACTCATCATGCTTTGGGACACCCACATACAAGCTGCTTCCAGCAGCATGGCCACCACTTCCAGCATCACCACCATCACCACCACAACCCTCACCCAGCTGTCCCGCTGTCTCCTTCGTTCAGTGACTCCAGCTGCCCTGTGGAAAGGCCTCCTCCTGTGCCTGCCCCGTGTGGAGCAAGCAGCAGTTCTGGCACCACTTACCACGAGCAGGCATGTTTAATCCTTGTGACTCACAATCACACCTTGTGACTTGGGATTTCAAGTTGTTCCAGATAGGAGAGAATAGGATAAGGATGCTGAATTATAAATTACTCACTTGCTCTGCATCAGGCATTACAGAAGGGAACTAAAAGGCAAAATTCAGCTGTAATATATGTGAACACAAAACCCTGAAATTTTATGGAAAGACATAACCCTTCAAGTAATCATTGACAGCTGACCTCTTCATGGCTGTGAGTGGCTGCATAGCAAGCCTAACATAATTACCTTGAAATATTCTGCCCATCATAGCAGTTTTGCAATGCAAATCATTGAGCTGCTCTGAGGGAAGAAAAATATCAAGTCTAATGTTCTGTATATAAAAAGTGTAAAATAGTTTCTCCTCTAAAAGCATTGATTTTTAGTAATTAAATCACAGCTGTAAAACAATACAGTCATAGGAAAGAACTGTAGTGTGCTAAGTCACAGTATGCAGAATTATCAGTCTTATTTATCAGTTGCAGGGGTTTTTGTTTAGGTTTTTTGTTTGATTGGGGGGTGGTGGGGCGGTTTTAGAAGGGTTTTCTTTGGTTGGTTTTTACAGAATATAGTGTAAGGAAGTTAGTCTCTCAGCAGATTCATGAATTTAGGAATAAGAATAAAAAATGTTCCAGAGTCAAGCTGTAAAACCTTAACATTTGGATCCCAGTTGCTCGTGATAGTATTTATTTGTATGTTTTTAAAATCTGATGTTGGAATGTGACTGCTATCAATGTCTGAAGAGTGGCTTGAAAAAAGCTGGTTTGTTTCTGCAGCAGGCATTGCCAGTAGACTTGAGCAGCAGTGGCATCAGAAGCCACGGCAGCGGCGCTTTCCACGGAACGTCGGCGTTTGACCCGTGCTGTCCCGGCTCCTCGTCGCGCACGGCGCTCTACGGGCACCAGGCGGGCGCGGGGCCCAGCCAGGCGCTGGCCATCGACGGCTACGGCTCGGGCATCGTGGCACAGCCGCAGCCACAGCCGCCGCCCCCGGCCTCGCTCTCGTCCTGCCGCCACTACATGCACTCTCCCTGTGAGTACTGCAGGCACCACTGCATGCACTCTCCCTGTGAGTACTGCAGGCACCACTGCATGCACTCTCCCTGTGAGTACTGCAGGCACCACTGCCTGCACTCTCCCTGTGAGTACTGCAGGCACCACTGCCTGCACTCTCCCTGTGAGTACTGCAGGCACCACTGCCTGCACTCTCCCTGTGAGTACTGCAGGCACCACTGCCTGCACTCTCCCTGTGAGTACTGCGGGCACCACTGCCTGCACCCTCCCTGTGAGTACTGCAGGCACCACTGCCTGCACTCTCCCTGTGAGTACTGCAGGCACCACTGCCTGCACTCTCCCTGTGAGTACTGCAGGCACCACTGCCTGCCCTCTCCCTGTGAGTACTGCAGGCACCACTGCCTGCACTCTCCCTGTGAGTACTGCAGGCACCACTGCATGCACTCTCCCTGTGAGTACTGCAGGCACCACTGCCTGCACCCTCCCTGTGAGTACTGTAGGTGCTCAGAGGGCTGGAACATCTATGCTCCAAGGACAGGCTAAGAGAGTTGGAATTGTTCAGCCTGGCAAAGAGAAGGCTCTGGGGACACTTTATAGCAGCTCCCACTGCCTAAGGGGGTTCCAGGAGAGCTTTGACAAGGGCATGTGGTGATAGGACTAGGGGAATGGCTTTAAAGTGGAAGAGAGTACATTTAGATCAGGTTTAAGGAAGAAATTCCTCCCTGTGAGGGTGGCGAGGCTCTGGCACAACTTGCCCAGAGAAGCTGTGTTTGCCCCTTCCCTGGAAATGTTCAGGGGCAGGCTGGACATGGCTTGGAGCAGCCTTGTCTAGTTGAAGGCGTCCCAGTCCATGGCAGGGGCTTGGAACAAGGTGATCTTTGAAGTCCCTTCCAACCCAGACCTTTCTATGTACCTTTTCCAGTTGGTGTTACACATTATTTTTTTTTCTTTTTG
Source organism: Passer domesticus (assembly GCF_036417665.1). Taxonomy (NCBI): domain Eukaryota; kingdom Metazoa; phylum Chordata; class Aves; order Passeriformes; family Passeridae; genus Passer; species Passer domesticus. Next base: position 6,564,113 of record NC_087487.1, on the reverse strand, counting down.
CCATTATTGGAAAACACAATGCTTTTAGCTGCAGAAAATGCAAATTTCCTGTCGGGTATATTTCTGTTATTTAAAAGTCGCATAGACACTATTCCCATGTTTCAGCTGTTTAAACTGATGTAATAATACTGAAACACCTGTGTGAAGATACTTTTTAAAATAAACCTGCAATTGACCAAATTAAAAGCACCTTATGTTTTCATTGCAGATGCTTCCTTGACCAGACCTCTTCACCATCAAGCTTCTGCATGTCCTCACTCTCATGGAAATCCTCCTCCACAGCCGCAACCTCCACCTCAAGTGGATTATGTTATCCCTCATCCAGTGCATCCCTTCCATCCTTCAATCTCCTCTCATGCATCTTCTCATCCTGTTCCACCTCCACCCCCAACTCATCCCCTAGCCAATGCAGCTGCTCCGATACCACAGCATCTCCCTGCAGCACACCAGCCAATATCCCATCACATCCCTGCAGCAGCACCTCCAGCACAGAGGCTACACCCTCATGAAGTGATACAGAGGATGGAGGTCCAGAGAAGAAGGATGATGCAACACCCAACGTATGTCACAAATGTACTCAGAACAATATCTAAACATATAATTCATTTCCCTCAGGTTTGTAAAATGTTGCATGTGACTCTCAAACTGTTAACTGCATGGTTAGGGACTGTTATTGTTGAAGCATGGTAAGAGGTGTCTGTAAAAATGGTCACAGTCACATGGGCTTTAGGATGGACCCTGCTCTGGAACATCTCCCAGTAGTGTGTCCAGGTAAGGCACAAGGGGACATGGAAGATAAGGGGAGCTTGTTTCTCTTGCCCAATACTCTGGATAATAAGCAGGAATTCCTTTTCAAGCTTCACAGCCCAGAGAGTACATCATAATCTCTGGTCAAATGTCTCTTGACAGCATGTTTTGCCTTGTTGATGCAGTTAAGATTATTTTTATATAACCAATACTTTAAAATAAAATGAACAGATTATCATAAGGGATCATATACTGGGCTAATTCAGATTAGATTCTTACGTATCTTTCCAATGCCTTTTGCTTTAGAAGAGAAGGAGACTGAGAATGCGATCAATGTTGCAATGTAACTACTAAGACGTGCTACTATTGTTGCTTAACTAGATTGTTGATACTAGTATCAACAGATATTACTTGATACTAGTAGTATCAGGTCAGTAGTGGCTCTGTATTCACAAGTAGCTGAGCTTGTTTTAATTCTGCAGATAACATGTTTAAATATCTAAGAGAATTTCACCAATGAGCTCTCTAGTTGTTGCTCCTAACTTTGTTATACAAATTTGACTCATAACTTACTTGAAACTCTTTCAGAAGTTAATGCTTAAAGAGAATTCTGCTTTGACTGCAGCTTTTGAGGCAGTTTTCAGGTTAAATATCTGTAGGCAGTAACTGCCCACGAATGGCATGTGACAGAGAAGCCAGTGGCTGTGAGACAGCAAGGTAGCATTTTTGGGAAAAATAATTGTGCTAGCTATCTTATCAGATCTGAACATTTTCCAGTAGTCTGAGGATTGGAGTTGTGAATATTGGCAATTTTGCAGCTCAGTGAATTTGTATAGAAATATGAACATGTATAGGGAATTGTAGACAAATGTTGATAGTAGGTTCTTCCTTGACAGTCTCTCTGAAGTCACCAGTCTTGGTCGGACAGTCCCAGTTTGCTCAGTGATATTTCTCTTCTTACGCTTTGGTTTGTAACCATATGGAATTGTTCTCCCCTTGGTCTTTTTTTTACACCTCTGATTCTCATTCAAGTTATGTGCAAAATCAATCTTACAGGTGTCTTGGCCCAATCTCCTAGAAATCAGATTGTGCTCTGACAACCAGAAACTGATGTATATTGCTCTGTTACTGAATATAGAGTTGAGGCTGCCAGCAGGCTTGCAGCTCCTTCAGTTCTTTGTCCTGAAATCTTGAAGTATTCTTAACATGTTGTTTCATTGTTCATTTCTACAAATAACCTAAGGAAAAATAGTCCAGTTTGTGTCCTTCCTGTCCAGCAATATAGTACCTTTCCAGGACTGGACGTAGAGAATGTTTAGAGTCCTCTTCTCACTGTCATATATCAAGGTGCTGTGCATCTGTGTAACATATGGGCTTTCTGTTTATTTTTTGTCTAATTACCCCTCCATAAAGATTGTGGGATGGACAGCCTAGGAGTTTTAAATTTATACATTATGTATTTCTACAATTTAAAGATGTTTCTTTTAGATTAAGACTCGGTTTAGGGAAAACGAGTCTACATGATGAAGTTTCATGAAACTATGGAAGTTGTTTTGCTATGGTTTTTTGGTTTTTTTTTTAAATTAAATTGTGTTCTTCCAGATTTTTTCCCCATAGTTACTTGATAAACTGAAAGGAGGTGAGACTATGAGTATGTTCTGATGATAGGTCTATTCCCATGTTAGTCTGTACCACTTCAAAAAATGAACAGTTCTCACATAATTTATACTCGCTTGACAGATTTCTCTGGAGAAGTGTCACTTCAGAGTGCTTAGAATAGTTTGCTGTTAAGTACATTTTTGCCACTTTACACATGTAAATTTACAAAATGTCTGGTCTGCTTTGTCAGGTAGTTTTAGGTGGTACTGTACCTGGAGAACGTAGACGGCTTTTGGTAAAATTCAAGTTTTTAGGTAGAATAATAAACCATCCTTTCTGCATTGAAAACAATGGGGGAAATATCCTAATCCATTTATTTCTGTGGTAAAGTGGGAAAGTAACAGAAATCATCAGCAGGAGTTAAGTGTTTTTTTTCAAATCCATAGTTGTTCTGTACTAGCTGGCATGGATAAAAACTGTGTGCCCAGTTTACCTGAGCTATGATGCAAACATGTTTCAAGGAAAATGACCTCTTATTAGTGTATTAAGTTTCCCCTAATTACTTTTGCTGGTATAGTGTTACTAGAAATAATCTGCAGCAGAGCTGTGAATGACACTGAATCTGAGCATGACTGTCATGTGGCCCTCCCTTTCCTACCTGCCCTTTGAGGTTGGGATTAAACACTTTCTCAGTCTGCAGTCATCACTGCCAAGTGAATGGCAGGTCACTGTAGCTGAAGCTGGTTTGGTTTTGAATATGAAATCTGGGTTTAAATTAACTTGTAGCTTATATCTAAAACAGAAATTAAAATACTGCATGGTCACTTTCTTATTTTAAAGGCACTGTAGTAGCTTGGTCTGTAACATTTCAGCATGGTTTCTTCATGCTAAAAAGTATGTGGAATTAATTGTGGCTGTTCTTTGTTACAGACGTGCTCATGAGCGGCCTCCTCCACATCCTCACAGGATGCATCCTAATTATGGTCATGGGCATCACATCCATGTGCCTCAGACTATGTCTTCCCATCCTCGACAAGCTCCGGAGAGATCTGCCTGGTGAGCAATCAGACACTACTTGGGACTCTGGACAGGAGACAATGTGCTGAGCACAGTGCTGATAATGCTGGCTGTGGCTTTAAAAGCTGCTGCATGCACCTGTAGTTTAATATGGCTTTGAAATATTACTTGGAGTACTCAATATCTTAAATGTATTTCTAGTGGTTTTTAAGGTTTTGTAGTACAAACTAGTATATTCTCTCCCCTCTTTGTTTGAATTTATTTACAGTTGCATCAAGCCGACTTATAAAGCATGCACTTACATTCCACAATATATTTATTATTTAAAAAAATACTTCTGGCCATTAGTGAAGAGGTGCATGCATGAGAACTGCTGTTCCCACAGCATGATCTGCAGGGAAGACTCCACATGGATAATATTACTGGGCTCAGTAAATGTGGAATTTTCTAGATTTTTTAATACTAAATCATTGCAGCTGTTTTTAAAATAGCTTTTAGTTATGATAGGAAGATTCTTCAGCAAAGTTTAAATAAAACTTTTTTTTTGGCTAAAAAAAAATTGTACATGAAACTGTTGCCGTAGCTGTACTATGTTGTAGGCTCTCCAAAGCAGTGGGATTGGTACCTAGCAGGCAAGCTGTTCCTTTACTGTAATGCCACTTTCATTCGTGTGACAGGGAACTAGGAATTGAAGCTGGTGTGACTGCAGCTACTTACCCTCCAGGGCCCTTGCATCCTCACTTGGCCCACTACCATGCACCTCCTCGACTGCATCACTTGCAAATAGGGGCTCTTCCTCTAATGGTAAGGAGATAGCTTATGGAAAATTATGATCATTGCTCATTCTGCTTTTGTTTGTAAGGAAAATGGATGTGTGTACATTGCTGCAAAGTGCTTATCTGAAAATATTTCACTGTCTGTCCCAGCAAGGGAGCCTGAACAGGCCCATTGTGTAGTAAAAGGAGACAGTATAGGGACATCTACATTTCTAACTTCAGCTCTTGTAAAATGAAACATACTTGAATTAAATTGTCACTTGCATTGCAATGCATTGACCCTCTGCATCTGATTTTTAAAGTTTAGATTATTGAGCTTTGGATTATTAAAAGTACCAACTTTCCACCCAATGCATGAGAATTAGTACTGATTCTTTCTTTTTAAGGTGTGTATACACACAACTGGAATTCCATCTAGAGGTTTGATTGTTTTCAAATAGTATTTATTATTCATCAACCTAATTTTGTGTGATCAAGTATATAATTTTGTAGCATGAAGTGTTATAATCTGCAGGAATGTGGCAGTAAGGTCACACACCCTGTTACACATAATTTTTTTTAATCTGCAGTGGAAAATCAAAACAAACCAGCATATTTTTACTCTTGTTACAGAGTATTATTTTTGAAAGAAGGCAATAGGTTTAGTTAAAATATTTCTTAATTTTGTTTAATGAAAATTCACAGAGAAACAGATTTAGTTTGAGTATATTTTGTGTTAATATGTGGTCAAGGAAGTATGTTTAATCTTTTTAAAGCTAGTTAGTCTAATCAAAATTGTGAGTTCATATATAAATGAATGCTAAAATTATAATGAAAAAACGCTGCAAGTTTCATCCTTTCAAAATTCCTCTGTTAGTAGCCTGAATTGACATTTGGGGCTTGAACTGTAGATTTACAACCAAACTGTAGTAACTGTCTCCAGTCTGGTCTTGCATTGCTTATTCCTCACTCTTTAACTACCAGATATGATGATCCTTAAGTACCTCCCTGATAAATGAGGGTTGGTCATTCCTGGGTGCTGCTCACATACTTAGGACAGACTTTCTAAAGCAGTCTGTAGAATTTGGTATTTCAGTGTAGCCAGTGAGAGTTTTAATGCGTAACCCTCTCCTGTGCATCATCTCTTCAAATTGTTTTTCTGCATTCTTCAGTTAGGTGTCTGCTTTTTCAAGTGGATAAAAGATGGCTTTACACTCTTACTTATTTAATGTATTGTACTGTAACAGACAACATCAGCTGCTTTAGATTCCCTCCCCATAGTTCAGGGAACTGTAATTGTGCTAGGAGGCAACAAGTTAAATCTGTGCCTGTTTTAGCTCATTTTTATCAGGGCTAATAAGTCATCTGTGGGATTTGCTTTAGTATCACTGTGAAGTTTCTAGAAATTTAGGAGTTCAGATTATCCTTATATTAAGTGTGATGAGAAACTTATTTTAATTGGGGTATTCCTACAGCTAAAATGCTACGTAAGCAAATAGTTGGGACCCCACAGCCACACTTCTTCATCTTTTTAGCAGCAGAGGAGAAGAAAGCTATGATAGAGAATATTCATAAGTATTTTCTGAGTGTGTGATAAAATATTTTAGGGATTTATGCCCTTCTGCTTGGCAGCTGCAGTTTCTAATTGGTAAAAGTGGCAGATAAAATGAGGGTCTCTAAGTCTACAGAAATTAGTGCAAGTGTTTGTGTAGGGATATTTGATCCTTATAACAGTAATTAATGAGGGGCTGAGTGAAACTGAAGTTTGTGTTTTGAGGCCTGGTGCACAGTGCACTGACAGCATGTTTGATCATGGGCAGACTGCTCTAAGCAGCACTTCCTCCAGTGCTCAGGATCTGGTTTGAACCTTGCTGAGATCAGACTGAGCACCGTGGCTTTGAAGTTGTGTAGTCTTTGACTAATTTAAAGTGTGTTCACACACTAGGAGAACGTGAAGGCAGGTTAGAGCTCTGCTCAAAGTTATATATACAATGAGTTCAAAGCATTACAAATGCCTTTTGATGACTCTACCCTTCTATAGCAATAAGAAAGTCACAGGTTTTGTTCACATGTGTGTGTGAGTATAGCAGATCTGTCAGCAAAACTTATTTTGAATAGAGAGCAAGTAGACAGTGAAGTTGTTAATCAACAAACTTGACTGGGTTTTAAACAAAAGTGCTGTTTTAGGCAACAGATTATTTGCACCTGCCATCTGTTTTTTCTTTGTAACTTTAGGAGTAGGGTGGAGGAGGAGAGGCTAAGCTGTGATTAGAGTCCCTCTGCGAAGTTGGTGATGTTCTAAAGAGTGCTTTCTTCTTCAAGTTCAAGAGATTTCATGGGTTATATTTTTTTGATGCAGATATCATAAACTTTTTTTTTTTTGAGAGAGAGTTGTCTTTTAAAGTAACTGATCCAGTCACTCAACTAAGAATTTCATTAGTATTGAACCCACTTTGTGGAATGGCTTGAAGCACAATTGGCAGTGTGCCTTTTTATGTGGAGTACTGAAACCCCTTCCAGACTGTAAAGGACATAATGGATTGTTTGGGCTTTAATGACATTAGTACTCTGTATCAGTTTCTGACTTTAATTAGATGCAGATAACCAAATCTTCAACTACTCAGTGCTGGAATGCAGACTGCAGTTTTAATCCTCAGGGAGACAAAACGATAAAGATATGTGGGGGAAGATAATCAGTGTTCAGCAGCTTTGACAGTCCAAATAGAGGGTTGGGGAAATGAAATCTCCTTTTCTACTAATTTGGTTGAAGAGACTTCTACCTGTTTAAGTGTTGTTTCAGGGGGAGTCCTAGATTAAAAGCAGTTAGGAAGAACTTTCTTAATGTCCATGTATCCAAAGGTCAGGCTGCTTCCCTGTTGAATGAAATCCATTCTGGACAGGTACCCATTCTGCTAGCTGATTATTTTTAGGGAGGCTCAAGATCAGTGCATGGCATAACTAATGGAACATTAGGAAAGAAGGATGCAGGACACAAAGTCTTTTCATCTGTTCCTGTTCTTCTCTGATACCAGTGTTGTTAGATGCCACTTCATTTCTGTTTACTCTGGGTTCCTTTGGCTGCTCCTTTGGCACTGTTCATGACAGGCTTTTTGACTTGGGGCTCTAGCACTGTTTGCCACTTCAGATTGGGCAGGATGGCAATTCCTGTAATTTATGATGGGGTATGGTGTACCAGACTCTTGACTCCAGCTTCTTCTGCCCTTTTGAATAATGTCCTATTGAATGTGAATTTCAGGGGTGAGGAGTGATGGGGGAATTATTTGGCCTTTGTAGTTTGCTAGGTATGGTGTAGTAAATATCTCTGGAGTTGATGCAAGCCTTTGAAAGACTCCTTAATTTATCTGGGAACCTGCAGCTTCTCGGTCTGAGGGAGATCTTTGGATCATATTTTTACAAAAAAAAACCCAAAAAACAACAAAACCCCCAAATAAACCGCAAGCAAACCCCAAGTTTCTTTCAGTACCTTAATCTCTCTCAGGTGTTTCACATCTACCTTTTAATATGCTGTTCCCCGTTTTTCTTCTATTGCAGAGCCTTACTGCTTTGTTTGTTTACCTGTGGGTTGATTCAGAGTGTTTGAAGCTGTCTTTACACTTAGTTGTGAAAATCCTTAGGGATTTGGAGGTGTAAGCCAATAGGTCCCAGCACATTATGGTAGTTGTGTGCTGGTCAGATAATGTTGCTCAGAGTGTAGTCATACAGGTGTTGCAGCTCTAAGCAGCTGTTCTGTACCCCAAAAGCCAACAAGTTTCTGTGTAATACCTGAACACTTAAGGCTGTAACTTCAGCTAGTAAGAGTAGTTCAAGATGAGCTTCAGGTTTGAAATAGCCTTGATTAGCTGCATCAAATAGAATTGCATTTTTAAGAAAAAGCTTCTAGTCTTTTCATAATATAAACATGAATTACTGTTCTTTGGCTTTTTGGAGATTAAATACTATTGAAGAGCACTCATGTTATGTTCCCCTAAGACACAGGTACCACTGGGTTTTATCTGTGCAGCAGGTTCCTTCACCCAATGACTTTCTATGGAAATTATAGGTTTTCCCTGTTTGTATTTGGCTTAAGACATTAAATGATGAGCTTTACTTCTTTTTGTGCATTGACAGTAGCTGGGCAGTTAGTTAACTGAGAAGGCTCACACTGGGGATTTGTTCCAATACAAATTAAATCAGACTTCATGGACCAAGGAGGCTGTGCTGGGCAGGATTAGTAGTACCATGCAGGGCAGGAATCTCTACTGACTGCAACTGGAAAGCAAAAGGATCCTGCAAAGATAGAGGGTGTTTAAAGGAGAGAGTAGCAAGAAAGCAAGCCTTCCCTGCAGGTCAGATGTTTCAAACTGTTGGGAATGTTTGTGTTGTAAATGGCTCAACTTAGCCTTGAATTACTGTAGTTGCTGCAGATTTTTGTGGTCATGGAAAGTATCAATAGAACGTGCAAAACAAGAAACAAATGATACTTTTACAGTTCCTGGCAGACTTGTGCTGGAATTGCAGGTTCAGAATATATTGCATTAAAGTATATATTTTAATTTGACTGTATGCAAAAGAATATATACAAACATTTAGTGCAGATTGGCATTGCCTTTAACTGCTTACATTCTTCATTAACTTTTACCTTTTTTCTTTCTTTCTTTATGAAAGCTTAGTGAAAACTCACCTCTGCTTTTATGTGAAGCTCTTCAAGAGAGCTGAAATCTTTTTGCATTTGAAGCTTGGTGGTAACTGTCAAAGGGATTTCCGTAAGACTGTTCTTAGTTAGGTATTATTGATAGCTCTCTTTTGCAAATCTTTCCTCCATCTTGTACTTAGTTAATATCTTGCTGTGTTAGCAGACTGCTTATTCTGCAGGTGTAAAAGAACTTTTATTTTTTTGTTCTTAGAGGTGTTTTTCAGAGTAGCATTTCACATCTCACATTTCTGGTCAGGTACTCTCAGGGTATTTTATAAAAGAGCCTGTACATAATGTATGTTCAGGTAATTTTGCAGAGGTGTTATGCCAGCCCTGTCAGGACAATATGAAGGCCCATTTATTAGCATGAAAATACATTGTCCCACATGACATTTCTGTTGTCTTGAGTTCAGTAGTTTGTTATGGTAGGTGCTCTGAGCAGTTTCTGGTTTTGTACTGTTAAAATAAATTTTAATAGGTTTCCTAGTCTCCAGTAGCAGAATTTGTTCCATATAGAAGACCTATCCAGGTGCAGGTCACTGCAGTTGATAAACTGACTGCTGAGGCCATGGAACTGTAATTATGGAATTGCAGCAATACATCCATGACTTTGCACCTCTTGGGATGATGCAGTATCTGCACTGTCAGATGCATTGCTTTCCAAAACACTGATTTCAAATCCTGGTCAATAAAAAAACCAAGCATTGACTATCACTTCTGAGACTTAGGTTAGTTTTTGTCAGGAGTTCCCTTCCTCTGAGTGCTGGCCATTGATTGCCAATGTTATAATAGGCAATAAAATTTCCCAAATGATGCCAGACAGGTCTATGCCTAGTGAAAACCTGGCACAATAAGTATGTTCATAGTGTGAGTGAATGACCTAATTCTTTAAATGTATTTTCTGTAATTGGAGGCTGAAGTAGAATTACATGCTTAAATGTAGAATGAATCATAGATCAGTGATTATCTGAGAGAGATTTCTTAAAAATCAGCATATCTTTAATCTGCTCCCCTAAAATTCCTTACAGCTACAGTTTATATTGTCAAACAGTAAGACCTATGATACCAAGAGATTACTTACATGAACTGTTTTGATATGCACCTTCAGTTTCTGTTACTCTGGTTTGTTAAAATTTAAGACCAGTATTGTGACTGTATTTGTGGCACATGTTGGCACTACATTGTCATTTAACAAGTACCATGTAAACTGCTTTAAAATAATCAGATTCTGCCTTTCTTTTCTGGAAAAAAAAATTATTTAGGGCAGAGGAATCTTGCCTATCCCTGTCAGCTTTTAGTTACAAGATTGGATTTGAAAACTGTAGAAAGGCAGCTTATTGGTCTCTTATTTGATGTGGGTAGCTTTGTCTAGGTCTGTGCTTTTCCACAATGCATTCATTGAGTTTTACACCTTTATATATGTTAAACTTGGAAGTGTGTGATGGAAAGAAGAAGAGCAACATGTGAATATGTGACTTCATGAATAGTGTCTGGGATATCTGTTTTGTGGGTTCATGAGATGACTGTTGAGCTGTCATATACAGCAGCAGAGGCATTGTCAGCTGATAGCACAGAAAGGAAGATGGTACTCGTGTATTTCCAAGTCAATAGCTGCTTACAGTCTTCCTGTCAGTGTGCTGTGGGATTGAGTAAACCTAATCTGCTGATCATTTTGGTTTTTTTCACCTGTTCATTAAAGATTGCTATTGGAATGTTCCTCACAAGAAGTCAATACCATTATTCACTCATCTTGCTGGGGTAAAACAGGAATGCAGCAGCCCTGCAGTGGAGGTGGTCCCTTCCATATTAATTATCCTCAGCTTTGCTCCGTGAAGAGTGCTGGTGCTTGAAGGGCCTGTGGGATATAGCACTGGACACTGTTTTTTTGTTCACTGCTTATACCTCTTACTGTGCAAGGACGCTTGAATGTAGAGTGTATGTAGAGTTAACTGACTTTGGATGTGAGTTTTGAGTGGTAGCTTTTATAGGCCTCTAAATTTCGAGTGTGTTTGGAGATGTTCAGCTCTTTTGAGTCAGATAAGAGTATCTGCTGCTTTTTCCAGACTGAGTTTTTTAGCCGTGTTCCTTCTGTGGTACCAAAGGCTTATATTTGAGAATCTGTAGTGAGTCCTTTTCATAACTTCATGTGCAGCTGTTAGGTGTTCTGTTTACAAAAATAGGTAGATATTTCTAGTGGTTTATATAATATAGGTTGAGATTTTGAGAGTTGGGAATTGTAATGTGGATGTGGAGAGATTACAGGAGAGAATTTAGCCTCGCTTCTGTTTGCTTCTGGTTATGCTTAGATGTGTCGGAGTGGTGTTTGTGTTGTGCTGTTGGTTGGAATTGTATGCTCAGGCTGAGGAGTGTAAAAAGTGATTCAATGAAAGCAAAAGGAACTTAAATTTTTCAGAGTGAACAGTAAAATACTGAAACTGTTCTGAATAGGTTTAACTTAACGTCTGCTGTTTGAATAGGTACCAGACATGGCGGGCTACCCTCACATCCGTTACATTTCATCGGGATTGGATGGAACATCATTCAGAGGCCCTTTCAGGGGCAATTTTGAGGTTTGTAATAGAATAAAACTAGATACATGTCAAAATGTGTCATGAGGGAATATGGGGAGGGTGTATGATAGAGCTAGTTCTGTACACAGATAGAAAAGAATCATAAAGAAAATAGCCTTTACTTACAGAATGCCCTTAGCATTGTGGAGTGGGACAAAAGCATATTGAAAAGTTGGTCAGGAAAAGGTGCCCTGGACAATGCAGGTTAGGTGGCAATGACCTGACAGTACATCTTGCTCTGCCCACAGCCATCAGTTGGACTGAGTAGTCCCAGGACATTCTGGGAGAAGGCAGGGCTGTCTCAGAGTAACCGTGCCAGGATCCTCCAAGTGAGGCTGAAACTTGGCCATGCTTACAGTGCTGTCCTGTTGTGTAGTGCAGGAGTTGAAATGGAGTGAAGGAACAAAGCCAGGAGAACACAAAAGGTATCAGATGCAGAGAGTTAATGACCTAGTCCACTGAAAACCTCTACAGTGACATCTCATGGTTCTAATAAACTCATTGCTGGAGAAAAATAGATCAGTCATTGTATTTCAACTTAAGCAACTTTTTTTTTCCTCTTCAAAGCCTTAATGACTGTTAGAAAGCAAATATTTACATAGCATGTTTAATTGCCTTTTCCTCATTAGACATAGATGTATGTGTGAACATACTAATAGCCATTCCTAGCTGACAAACACTCTCATTTTTTTGTCATAAAATAGTATTTCACTAGAACTTAAAATACCAGACCGTGTTGTGTGGGTTTTTCTACAGAAGCCCATCACTTTTCCCACACAACATACTCTTTTTGGCTTTGCCTATGTTTAATGAAGTCGGGAAATAAGAGTGTCATTCTAAAAATGAAAATGGGTTAGAATAAAATTAATACTTCCTCAGTGTAGTTGAAAGAATAGTTTTTAAACTGTTTATTCCTTCATGATTTTTTAGGAGCTGATTCACTTGGAGGAACGACTAGGCAATGTTAATCGTGGAGCAACACAGGGAACTATAGAAAGATGCACATATCCACATAAATACAAAAAGGTGAGGATTTCTCAAATTGTGGCCTGCCTGTAATATTTCTTTGAACTTGTACTATGTGAACGGTTAGTTTAAGTCTGCAGCAGTGTCAGCTTCAAGGAGGGCATGTTTTCTGTATCTTGAAGTTTCAAGGATTGTAAACAAAGCTTACAGTGCCACTTGTTTCACAAGGAAAATTTAAAATGAGTTCCTTAGATAAAGAGCTACTGTGATGTGATAAGCTGGAGTGGTTTGATGTGATTAACTTGTCCAGTAGTTAGGAGTAGCCTTGTGAGTAGTGAAATAACTGCTGGTAGTAGCAAATAACAGACTTCAGTGACAGCTCACCAACTAAAGCCTTATGTTTGTAGTAACCACTTCAGAGTGCTTACCTGCTTGGTATATAGCAATTTAACCTTTACTTTAACACTTGGGGAAGACTGGAGCACCAGGAGGTTTTGAACTGGGGCACAGAGTTTTGATAACTGAGGTTGTCTCTCAGTTGGAGTTCAGCCTATGATAAGATACAGTCCTATCCACATGACACTGTTCTTTCATACTTAGTAAATAGTGACAAGACACTAGGTTGAAAGGATTTTTGTTTGTCTCTACATGAATGAAATTAAGATATTTAAACATAGACAATAAGTAAAAGGACTGGTTGCAGGACTGGTTCCAGTAGACTTTTTAATTAACAATAGTTAAATCTGAAATGTCCTGGGTTTTGCTCCAAGTGCTGGTTCATTTTGATTCAAGTACATTTTAATAAGTGTTACAAAATGTTTTCAAAGAAATATGTGTTGAATATGTATCAAAAACAGATTTTACTCAGTTTGTCAATAATGTCATCTCTACTAACAAGGTAACAACTGATTGGTTCTCACAGAGGAAACTGCACTGCAAACAAGATGGGGAGGAAGGAACAGAAGAAGACACAGAGGAAAAGTGCACCATCTGTTTGTCTATATTGGAGGAAGGTGAAGATGTCAGGTAAATAACACTGAATATCCAAATACAATGTTGATGTTCTGGCTTGGGCACCATACTTGAATGTGGTGCCCTGCTTTGCAGTACTGCTTAGGTTAACAGTTACAGTTCAGTGCTGTCATTGAACTGATACAATCAAACAAGTTGCAGCTGAAAATGCACATTGTTCAGTCTGTACTGTCATTAGGTAGAGTGTGGGTTATTCTATCAGTCTTCCATAGTTTGACTGTCTGTATTATAACATGAGCCCAAGCTGATGCCCTGAATTAATCAGGACTGTCAGTGTTTCTGGAGTGATGCTACTTAAACTCCAGCAGGTGTAAATCAGTCTAATACAGCAGAAGCCAGTTGATGCTTGACTTCATTGCCCATTTCTTTTGGAACTAGACAGAATGCATGTGCAGCTGGAAAGGCTATGAAACCTGTGGGCAAACAGAAAGAACAGACCTTAGTAGCAAAGCCCACACTGTGTTTTTGCCAATGGGTTTGTTGATATGGAAATGCTTTATTAACACCAATGTTTTTGTTCTGATGACAGGCGCCTTCCATGTATGCACCTTTTCCACCAAGTGTGTGTAGATCAGTGGTTGATTACTAACAAGAAGTGCCCCATTTGCAGAGTGGACATTGAGGCTCAGCTGCCTAGTGAAAGTTGACACTGCTTTCCAGAACTCTTGTCCTCCCTCTCACTCCCTCTCATCCTTCCTGGTACTGCAGTCAACCAAAGATGGCATGACTTACCTGCGCAGATTTGGAAGCATTGAACCCAGAGTGCTGGCTCTGCTATATGGTACAACTAATGCTAGACCTACAGTTTATGTAGAAGACAGTTGAGTTTCAGTGTATTTATAAATTTGTTTTGTTTTACATTTTTTTCTTTAAATTCATTACTGTATTTTTGCATGGTTCCTTGTATTGCATTTGTTTGCACATATTATGGGCTTTGTGACCCCAAACTTGCAGGCGAGATTAGCTGCTTTAGTAAGTAGAATTGTGTGGTCTCTTTTTTTGGTTTGTTTTATGTAGTATCAAGCTTGGAAAGTATGATTTCACTCATTACTAACCTTGAATTCCTTAATTTAATCGATCATATATATTTTAGTTTAAATGTATAAAGATCATCTAGAAAAGGATAATATTATGTATTGAGACATTCCTTAATTAGGAAAAAATGGCTGCTGTATATTTACAAGATCAGTTATGAGTCAAATAACATCCTTAATACTGGGAACAGAATATTATATTCAGTTTGACTGATACATATAGCATACTCATCACCAGAGTTTTTGTCTGATCAGATTTTTGTGTTTGTTTTAAAAATTTCAGCACAATGCAGATATATTTGAATGTCAATATTAAACATTTAGACTGCTGTTCAGATTGTATTTATCATTTTCTTCTATGTCTAGAAATTTGAATCCCTAACTTAAATATATGCTGCTGTGAAACAGCTCTTAGTGAACACTAAATGTTGATTTCAGTTAGCTGGATTGTAGATACTTGCAGACTGAAAGAATTATTAGGGACATGGAAAAAGAGCTTAGAATCTGTTTGGTCTTCTGCTAACTTAAGTTGAAGTATCTGCGCACATTGAGGGTTGGTTTTATTTGGGATTTTTTTTTTTGCTATGTTTTTTTGTTTATTTGTTTGGGTTTTGTTGGTTTGTGTTTTTTTAAAATATAAAACCATTCAATAAGGACTTAAAGCTGCAGGGTTTTTGTTTGGGTTTATATACGTGAATTCATAGAATTTCTAAGGATTCCAGGCTTGTCTTGGGATTTTTATTAGATTTAAAGTTAATAAAGTTAGCTAAATCCACTTGTCTCTTGTTTTTATTTTTCATTTAGTAAGTTGAAAGCCTGTAAATTCCTGTAGAAACTGAGACACAAATTATGTGGTTCCCTAGTTTTTGCCTTGATCATAGATTCCCTCTTTATAAATTACCAACAGTCCATCACTGATTGAACTATTTTCTATAGTTAAGATTTGCTGCATAATATAGTGTATAGAATTAAGTTATGATGTACTAACATTTTGCCTTTGAAGGAGGTTTTAGTCCATATCAGGATTCAAGTTGCTCATCAGCATTCTTTCACGTCTAGTAGATTATAGTTTATTTAAATGTGCTCAACATTGCAAAGTGCAAATGTGCAAAGACATGGAGGCAGTGTTACTGTCACTTTGGAAAAGATGTTCCTTGGGGATCATATATGAACATGCCAATTAGCTTGCATTAAGCCACCTGCTTTGTAAGTGGATTGAATAATAAATACCTTCAGTTTCTTGTCTTTGTCTTTCACGATCAGATTACGTGTAAAACGGTTTACAGTAAACCTAGAAGATAAACTCTTATGTTTACACTAAAAAATCCATTTATGAATATTACCTTATTGAATCTGATGCCTGTTTCTGTATGGTTAAAGCTGCTTCCCTTTTATTTGATTTTTTTTTTTTACCTGTTAGTAGTAGCATTTGCGAGTACAGTGTCTATTGCTGGCAACAAACTTCACACCTCTGGCACTGAGGCTTTAAACAGAGTGAAATTTTATTCCAGCATGTGTGCTAAATGGACCTTTTCAAGCTGAATTGCATTGCTGAAACTGAACTTAAAACCACTTTGCGCTTGTATGATGGGGGATATGGGAGAGAGGCAACGGGCTGGACTGCTTCAAAACCTGCCTTGGGTTTGTGCTAAAGCTTCTTGAACATTCTGGCTGTAGGAAACTGAAAGTGACTGCAAAGCTGAAGCTGCATTAATCTGTTCACTGCTAAGAATGAATAAAAGTAACTGGAAGGACTGAACAGACACTTCGTGTTTTCCAGTGACTGTTGAAAAGAAGTTAATTGACCACTAATGCTTGAAGACTGATGAAACTCATTTCTAAAAGTTTCCAAGAAGGTACTTGAGAGATATGGGAAAAAACCCCAGGGCCTGTGAAGTAACTGAGAGCCTGGGTGTGTGATAGAATCTATTTTGGCTTCCTTACAGGACAGAGAAGCACAGGTTTGGGGGGATTTTTTTTTTTTTAATTTTAAGGAAATATTTTATGGGTCTAATTTGAGTGCCTGGTACTAGAGGTATTTTAGTGATCCATGAATTGGTTTGTTATATAATAGCTACTGATACTGTCTTGCTTTTAAATGTATGCATAACGTTGTAATGTGATGCTGAACACTTAGGTATTTGTCAGGAATCACAGTGTTCTGATCTTAATGCTATTGCAGGGGCTAAAAAGCTGCAGCTTACTTCTGTTCCAGAAGGTTGTGACTTAACCATAGTTTAAGGGAAGGAAAAGGAATAGGCTTTTCATTTTGAAAATTTCCACCACTTACTGTGCTTTATATGCTTAGATGCATTGCCTTAAGTTTTCTGCAGCATCTTTACAGATAAGATTCTCAACAGTATGCATCAAATTACTTTTCATATGAAATTCCATTGTCAAAAGAAATCCTTTTGTATGCAATAAATAAAATGTTAGACTGGTATCATTCAAAATCTGTTTCTTTTGCAATTTTTTCCCCTTCCCCTGTCTTGCTCTTGAAGTCTTGATCTGTAAACATTTTTGTTTGCATGTATTACTGCAGGTACTGCCTAAAAATAAGCTCTTAGAGAAGGATCAGCATTTAGCTGAGTTAATTACCCTGCTAAATGGAGTTATCTGGAACCTTGAATTCAGTGCTGATTTTAAGAGACTGCAGAACTGCAAGTAAACTTTTCTATCGCTTTAGACAATTGCGGGACTCGTTATTAAACTCCCTCCTGGGCTCGGTTCTGCCGCTGCCGCTCGGGCTCGGCCCCGCCCCGTCCCCCGCCACCGGAAGCGGCTGCAGCCGTTTCCTGCTGGGGCGGGGCCTGAGCGGACGGACCAATCGAACGCGTGCATCGTACGAAGTTGTCCAATAGTAGAGCAGGATAGGGTTTAAAGGGGGCCGCGGCAGCGTGCGGCAGCGGCTGCCGGTTTGGCTGGAGAGCGGAGCGGGTCAGTGCGGAGCGGCGGCAGCGGCCCTCTCGTGTCCGTGCCCATGGCGCTGCCGGTGACGCGCCGTGCCCCTGTGAGTACCGCCACGGGGGCCGGGGGGGCGACGGAAGAGCAGCCGGGGCGGGGAGTGGTGGGGATCGGGCGAGAGGGGCCCCGCCGGGGGCGAGGGCCCCGCCGGTGTTCGCCCTCAGGCGGCGCGGGGCCGCGGGCCGGCCGGGCGGGGGTCGGGGGGCGGCTCTCGCTCTCAGGCCGGCCGGGCCCCCCGTGCTTGGGCGGGTGGGGCAGCGGCCCCGCGGTGTGAAGGGTCCGTTCGTGCAGGGCTGGCCTTGGCCGCCCCTGCCCGGCCTTGGCCGCCCCTGCCCGGCCTTGGCCGCCCCTGCCCGGCCTTGGCCGCCCGCGCCTCCCCCGCGGAACAGCGGGAACGGGGGAGTGGGAAAGCTAGAGCTGCCTCAGGGGGAGCGGCAGGAAGCGACTACAGGAGCCTCTCTTCTGTGGTGGTTGTCTAATGGCTTAAACCGAACTCAGCGAAAAAAAAATGAAGCCTGGTGGTTTAACAGGTGTGCAGAACAAACAGTATTCCTTTTTGTGCATGTAGCGTAGCTTTTTACTTATCGTGGTGTATGTGTAACAAGGCATTTGCTGTGTGCATCCTGTGGGGGGCGCTGCTGGCGTTACAAAGTGTGAGTGTGGTGGCGTTAAAGAGCAGGTGAGCGCTCTGCCCTTACAAAGTTACACAGTAGGAGAGGGTGCGTTGCCTACTTTTACAACACCATTCGGAAGCACAATCCTCTGAACCTGGAGAGGAGACTTCTTCCTCTGAATAGATGTGACTGGCTGGGGAGTAAAAGCTAGCTGAGTAATGCATAGTAGGTACAGTGGTGGTAAGTCTACAATGGAGTCAGGCATTGCAAAGCTGTTGGTCTCTGACTCTTATTTTGCAATTTTGTCATTTTAGATCACTAGAGGGATGGAGAATGCTGTGTCTGACCTTAGAAGCAAAGCGAAAACTCACGTGACTGGCAAAAGGGCTGCTTTAGAAGAAATAGGAAATAAAGTTACAACAAGAGGAACACACATATCTAAGGTAAAGGAACATTTGAAATCTCTGTACAGGGAGAAGTTGGATTGCTGCTCTGTACTAATAATAAATGTTTTCACTACAGAAAACAGAATGCCCCAAAGCATCCATAAAGCCTGTGAAAGGACCTAGCAAGACGACAAATGGAATTGTACTGCCTAAAGCTCCAGCTGCTGTAAATCAAGCAAACAAAGAAACTGATGTTCCAAAGGTAGGAACTGGTGATACTGTTCTAATTTTTAATTTCTTTTGCAACTTTGAGCTCTACCCTCACAGTAATTTATCTGTGGCTGTATCTCATTCCTCTGCTGAAAAAGCAAAGTCCCTGTACTGAGGTTTTGGTTTAATGCATGTTGTATTTAAAGCTTAATGCATGGTGTTCAAGTGGCAGAATGAGCTGCTGGAGGACTTGATGAAGATTCTGCTTTAGCTGGCAATTACTGGAAGATCTTTGGGTTCTGTGTTTGTGGTATGCCAGTGAAAACTTGCTGGGCTGGAGCCCCAGCTTCCATCCGAAGTTGCATTAGTGACAGGTGAAACATGGAAACAAAGGAACAGTGAAACTTAAACAGTAGCTCCGTGTTAACAGATGTGATCTGTTCCTTAGGTTCTGTCTCCTGTGCCTATGGATGTGTCCGTGCAGGAGGAGGATTTGTGCCAAGCCTTCTCTGATGTGTTGCTCAACAACGTGGAAGACATCGATGCGGAGGACTGGGAGAACCCCCAGCTGTGTAGTGACTACGTCAAGGACATCTACCTGTACCTGCGGGAGCTCGAGGTAGGCTGCCCCAGGGCTGCCCGGGTGCCTCGGGGGGGTGCCAGGCTGCTGACCCCGCTCTCCCCACAGCTGCAGCAGTCTGTCCGGCCGCACTACCTGGACGGGAGGACGATCAACGGGCGCATGCGCGCCATCCTGGTGGACTGGCTGGTCCAGGTGCACTCGAGGTTCCGCCTCCTGCAGGAGACACTCTACATGTGTGTGGCCATCATGGATCGTTTCTTGCAGGTGAGAGCTCCTTCAGGTCGTGCTCGGTAATTACTCAGTTGCTGTGTTTGTAAAGGAGTTCAGGGTTTAACTTTTCTTTAGAAATTTAACGATCGACAAAATCTGCTCTGTGTGTAAGAGCTGTTACAGTGAGGCTGCTGCCTTCTTTGAGCCTGTCACTATACAGACACCTTTGACTAGAGTGAAAACCTCATTTATAGGAATGAACATTGTCATGCTGGTATTCTAAACTGATAAATATGAATCTGATTATCTATAGTTTGACACTTCAGGGCCTGCATTTTTAATGTCTGTGTTGCAGAGTCATCCAGTACCTCGCAAGAAGCTTCAGCTGGTGGGCGTAACAGCGCTGCTTGTGGCTTCAAAATATGAAGAGATATTGTCTCCTGATGTAGCAGACTTTGTTTACATTACTGACAATGCCTACACCAGTAATGAAATTAGAGAAATGGAAATTATTATTCTTAGAGAATTAAATTTTGACCTGGGGCGACCTCTTCCAATTCACTTCTTAAGAAGAGCATCAAAAGCTGGGGAGGTGGGTACTTGTACTCATTATCTAGCACTTCCCTGTATTGCTCAAGCCTGTAAGGATTGCTTCTGGTGTTTTTGTCATGTGACCTTACCTCCTCCAGCTTAAATGCTGGATGAAGAAATGCTCAGCTCTGAAACTCCACCGTGTGGCGTAACACGACACTGTCACTGTGGCAGCCAGCAGTATTTCATATTTCCATTTACTGATGCCCGTGTTCAGCCTTAGTGGCAGTAATTTTACTGTTAAACTAAGAAGCCTTGCTTTTAATCTTTTTAATCCTGGTGATCAGGGTACTTATTAGTAAAACACTAGCAGTGTTGCAGTTCTTCGTAACTTCTGGTTGTAAAAATTGTGTTATTTAGGAATCAAAAGATAAGATTTCTCTTTGACACAGCCCTTTCTTTCTCCACCTCAGTAATTATATTCACGTGACTTGTCTACACTTGAGGTGGGCTTCAGTTACCTCAGCAGACCATTGGGTAACTCAATCAAGTTTCTCCCCTCCCATAGTTTGCATTACAGAGGGAGCATCAGTGTTCCTAGTTTGGCACAGCAGTACCTGGTACTGCAGACTTCTGCTAAAATCCCTCACTTGACTTTGTGTCTAAATTCCAAACGGCTGCTGGTCTTGATTTTGAGAGGAATGTCTGTTAGAAAGGATGGTCCCTAAGCTGTAGTGAAGACTTTGCTATTTTTGATTTGTTCTTGAACACAATAAGCAATTCTGAGTGATAAAGCTAAAGTGAGTGAAACTGTGGACTAACAAGCTCTCAATCTGCTAGGCTGATGCTAAGCAACACACTCTAGCCAAGTACCTGATGGAGCTGACACTGATTGACTATGACATGGTTCACCACCGGCCCTCCGAGATCGCAGCTGCCGCACTGTGCCTGTCTCAGAAGATTCTGGGGCATAACAAATGGGTGAGCATTTTAATAAACTGGTTGTTCTTCACTCAGTGGAATCCAACCAGTAAAAAAGTACTTTAAAAATTGTGTTTAGTTGGTGACAGTGCTGGTGCTGGATTGATGGTTGGACAGCCTGATGCTTAGTGGCAGGTAGAAAAAGGAATGTACCAGTAAAAACTCACAGTCCTTTTCTGTGTGAATACTGGGGTAAAGAAGGATGTTTCTCATGAAAGCACTGAGTTATTGAAGGCTACACTGTAAGTAAAAGTAGATTTTCCTAATTCTTGCAGTACATGTAGCATAATGAAGTTGTGGACCATGAGTAGTGAGTTGTAATTCAGCTGATAGTTGCTTTTTTACCCTCTGTTCAGTCTAAAAGCATCATCGTTGAAATTGATGTGTCCAGACTTCACATCAGGTTACTCTGGATCTGTCATTTAAACTGACAGCTGCAGTTCCCAGCACTTCAGGCTTAGCAGTGAAGCTCAGGGTGTTTGCTGCCTGGAGTGATTGTGCCTCTAGCAGCAATTCCCCCTTCACAAATCTCAAGTTTGTTCTCATTCTGCTGCAGGGTACAAAGCAGCAGTACTACACTGGCTACGCAGAAGACAGTCTTGTGATGACCATGAAACATATGGCCAAGAACATAGTCAAAGTAAATGAGAAGTTAACAAAATACACTGTAAGTATAACTACTTAAATAATTTTGTAGCTCCTTAGGTAAACACTCTATGTTACCTTAAAGCATAAGCTGTTCTGACAAGCCTGTAAGAGGCTGTTGCATTAATGTCAACAGCAAAAAAAACCTTTCAGACAAATTGTGCTCTTGTTGCTTTGCTAACTGGTTCAGTGCCAGCCTTGTTTGTTTGCTTGTTTTTCAAGCAGGCAGACAAAATGACCCAAACAGTGGTGTATGCATGAAACTTCTGAATTTCTGTTCTCTACTCTGCAGGCTATCAAGAACAAGTATGCAAGCAGCAAACTACTGACCATCAGCACCATCCCTCAGCTGAACAGTGAGATCATCAAGGATCTGGCTGCATCACTGCTGTGAAGCCCTGGGCAGCCAGGGCCTGATGGGGTGTGCACTTTGTCCACTGCTTTTGTACATAGCATTCCAGCTCCCACAGACAGTTCCGACTCACACAGAAGGTGACATTTTAAATTTGCTTTGTAATACAGCTTTGTATCTAAAAATAAAACTCCTTTCTTTTAAATATTGAGAGTGTGACTCTTTAAGGTACAACCTACGTATTTGCAATCTAATGTCCAAGTGGGACGTTTGACTAAATAGGTGATTGTTACAAGTTGCAGTTAAATGGGCTTGATTATTCTCTGTGGTTTCTTCCAGAGAGAATCTCCAAGCTTTATATATTGCATTATATTTATTAACTTATTTCACTCTTAAGATAGAGAAGGCAGACAGGTTTTTTGTTGTACCTTAAAGAACACTAAATATGTACTTTATTTCAGTGTCTTGTTTCAAGAAACTATACTGGAATTTATTTCTTTTTTGTAGTTAGCCATCTTTAAGTTGGGGGAAAGATGTAGGCTGTCTTTAACCTTGTAAATGTTTGTGTTTCTCTGTGTGCTTAACAAAAGGGAGCTAAGGTAGAAAAACTGGAAGTTGTCTGTAATGCTAACTGTGCAGGGAATGCAGGTGTGCAACTGTGGCCATGAAACCTTCTGAAAGCAGCTCAGCTCTTGAAACCTTCTCCACTTCCTGAAAAGGACCCCCCTCAGGTTTTTCATTACCTGTTTGCTTGCCCACATATTTTTCCCCCCTGCTTCTCCAATAAATCTCTGTACCTGGGATTATAGAGTAAAACCCAGCACAAGGCAGTTCTTCTTGTCACTTCCTTGACACTTGGCATGCTTTCGTCTGTGGTTTTAATCTAAGTGTATCTGTGTGCCCAAGGAATGCAAGCATGTAAGTAATGCAGCTTTTCTGCTCCAATACCTCATGCATGTCTATTTGTTAAATTCATCGTGTGTAAGTAATGTTAAAATGGACCTTCTGATAGTCCCCAGGTTGTACTGAACTCAGTCCCTCCCTTCCATGCCTAGCTATTCTGTGACTGCTCAGCATCTCTTCATGAGTGTGCCTGGCTCTGATGTAGAAGGCAAGATCCCAATGCTGCCCTAGACCTCTCAGTGCTCCCCTGGGGGAAGGATGTTGAAGCTGCTGGGTTTTCACTCCTCAAGTAGATTCTTCTCTTCCCCTGGCATAAGTAAGCCTAGCACTTGCTGCAAACCATCTTCTGAAAAATATGCTTCATTCCTTGTGTGGATATTATTCCTCCCTTGGAGTGAGGTCCTCATTTCTGGCTCCCAGAAACAGCTGCTATAGACGATGGGAATTTGTGTACCTAAGTTAGGCAATGGTTTAGGAGGGAGGGATTCAAGATTTTTAGCTGTACCTTAAAGCTTTTGCAACTTTTTAATACCAGCATATGCAGGGCTTTTTAACTGCTCTTAACATGAGAGAATGCAATGCATGGCACTTCAGCTGGGCATGGGGAAAATAATTTGGTTTGGAGTGAAGAAAGGGATTCTTTCTTTAGAAGTCAGTGCAGTAAAATCCTGAAGGCATTGCAGTCAAGGGATCTGTTTGTATATGTGAGAACAAACTTCACAGAGAACAAACCTTGTTGATCATCCTGTGTTTTATTTTATGGAGGTTCAAAAGGCAAAGCAGGAATTCTCAGAACTGCAGGGCAAGCAACAGCCACTCTGGGGGAGGCAATCAGACTTGGGCAGTAACACCCGTGCTTGTGCTATTTAAAAGGAGAAGGAGTAGTGCATATCTGTAAGTACCTGGCATAAAAATTCTAGCAGTACTACCTCGTAAGAACAGTGGACTACTGCATTATACATTTATACATGTTTCTATCATAACCAGTTTTTATATACAGTATATAACTATTTCTATAAATGTACAGCTCTGCATAAAGACACTTTCTATAACAGGTAGAGTATTAAACATAAATCCAACATGGGCCAGCCATATTATAATATAACTCTTGAAGAAGGCAACATTGTTTAGCATACAGTACTATGTGGTTTTCTGTTTTAAAGTCTTACAGTGCCTGTTGGAGTCCCTAAACATACCTGCAAACACAATCCAGTTCCATTACATCTCTGTACAGAATTACTTAAATAGACCATCACAGTAGTTTTTCAGATGGCAATATCCCAAATGAGCCTAAATCTTTTTGACATGTAGCAGCATACTTATTAACATGTTCCCCAGAATGATCTGCATTAGAGGAAATGTGCATTCAACATTATCTTCAGTAGATAATTAAAAAGGTTACTGATATTGAGCTGAAGGCACTTAATAAATACACCCCTTTCAAAGTCCCTGGTTCCAGACTGTAAATCACCTGTTTCAGGAAGACGGTAGGTTTGAGCATTCTTCACTTAGCAGGTGTTTAAACCAGGTTTTAAATATAATAAATAATTGGTCAGTTCATTGCTGTATGTTGCTGAGACAAAAATCCAAGTCTGTACTGTGGGCAACTCTTCCTGCTCATACACAATTTACTGGTGAAAATACTGCTGAGAAGGCAGACCTTGGAAGAACAATGTCCTGAAGGCAGGGGAAAACATCTTCAACCACTGTACGGTACCTTCACGCCAATTCTTCTCTGACAGTCTCTTAAATCTTGGTGACATAATTGTTGGGAAACAGACCTTGTTTCCCTCGTAGTCTTCCCGTCCACCAGCCAGAAGGATCTGTAACAAGGACAGCAAGGTAAGGAGTGAGCCTCTGGAAGCATTTCTGTATACTTTGTGTAACCTTGCAAAGCTGTGCCCGCTCACTGAGAGCCTTTCTGGGAAGGAATGAGGGGGCAGGATTTTTGGAGTGTGCTCATCTTTTGGCCACATCATTTTGCCTTGAGGAGGGTGCTTTGGAGACCCAGAGTTTGAACTGGTTAATTCCATTTTCCTTCTTGTGCTACAGCTGTGATTTAGGCCAATTTTTGTCTAGAGCCAGTGGCAGAATGACAGAATGACTCACTAAATATCCCAAATGAGCCTAAATCTTTTTGATATGTAGCAGCATATTTAGTACCCAGTGACAGGTCCTTGGTGTGTCCCTGACATCCACTTGGGTGAAGGGGCTGGACTGGGGTGGCGGCTTCTCTGCCCCCTGAGCCACTATGGAAATTGCAAGCCAATCAAGAGAAGATGAAAGGGGGCAGCCCAGCAAGGCCTGTCAGTGCAGCCCAGCCCCGTGCCCCGGCCGTACCTTCCTTGACGATGTCGATGACGTCGTTGGCATTGAAGCTGAGCTCGTCCGTGTCCTGCGCGTCGTAGGCGTAGAGCGCTCGGCACTGCGGCACCTGCGGCTTGGGCTTGGGCTGCGGCTTGGGCCTGCCCCCGGCCGGCGGCGGGCGGCTCGAGCTCTGCCTGCGGGCCCTGCGGACACCAGGGGCTGGGTCTGGGGCCGCTCCCACCGCAGCGCTAGCCACCCCCCTCAATGAGTTCATTCCAGAGAATGGCACAGCAAAAGGGAACACAGGTGTTCTTGAATGTCACAATTAATAATAGCAGTGTGAGACTTCCCTGTGAAAGGGACGGAGTTGCCATTTCTTTCCTATGGCAATGGATGAGTAAATGCTTCCCAAGAGCAGCTGAAATGCTTATAAGACATTTAGTGCCCAGGCTGAAATGGAGGTAAATGTGCACATGCGGTTCATGCATATCTCGTATCTACACAGCTCAGGCTGTGTCTCTCCCCTTGCCCCAGTGTCACCAGTGATTCAGTTTCCAGTACCAAACACAAAGGTCTAGCTCACAGGCTTGCTACTTTACCATTCTTGTGACTAAGCTGTAACAGAGACTCGCATCTCTTTTAAGTTCCCTCAGACTCCAGGGCCATCTATGGACTTGTTCTGTTACAGCCAGCTCTGAAGCAGCAGGGGAGATGCTGCACAAAGTGTCACAGCTGTGAGCACTCCAAAGATTAGGAAGAGAAAAGAGGGAAGAAATGCATTTTGCCAGCTCATCAGCTGATAAAGGCTGGAAGAGAGAACAGGTATTACACTAGATCAGTTGAAAATAATTAATATATATGCTGGATGACTACCAATGAAATGATGTGGAGGAGAATGAACTGTGATCGTGTAATCATGTGTAATGCCATGATAATGTAACACAGCTTCTGCAGGACAGGGGTACAGTTACTTACGTGAAGTCCTTGGCTTAATTTTGTCAATAAACCTCTGAGTCTAACTTTGTAGTGAACTGCACCAGAAAATAAGATTAGCAGTAGGGATTATAACAGCACTTCAGTTCTCAATGTGTCTATGAGGGGAGAGATTTTTCTTCTGCTCTTCAGCATCTACTCACAGCCTTTGTTCAGGATAGAAAACACTGTGAAACCTAGACCTACGTACAGAAATTAAGGAATTCAGCACAAGTCATGGAAAATAGCTCTTGTGCAGCTGTGGTAGAACTACAGTATCTTAATTGAGATGATTTGCTGCTGGGGGCAGCCTGCTGATTTTAATCTTGGTCTTGTACTGGATTGTTAATATCACTGTATCCTTCGTGGCAGCTTTGCTAAAAATAAACCCAATTCTACTCCTTAAAAATTGTATCTACTTATATAGTGCTATGGTTTTGAAATACTGAAGTGACACCTCTTCTAGCTCACAGCTTCCTTTTGCAAAGGAACAGGCACAGAAATGTGTCTGAAATCCACTGCTGAATAGAGTTATGTTGTTAATAGAGTCATGTGTATTAATAAAGGAAGACAGCCTTGGCAATGTGACTTTCCTAAGAGTACTTAGGTTTGGTACTGCTGCAGAACAGCTGGCATGTTTGGGTTTGGTTTTATCCTATGGCTTATGTGGTTTTGTTGTTACATGAACTGTAGTCTGAAGACCAAGTAGTCTAATATTAGTAGAAGAGTTTAGGAAGAAGCTGACATGTGACAAGAACATTTCACCACTAAAAGCCATGGAAGTTATTACAAGATGGAGATGTGCCTGTTAGCATGTGCTGGTGAGCTGAAAAGTGGTAAAATAAGTACCAGTGGCTACTTGTTTCTGATTTCTTGTTTATCTGAAGATTAATCTTAACCAAAAAAATGCTCTAAATATACCTGAAATATCTTATGGCTGACACTTGGCACAGTGGGGTAAAACAACTGCATTTAGCACAACTGCAAAGACCTCTGTACATGCCTAACCCTGCTTGAGGGCTCCCTGTTTAGGAACTGGAAAGCTCCTCCTTGGGAACCCTTGGGTGCACTTCCAATGCTCAAAATCTATCAATTGCGCACATTTATGTTACTATTTGATAACTGTGAGGTCTGTAATGTTCAATTAAATTGTAAAATCTACTTAATAATCAGCCTTGTTGGATCAGACAGCAAAAGAATGCTCAGGCCATCAGGGTAATTTAGTGCAGAACACCTGGCAAGGAGCTTGTCTGCTGACTGACAGCTGAGACAGGGCTGCTTGCACAAAAAGTTGCTCTTGATATGGTTAGAAACAAATGTACTTTTGCTGGCTCCAAGAACCCCCATTCATGCAGATCATGGGAGTCATCTGCAAACTGCTTCTTCTAAACTACATTCTGTCCTTTTTTTCCTAGAGCTGCTGAATAGGCAGTAGTCTTTGACACTTAAGTGACACTTCAGATTCCCGCTACAGTAAAGCTCCACTCACATTCTACAAGCGAGTGGAGTAAGGGCTGAGTTAAAGTAGAAACTGTGGGGTCACTGAAAAACCTTAACATTTTTTAAGGCCTTCAACATTCAAATTTAAGATATTAAACTTCACCTTTATTCCTAGGGGTCTAGGATGGAGTATGTTTTGGAATCTGATGGAATGGATGATAACCTTTGAGTACAACCTGGTGATTGATGCACAGAGTGTATCAGTCATGAACAATTTGAGTGTGTAAAAATATTTGCAAAAATGGACATCTTTGTATCAGATTTAATGTAAAATCTTACCCAGCTGCTCCTTGGTCAGGCACTTTCAAGAAATCCAGGCTTTGTGGTTGCTGTGAGATCTTGCCTGACCCTCCTGACATTTGCCGTGGTAGAGCTGGCCGTGCCATGTTTGTGTACAGGTTCCTCTGATTGGCCCACTGATTCCCTGGCATCTGGGGATGGGCTGCAGCCTGGGGGGGACTGATGACTCCATTCTGCTGCTGACCTAGAAGTAAATAAAGAGTGAGTGCCTGCAGTCCAAACCCAGCTCAGCAAAGGTAACCTTTGATGGCTTAGCTGTCACACTCAGCTATCAGAGAGCCCCACCTATCAAGGAACCCAAACACAAAATCACATTGAAATGCTGATTTATACCCAGTTTCTGGTCTGCTCACAATCTCTTTTGGATTGCCATCTTCATGGACTTGTGCTCAGCTGTGAGATTTGTGCCCTGGGTGTTCCATGCAAGCACAAGGGTGAGCTCTCAGCTGAGGTCCAGTTCAGCTAACACGGTACCACCAACTCCTCTCTAAAACACTGCACAGTATTTTATCCAGATGAGGGTTAATCCAAAGCTACTCATAATAATCATAATTAATCACATCCATAGCTAATCCATATCCAGATTTCTTCTCCTTCTGAAATTCAAACTCAAGTCTACCACATACTCAAGGGATTTGACTGTTTTTATTAAGTTGCTATAAATATTTGTCTTTTAACAAACATGTGGGTGGGAGGTGCTTGGGATTTTTTTGTTGTTTTGTTTTTAAAAAATGCCTTGATGCTATTTTGGTAGTTGAAAAGGAGTTAGAATTTTCTAGGAATGACATGGGTATATGCCTTTAAATACATAATTATGCCTCTAACTTAAAGCAAACCCACCCATGTCTGAGCTACTTGCAGTATCAGGGCCTAAAGAGCCCAACTCTGGACGCTTTACATTCCTAAAACTCCTATGGAACAAAACAGGAGCTATGCTTCTGTTAAAAATCAGTTTCCTCACTTCCAGGGGTGAGCCTCTCCTCTGCCATTGTGATGATGCCTGCTGAACATTAGCAGAAAGAACAGCTGTGCAGAGAGGAGAGTTCATAAGCACAGCACCTTTACAGGGAAAACCCTGCTGCCTGTAACAGCTGCTCTGTGCTTCTGATGTTCTCTGGGTACTGTGGCAGAACGTGGGGGTCAGCAACTCCTGCAGAAACCCCACTGTGCAATCCAAGCCAGGATGGCACACACATAATGGTGATCTTAATAAACGTTTGGGTTACTCTGAACCTGTACAGAACTGTTCAGCTACTGCCCCACTGATTTCAAAACAAGATGTGAAAATAGCAGAACCCAGATAATTGCTTGGGACTTTCAAGGAGGAATTTGCCCAAATCATGACATGGCTTTAAGCTCCTTAAAAGTCTGAGCATTTTAACTGGAACTCTTCTGTAACACCTGTCTGCAATTTTGTTTTTCCAGCTATGTGTGGCTATTTTCCAAGAGAGTTTAACATTCAAAAACAACCAAAGCCATGTTACTGTAACCTACAGAGAGGGTTGCAGGAAAGCCTTCTACTCACCTTTTAAATGTGACAGCCCAGTGCCTGAGGGTCATTACAGCACTTAACTTCAGCAGTAAGAATTCTCCTAGCTATAAAACTGCTGAAACAGTTTTGGAAATGTAAACCAGACTGTCCTTGCTTTAACTGATGCTGCACAAATTCTCACTATCTGTTTGCTGACAGGTCAGCTCTTACAGTAATTTCCCACTTCACTACTGCTCTGGCAGATCACACAGTTGCTAGTTCGACTCATACAGCTGTGAGGATCTGGAATTGTCTATTTAATTTGGTCACACCCCTCACTTCCACCATTAGCATTGTGCTTCTCAATAAATGGCAGCTGACTGAAAGAGGACTCTTTGTTAAAAAGAAAGTACTCTGGGACTGTAAGTAAAAAAAAAAAAAACCTCTTGGGAAATGTTGGGTCAATGGAATATTGTTCTCCCCTGTGAGTTCACAAGCAAAATTAATCATATCTGCCCAGGGCAGAAGTGGAACACCCTAATGACATCAGTCCCCTGCAGAAAGAGCCACACTGGTCACTGGCACAGCTGCTGTGTCCCAGCACTCGGGCACACAGGAGCTGTCACATGTCTGACAGGAGCATGAGACACACCCTGTGCTGTGCTGGCCCTGAAAGCAGTTTCACTGCAAAGCATTCTCCATGGCCTAACCAGCACAGAGCTTGTACCCTTCACAGTGGAGAAGGCTACAAGGTCAGGTTGAGATTCAGTGGCTTATACCAAGTGTCTGAACAAGTCACCATCCACACCAAGCAGGACAGCTCTGGGAGAATATCCAGCAAGACACTTCTTAACATGCCTGCAAATAGATGCTTTCCAGGCAGGGTCTTTAAAGAGAAATTTAAACTGTTATCATAATTTTTTTTTAATGGGTAAAAATTGCCAGATGACAGGAGAAGACCAAGACGCTTTACCTGGAATTCTGTTTAGCCCAAGCAAAGAGGACTTACCTGGAGGAGGTGGTGCAGCTCTCATAGGATAAGTCTGGTTTTGAGACCTACTGGAATATCCTCTGCCTTGGCTAAGGTTCCGTCTAGTAGGACCTAGAAGAAACCAGCAACATTTTGTTACCCCTTCACAACAACATTGTTTAGGTAACATTATTGTGGCTGGCTGCCAGACCCCCCTCTTCTGGGATCAGAAAGAGATGATCTTCAGGAATCAGGAATCTGACTGCAGGGTTGGCCAGGCTGTGATAAAGCATTATGTGCAAAAAGGGTAACTTTGGGATGGTCTCCCTTTAGTGACCCAGTTCAGCCTCAGGATATAAAGCAAAGCCTTCTTGCAACTACAGTAAACAAGGTCCAGAACACTGACAGCTGTAGAGCAGCAAGGAACTCTGCTGTAATCCTCAGGATCTCTGTGTGTTACAAAGAAATTAATACAGAACATGATGAGGCTAGAGCCAATCATGGATAGAAAAAGTCAACCATCCTCTGATTTTATAAACCCCTAATTTCTAGAGGAAATTCAAACTTACGGGAATTCTTTGGTAGCCCTGGTCCAATGCTGATCTGGAGCACTTTATTACTTGGTTTGAGAATGGCTACATCTCCTTGGCCCTGCATGAACTGCACCTGTCGAGAACCAGCACTGCTCCAGGGCCCCCAGCTCTCCTTCTTCAGCTTCACTTCAAGTCTGACAGAAGCATGTGAACACACGTGAAAAAAACCAGAAGTGGTACATCAAATCAAGGCAGTATTGCTTGGCAGCAGGTAACTCAGAAATATAAAATTAAAAGCTTAGACTGAGAATCTGCATTCCATGAACAACTCAGCTGACATAACCACCTAATTAAATCCTTCTTCCATGCTTTTTTTAAAAAAATGTTATTTTTAATTGGTTTTAACTTTCCTGGTACAGCTTCTCAAAGGAAGTTTAAGATGCTCTGGAGAGTGAGTTTTGAAGAAAAACGTGCAAAGGTCCAAGGAGAAGATGTGTGAGCCCTGAGGCAGCAGTGCCCCTGCTGTTTGAGAGCATTCCCTGCACACAGCCAGGCACAGCCCCACCACAGCTGTGCCTGGCTGTCACTGCCCTGGCTGCAAGGGAACAGCTCTGCAGACACCCCTCAGCCCCTTCACTCTGCACTCTTTCCCACAGCACACACTCACACACATTCTTTCCCAGCATTTCCACACCATCCATCTGCTCTGACCTGCACTCAGGTAGGGTTTTGGGCAGGAGCCCAGAAATGCAATGCATGACTCACTCCTGGTACTGGCCTTGCATTCTCAGTGTACAGGAGTGTATGCTATAGTTATGTTCCTCACTTCAGCGCTCCTTCTACAGCCTTTCCAAACAAAATCAGTGATCTCTGTTGCTTTTTGTAATTCCTCCACCTTTTTGAAGGCAATAAAATAAATACACAAATCCAAGGCGTGCTGTTGCTGATGTCCTTAATGGGTGGAAGTATTAACAAAAGCACGTGTTTGCTGGGACTCTTTCCAGGATGTTCTCAGAGCCAAAGTGCACATCTGACATGCTCTAGGTTTTCACACTTGTTTCTAAAAAATGTTCCCAATATAATTTACTTAACTGAGGCCTCCTTAGAATTATTCTTTCACCCTGCAGTCCCCAGCACCCACAACAAACGTCAGCATTTCAGACTGCTACACTGTGTGCCCAGAATTCTTTCAAACCCTTCAGTGAGATGAGTGCTCCCTGCTCCTGCCAGGAGCCAGCAGCAGCTGTGCAGTGGCTGTGCAGAGGCCCTGCCCTGGTTCCAGGAGAACAAAGGCAGCTCTCCATGCACACACACAGTGGGAAGTGTCAAGTGGCCCTGGTAAATCCTAACCTGTCACTCTGACAAGGCAAGCACAAAGTCTGGTATCCTTGCACATACAGGGTTTTACACTGTACCTCCTAGTACTGTAAATAAAGTACAACTTGCACTCAATCATTTGCCTTGGCAGCAAGAACAAAACATTTATCCCTAAATGCCCATTGAAAAAAATCCATAACTCACGTATTGCTAAATTTCAGAGGTAGTTTTTGTTGTGTTTTCTCTTCGTATCGTTTAGACAAGAGGCTTAAAAACTCTGTTTTGAAGACTGATTCGAGCAAACTGTCGTATTCCTGTTCATGTAGAATGAAAATGTCATCCTGCATGGTGCTGCAAGGAAATCAGAGCACACACCATCCAGTTTAAAATGTCATCAGCAAATACAGCCAGCATTATAATGACATTTGCAGAGTACTCATGGTTAATTTTTAAAAACATAACAAAATCCAAGCAGCATTAATTACAGAGCCTTGCTTTCTGAGAACAGGCTTGATTTTTTTCAGGAGTTGATAATGGAAGAGCTGAAACAATGCCTTTTGAGAGGCAGGAATACTACTCAGTAATTTTACAGTAATTACTGTTAGCAAAAAAACATGTGCTATTAAAATTACAGTTAAAATAATGGCAGATTTTTTTGACTAGAGATAAATTGGCAATTTGAAGGTTACTGAAGAAAGTCTGAAACCCAAAGGAAGCACATTCAAAAAGAAAGTTTTCAATTCCCACTTCATCAACCAACTTATTTTCCCTGCCCTACACAAACTGCTCTATTAATGGAAAAACTACATTGCAGGTACTGACCTTAAAGAAACAGAAAGAATTCTCTCCACTTCCATCCTTCGCTTCAGGACCTCCTTCACCTGGCCCTTCTCCGGGCCCTGCTTTATCTTTTCGCGCCCGATCAGGTAAATGCACTTGGGAGTGAGGACGAGGTCTCGCTTCACGCTCTGAAACAAACACGGACAATTCACAGCTCTGTGCTGTGACCCTGAGCTGGGCACTCCTGGCTCGAGATGCTGAAGACAACTCTGACTCCCAGCAGAACTCGTCTTTAGGGGATGCTGCTGTTCCACCCACCTTAAACCTCCTGTCGTATTTAGTTACAGTGTCTGCAAAATCGATCTTCTCCCGCTTGCCCACAAACTGGCGCAGCTCGGGGTGCTCCTCCATGCCGATGTAATCTCCCACAAAATTCCTGTTAATGCTGTTTCGTCTCCTCTCCTTCTTGCTCAGCAACAGATCTGATGCTTAAATAGGAAACATAAACATTGATTAATAGCATCTACCAAGTTTGCTAAACTCGTGCTCTCAAAGAGCCAACTGTTTCACACAGAATTTCTTGGGAAGTGAGAACCACATTGTTTCTAATATGGACAAACAGTGAAGCACTGCTACTAATTCTTTAGGTAAGGATAGATGTGATCATTAAATCCATTCCTAATGAAATACACTGATGGCAAGCTCAGTAGTTCTGGTTCATTAGGAGGACTTCTGGAACTAAGAAACTTCTCACAGTGCTATAAATTAAAGATTAACCCTTCCAAACCCAGCATGTTCATTCACACAGCCCAGGTCACACACAACTAAGTCCCAGGAGAGTCCATGGATTGATCTTACCACCTATAGATTATTCAGATCCTGCATAACTGTGGCAAGTTTTCTTTTTTTGCCTCCCTTTCAGCATCTCTGCTGTCTGTCCTACTCAGCCTGGCTTCGATTTCAGAGCAAAACACTGGGCAGTCCAAGCATGCAGAGCAGTCAACCTCATCAGTGGTACTGCAGGGGTCCAACAAAGTGCAATCATTCCAAGCCAGTTACCTGCAGTGCAACTTTTGCCTACAGAGAGGGATCTCCTCCCCCTCTGTGCCCCTCCTGCTCCTGGAGCTGTGTGTGTGCAGTCCCTGCCATCAGAAGTTCTCACCTACCTTCTTCTCTCATCTGCACGTATTTCTTCCTGGCCGCGTACTTCCTCCAGGCCTTCTGGATGGCCCTGGCGTACCCATCGTACTTCCTCTCTCTCATCTCTTCTAACAGAAACAGCTGGACAGAGACACAGTGGGGTGGGGCAGACATTTTACATGCAAAGTTCAAGAAAAAGCTGTGTTTTACTTTGGACAACTCTCCAGTGCATTTCACTCTAGATCCAAGCTGGTTCCTCTTCCATGACTGTGGGATCTGAGACTGGAATGTTAAGGCAGCATTTCTGAAGAAATCTCTGATGCTTGGGTGGCTGTGGCTCTTACCAGTAAAGTTCCATACCCCATGATGAAGGAAAAGGAATATGGCTTCTCCCTGAAATATTCTACTGGTGCAACGCAAGGTTCTCCACTGGCCATTTCCTCAGCCTCCATCCACACATTCTCCAAAATTCCTACTTCTCTTGTCAGAATGTTACCATGTCTGTGGGGATCTGTGCAATGTGTAACATAACCATTCACAAGCAATATTCTTCCCTGGCTGAATTTCATACCCTTGTGTCCACTGCCTCCATTCTTTCTCACCACTGAAGGTTGTCAGCTGGCTGCAGGACGTGTAACTATGACCTTATAATTCACAAGAATGACATAGTAGGATTTGTAGGTCTAAAATGTCAGAAATCAAGAGAAAATACTGTTTTATTAAAACAGGAATGGAAGGTGGATCCCCTTTTTTGAGAATCCCAGGTCCTATTAAAAGACATGTATATTTAATGCACTTAGAACAACTTCATAATTATTGTAGGATACAGCATATTCAGTACAGCCTTTTACATACTTCAGTGAAATAGGACTTTTATCTTATCAGGGGCACAAGCATTTGGCTAAATTGCAGCATTCAGTCAGTCCAGTACATGACTGTTGCTTATTATTTCCCTGCATTGTATGTTAAATATTCACAGGAGTTTTCTTTTAGCTTTCAAGAGATAAAATTAGTGAAAACGGGTAAATGGAGATGCAAACCTGGGCTTTAGGGGCTTTTTTGTTTATTTTGCTGCTCTAAACCATGCAAATCTAGAAAAACAGTTGTTCATATTGATCTGAAAAAGGAAACTCAATCTGGTGCAAACCATTTCCACAGAACCTCACTTGCTCCTGTACAGAGCTATTTATTCAGGTGTGTGATAGAAATGTAAATATTGAAGCCTTTCTGCCACCCATAAAACCTTATTTCACAGCTGGCAATTCTCCATCAACAGCAAACTTATTTTAAATTTTTTTTAAATCTCTTCCTGAACACAAGCACTGGCTGGGGTTTCAGCAGAGACACGAGAGCTCCTGATGCAAAAACATCCTCAGCTGCAGCAGGGGCATGACCAACCTCATGCAATTCAGGTTACAGTGACAATATTGATGCTGTCTCTCATGAACACTCACCGTTTATTTTTCTAACAATAATGTTAATTGCAAAATCTCAGTGCAAAATAATCTATCACCTGCAGCTGAAGGTCACTATTAAGGAAGTTCAATTAAATCACTGAGCTAAAATACAGTTCTTAACCTACAGAAATAAAGATACTGCATTAACCCTTTCCTAAAATATGTATTATAAAGCCGCCCCTTACACTCTCAAGCAAATCAAGTATTTTTCATCTTTAACCACAACAGGTGCTCTTTTTGGTGGAAGAAAAAAAATTTCATTTACCATCTAAAAGATTATTTTTCTCAGAAGCAATACAATCCTGGCCAATACTTTAGTAATGTAAGATGAAATATGATTGTCTTTCTTAATAAAAGATAAATCACTCTTTAAAATATTTAGTTTGTAAAAATATTTTCAACATAGAATGAAAAAGACTAGTTTTGGTACTTATTTAAAAAGAGATTTCATGGCATTAAAAAAAAAACCAAAAACATATCCAGTAATTAAAAGCATTAATTTAAATTAAAATCAAAACACAACCCCAAAAATATTTCCAGTCAACTTCATGTTGTCCTAACCTGCAGAACTGCCCCTCAGAAAAACTCACAGATTAAATGACATGTGAAAGCTCACACCATTAAATGACACATCCATGCAAGCAGGACTTAGCATCACAAAAATGCACTGGGGATGGGAAGATGCTTCCACTGGGCAGCAACATCATCCTCTGCAAAGGGCCAGCAGCACATCATGCTGGGTTACAGATCATGCTCTGACTGAAGGGGACCTGGATCCATCAGTCCCAGGGCAGCACTTGCCACCTGGCTACCAAACAGAGGTAGCCAAGAGACAGACACCAGGAAATCACACCAACTTCACAAGACAGAACTCCCAATGAGCTCCAGAAAGAAATCACAGCTGTGCTCCAGAGGAAGCAGGCAAAGCTCACACTCCCTCAGAACTGGCTGGCTGTTGTTGCCATGACCAAGTAGGATCGACCCCATAACAGTTTCCTGCTCTGCCAAAATGCCACCTGAAGTACTGTAATAACCAACATCTGAAGCACTACATGCCATGGTGTATAAACATGTCTCTCAGATGTAGGCAGGAATGTAAATCCCATTGTTCCTGAACAGTATCTTACCCTTTTTATGGTAGAAACAACAAAATTTCTATTATGCCTTGGAGAAACATTCTTTTTTTATCATTAACAAATATCTTCCCACGTGACTGGACACAGCAGTGTCATTGCCTGAATTACTGTTGTTCCACAGAGAAAAATATATGTTCCTAGAACAGCAAATGACAGCTATAGAAGTGTTCAGCTTTTATTTTAGCACGTAACTTCAGCCAAAGAAATCAATGCTCAGCTGCAAGAGGTGCTACACAAACTACAGCCCATTGCTTCTGATGCACCAGGAGCACATGAGGGTGAGTAGAGCACAGATTTTCCTTAACAACTTTCCTGAATAGCAAAGTAAGAAAACTTTTTTCCAACAGTTTTTGTACAACTTAGTAGCCACAGGATAAAACCAGCCTTGTGATGCCTCCCTAATATTCTCTTTGGGATTTCAAGTTGCAGCCATTATGGAACACTGATTTACTCTGTCCTTACCATCCCTTGGGATTATTCTACCTTCATCAATAGTTCTTGTTATGAGAAGAGGACCAATGTTCTTGATACCAAAGCATCTTCATGACCTATTTTTCTTCTTCTTGGTGCATTTAATTCTCTTTATATTAAGTGCCAAAACCCTCCAGTGACCCTAGGCAGTGTGCCCTTTACACAGGCTCTGTGATAGATATGCTCAGCTTGTCTCAGATTTTTACACTTCCCTCACCTCAGCAGGTATCAGGCTCAACTTGAGCAGGCAGGACTTCAATTTCAGCAAACAGCTGCATATTGAAAGAATTGTGTTCTGGCACACTTACAGACTCTGGAGCTTTGATGAAGACTTTGGACTTCCCGAGCTGGTACTGGTCAGGATCCATGTTGACTGACTGAAGCAGGTGGAGGACTCCTTGTTTCTCTTCTCCTTTCCACGAGGGCCAGGTTGCTTTGGTCAGAATGGCATACCTTAAACCACCAATGAGAAGAGATTAAAACCTGGGGTCAAACAGCAGCAGCAGAACACCACTGACTCTTGGCCAGCACTACCCTGGGGCAGCTTGACAATGGCAGCAGGTCTCAGAGCTTGGTGTGTGTGAAGATGCACAGTACTAAGATGTTTCTTGTTTAGTGAGACCAAACAACTGAGAAGAACAGTGCCCTGAAGCCTCCCACTTCCAGATGCTGTCTGGTAACTGCAGCAGTCCATTGCAGAAAGTTCTGCTGGAATCTGCTTATTTCCAGGGTGAGATTATTCACCAACAATGACCCACGGTCCAGATTTGAGTAGCTACATCCTTGGTACTCTAAACTGGTTCCCAAGCATATGTCCAATTTCTCACTCAAGCCTTCTCACTCTTACTCTTACAAAGGTCGTTTCTGTTTCTGAGCAAGTGACCAGCCTGTGCTCCTAACCCACCTGCTCAGCAGCTGGGCTGCATTTAGCAAGGAGCCAGTGCTGGCTCTATCCCAGGAAGCCTCTGGCTTGGCCTCTGGTGCAAGAAGGAAGCCACAGTGATGCTGGTGCTTGAGGGCACTGTGGGAACTGACCCCACAGAGGGCCCTGAAGGAGCAGAGAAGTGCTCTACCTTGTCTTTGACAGAAAGCAGCATGAAGCCTTCTCTCTCATGGTGTCCTCTGTAAGCCTTGAGAATGAGGTCAAGCCAAATTGCAGCCCCTTTTAAACTGCCCACTTCTCCAGGCTTCACTTGGGCTTTTGGAACTGCCAGGCTGGAGTTACAAAGCTGCCTTGTTCCACTGCCCAGCAAAGGAGCACTGCTGGGCTTTGGCTGCCCCAGCATGTCTGGGGGTAAGGAACTTCTCTGGCAGCAGCTGTTAAAGCTCCTTCGACAAGACTGGAGAACAGCTAAATATATTGAGATAAATTTCTCCCCAAAATCTTATATTCTTTACTCTGGACAGTTTCCTTTTAATGCCTTAGGCATACTTAAGTGATGTAAACTAAACCATGCTTGTTAGTGAAACTATTCAACACATGAAAAAAGTGATCAAGTCTGGAGGTCAGCTTGTTGTAATTCCCAAGTTCTTAAGATGATTTAGGCAGCTCCTAATAAAATGTTCTCAAAAAATCAGACAAAGAATTGTTGGAAAATACATTAAGGGAATGTTGATTACCTGTTATCATCATATCTAAAATATTATCCAGCCAAGAAGCAGGAACAGTATCATGCAATTTAAGTAACAATACCACACAAACAGAAACAGCAAACAGTTAAAAAGAAATGTACCACAAAACCCAAACACCTCTGAATAGAAGGTGCATGAGAAAAAAGTAACCTCTGAATAATTCAGTAGGATTCAAACTGCTGATGTTCTCATGTTCAAATCTCTCAGTTAACAAATGCTCAGGTACTCTGCTGGACAGTGGAATGAAGTAGCTCTTACACCACCTTAAATATGGCAGTGTATTACACACAATCTGTGTTTAGACAATGTGTGCACTACATATTTACGTGATTTATTAGTATTATGGGATAAGTAGATGCAACCAACGAAGGGATGAAGGTAAGTTAAAGTAACTCCCAGCTCATTTATTTACCAGCCTCTTCTGCAGGCCCATCATGCACTGCCAACAGTGCAGCTGTGCAGGTGGGTCTAACCACGTCTGAAGGTAAAGGAGCTGAGGTGAATAAGGGTGTTTGAAACTGCCACCTTCCACACAACAGACTGTGACATGACATTTCAGCACGCTACAAATTCTCTCCTACATCTCCTGAGCTGTAAAGGAGGGCATAGGGAAAAACGTGATTCAAGACCTTTTAATATATGTAGAGCTCTTGGGTACAAAGTAAGAATAGATTTTAAATTCTCCTTTTTCATCAAATTAATTTCATACATTTTACTGCTGTGACAAGTCTACAGGGCAGAACAACAGACAATTCTATAACATGCACTACTTAAGCATTTCACAGTTGATAATGTGACAACTCTGGCTGTTCACTGCTGTTTAGCAATGGCACCTCAGTGTCCTCGTGCATGCTTCCCATGAAACCAGTCATGTCACTAGCCATGAATCCAGGTTTGTTAGGCTTGTGTAATTCAATCTTGCAGATGATTTCAGCACAAGTACTGAATGTGTTCTTAACATGCTTCTGAAACAACTTAAAATCATGACTGCCCCCAGATAGGTATTGCAAACTCCCAGGATGCAGTTAGGTCTGATGGCTGAACAGGGAGTGGGAGCTCAGCTTTCACATTGGTTATGCTTGGGAACACACAGGCCTTTTCAGTGACTGTGGCTTTTTGCATGCAAATGTAAATTTTGTACATAAAAGTCTATTCAGTCCAGCAATCTCCACTTGCAGGGAGCTGCCAAGGAACGCCCAATGAAAACAAGTGTACAAGCATGCATTTCCTGTCCATCCCATGCCTCAGCCCCATTTTACTCACACTGACTCTGGGGGTCAGAACAGAGCTTGTTCTGGATGCTAGGAACTGTGAATGGAAAGGGAGCAGGAAGAGTTTTACTCATAACAAAATGTTAAATTTAACAAAGCTAAATAATCTGAAACAAAAGGATGAATTCCACAAGAAGAGTTTCAGTTGCCTGTGGATCCAGAAGTACCATGTAGCCTTCCTCTGTGCAGAATTCTCAGAGCCTGCCTAGCCCACACACTCTGTGTTCAGGCTAGATTTAACACACAGTATAAATCTGTTATTTGTCTCAGCTACAGTCTGTCTTAAGTAACATAGCCTGTAGCATGTTCATGTTTATACATCTAGGCTTGAAAGTCATAAAGAAAAAGGAATTTATAATTGTTCCATGAAAATGAAGTCCTTATTTTCAGAGATTTTAGGTCTGGCATTCTTAGAATATTCTGCATTATTACAATAATCTTGGTACTATCATTAAGGATTACTAATGGCTTTGTCCTGTGCTGTCTGATTAACCATACTCCACTCCTTGCAAAAACTGACTGGGTTTTTGTTTGACACTCTCAAATTCAATGCAACGACTTCCAGCAAAAGCTGATTTATCACATAAAGCCTGTTTGGGCACTTATTAGCTGCATGTCTCCAGTTTCTGAAGAACAGAAGCTGAATGTTGTATAAATCTTGAAACTGCTCCTATTTAAGAGGATTTCATTAGCTAGTGGAGGTAGTTAATCATGGTAACAGCTGGTCCTAAGACACCAAGAACAGGATTGATCTTCCAGAGCTCTGAGTTGCTTTCATTCATTCCGTGAGCAGCTGCAGAGGTTTGAGCTGTGCCCATTCCCAGCTGTCAGAACACCAGTGGAGGATAACAAGCTGAGTAAGCTGAGCTTACTCTTTACACTGCAATGGTTGAATGGCAGGTGTGGACTTCTTTACCTGCCTTCTGTCTGCTGTGGGGAGAGTTGGGAGAGCTGGAGCAGTAACATTTTAGACAAGGGCTTGCAGCTGGACACTCAGATTTCAGGCACTGCATCAGTTCCTTGAACACCCTGTAACTTTGAGGAACCCTCTCATAGCACTACAAGTACTGAGGCCTTAGGCAAGAGTACAGAAAAGATGAAGTACTTTCAGTAACACAAAGCCTGACTTTAAAGCACTTTGAAATCTCCGTGTAAAGGAGATCACTGAGCAAGGCACATGTGGAGAAATGGCTAGAGTGGGAAATGGGAAGGTTTCAAAACTGGCAACCTTTTGGTTCTCTCCTCATCAGGTAAACAACCCTGTGTTGTTTATAGCAATTCTTCTAAACAGTGTTACCTACCTCTGCAGAAACTTCTTGAAAACCCGTCTGTAGGCGTAGCCAGCTCTTCTGACTCGAATATTTTCTTTCAGACCCAAGTATTCCACTTGATGTTTTACCCTGGGGACAAAAACAATGCAAGGCTTAAAATCCATTTAATTTCAGCATACTTGTGGATTGAGGCATTCCTAAACATCTGAATCATGTTTAACTCTTGATTGCTAAAATTCATGCACAGGTAAATGAATCTAATTTTGCACATTACCCTGCACACTGCATGGTAGGAAAGGTATTCCAGACAGGTAGACCACAGCACTGAAATACATGTAGCAAGTTAACCTTAGCATTTTTTCCTAGTTTAACTTCCCATCTCCAAAATAATTTGTGCATACATTTCTTAGGTAATAATAAAACCCATAAAAGGCCAAGTAACTATTAGTGATACAATTACACAGCTGGTATCCAAGGGATTGGGAAATTGTCTTGTGTTCTCTTCTCAAGGTTTTTCCTATGCTTTACATAGCTCAAACAGCAACACAGTAACATTTCTTTCCTCGTTGTTATGGAGAAAAGACCAAATCTGATGGCTGGAAAAAGCTCCTGATGCCAAACTTTCAATACACAAAGAATCAGAAGAACGAAAGCCAGGTCAGCATACTCATGAAAAGCTAGAATTCCTCCTAATTCTACCATGCTGCAAAAGAAGGATTCGAGGATAGGCACAAGACTGGCTAAAGCCAGTAATGGATGACTCATCCATGGCACATTTTAAATTACAAACAAAAGCTGAGCTGGTACCAGTCCCACAGAAAGTGCTAATGGCTGTGGAGAAACTCTGCTGCACACGGGAACTGAAGCATCATTATCCCAAGAGCAGCAGAGCTGCCTCACACCAAGCACTTCCAGCAGGCTTCTCATCAGGGAACAAGTATGTGCCCATGAAATGCTAAGCAGAAAAGCAGCAAAACAGAAAAGCTTTTGCACTTTTTCCTCCTTCTAGACCTGTGACACATTTATGATTTCATGTTTCTTCTTACATACCCTGCTACTCTACTGCTTAACGTTTGGTAATTTGATTTGAAGAATTTCAGTTGCTGATTTCCTTGGCATTTCCTTAATTTTCTCATCTAAGTCATATGCTGAAAGAAGGTCAGTTTTTCACTCTGTTCCTGTTCTTCTACAGAGCAAAGTGTAAAAGCTTTAACTTTCAGTCTGAACTATAACAGTTTTTAAGATTCTAGTCCTACAAGTTTAACAAACAGTATATAAAAGAGCATCTGTTTACATATAATTTTTAAAATGACCCTGTAGTAAGTCACTTAATTTTGTTTTGCTTACTATTTCTCTGATTTTACAGGAGATTCTTCAAATCCTGAAACACTCTCAGTTAATTCAATGTCATTTCTCTAGCTATTTTGGAAAGTTAAATTTTAATATAAAATGTACTGCCCTTTTCTTGTTATTGTTCCTGTTGAGACATTTTTTTTTCAAGTGACTCATAGTATGAAGGGAAAAAATCTTTTGAAATCCCTTGCTACAAATGACAAAATCCCTTCAGTTATTTCTTCTTTTTGAAGACATTTTTGAGAGGTATTTTATTAAATGATGAGTGATATTGCTCTTTTAGCTTAAAATAAAGACTACCACACATTTTAATCTTGCTGTGTTCAAGGAATCAAGTATATTTTGTACCCACTCCAAGAATTCTGGTTCAGTACAAAGTTGGTGGACAAAAATACATTTTCCTGTTTATAGCTTTCCCTCCTGTTCACATCTGGAATAATGCACTAGAGCAACAGCACTACTCCCATTTTCTTACTGTCTTGCCAGTATCAGTGTCCAGCACCAGAGAATTTGAGACATTTTTCTGGTTTTTTCCTTTCCTTTCTGAGAAAAGACACACT
The DNA here is from genome assembly GCF_036417665.1 of Passer domesticus. Lineage (NCBI taxonomy): Eukaryota > Metazoa > Chordata > Aves > Passeriformes > Passeridae > Passer > Passer domesticus. Next base: position 6,520,880 of record NC_087487.1, on the reverse strand, counting down.
GAAAATCTCCCTTCAGGCAGCAACCTCAAGCAGGTCAGGGTCTGGGAATTCAGCTAATGCAGCAGTTTTGAATACAAGTCCAAGTGGCTTTGCCAGGACCTGAACAAAAACACATTTCAAGAACACCCCAATTTCTGGACTAACTAAGGTATTATACAAGCTTTAGATATTACAAAGGCCTGTGTTTCAGTGCTAAATATTCTGGAGTTATTCAACAGCAGCAGAAAGGTGGAGTTCCATGGCTTCTGTGAGCATGAAGTAAGAGCAGCTTTGTGAAAGGGTTTTTTCCTTTTTCAGTTACATTTTCATGGTCTAGTAAACCTGCTGCTAATAAGCAAATTGCTATTCCCATTACACTGACTAAGGCAGCCTGTGGATGATGCAGCATTATGTGGCCACGCAAGAAAATAAAACAAAAACATTTTAAAAATCCACCAATCAGCGAAGTATTACATAAACTCATTTATGTTTTTTAGTTCCCTCAAATCTTTTTCACAGTAAATTTGAGAAACAACAATATTAAGCTTAACTTTGAACTGTCACATGCATATAAATTTCTCTTCCCCAGACCTGTCACTGAGTGCCCCAGTGAAGTCCTACTACAATAGGTGGGCAATCACAGATTGAAATGGGAGAATGTTGGGATTTTTAAACGGGGATGAAGGATTGCCATTGTAAGCAGCATTTTCCATCTCTGTCTGAGCTTGACAGTATACAATCCTTTGTATTTCACTTGGCAAATACAGCAGCTACTGGTAACACACCATTCTCACTATAGGAAAACAAGAAATCTTGCCCATTTTTGCTCCTAAAGGGGTTTCCTGAAAGCTGTCCTTTTCTCAGGCCTAGGACTGACTGTATTTGTTTCACTGGTTTCCTAGCAACACCTTCCACAATAATAGGCCTGTTTCCCAATATGCAAATGATTGATTTTAAAAGCCCCTCAATTTTTAGCTATAAGTTTTATAAATACTTTTCCCAGGATCACTTAGTCTCCTCCTTTGGTTCCCAGTGTGAGTAGAAAATGAAGAGCTGCACAGTAGGATTTTCAGGTGGAAAAGCTAAAGAGGGTCTGCATTTACTGCCAAGCCCTCACTGAGACTTTGGAGTGCAGTCCCAATAGCTTCTGTAAGTGCTCTCCATCTGCATGTGACTGTGCTGGTCTGCTGGAAAGGCAGGAAGGGAATTCTGCTGGGGTTGTCCAAGAATGCTTTTTATCAGACTTTGCAAGCTGTTTCACTGTGATAAAAATAACCACTTGCTTTATCAGCAATTTTACCATGTTCAGAAGCACTTGGTATGTAATAATGAATGCTACCTACACTAGAGCCCCACACAGCTTACACATCCTACTGAGCACCTACCCCTTCAGAGTGCAAAAAGAGCAGCATCCCTTCAGAGAAGAGGAAAGTGCTACAAGCACCATGTAGTTAAAGATGCCTTAAAACAGATGTGATAAACCAAACAGATCACTCAGATATCTATTTAATGGCTATACAATCACCTGATATGACATTCCAGTCAATTCTTTTTAAAGAGCTGGTTAATTAAACATAAGTAAAACAGGAACTTTCTTCACTGTTGGTTACAGACACTTTTTGGCAGGTTTGATACCTAAAAACAGATATAGATCTCCTACTGGCTTTCTAGCTTCTTAATAGAAGCTATTTTCAAAGCATGAAGCCCAAGTTAGAAGTGTTCAGAATACATTTGGTGTGCACATTCTACATGGAAAACTGGGTCTTTAATATACTGGTTGTGTTACTCATGCAAATGTTGGTTTCCATAAGTGGCAGGAGAAAAGCCAAGAGCTGCACACACTAAGTGCTGATTCAGACCAAGTGACCAGCACTTATCCTCAGCTTTTAGGAGAGGTCATGCCAGATTTCAGTTCTGATGGTTTAGAGAATGTAGTTCTGTTCGTAGGCTGTAAAATCACAAATAATGAATTTTTTATGGCTTCTTTTGACCATTAGCACTGCTTCACTCTGCTGATCCATACCTGCTCTCCTCCCAGTCTCGAGACTTCTTTGTTTCATTGGGTTTGATGCAGCGGATGTAGTGGGGTGTACACTTCATCAGGGTGCCAACAAGGTCATTGGCTTGTTTCTGTAAAACAAAGGAAAAAACAGGATCTCAGCTGAACAGGGTAAATCCTGAGGGAATTCTACAATTATCAGCCATCTGCTGATGACTCCATTGGCTAGATACGGGTGCCTTTCATCTTTCTCCAACAACCAAAGTGCCTTGGGATAATTTGCACTTCATAATAAACTTATCAGTAAATAGAGGGCACTATTTTCTCCAGCTATTCAATACATTAAAACTTCTATATAAAAATATGAAGCAAATGCATCAAGTGAACCTGTCAGGTTCATCAAGTGAACCTGTGAGAAAAGAGGTTGGTAAAATATTGATTTTCAAGTCACGTGTAAGCTAAGTGTGTGTCCTACAATCAGTCTCCAAACAGCCCCTGGCCTTGCAGCACTTGCTGCCTCAGGCAAGGCACTCTGTGGTCAGCAGAGACTGCTGTTGACTGCGTGGGTGTTGGGTCAGGCATTTCTGTACTGTAGAGACCTGTTTTCTGAAATTAGCTGTAGGAAATGAGAGGCTGAGTGAGGTGGCTCACTCATTATGCACATACAAGTACCACCAATTGCTCCTTTTAAAAATTCACTGCTACAGCTGAATACAACATCTAATGAACACTCATACTGGGCAGAACAGTTTTAACAATGCTGAAATAATGCATTACTTTGCCAGGAGGATACTCCTAATACCTATCTTTAAAAATATCAGGACAGTAAAAAAAGAAAATACTTTTAAAAATTTATTTAGCTATTCATACACAAACACACAACCACATATACACACACCAACACTGCAAAAGGAGACATACTTTGATTTTGCTGCCTGCAGTGGTGGGACGGCCCTTCTTGTCCACTTGAAGGTTTTCAGGAAACAGAGCCTTTATAAAAGGCCTAGGAAAGAATTTATAAAACAGGGTTGGCATAGAAAGATGATTCAATGCAGGCATGTCAAGGAATATGCTGTAAAAGTTGATAGTAGAGCAGAATATAAATAGCTATTTCTATTACTCTTGAGTTATATCAAATCTATTTTAAGATTAGTGCTTTCCATGAGCCTCATTCCTCACAGAGACCCCCTGCTATTTCAGTGAGCATGGAAAGCCATGACACCAGACATCTAAAAGTCTTGAAGAAATGCACACTTCTTAAAAAATAAGCATCAATTAATTCAAATACATCACAAAAAAAGTTACTTTGTCAAAAGAGTGCCTGTTCTGAGAGGACACCAGAGCACTGATGGCCTTGCTTGAGGCCAGAACAAAGGCTGCCACTACAGCACTGGATTCTGACAGTGCAGTGGCTCCCTGGGTCAGTGTGCAGAAATGAAGGTCAGGGTAAGGCAGTGCTCTGCTCCCCTCAGCGCTGCCCATGTGCACTGTCACACAAAGGGGGTCAGCAGGTGCACAGCAGGGAAGTGTGGCCTCTGTGCCCCTCCAACCACCACGGCATCCCCGGCTCCAAGCAAGGTTTGCTTACGTACAAATCACTGCTCTGCATGAGTTCAATCAAGTCCGTGAAAAGAACATCCCGATTTCTCTCGCAGAATCCATCCATATCATAAGATACCTGGGCCAAGGTGGGAATTGATTGTTTGTGGTAAGTTGAGAACCCAATAATTAACGAAAATTTAAATTCTGTCCGCATCAGTCGCTGCTCTGTACTTTTTGGTTAGTCTTGTAAAACTTAAATACTACAATGAGCACTAAATTCTAGCATGTATTATTAAACTTTTTCACAACAAACAAAGGAACTTCATCCTTAAATATAAATTCCATTTAAAGTCAAATTTAAAAAGGCTTATGGAACTAGTGAATAGAACATGACAAGTGAATTTAATACTGAATTTTACTAAGAAAAGTTTTTGTGTTGTAAGGATTCACTGTTATTAACTTCAGAAAACAAGGAATACTCTGAGAAATAAATCCAAACAAGACAGAACTGCACATTATATTCCCAGTTTTATTGGTATGTCATCACCTAAACATCACTTTTATATCAGAATTCTTTAAATTCACTGCTATTGTGATCAATAAATGAGATACAATTAATGAAAGTCATGGGGCACTCATTTATTACAATTAAGTTCTGGTTCTGAGAGCAGCAAGGCCCAGCCTCCTCTCTCCAGCAAGGGCCATTTGTGAAGGCATTTCTGTCCTAAGCTGCCTGCACTGTGAAGGGACACTGTCCCCTGAGAGAACCTGGCTGTGCAAACCAAGCCAGCCCCCTGCAGGGCTTCCCCCTTCCTCTCATTACTGCCCTCCTTCCTCATAAACACATTACAGACAGTTCAGTGAGGATTTTCCACGTTACCTTTCCAGCATAATGATGGATGATGAAGCCCTGGTTCCAGCTGTTGAAATGTTCATGAGTCCCAATCTGCATCTGCAGCTTCTGGAGCAGTGTCTGGTCAGCCCCTTCTCCCACGGCGTGCATCGTGGCACACACATCATCTAAAATGCTCATAATCCCTGGGGGGTTCTGATGTGGTGGGGAACAAGAACAGCAGCTCAAGTGAGGGAGGAAAATATGATGCCAGTTGATTCACCCAAACAGAAAATTGTCTTTGCTACAAAAACACTAGAGCAGTCAGGAAGGACTTCCCTCCAAAGAACTGAGATTAACTTTTACACCAATATGCAAACATTTAAGGAGAGATGACTCCTCATGGGATGACAGTAGGAAATGATGGAGGAAACAGTGATTACTGTTGAAAAAACCACATTAACAAAAACATCAAAACACTCAACATCTGTTTAAAGTTTCTTTCCTCACTCCACCAAAAAGTAAACCGATGTCTGAGAAAGTATTTAAATGGACATGTTATAGTCAGACAGACTTACAGCTAACTATCTTAGACTGGGAGGGAAATTGTATTCTCTTGCTAGTTATCCTCATAACAGGCAGAAAATAGGCAAAATCTGATGTGCATTTAAGCATAAGCCACTCCAGTCATTCAAAACTGTTCTGGCCTGCATGAGGATAAAGAACTATCTGAGAAACACCCTACTTCTGACCTAAAGCACAACTCAACATTTGTTGTCATCCCAAAATAGAACATGAAGACCTGAGACTACAGAACAGTCTGTGGAGCAAAACCACAACATTTCCTTTATCTACAATACTGTCTCTCCACTTGTTTCTGCTTGATTTGCAACAGCACCTTGAAGGAAAGGTGGTGCTGCAGGTTCCCCAAACTGAATTACATCCTCCAGGGACACAAAGAGCATTATCTGACGTACAGTATGTCAGTAAGGTCATGATAAATTTCAGTGGATACAATTTTTTCCCCACTATTTTGGTTTTTTAGCATGCCAATCATGCTATGGTATAGTTCTCTTTTTGCATGGTGTATCTTACAGGACACATCTTAGGGCTCCTATAAGCCATCTTATGTAAGATTTATATATAGACTTAGTATGACTCAGTAACTGAACAACAGTATTTGCATTTTCCTATGAACCTTCTTTGCAGAAAAAGCAGCTGCCCAAATATTTAAGAGAAAAAAAATCTTGTTGTTTTCTCCACCTGTTTGTTCTAAGTACTTACCACTTTGTTCTCTATAAGGTCACACACTATTTTGTTGTTGAAGTATTCTATTGGTGTCCATCTAATTCCTTCTTGCACATATTCTTCCTGTTAAGTAAAAAGAAACAGATGCAAACACTCTTTTGTACTGTAGATGTAGCACTAGATTTACAACACACTCCACAGACAAACTGCACTACTCATGTTCAGGAAGACTTGCCAAATGTATGACTGGGTGGAGGTGGGAGAAATGACCCTACTGATAGCTAAATCCAGCTCTCTGCTGCCTAAAAGATGAATTGGAATCCCACTCTGTTCTCCCCACACATTCCTTTGTCATTCACAGCCCTTCCGTGGTTACTGACAACAGCAGGAAGATTTCAACTGCATTTATTGTCAAAGCACTTTGCAAATAGTATCTTGACAGTGCACCTAAGTATCCACATCCTGATCTATTTTAAAAATTCAGATTGTGACAGGCACATGGAGGATCAGACAACACATTTAGAAATGTACATGAAATGAAGATGCAGCTTTTTATTTCTGTATGCAATTACTGTATCTAAAAAGACACCTAAAGAAAGACTGGGGGAAAATCCATATTAAAATGCTCTTAAATTGACTCAGTCAGTTGTACATACAAGGGCTCAGCAGACACTCTGCAGGTCATTTGTGCACCCAGTGCCATGAGTGCTTACTTTTCCACAAAAGCAATTGTGTCTGGGCATTCCTGAAAACTCTGTCCCAAAGCTGGTGCCAGCCCTGAGCTCACTCTGCACACAGGGCTCCTGTCTCAGCTGCATCCTGTCTGCCCTCCCATGCAGAAACAAAAAAAGTGAGATTTGGCAGTAAGACTGTGAGCAGAAAACTGCAAATACTTTCACAAGTATCTTTGTATTTCTCCGATCTATTTCATTCTTACATATACACACATATACATATATATAAACATATATATATTCAAAAATAGAAAAGGTGTGGAGGAAATGAAGGGAAGTATTGCCAGTGAAATGTGTGTCATGCTCAAGGGAAGCCCAGGGATGGAGCCAGGCTGCAGCTTTCCATCCCTGCCCGTGAGTCAGACTGCAGCAGCCTGGGCACAGTCATATGACTGCAGCAGCACACTGTGGGGTGGACTGGCTTACACCACCCCAGCACGGAGAGAACAAATCCTGCAGCTGATGTGCTTCAGTTTTAGGGTCACTTGACAACTAAGGTTGTTTTCTTTCCCTTTGTCTTGCTCAACAAGGTACATCTACTGTTGCAATGATGACACCTTGATTCTTCCACCGGCTGACAAAGGAATAGCTCATTTGTGAATTCCAAAATAATAAAAAAATGTCTGGTTACCTGCTCTGCCTTCAGTGTCAGTTCAATAAAAATCTGCTGCAGCTTTTCATTTACAAAGTTGATGCAGAACTGTTCAAAACCGTTTTTCTGTAGAAAAGGAAGCAATGTAAAAATTAGTCTCCTGCCTTATATACAATAATTTTCAGTTCTAACACTGGCAATAAGCTTCAAAGAAACACTGTCAGTGACAGATGGGTTGCTGACTTTATAGACATTTTGTGGAATTTCAGATCTTCCTTTTAAGATCAATGACTTCATTTCTTTGAAGTTTCTTCAATACCTCATGTTTATTAAGTGAGACATTACCAGTGAGATGACAATGTCCAGGAAGATGGGTTGGGATTTTTTTGCTTTTATTCTGGCCATAGGATATGTGATTTTTTTTTCTGGTTTAAATTTTTTCCCCTCTGAATTACAAAAAAGCTCTCCTAGGTCAGACTTGCTCAAATCCCAAGTATTCCATTGTCATACCTGAAATATTTCAAAGCCATAAATATCAAGGACGCCAATGTTATATTCTTCATGGTCCTTCTCCATTGCCTTATTAATAGACTAACAAAACAGAAACAAAGCATAAAACAAAGTGTAGTTTATACAATTAAAATACATCAATATTCTTAAATACTTATAATAAAATTCTTTTTAAATAATATACTTGAATTTGAATACAAATATACAGAAAATGTTCTTTTGCTTTCACTTTTTAATAAAGTGTTACAAACAGTTAGGAAATGAACAGTATGTTATCCTCTTTTCCAGGTCAGTGAGCCTTTGGATCCACTATCTACAAAAATCTTTCTTTTCACTGTAATTAGCTCCGTTAAATAAAAGGAGCCAACAGAAAAAGAACAGCTTTAAATCTGCTATTTGATGAGTTTTGCTGAGGGTACAGTGAATCTCTTCACCTCACTCTGCATCCCCTCCTGGTACAGGCACAGACCATGGCAGGGCTGCTGTGGGCAGGGGAGCTCTGTTCACTGCAGTTCCCCCATGGAGCGGATCCCTGCTGCACCAGGAGCATCCAGGGCTCCCAGCCTCCAGCCCAGGGTCTGACTCTGAGCAAGAGAGCATTTTAGCCTGGAGAATGGAATTTGGCCCCTGGCTCCACTGCCCAATCCTGCTGCTGAAGGGGCTCTTTGCAGGGAAGTGGGATCAGAGAGCAGGGGAGCACAACCAGCCAGTTCTGCTCTGCTGAGGAGGAGGAATCACACTCAGAGAAGCAGGGATGCTGACAGAGGGAGATGAGGATCCCACATGGGACAGTGACAGCAGGAGCCTGCCAGCAAAGCTGGTGTCAGAGGCAGTGCCCTGGGTTTGGTATCCATGGTCACACTCCCACTGCACTGGGCAGGCCTGGGCAAAGCAGTGACAGGCAAGAAAAGGCCTGCAAGGAACATTCCTGGAGCCCTTCAACTTGTTTGGACACTTCAGTAGAATCAAGTAAATCCAACTTACATCCACCAAGTAATCAAAAACACGGGAGTGAAGGGCCTTGGCCAGGGCATCCCTGGTGTAGCAGGCTTGTTCCACGTTTAGTGTGACATTAATGGACTCAGATTTGCCTCCCCACTTGCTGTCCATCTGTCTGCTGGTCAGTTTTTCCTTCAGGCGGTCCTGGTTAATTCCCAGGAGAAAAGCAGGGAAAGCTAAAACTGCAAGAAAGATCAGGCTTGCTGGATTATGACTTACAGACTAAACACAGAACAAAGAAAAAAATTAACTTTATCTTAAGTAACAGTAAAAGTCATGGAGTGTGCAGTTTAAAAAGAAAAAGAGGAGCAATTTATGTCTTCAAAATTTCTCTATGCTCCTCAAGGACACCTTCAACTCTTTACTTAGATGGATTTCAATTAAGCTAAACGACCTTGAAGTAAAATAGTCATCTATTTCTGTACCTTCAGTCCTTCAAACATGTAAGCTGCCACAGGACATGGTTTTGAACTGTGTGGTTCAAACAAATCACTCTTGGAGGAGATGGAAATAAAATGCAGAGCTCACACATGAAATAAACTTGACACCATTGACAATTCTTTGTAAAAACATTAAATGTTTAAAATGCAATAAAAGTAGGCTGTTTCCCAATATCCTCTCTCTTTCTTCTTGTAAGTTAGGACATTGCAAAAAGTTTTCAATTACCTTGCCTTTTATTTCTTAATTCTTTATTCTGTAAGTACTTTGCCAATTCTGTTTCCCCTAGTTTAAAAGTAAAGCACAAAAATACATCTGTGCCATAAGCAGCCCAGGGTCTGGCATTCTCTACTCTCTAAGCACATGGTGCAGATGCTATTGCAGGTGTCACACACCTTAGGGAGTGGAAAACCACAAGTGCCTTGAAAGCAAATGGAAACAGCTCCTGAGCAAAACTCTTGGAGGTGGTATTGCACCTCCACTAAACCACATGACTCTCTAACAGTGTTTCCTCCATGTTCCACTGGTTTCAGATCTGCTTTACTGGTGTGAGGAGGATGTAAATAATCACTAAGGTGGCAGCCACTTGTGCTTTATGCAACTGTAATGTCACAGCACAACCCTTTAGTACACTATTGCAAAAGTATTTTTAAAATTGGAAATAACCACCCACTTTCTAAAATATTATTTATTACCATCAGCAAACTGATTAAATTTACTCTGGGGTACCAGGAACCACACAAAGTTGAGTCTCTGGTAATTCAGAGAACACAGGATGAAGAGCACATGAAAAGGTCAGTCATCATATGCTTCACCTTGGGAAAGAATGCAGGCAATTACAGACCACCAGATATGTTCACATATACTGCTAAAATGCCAGGAAAAATGCTTAACCAATAGCACTGGTAAGAATTTATGAAGACAGTCTAATGGCAAGGAGCACCGTGCAGAGCCCAGAAACTCTCCCTTCCCAGCACTAATGATTTACTGTAAGGGAAGAGTAGCTGGCCAGCACTTGATACAGCTCCACATTCCTAAGATGCCTGACTGTTTTCCCTAGTTAGGGACCATAAAGTTGCAGTCTGGAAATTATTATAAAGCAGGATATGCATGTAATTGAAAAAATGATCCTCAAAGAGTCATCAGTAGCATTCAGTGGAATAGTTTGAAATGCACTCTGTAAAGGAAAGCTGAAAAGACCGGGCTCATTTCCTGGGCTTCCAGGAAGTGAAAAACAACCCTTTCAATACTATGCAAGTGTAAAGAGGGAGAGCTTAAATTCTTTTCTCCTTCCAAGGTAGTAGTATTATTATTTGCCATGATTTGTAGCATGAAAGATTTCCAGCAAATAAGAACTTTTTTCATCTATTAATATAATAAAAAACTAGAGCAGATAGCAATCACTGGCAGTTTTAAAGATGTATTTGTCTAAAGGTCTATCAAGAATGGTCTGTACAGATTTGATTCTGACTCAGAGTAGAGGTTTTGATGTCCCAAAGAATGGCTTTGCATGTTCCTCTGCATTTGGCTGTGTAACAACAAGAATGCTACTGACTAAATTCTTAAACTTGTTATTATTTCAGGCTTACACAAAGCAAGACTGACCAGGGGTGGTCCCTTGTGCTTTATCTTTTGTGGCTGTGCAGGCTATAAATGCTTTAGTATTTAGTTGGTTAGGATGAATAGTAAACTAAGGGGAAGACTAATGGAGAAGAGAAATGAGACCAACTTTCATCTTCAGAATGCATAAATGATGTGCTAGATGTGGCTATTTCTTCTCTGGCTTCTCTAAAATCAGTATATTTATGTGTTTCTAATTTCTAATTTCTTTCCATGCATTATTCATAGACAATTTGTGTATTTGTATCCCAAGGAACAGGAGAAACAAGCTGGACATGGCTCATCACAGAAACACATTAACTTCTAATGATTTATTTTTAATTAATGTCTTTAACATTTGTTATTTTGATGCTACTCACTCTGTATCTATCTTGTATGGCTTTCAAATGTCTTGATCTGATTGAAAGATTTAACACTGTGATTTGAATTGAAGCACAGTAGCTCATTTGGAATCAAAAGGCATATAAATACAATGCCACAAAATGTTTTTCTTTGGGTTCCCTTCTTAATTTGAGAGACTAGAAAGGTTAAAAATTATTAATTTTTATTTCCCAATTTCATAAAACAAACAGCAGGAGAATGCTAATACAGTTGCGTGTGAAGCTGACTGCACAAGATAAGTTAGTTATGAATAAAGTATCTAAAACTAAACAACTGCAATTTTCCTGAACATAAGACCCATTCTGAACAAAGAATTAAGAGAACACACAGGTATGTGTATGGTACTGTTATGTATGTTGTGCTTATCCACTCTGTCCTTAAACTACCCAAGCAGCATAAACCCACATTAGATGCAAGGTGTAAATCACAACACAAACATTTAAAACTCCAAGTCCATTAACATTCCAACACCTTGCTGCTGGGAGCCCAGCTGCTACAGAGCAGAGCACAGGCTGAGGGAGGCAAGGACAGGGCACTGTGGGAAAGGGAACTGCAAAGAAACAGTTACTCAGTAGCTGTAGCTAACAATGAGGTATCAGTTGAGGAATTTGAGACAGGGAACACAACTGCAGAGTGCAAAGCCTTCGTTCGTTTCAGTTCAGCTCTGAGCTCTGTTTCCAGCACACATGCACACACCTGTGAGGATGCCTGGGCACCAGCCATGTCCTGAGCCCAGGGACCCCCCAGCTGGGAGCTGCCTTCACAGGACAGGAGGCCACACAAACCACACAACCAACAGGGTTTATGAATGTGTGCTGATGCACTGAAAGAAGCAGAGCTCAAGCCCTTCTTAGTGTCTATTATTTCACACTCAAAGGCTGGAACAGGATTTCTCAAACTCAAAATCACACTCCATTTAAGTCCGTGGCCTTTTACAAGACAAAAGAGGGGCCCTCAGCACCTGGTTTTGGCAGAGACTCTCAACTGGCAGCCTCACATCCTAAGAATCTCTGCTCTGTTTGGATAAGCAGCTCTAAATTGCAGTTCACCTCCTGCCATCTGGGCTGCAGCCCACTGCTGCTCCTGGAACAGTTTCCAGAGGTACTTACACTCCTCGCTCTCCACTCCTGCATAGTTGCCAACTTCTTTGAAGCTGATGTTTCCCAAATGCAATATTCCTGCCACTATCTGCAGTACCAGTGCCTGCTCCTCTGCAAAGATCCCAATCACACTCATTGCGTGCTGGGAAGAAAAACAAACAGATTTGCATCAGTTGAAGACTCTTGTTTCAGAAATCCTTGTAAATGTTGGTGTTAAAAAGTAGAGTTATTCAAAGCAGTTCAGATTCCTAAGGCCATCAAATTTCATTAAAGCTGCAATGAAGTTTCAAAGGATACCAGATGTCCTACTCCAGCATTTCTGTATTTTGTTAATTAAATACAGAAGCATCTCTGTTTTTTTAGAAGATGCATTAACAAAATAAGTTCTGGAAAAAATAAACACCTGCTTTAAAGCATCACAGTAAAAATAAATAGTTTCATTGCAAACAGGGAAACAAGGAACCTAAGAGACAATGATTTTACTCCTTCTACACAGTCACTTTACCCACCAAGACTAAGAACTGTGAAGCTGTACTGAATGACTCTAATAAACAGCCCAGCTTAGGCTGTGAAATTCAGCCACTTACTAGAAAATCTCCAGCACCCCTGGGTTTTGGAGTTCTGAGTACATGACAACTTACAGAATGTCTTCTCAATAAACTTTTTCTAAAATACTAGGTAAGCTCCAATACAACAGCAATAATTATTTTTAGGCCTTTAAATGTGCTACATACATAGATGTGCTAATACATCTACTTTAAACAGTAAATTCCTAAGAACAGGACACCAGCAGTTGGCAGGTCACACAATGAACTGGCAGCAGCTCTGGATAAAGATCCCTGATCTGTGTTTTCACACTCCCTTTCTCCAGCTTTTCAGCTGTACTGTTTTAAATAAGCACGGAAGGTCAGCCAGCACTGGTAATTCAGCTAAAACAGAGCACTCTTTTATAATTTTCTTCTAATGCGAGTTCCTAGTTGTGTTTGCATTTTCACATTTTTCATACTACAGATTATCTGTACAAGTTAAATTTCATTAAATTTGCACCCTTCTGAAAAAGAACAAACTGAAAGTCACAACATCTTTCTGCAAAACCTGTCTTCAGGGTTAACATACCTCCTCCTCAAGACAAAATACAACTAGAATAAGTTATATCTACATTAATTTCTCATTCCCACATTAGTAGATGAACACCTTTGCTAAAAATAAACAGTGAAATGAACATACATCCTCCACTTTGCAAATCACACAGTAAAGAACTCACCAGTGTTTCTTGGAAATCTGATTTGTCATTGATGTCATCGACTTTGTAGGACCCAGAGAGACTCAGGTAGTAATAGTAGTCCATACTGGTAATGCCAAGGCTGCTTTTTTGTTCTGAGGAGGCCCCTTCAATTAGCTACAGAATAAAAACACCCAAATTAGGGATCACCCAACAATCTCCAGCAGAGATGAGCAGGTCAGAAACAGGTGACTGAGCCTGGAATTCCTGGCAGAGGTATGGCTGGTGCTGTGCCAGGGATGTATCCTTCCTCCTTCTGGTAATTGCTTAACCTAGAAGACCAGGCTCTCAATTCCATTCCCACAGATGGTTTAGTTCTAACTTCACAACTAATAAATAGTTAAAAATGTGACTGCCTTGAACACCTTCCATTATCTTTAACTCATTAACAAAAGGCAAAATGGGTTTTCCATCCACAATGTGTTCCCTAAATCCTCAGGAGCGATTGTTTTCCACACCTCCTGCAAGGCAGGCACAGTTGCATCACCTGTGGCTCTCTGTGAGGACAAGCACCCTCCACACTGCTCAGACCTGTGCAAAGGCCATGCAGCCAGGGAGGAACAAACCTCAGAACAGAGCTGTCAAAACCCCACGGTCTTTTAAATCTTGTGACAAACAATCTCTCCAGGCCACAGGAAAAGCAGCAGGATAGGGCAAATTGTACATAAACCTTGGAAAGGGAGAACATAAAGCTCCTGGAGCAACTCCAGCACCAACTCAGCTTTCCCTCCTGGCAATGGCACTTCAACTATATGTGAAGCTGGCTACAGTCATTTACAAAGCTCTGGCTTGGCCCTAGTTTTGTAGAGCTCGATCAGCAGCACTGCAGCAGGTGAGGACCATGCACATCAAAGACCGCTGAAGACCAGCAGTCTTTTCAAAGACAAAAACCAGAGACACTTGGACAATTCAACAAAGTATTATCATAAATGTCTCAGAAAAAATAAACTGAGAATCAGATTTCTCTTTCCCAGGAAGTATAGGCCAATACAGATATATATAAACTGGCCTCTCTCTGTATATATGTAGGCCAATTTAAATAGAAATCTGCTGAAAAGTTGTCATTTTCTATTATATTCTCCTAGACTTTTCCACATGGGAGTTCACAATGAGTTTCCAAGCAAGGCTTTGAAATATTGCAGTATTCTGTTCTGAAAGGCAGCCAGGCAGGTCTATGGCAGATGGTGTCTCACCATGCTACTGAGCTTCCCAGCAGAGACCAGGTTACCTCTGCAGTGTGCACTCCAATCCCACAGCTTTGAGAACAACTATTCAATCAAAAGGAGAAACAGGTCCTAGATACTTTACATAACTCAAAAAGGACTTAGACACTTCTGACCTGGTAAAAAATGTGAAAACTTCTCTCTCCAGGATTCCTCATTACAACTCGAGATTTTTCCAGGAGGAAGTTGGAGATTTTCCCTCCATCTGGTTCTCCACCTGGGCTAAACTGTATTTCAAAGTATTTGCCCTGCAATAAACAATTCAAGCTGTTAAATGATTAGTAAATGCAAATTCAAAGCTGTGCACTTGTACTGTATTCCAAGCAAGGTTAGGAGGGTATTTCATCTTTATGGATACCTCAAGGTATCCATAGAACCTAAGCTCAGACTCTTGACCCACCACATCTTTTCTGCATTTATACAGCTCGACATTAACACATCCCATGTTAATTCAAATGCAGAGAGGAAATCAGTGGCTTCTCTTCACTGCTGACACTGATCAGTATAAAGGAAACCATGAGGCTCACCTACACAGCAGGTCAGTTCAACAGATTTACAACCAACAGCAAACTGTTCTGCCTGGGAGCAAAGCAAAGCCACGACCTCTTGCATTCAGGGAGACATTAACTGCATTAACACTCATGTTAGCCAAGGAACACATCTCAAATTTTTAAAGCCTATGTGTGGAACCTCTGGTGTGCAATTTAGTGAGCAGTCACTTCATGAGATTATCTTGACCCTTCTGGAATGACAGACTGCAGGTAATTCCTGCCTACTGCCTGTATAATATTAGCAAAGGCTGCAGCCTTGGTACTTCAAATACTGTACCCAGTACATACAGATAAAGAAATGCAGAAAAAAACCCCATATACTGAAGGAATCAGAAGCTCTGACATCTACCATGGTTTAAAACACATTTTCTATCTTATTCAGATTGACTTCACCTGTAGTAAATTTATAGTATACCCCTGAACACTCTGTCTGTAACAGCACACAAACTGGAAGAGTAAAGTCATCTTGAAGGCAGAGGGACTTACAAATCTGCTGGAGTTGTTGTTTCGTACAGTTTTTGCATTCCCAAAGGCCTCCAGTAAAGGGTTGGACTGTAGAATAATATCTTTAACATGCTAAAATTTTAGGAAATGAAAGAAATGCAAATTCAGAAATAGACATTTTTAAAGCTCTTACAGATTTTCTAAAAAAAAACCCCATGACATATAAATTATCTATTAAAAAGGCAAGGAATCCTGCATCTGTAAAATAATCTCTGGATCACATAAGGAACAGAATCCAACTATTTTTCTTCCAGAGCTTTTAGTTCCTATTTTTTAGGAAAATCTTACAGAATTAAACAAAATGCCTGAGGCTAAAACCTGGTTCTTCTGTGCATTGTTCTGCCAATCAACACAGCTGATAAACTGATCTGTTTCTTCCATCATCTTAATTTTAAACCATGCTTACACATGAGCTTTTAATTTTTTGGAGGGGTCTGGAACCACAATCAATTAAGTCAGAGTAGCACAAAATTTAGGAATCTGCCAGTGCTTCAGCAATCTGTTTTGGGATCACTGACAAAGCTATCCCGTTGTCTTAGAAAGCAAAGTATAGTGTTAATATTGTCTCTTTATCTGGTCCTGGGAGCTTGAAACATGGAGAAGACATCAGCTTTGGAAAAAAGCCAGTGCAGGCTGGGGTGTGAAAAGAAGATGGAATTTTATTTCAAAATAAATGCTCGAGGCAAGCTACCAACATCATTAATTCTAACTCTGTCATTTCTAAGAGATTCTTTAAATTTTGTACAAAAAGCTGGGATGTTTGAAACAAAGTATTTCCTATATAAAGTATATTTATTGCAAAAATCACACAATGAACCCTCTCTCTGGATTATTATCTTGGTTACTGAGTTATTCTCTGCAATGGTCCCAGTGTCACTGTTGTGCAAAACTATGCAGAAAGAAAACACTCAACGTCAGAGAGTGCAATAAAGCAAAAATTACAGCAAGCACTCAACAGGAATGGACTGGTAAAAGCAGCCACTACCTACTAGTGCCTGTCAGTGAAGGACTGACACTGTAATGTCATTTAGGGAATTTTTATGGCTATTTCACTCAATTAGCCTTAGCTCATAGGTAGAACAGACATCAACAGTATAGTTCTTTACGAAAGCAACTATTTGTTCTTTCAGGCAGCTTTCACACACCCTAATTGTCCCTAGGTAACATCATAAAACAAGATGTTTTTGCTGTGCCTCTTTGATGTATACACACAAATCAGAAATCTAAAGGAAGCAATAGAAACCCAAAAAGCCAGGTCAGTTTTCCATAAAATGCCAACACAGGAGGAAAAACCAAACATCTACTGAAAGGATTGTTTATTCTTAATCTGGTTTAGAACAATTAAAGTACCTCTTATCACTTAACTAAAAAAAAAAAAAAAAAACAAAAGCAAAGACCAAACCCACCCATGTTGCAGATGCAATGTAGCACAAGGGCTGCAGCACCTGGAGCAGAGCTGATCCTGGCCCTGTGGCTGTCCCTGCCGTGGCTCCCATGCACATCCTGCAGGTGAGCAGAGCTGCCCAGCCCAGGGCTCTCTGCCTTGGGGCCCACGTGCTTCTGGCTGCTCATCCCCAAGATACCCAGGTCCAAAGAGCCTCTTATCTGCCAGTGTCTGCCCCAACAGTCTTTTGTCATTCCACCTCTCAAGGGAATCTTTAGACTAAGTTTATGCTTCAGTATTACTGTGTATCAACTCACCTGTACTTTAGGACCACCTCCTGAAATTTTGGAGATATAACTCATGATATATTTGGCAGCTACAGTCTTTCCAGCACCACTTTCTCCACTATAGAAAAAGAAACACAAAAATGCACATGTCAGCTTTTAAGTAACTCTACAGTGGGGTAATTTGAAGTTCATCTTGTCCAACCTAGGTGAAGTACCTTCATTAAATACAGCACATTCAGACTGAGTAACCTGGCAATACAGACTGTGATACGGTGTGGTAGCATGGTACTTGGATATGTTTGTGAGCACACAACTCTGAATAGACCATCTTGCATGGACACCAGAACCTCTGTGAGACTCCAAGGTCAGAAAAGTACACACACTGAGAAACATCCACTTAAACCAATATGCTCAGAAGAGAATCTGTGTGTTAAAGACTCAATTCCCATTTACATTTAGGGGGATTTCAGGTCTTGACACAAAAACTAATTTGAAAATCTGAGCTGTGCATGCCATGCCAGATACCTACTTCATTTTAATAGTTTTTTTTTTTGTTTTAGGTGTTCCTGAATAAAATAATGAGGCATTATTAATCACATCCTGAATGACGGAAGAACCACCTTCCTGTTCCTATGCCTCTTGACACAGGGTACAAGAAGTCTTAATATCCCATACTAGCTCTCACAATTCCTTACTTCCTTCCTTTATAATACTTCACTTCAATGGTGAATGGTGTTTACAATATCAGCAGCTTTGCCTTCTTGCAATCAGTAACTTTCTCAAGAGGGAAAGAAGACTGGCATGCCAGACAATCCAACCTCCCTTCACTTCACCCCTTAAAGCTTCTTCCCTTCATTTCAACAAAATTCCTCCAGCCTTCATAAGCCTTGGTGCAAGTCAACTCTGACCTTAATGCATTTCCCATGAGCAGGACAACTACACCAGAGCAAAAAGAACAACACACAGATGTTGAGTCAACACCACAAAAAGAGCTAAAATAGTTTTCTCTTTTGTGAAAGTCTGTGCTATCTTTAAACTCCTGAATAATTTCAGTAAATGTCATTGACTCTTCTATCCTGCGCCCACTTGTTCCTGGATGTGGATCAAATGCACATCTTTTCCTGCACAAACTTGAGCTACATCTGCCAAAGAAACATCAGCATGTCCTGTACAGGAAAGGGACTCGCCGAGAACGAACAACTCAGAGCTCCTTATCAGCATGACTAACAGACACATTTTTAAAGGCTTCATTCTGGAAAAACTTCCCAAACTGCCAAGCTGCAAATGTAATTTTACATCTTTAAAGCCTCCAAACAATACAGAAATACTGAAAGGCTCTTTAAAAATTATTTTCCCAGAAATATTTTCATGCTTTTGTCTTCTCTTGACTTCTCTTGCAGATGAAACTGAAAACTTGAAAGGGTGAAAAAGTACTTACTGAGCATCCATCTGTGGAGCACAGACCATGATTATTATTGTTCTTCTGAGTCACCTTTTCCTAACAACCAAGAAAGCCTGTATTATGCATATCCACTACATTCACAGGGACAGACTTTGATGAATGGCAAACTGCTTTTAGAAGTTCAAATCATGAATAGTTCAATAATTAAAATAACATTTCTTCAAAATCTGCTGGCAGTAAATTTGTTCTTCCTGTTGTAAAACCAGACTGAACCTGAATCATACTCTGAGCTTACAAATTGCAGTTTTCGGATGAGTACAGGGGAGGATCCATGGCCAAACACTGAATAAATCTGATCAGGTACTATTTATCACACAGTAAAAATATAACATGTTTCTGCAAGATTTTCTTCAATGCATCCATTACCCTTCTCCTCCTGCTCCTCCAATTAAATGTGCCTTGTATTCCTTACTGCAGTGTCTGCCACAGAACTGACCTGGAGCAATAAAGCTCTGTTTTATTGTTAGCCTCTGTTTCAATGTAAGTGGTCCTTTCTAGCAAATTAATTTGGCCAAAAAACTGCCTTCCACAGCTTCATTAAATTTATGCATGCATACACTGTTTTTCAGTTTTAGGTTTTTATTGATCAAAGACCAGCAAATTGCTGCAATTAAACTAGAATAAAACAAGAAGATGCATTATTTATGAACCTAAGTAGCTTTATCTGATGGGATGGCATCCTGCCCCCAGTAAAGCTCAGGTATTCAAAGGGAACAGGGAAATTGTGCCATTCCTGCCAAATGGTTCTCATGCAGCTGCTTCATATAAATCTTACTGCTCTGCTGCTATTAACACTATTTTAAGAAGATGCAAGAATCATCTAACTTGGTAGTTTGAAGTATGTTGGAAGTATGGAGGTTTTTAGAGCTTGAAAAAATTCTTAAAATTGCTTAAAGTGCACTGTGTGTGTGGCAATTTTCTCAGAGACTTTTCTTGCTAAAAATAAATCTAGCACATAATCACTAACAAAAATTATAATGCTTTGAAAGATATATTGTTTCTTCCAGCACTATTTGCCACTTCCGAAAAATGACATTTTCTTCCACAAAGTCAATTAATACTTAGCTGTAATCAGAATAAGACTACAAACACAGAAGGAAATGTTTTTTGCTCCTTGCTTCCTTCCTAGAGGAAACAATCAGTAATTAGAGAAGCAAGATCCAATACACAGCATCATCCTTCTCTCTAAAATTAATTTTCTGAGTGACATTTAACATGGTATCCATGGCTGTAGAACAATACAAGTGATGCTTATCTGCACTGCCAGGACAATGTAGAAATTTTAATACCAAATATTTATAAAGAACTCTTGGATCTGCCAGTAAAGAACACTGTATATGTAAAATACTCTGATTTGGGTAAGTTTGGATAAGTTTTTTAATTTATTTACACAGAAAATTTACTTTCTGCAATTATGTTCAGAGAAACCTCAGTAGCATTATTTCAGTGAAATATTTTTCCCTTCTGAATCAGAGCTTTAACCTAACTTTCCTTACAGTGTTAGACTTATGTTTCTACCACTTCCTCATTAAAACTCAGCCATATTTCCAGTCAGGTTCTCTCCAGAATGATCAGTCATTTGAGTATTCTGGAAAGCTGAGATACAGAAGCTGACTAGAAATCTCATACTGAATTTTGAACTTAATAGAGTTAAGATAGACATGAGCTGCTCACTAAGAGCAGTTTGGGTGGTAAATGATCTTTTCATTCACTCCTATTTGTAGTACATAAGATGTATTGACTGCTTTCCTGGACTCAAATGTTGCCACACAAATGGCAAATGTAAACTAAAACTACAAACAAGAAACGCTGCTTTAAAGCAATGGCAACATCTCCTGGCAGGGATCACAGAACCAAAGTGAAAATAAAGTCCCCAGCTTTATAGAAAGGTGAAACCTTAACAACACTCTGACTGAAGAAATGCATTTATTGCTACATGATAGAAAAATACTAATCATAACCCGCACTCTCTCAATTAAAGGACAGTGATAGCCCAAAAAGAATTAAAGGCACAAGAGACAATTCTTCATAATTAAAATCTTGAGTGGACAACTCCTTCATAGTCTGGAAGGGCTGGAAGGGGCAGAAATGCCAACAGTCTCTTTTAATTGCCACCAACAAGCTTAGCTGAAGAAAGGGCTGAATTCAGTATCATGCCTCAGTAAAACATAAACTGAATGAGAAATAAACTCCAGCGCAGCCGTGTTACCCCCGTGAGTGAACTTCCTCTGCACTCCTGCCCATGCAGAGCCAGGGAAGACCTGGGGGCACTGCTCCCTCTCCCCACCTAAGCACACCCTGCTCCTGGACTCGGCCCAGCCCCGAGGCAGCCCATGAATCATCTCATTGTTTATTTACTCTGCAGCAGCCATGCAAAGCAGCTCAGCTGGGCTGAGACGTGTGCACGTGGAACTTTCTTAACACATATGCAAATATGCTGGAATCACTCAGCTAATGAAAAAGCCTTCCCTGGCCTTGGAAAGGTTGTTTGGTAACAGTTTTTCTTTTTAAATTAGTATTATCATATGAAAAGAGATTATTTTTGGTTGCCATCTATTCAGCATTTCAGAGAATTGCATTTTCTTTCAGATCTGCTTTCCCAGTTCATTCACTGACTTTTGAAGAGGATGAGTTTTTTCTATCAGTGTCTAAATGCATTTGGAGTGAATGTCCAGGTAAAAGGGGCTCAGCCTACATTAGGGACCCTCCTCCACCTGCCTGGAAACACAGATCTAGTCTGTGGGATGCATGTCCCCTCCCAGGTTGGGGGCAGATGCCACAGGTACCCAAAGCACACGGTGGGAGGGCACAGCAGGTGTGCACCTCCCCCTTCCCCACCACCCTCCTGTCTGCATTCCTGAGGCTCCATTCCAGACCTAGCCTTTGTGATCTGGCTGTAAACAGGGCCAGTCTACACCGAATTTTTCACCTTCTGTCTTTGCAAATCTTTCTTTGCAGGAAAATCTCTGACATGGAAAAACCTGGGCACTAGCTGGTTCTGTTCCTTCTGTTCTACCAGGGATTTCCAGTGGAGTCACTCCAAATTCAGACTAGTTATGAAGCAGAGATGCAAGAAGCACCTCACTATAACCATATCACCATCACTCATCTTCCACAGGACAATTTTTCACAGAAAAACTGAACACAAAGGTTCATTTGGAACTGCTTATGCTCAGCAGCTTCTGTGGCACTGACAACAGACAGCTGTGTCTCAGTTTTTTGAGAATCACCAGTTTAGGGGCAGAAATGCTAAAGCCCCTGGTAGCTATTATGTGAAACTGATGGAGTGGTAGCAGACTCTAAGTCAGGCAGAACATTCATTTCAGTCAAGAGCTGCAGCATCCTGGAAGCTGCCAGTCTGCAGCAGCTTCAGTGCCTTCTGGTCCACACAATAAAACAAAGCAAGCAAACTCCACACTTCAAGAAACTTCCTTCCAAAGTCCACAGTTTCTAAAGTGTTTGTAGAAACAATAAAAATGCCAAAGGAAAAATAAATGTGTATGCAGAAAAAAAAGTCTCTGAAATGTCCCTAGCAAACATGGTCCTTCTTGTTTCAGTTTTGCACAAATTTCAATTATCACCTACAGACTTTGAATAGGCTGTGCACACACTGAGAAGTTTCACTGCAGACACAAAATGTACATTCCTAAGAGCATTCAAGTACATCATCCAGCATTCAAGCACAAGAACTCTCAAGTAAAATTAAAGCTCTAAGTTTGTACCTCAGATCTGTATCTCAGAACTCTCTCAATGTGACTCCCTGCATGCACTGCACTCTGGGGCATAGCACAGGATCAAAAAATAGAGTTTTTATTCACAATCCACAACAGCTCACAGATTTTCACTATAAATTTAGCTTCATGTGAAACATCCCACTCTCTGGGATGTTACTTTATGCCAAAAGCAAAATTCCAATTTTACCCATTTGTAACAGGTCTTAATTTAGACTGCATGTGTCTAATAAACTTCAGCACAGTGATAAGTATCAGTTCTTCAAAGAGAAAGACTGAGCTGAGGGAACAATTCAGCCATGCCAGTGACAGGCAGGAGAGCTCTGGGCTTTTTGTTTCCTGTGTCCCAGGGCCCCAGGAGCAGGGAGGCCCTCCTTGGACCCAGCAAACTGTTACCTCCTGCTTGGCCTTCCCAGATGTAAAATCCCAGTCCTGGGAGTCCCCTCCCTGCTCTGGGGATGGGCAAAGGGCAGCTCCAGGAGCTCTGCACTGCACGCCCCCAGCAGCCCTGTCAGAAGGGGCAGAGGGTCCCAGCTGCAGCATCCTGCAGTTCTTGCTCTCCACGTGTTTTCTTTTATCACACACCACCTATGAAACCCACAGATGAGAACAAAGCGTAACTCTGGTCCCAAAATTCACTTTGACTGTCACTTAAATAATGCCTGTCATTAAAAAAGTTTAGTAAAAATTCTACAGTGAATTCCATCGCTTAGTAATTAAAAGAGATTAATAGCGAAGATAAAATTAATTTCCCAGCATCTCTCGCCTTTTGTCTCTGAGTGAATGTAAGTAGAATTCCAAAAGGAACAAAAGACCATGATAAATGCAGTCCATGTGGGATTGCTGGATTTAACAGTATCTGGCTGTACAGTTCTTAATCCAGTCCCCTCATGTAGTCATTCAAGCTGCTGTAATTCTGGTATTGGACAAGAAGCTGGCTGTGTGAGTAAGAGACTTCTTGTGGTTAAGCTGTCATCAGGATTTTACTGGAAAACAAAAAGGAGGGTCAGAAAACTCTAGATATCCCGGAAAATCCCAAATGTGGATGGGGACAGAAGATTTTTCATGACATAATAAACTTTTCTGCTTCATCAAGTTAAAACACCAGAAGATTAAATTCTTTTTACCCATCTTTTTCTTACCTTATAATGACACACTGATTTTCTCTGTCAATAATCATGTTTCTGTACATGCTGTCTGCAAGAGCATAAATATGTGGTGGGTTTTCATACTGTGCCTAGGAGGGGAAATAAAGAATAATTTTTCAAGACAACATTAAAAAATGCAGAAAGAGCAAAATAAGTTTGTATATAAATTGGAAGAGTTATTTCTCTGGAAAAAATAATTCCAAATAGCACTTTATAGTGAATTTTCCCCAAGAATTCTTTGGTGCATTTAACAAAAACAAACTAAAGTCTCTAGACTTTGCTAGTGAACTTTCTCTCATCCATAATTTTCTCCTAGACATACCCTGTTCTAAAAATGGCTTCTGCTGGAAATGAATTACTTGTCCAAAGGAAACACACAATACAAGCCTGTCCCACCAGGGGTCATGTGCTAACAATGCTCTCCCCCAGCAGCACTCAGAGCCTGGTGCCTCACGTCCCATTTTCACCCCCTGGGCCATCCAAACCCAACAGCTGCCCCGAGTGGACACACCCAACTCCAGCAGGAAATTGAATTTTAAGTCCCTAATGTGTCTGTGCTAACTCACTCTTCAAGCTGTATTTTCAAAAGTGGCATCACATTTTGGCACTTCACTTTTTTTATTGTTCTTGTCCAGTTAGAGAGTTCTGAAATCACAGTCTCCAAAACCAACAATGGCCATTTTGTGCATATGACAGCTTAAAACCTGCCTTTGCAGGAGCAGGGACATGACAAGGAGTGACACCTAATATGGATTAGAGCTAATCAATACAAATATTTTCTTGAAATACTGATCTTGTATTGCAGGGAGCTCAATCTGAATATTCAGTCTATGGCTATGACCATCTGCCAAGCTCTCCAAGCCCAGCACAATGTTAGCAAACCCAGAAACAAATGCTTCCCAGAGTTAAATTGTGCAGAATAGTATTTCCAAACTCCTGAATACTGCACAATATTTTAGACTGCTTTACTTACTGCTCCTTGGTACATTTCAATTTCCTTTTCCCCAAAATATGGCATTTGCTTGAAAGGATTCACAGAGATTAGTACAGAGCCAATGTATGTCTGCATTCAAAAGAAGTTAAGGTAACAACAGTTTCATAAAGTATCATCTTACTACTAACGACAAAGAACTTTTCCATCTATTACATAATACTTCAAAAAATAGTAAAAACCACCACAGCTTACAACAATTGTTAATAAAAATTAAATTAGCATGCTTACAAGAATATAAACATACTATTCAATTGAAATATTTTTGTATTATCTTATTTTAGAGTAAGCTAAGTACAGAACCATGTATTAAAGGCCAAAACATGACACACCTTGAATAAAAATACTGAAAGGAAATGGCACATTTGAACTGGTTTTAGTCTTTTGTAACTGAAGAGGTCCTACTGTCAGTATTAGAAAATATTGGTTTGACCTTTGCAGAAAACAGTGCAGTGACACATTCTGATCTCACAGGACAGTGCTGAGCAAGCAGAGCTGGGTGGAAACAGCCACTGCTGAGCTAAATTAGACAATTACTCAGCTGCATGCACTGGGGGTGCTGGGGAAATTGGGTAACTCAGTCTGTGGTGTTAGTTTATGAGTGAAACTGTAACAGTCCCTCAGAGTCCTCTCCTGCAGGCTGCCCTGGACCACGACACTCAATTTCAAGCCATTATCAGATTTTTTGCAACATTTTTAATATAGTATTTCATCATTCTGCATTCAGCTGCACATGCTCTGCATTTCAAATAAACCTTTGGAACTACAGCTGCAGTGTACACACAGGAAGCACCTGATAGCAATTCACAGGTATCACTATCACCTTTCATTGAGCTGGGAGTTAGCAATGAGCCCTCACTTATGGGTCCAAAATGTTGTACTGCAGGTTTCATTAACAATCTGGAACTGTTCACAGGCAAACTTCATATCTAAGCTTTCTGTACAGAGCAGGAAAATGAACAAATCTATCCTGCTGGATTGTCCTATGTAGGAATCTCCTACTGTGGTGCCAAAAGGTAACATGTTAGACAAGAACTATAACTCAATGTACATAATTTCTGTGATATTAATTTGCAATTCTTTCTTCACACATTTTTAATTTAATTCAAAACGAGTGACAACATCTGGGTCTTGGATATAACAGATCAATTACTCATTGTGTCAGTATAAACACTTGAAATGACAGTTTTCTGTTGGTAAACAATACCAGCATTTTCTGGGATGATTCTGTCATCTCTGTACAATGTAGCACTGAGAAATGTTCATTCATGAGTGGACACACAAACAATCCAAATATTCAAGAGATGATCTTCATCTTTGAATGAAAAGCCTTCACAGAACTGCAAAAGGAGTCTTTCTCCCTACATAAGGGAAGACTGATCCCCCAGTGTGACCACCAGTCCCCTTGGAAAACATTCTTATTCCATCTTCAGCAGAAAGATCATCTCCATGTTAATCTCACTATTTTCATGAAAAAGAAAAAGCAAAAATCTTTCTTCTGCATGGCACTGAAGTCTCTGCACACACTGCAGGGAACATGCAGCACTCCACAGGCCAAAGCACTCGTGCTGCTACCAGGAAGGATTCTACAGCTTGTCCCTGTACTACAGCCTGAATACCCTGCAACTTCACCCTGCTCCCATAAAGGAATTTAAATAATAGTGTGGTACTTCAGTCAGCAGAGGGTCCAAACCCATGTTCACACACAGATCAGAAACCTCTGCAGTTTGTGATGGAAACAACTGCAACATGAACTTTCCTCTATCAATCCTTGCTAAATTGAGCTGCTACACAGCTCTTGACCATCTGTCAAGAATATATGGAAACAGCCAGGAGATGTTATATTTCCTCCCCTTTCTGCTAAAATAGGTTAAGCTCTTCAAGGAAACTATTCTCCAGACACAACTAAGAAGAACGAAAACCTGGCTAAAACAGAAGCAACAGCATAACTTTCTAGTACATCATCACTGACTAGAATTTAACAAATTCATCACTGCAGCTCATGTTACATTGTAAAAGTTGAAAATGAAATAGTGACTATTCTTATCTTAAGGAATTGCTTTCATATGCATTTTTTTAAAAAAGGAAGCCTTGGGTACTGAAATCTTTTCTTTCTGTTAGGTTGCATGTTCTGGTATTTAAATTTTCACATTTTCATTAGTCATGAAAAAAAATTTCACTGAGAACACTGAAGATTTACAGATGTTGACATATTCACCTATTTCCATCATCCCATGATTCACAGTATTAACAATTCCAGAATAAGCTGTAAATAGGGCTATGTCTCAGAGGAAATGCAATTTTGAAAACATTATCATTTTGGAGGTATAGAAGAGACAACAATAAATGTACACGCACTTAAAACCTATTAATTCTTGCACTTAGAAGTGGCATTACCTCAGGAGGCTTCGAGGGTCACGTGAATGTGTAAATATATGCAAGTACAATCTTCAACATATTAAAAAGAGTACCTTAAAACAATTTTTGCTATCTTATTTTCAACTCTCATAATCAGCTATATTTTCAAAGGCTTTTCTGTTATCTCAGGTGAAGTGTCACATAAAATGTTCAGCATCCTTGAGTAATCTGCTTAAGGAGAATATGTGCATATAATTAGTGTCACATTGGCTCAGCAAGGCCACGGGGCTCCACAAAACCAGCAAAGGATACAAAAATATAGTCATCCATGTATCGTTTCTTTAGGTTCTCCACTATGGAATCCTCGGTGATTTTGGAAAGCAGGACCATGTCATCCACTCCACTGTGCTTGACATTGTGGCTCTGCCAGTGGTACCTGTAGTGTCCTTTGCTGCCCTGCAGGAAAGCACAATGAACATCACAAAGGTTACTACATTTCTCAGCAGAAGCACTAAGTAACTGAAAACCATCATTCGAATTCCAACTTCCCAAATGTTTTCCTTTCACTGAATTCTATTCCTTGATCCAGGCAATCCATGAAAGCATACATAAGTGGTGTCAGCTGACTTGCCTCTGTGCTGCCCTCCAGAACGAGAAGGTAATTCCAGGGGGTTTTGCGACCACCTACACACAGAATGAATTTCAGATGGCAGACATTTTTAAACCTAGTAGGAAAAAAACCCAATTATTCCAACTGAGATGCAGCTATTGGAAGCTAAGGATGCAAAAATTACACTCCTACATTGTAACTATTAGCAATGAGGATAATTACCATCACCACAATGAATTCCTCATCCTTTACAGTCTTTTAAGTCAAAGCTGCACATAAGCTGTTACTGGGAGGGAAGCTGTGGGCCTGCTGCAGTTCAGTATTCAGGGATGTTCTGCAAATGATGTACCCCAGCTTGTGGCTGCATGTCTTCACAGTCCCTTTTGATCTGTTAGTCACCATGCTTAATGACATCTAAATAGATACTCTCTCCCCACACTCAGAGACTACTATTTCAGGATGCTACAAAAACATGTGACATTTCATGCTGTACCACTTGAAATCAAAATCTGTTTTTCTTCCAGCTGATTTGAACAGTAGTTTGGTTCCATGGATACACCCACAAACAGATTTAAATCCAGTCAACATCAAGGCTATTAATTCAGCTAAAAATCTGCTCTCCAAACCCAAACCCATTTTCTGTAGCCTGGCAGACAATGCTAATGGAGTTCTGATCTCTTCCCTTTTTCTACTTAATTTTTGCTTATACAATGCTGAAATTAGTGATGCTGGTATTAACACATTTAACACTGAGAAGTGATCAAGTATGCTGTCAAGGAAGATGTGGCCAACAAAATGCCCGTTCTGCAAATTCCCCTTATTCTTTAATGCTACAATTTGTAACAATGTGATTTAACTACATTGCTCGGGTGTACTTTATCCAGGATCAAGTCACATTCACCAGGACACAAGCCATTTATTATTACAAAGTACATGCATTATTTTATTTTGCAAAAATTTTACAGATTAAAGAAGAAAATGTAGGTACTCTGAACACTTCAGATGCATTGGTATTCTGAAATGGGCTATCAGCAACTTACAGAGGGGCAACTTTTGTGTGTACACATTTCTGCAGGAGCAAATGACCCACACAACTTTACTACCACCAAGTGCTACACCAGGCCTACAGCCTGGCTTCATGTCAAGTTACATAAAAACCCAACTGGATTTTTACTTCAAGTGAAATTAACTTCCACTAAACCCTGCTACTGCAGACAGCACAGAAGCTGTAGGCTTTATGGGTGTTTTCTCTTAAGCCTCCAGCCACTCCTACCCTGATTTACATCCACTACTGCCAACACCAGTGGAGAACAATTGCAAACTTAACTCAGAAGAATGCTTTCAAATATAGTACAGCAGAAGTAAATATGTCTGAAAACACAACCTCAGCAATTTGTGTGAATGTCCACAAGCGTACATGATGTTCAATAAAATAATAACCTTAAACTAGTTTAGCTTGTGTGAACCTTGCTGATTTTCTATCTGTACAATGGAAGCAGTGATCTGGAAGCACTAAGAAAACAAAGAATCAAATTTTAAATTGTCATAAAACATATGACTGAAAATATTAGTTGAAGCTTGGGTTTTTGGAGAAAACAGAAGTCCAATGGATAATTTCCTTCAGTGTATTCATCAGCTTATTTGTGATATTACACTTGGAAAAAGGAATTGGTGGGATAGACAAAAAGGTACAATATCAAAATAAATATGGATAATTAGATTGTTTACAAAACTATACAGAATGTGGTTTAGTATCAGATAATGGAGTAAGCCACAAAAAATGTGTAAGAAATGAGACTGGAAAACAATCAAGCTTCCCTTTGGAAGCCATGGCATCAGTGAGCTCAGTGAGCATGAAGCTTGCAAAGCCGTGGGATACATGGAAAATGTGCACACTGTCTGCAAAACAGCAGCTTTATGCAAGTCACTGATTGTTCCTGACTGTGATTAAGGCCAAAGGGTTCTTCCCCAAAAGCACTGGGAGCCTGCAGGGAAGCAAGAGGGCAGTGCCAGGGCAGCCCACTCCCCTGAGAGCCCTGCCCTGCACTCCTGCCCAGCTCCAACCACAGCAGCAATCACAGCTGGGCCGCATGAGCACAGACACTGCAAACCCTGCAGAGCTTCAACGACAGGCAGCAGCCCAACACCCATAAAGCAGTGGCACAGAAGACAGCTGAGAGTCATGGCAATAAGTAGTTCACATTAAAATTGTAACTCAATTAAATGGCAGTTACATTCAAATGTGCAGAGAAGCAGCAAATCACCACCAGATTATTGTCAGATTTCTCCTCGGGATCAGAAATAAGCCCAAGCTGCAGTAGTGCCTGACCAGCCGTGGTTAAGTTTTGCTCTCACTCTTCCCTCTCCAGGAAGGTAACACCAATGGGGTGGCTAGGGGCAGTGGCTACCACCTCTTTCTCTGGGCAACAAAACAGGGAGTGTTTTGTCTAGAGGACACCACCCACTCCCAAGTTCTTGCCCCTACCAAGTATGAGTAATGACTGTTATAGAGCCTAACCTGAATTTAGCAACCAGTCACTTCCAACTGGTACTATAACCTTGTCCAGCTAACAACTAACAGGTTTTTGAGTTTTAAAATTAAAAAAAAAAAAATCCCTATAATCAATCATCTGAAAAAACTTCATATCACAGCAGTTATAAAAGCAACTCTTCATCTTACTCCAGGCTGCACATTTCCCAAAGGTCAAGGCAATATGCTTTAAAATCACACTGATTTGTTCTTATTGCATGTTTTTTGAGAATTTAAGCTTTTTTTTTAGCCAGAGCTAAAAATGCAGCACTCTAATGTGGAGACAATTTACACCTGAGCTAGGTACCTGGTGCCCACTCGAACCTGCTTTGCAGGGTGCACTCAGGCTAATTCATGCAGCCACTAATTGCCCTCTGCTGTCCACCACACAGCACACTTCTCCAGATCATCCACATCCAAGGCCAGGTCTCCTGGCCTGCTTGTGTCCCTCTGTCCCAGAAGGTTCTTCAGAGCCAGCAGCACAAGGCTAGCAGAGCTGCCCCACACCTGATGTTGCAGCAGCCCCAGCCAGGCCCTGGTAAGTCCCACAGGGCTCCCTGGGACATGGTCAGACCTGGCCAAGGAGCCCGAGGTCCAGCCATGGGCCAAGCCATGGGCAGCAGACGGGTGCTTGGCTTCTCTTAGGTTTGTTTTCTCAGTGAAAAGTGTGATGTAACTGTACAACAAGTAAGCAAATAAAAGTCTGTGTCAGCACTGACAAAGCCTGAGCAGCTGGAAAAAGATGAGCTTGGCAGATTAAGAAAAATACAAAACAAAACAAAAAGCCAACCCTAAAACAAAAACACATCTCAACAGGCTGCAAAAAGCCACAGAAGTGGAAACACCAGTGTAGAACAACCTGGCTGCCAGGCCTCCCCCAGGCTCTTCCCGGGCTTCCAACCCAGCATCTGACGTTGTGCAGGGAGTGGAGGCTGGCGTGGCAAGGCTGCAATTAAAGGCGTGTACCACACTGCTGTCAGCTGTTATTATTCATTTGGTTGCTGTTTTAGGCTCAAAATCAGATCTGCTCTGCACTGACAAGAATAATATTTACGAGTCACAAGCTGACCCCGTGAGCTCAGGCCGGCTGCTCGGGAGCCGCAGCCTCAGGAGGGGCACAGCTGCCCCGGCATCCCCAGCACCTGAGCCCGACACCAGGACCCTCAAACCCACTCTGCCCCCACTCTGCTCCTCAACACCCACTCATTAACAGATTAACACAACTGCTACATTCATACCAACAAAGGGGATATATATATTCTAAGTACTAGGTACTGTCTATGCTTCCTGCACCACTTTTGGTACTGGCAGTACAATATGGTTAAAGCAGATCATTGTTTTGTATGGAACCAGTAAGTACTGATAAGCCATTTATTTACAGAATTTATTTTTGCTGCCCTCCACCTTGTGTTACAGCATCAACTGCTGGTTTCTCATTTTTGCCTTTATTATTGTTTGTATATTCTTGCATTATCCTAAGCAACACGTATTTGATGTAGCTATAAAAAGATAGAGCCATGCTGTGTCACAACATGGGTTTTCTTTTAACTGGAAGAAAAAAGCAAATATTCTTGTATTTCAAGGTGTTTAAAAATAGAACATCTAAAAATAAATCATTAAAAACAAGGGATCAGAAGAGACCGTATATTCAGTGCCTGAGAACCTTCTTCCTCTGCCCATCAGAACTCTCACTAAACTACAACCACCTACATGACATCAATAATCACTCTTCATTCCCACAAAGGGAAAAATTGCCACTCTGAATCTCTGACAGCTTTTTTCAGTAGCAAACACCAGTGTCCATCACAGTGAAGAAGGGATTCTCAGCCTCCATGAGGGAGAAGGAGTGTCAAGTGATCACAAGGATGACCTTTTCTTCCCCTTTTCTTCCCCTTTTCAACTCACACAGTACTACTGCACAAAATCCTTGTAGTTCTGGAGCATGTGCCAGCTCCTCAGCTCAGTATTTAAACACAACAGTAAATGAGACACACACACATCAGCCAAAGATGTCACAAAACTGACAAAGCTGCACACCATTTACTTTAGACCTGACATCAATGCTTCTACCAGAAGAGGCTTATCACCAGTCCCATAGATACATAATTTGTATCAGTTTTTCCAGCTAACAAGAAAATAAACCCACGGCTTTCTGCAATGATATCATCTGTCAAAATTAGCAAACTTTTCTAATCCACTTAGAGGAATCTTTCACATATTTTTAAAAAATGAAAGGGTCTGCTGTTCCCAGAGAATATTGCAAAAATACTTAATGTTAATTTTGGTCCTTGACTGGAATAATCAAAACAGAGAAGCTATAGTGAAAAAATGGGCTCCAAAATAGCTCTTGTATATCTTATGTTAGAAAAAATACTTATTGGCTGCAATGATCTGACCATATTTCTGAAAGGAAATTAAAGGAAGACAGCAGAAGCAGCAAGATGGACAAAGATAAAAGGCCATTTATTTAAATTTAACATGAGGACAATATTAAGGGAGACGAAAAGCAGTGCTTAAAGATTTGAGGAAACAGCAAAGCAAAAAATACTGAGCATCTAAGCAACAGGATAGACATCTTAAACAGAGAACCAAAAATACCAAAAATGTATTAAGAAATGGAAACTACTAGCAGGTTAATATCCAAAAAAACTCAGCTAGGGAAATATAATATTGAGGGAAAAAAAATTCTGGGGAGAAAAGTCAAGTGCTCTGAGAAAGGGGTGGGTTCAGCCCAACAAGACCTGAAGAACTGACCCCAGAGCTGGTTACAGGCTGCAGCAGATCCCCTGGTCCAAACAGCTGCTCCCATCAGCTCCTGGGCAGGAGAAGACGTGACAGCAACCAGAGCCAGCTCACCTGGCCAGCAAATCACACTCTAACACAACAGGAGTCATGAGAACATGGGAATCTACAGCATTTACACATCATGCTCATTTTCAGGAGTCAGAAATTCTTCTAAGATAAGCTCTTCTAAGATAAGCTCTTCTAAGATATGTAACAGGACATTACCAGAACAGAAGTTACTTCAGTATTTGACCACCAAGGCTCATCTGTTGCATCAGTATTGACTTTCACTAAAACTTTTGAAATATTGTTTTTAATAAGGCACAGCTACGTGACAGACAAAAATAACACAGGAACGAGCACAAAAGGGATCGTGCAAATGTGCCTAAAATTTTGAAACAAGTTAAAGAGACTGCAGGCAGATACTGGGAAGGAGTTAATGAACTGGGAATTCCTATTTGTTTACCCCACAGCTTGTTGGGCGGCTTTGTCCTCATGTTCCAAGAAATACCTTTCCTAAGGAAATGCAATACTGTTAACAACTTGATTGAGCTGACTTGCTCTTAGATATTTATTGCCTTTCTTCACTTATTGAGCAGTCTCTAGAGCTGTTTCAAGTCTGATTCGTTCCTTGTGGCAGAAGCAGCAGGGGGGGACTGGTGGATCAGTAGAGGCCCTGGCTGCCTTGCAATGGCAGCTCTGAGTCCGTGTATGTGTGTGCATACACAGCACCACAATCCCCTCTGTACTGCAGTCACTGCACTGAGCAGCATTCACACACACTAACTCTTGATTCTGGGCATATGCAGTTTATATTTGTATATACCTATAATACAATTTTAAAAACTTAAGAGAAATTACAACAAATATATGTCAATCCTTGAAGTGTTATAAAGATTTTATGGGTGTCACTCTTCTCCATTAAAGACAGGGTTCAAAGGGGTTTAAGCAATCATACACCTTACACATAAAATTATTAAGGTTTTTAATTGAAAAACATAGCTTGAAAACTCCATCAGAGGATTAAGGCAACATGCCACTGCCTGTACTATAGCACAAGACTGAAAATATTTTTTCCTGGATCATCCTGAAACCAAATAATAAACTGAAGTCCTCTGGGAGCTTCCCATGTGCTCTCCAGAGGGAGGAATCTCAGAGCTCAGTGACTGGGGCTCCACACGGGACCAGCACCTCAGCACGCACTGGAGTGGGGAGCATGTGGATGCTGGGCTTCCTGCGCTGTGTCAGTGCCAGGGGAAAAGTTCAGACCAAGTAAACCCCAAATTCTTTTACATTACAAAAATACCACCCCAGCCATGTCCTGTTCTAGCTGATGTCAACACTCACTCCCCTGGCCCATCGGCAGCTTTTGGAATCTCAGGCTTTAGCAGCAAGCTTTAGACCAGACCATCAGGCCACAGTCTCGCAGTGAATTCCCTTCTCTCAGCCACTGCCCTCTCTGTAGGGCTGCAGCCGTTCCTGCTCCCTTCTGTTCACGGAAAATGAACACATTTGTTTCTCCACCGCACAGATACCCTGAGACATCACCCTGAGCGTTAGGCCTTAGTCTGCCCCAGCTGGCAGTGCCGTGTCAGGGGGCTGTAGCGGGTCACCCCCGAGCCCCGGCACAGGAGCTCCCAGCAGCGGCTGAAAGCCGCGGGCCCTGCAGCTCCGCGAGGCACTGCCACAGCGGCTCGGCAGGGCTCAGCCCCGACTGCCCTCTGTCCCATCCCAGCACCACAATGCTCTCCTTCCAAGAAAAATAAACATTTCAGCTTTATTCTTCAGCTACAGGTTTTGCTTTTTTTTAATCCATCTAGAATGCAAATTAAGAGCAATGCAATATTTCTGAATAACTTAGCATTTAAATTGATAACAACACAACACCGAAGGATGAAAGGATACATTTTTGCAATTATGAAATTATTGCAATTATTGAACATCTACATTTTGTTGGGTATATTTGTCCTCACCAATTACTACTGGATTGTAAGAACACAACACGTTAGGCAGATTACAGACCTTATTTTAATACTGCTTTTAATCAAGAATATCAAACAAGATGTTTTTATGCCAACAGTTTGATTTAGTTGAGTAACAGTACGTAGCAATTCCACAAAAATTGAAAGACTAATTTCTAAAATAAGCATTAGCTAAATCATGCCCCTGAATAACAACTACATTTAAAATAAGTTGGAAAAACTACCGCTGAGTCTCTTTCGGGTTTTTTAAAATATTTTCTTCCTTTTAAAAAAATCCATTTTCTGAACTTAAGTTTCTGAACTTATTTACAAACCAGAGGGACTACATATATTTTTTCTAAGTGGAGACTGTCATGTAGTCACATGCCTGCAGCAGTTCAGGCTAAAGAAAAACACTCTTTATTGCAACAGGCATGATGAAACTGCAAAAGCTGCAACACAGCAGAAAACTGCGGCCAAGACTTTTTTCAACAGCATGTACCAAAAAGCACCTTTGTGCTGACATCACCAAACTTTATTAGTGCTACGCACTGCTCAGAGCTGTAACATTTAACTGTTCTGATACCACAAGGAAGATTTGCAGTCAACTGCTTATTTCTTAACCTGGGCATAAGCGTGGTCATGGGTTTCAAGTTCACCTATTTTTGAGGCATTTGCTTTGATCTTCCCTCCTGTATGCATAGTTTCAAGGGGGATGAGTGGGGCAGGACAAGACAATCACTGCTCTTCGGACCAGGGTGGAGCGTGTGATAAAGAGCTTATCTGCCACAGACCTGCTTGTGGAACTCCAATGCATTTTGTTAGGTTTACACAGGATTTTCCCAAGTCGGTGGCTTCAAGAACGTCTTTCACGTTTGGCGGAGCTGTGCCATGTGCTCCTGGGCTGTGCTCAGATGCGGGGCTCAGGGCGGTGTGTTCCTGCACAGGTCACTCACTGTACCCCGGGGGCTCCAGGCAGCACGGCCCAGGGCGCTGCCGGCTGTGGCACTGGGAGTGGGACGAGCAGGGAGCAGCTGAAAGGTTTCCTGCTCACCCCGCGGGCAGGAGCCGGCAGCTCCCCTCACCGCGACACTGGCTGCAGGAGCGTGTTGGGGGTCAGGAGGAACTCCGCACTGGGGGAGGTTCCGATGCAAAAATTGCTTTCTATGTTTATTTTAATTTCACACAGTGCTGAGTAAAGGGAGTAAAGGCTTCAGGACTGCAGCAGCTTCCTGTTTACGCCTGGCAGCACAAACTGGGAGCAGCAGGGAAAGGCTCAGGGAGTGGTGCTCGCTCACCTACAGCAGAGCCCGCACCTGGGTGGCAACACGCGTGGGGCTCAACACGGGTCCCTTTAATGAGCTGTCATGTTTTGATACTCGTGCAAAAATCAGATTTTACTTCAGACACTGTGGGAAATAAGACTATTTGATATGTTGACTAAATCTTTAATTTAACTTCAAAATAATCCAACCTTAACATTTATTTTAGTGTATTCAGATACAAACGTTTCCTCGGTTAATTATTACACAAATACAAACAAGAATTTGTTTGAGCATTCCACCTCCGGAATAGGTTACATCTTGCCAATGGATCAAATTTACAAGTTCACTTCAACTCCCAAAAAGTTACTCAAAAACCAACAGGAGGCAAAAATCTTGGGAGAAGTAAACATCAGTCCAAACAAATTTCAGACACTGTGCAGAATTCTCAAGCAGATACTAATCCACTTTCTCAGCTGTACAGTCACCTCTGTCAGGAGGCAACCTCATGCACAGCCTCATTCATCCTTAGTCAGGGCTTTGTTTTTACTTTAACTAATAATTACATTACGCCAGGGCAAGCAGGTCCCATTGAGTGTCCAATGTCCATAACAGATTCTCATAACCAGATTATCTTTCACATGCACATTATTCATAAAGCTAATATATGTCATTTCAATAATTTTCTAAAGCAGCTTTGACTATTCAGTCCAGGGCAGCTTTGAGAAGAAATACATTAAAAAAACCAGCATATAACACTCCAGTTGTATAGAATAACTGGCTTATTGTAATTTAATCAATATGATAGTTTACTTCACTTGCTTTTATTACAGTAACTTTCAAATCTGTATGACAAGAATGCTGTTCTCCGAACACTTTTTTTTATTAACCCAGCTAGCTTAAGATTTCATACAGTTGTCTAATCTTCTTCCTCTAAAATCCTATGCTTCAAATTATTTACTCTAATTTGTATTAGGCTTGTATCCTGGTTCTGTAGACTTTCATATTTCCATAATAATTCACAAGTCACCCAAGAAAATTAAATTAAAAATCAATATACTTGATCTCCTCTAGCTCACTGCACTCTGTCAGTGAAGCTGATATCCCAGAAAGGTGGAAGCATAGAAACACACTGCAAACATGAAGAGTTCATTCCACTCTAGTGAACACCACAGTTATTAATGAAAAATATACAAAAAGTGTCTGGCCCAACATTTTTTAATACAACTATCAACAGCTAAGAGACCTGGCCTTCATGATTATTATCTGGGCTGTGTATTACCAACGTGTACGATTCTCTGCAGCCCCAGGATTCTTCTTTTATTAACTCTGGGCAGAAGTTCACTTAAATAGCTGAAGTGATAGTTCCTATTGGTCTATGAAAGAGATTTTAACACAGAAACAGCCATTTCTCCTCAGTATTATTTTAAGTATGTGAGACTGTTTAACATTAATATCTAGCATTCAAATTATTCCCAAACCAAGAAAGCTAACAAAAAATTAATTTAGACAATCTTGCTATGTTCATAACGCTAGGCTTTTACCAGAGGTGTGGACAAACACATTATTTACAAACTACCCTTCTTCCTCTGTTTGCTAGGAGAAACTGATGCTGTCAGGACATGCATTAGATTCAGTCTCATAGACACTGTGCTGGCAATTATGCTCTCAGCACCAATGCCAGCCAAGAAGCTGTTTCACAAAACCTGTAACTTTATCACCGACTTGGCAGTATTATGGAAAAAAACAAATTTACATGTCTTTTAGGCCTTGCAATTCAGCATCAGCATCATAAATATACATAAGATTCCAACGATTTCTGATAAAGGGGAAACTAAGTAAAAAGCCAAGTATCAGCTTTGAGCAGAAACTGCTGC
Organism: Passer domesticus; assembly: GCF_036417665.1. Classification (NCBI taxonomy): domain Eukaryota; kingdom Metazoa; phylum Chordata; class Aves; order Passeriformes; family Passeridae; genus Passer; species Passer domesticus. The sequence continues at coordinate 6,482,961 of NC_087487.1, read as the reverse complement.
AGACCACTGCAGATCAATACCCTGCTTTTATCTAGAAGAACCTCTGTAGTGGTGCAATATGATGTTGCATTTCCTTTTCCCTTTAATTTCCCATTTCTATGTGTTTAGCAAAATGCTAAACTTCAAAATGAAAACCAAGAACAGGTGAAACTCCGCTAAATCACAAGGTTTCAAAATTGGGGTAATGGAGAAAAACAATTTAAGTCTCAAATGCTGAACTGCGGCTCAAGACTTTGGCTTGCAGCACTTTTATACAAACCCACATTAAACTTAAATGCTTGTGATGTACCTTGCTTTCAACTTCTGGAGTCATTCAATTTCAGACCTTTGACTCAAACCCACATGAACTGAAATAATATTGAATAAAAATATTAATTAAAACAAACTGAATTACTTTTTTCATCTAAGCATAATATTCTTCAGACAAGACAACTGTTCAGTGAACAGTGTCACACTCCCTCCATCCCAAACAGTCTGCACATGAACAGATGCTCAGATTATCAAAATCTTTTAACTTTTGGCTGCTGCAATTCATTACACTGTTGAGGCCCATAAAGCAACTTTACCTTTTTCTACATTCCATGTTATATGCAAGATTTGTGTTTCTTTAAAAACAAAGTTCTGGCTTACAAAGTAACTTGCACTTGAACAGCTTTCTTTCTAAGCTTACATGACAGCTTGATAAACAACACCACGGGAGAAGCTAAAAGTCGTTCAACCATGCTATAATGCTGCATTTGACTCCATCTTGCCTAACAGAATTGCAATTTTAAGTGGTGTGCTAAAAGATCAGCCCAAATGCAATACCAGTAGCTGTGCCTTTAGGTAAGGCTGCAGGGCTGCCACACAGCCCTGACTGAGCACCACGGCCGGGAGCGAGGCACAGGGGACACACGCTCCATGGACAGGTACCACTGCAGTTCAGCTTCACCTTGTTCCTAACCACTCTGCAGAATTCTCATGAGCTTTGGCAAGTCATTCCAGTACAGTTTCCTTCCACACTTGTTCCTTTGCCTTCCTCACACCTGACCTAGAAACACTAAGGCACCCCTAAGTTAGAATGAGAATCAGAAGGAAAACAAGAAATGTTGGGAGCGTTCCAGGAGCAATGCCAAAACCAACTTCTTAAAAAACATTGACACTTTCTACAGGCTTCCCCAATGCTGACTAAGAGCTGAGCATGCTGTATTAGCATTTGGATAATCCTAAATCTGCAGACACATTTCCAGAGCTTTTACTGTAGTTGCTGGAAGGGACCAAGAGTTTTGTTGCATTTTCAAGTTGCCCAAGATCAGTCTCTTACTCTGCTGCTGCCCAGCCGCCCGGGTTTGTCCCTTTTACCTGTGAGCACTATTCATTCCTGTCTCAGTTGGCCTTTGCCCTCTGCAGCAGTGGGTATGCAGGGCTCAGGGGTTCCCTAGCATGATCCAGAACAGGCAGCTCCCAATCCTGACTTGTAGTCAGGCATCCCTCACTAAGGCTCAGCAGAATACCAGTCTTTACATAAACATAGCTTAGATTTTGTCAAATGTAATTAACCAGAGGATAATTCTGAATAAAGGAATGTGGTAAAGTCTTTTTTAATAAGTTGCTTGAGGTTCTTTGGGACATAAGCAGTGTGTAAACAAAGTCTATCATGAATTATTCAACACATAAAATACTGAAACTCATTGAGGCTTTCAAAACAAAAATTCTTCTAATTATGACCACACAATTAAAAAAGAACAAAGAATCATGAAATATCCAGGTATCTGCAATAACTTGCCAGTTTTATTTACGCCTAATAGGGTTTTGTTGAGAAGAAAACCATTTGCTTCTGCCTTCTGTTTAGGCTAACTGTCAGTTGCAGGACTGCATGGAAAGACAATTTTGAGGCAGCCTGGTTTTAAGTATAGTGTCCTTTTTAAAAAATAAATTTTAAAAAAAGGACACAATCCACACATCTTATGTTTTCCTCCTTGTCATCATATCAGATGACTAACTGAAACCCTATGTTACAGATTCCATCTAATCTGTCCCACTGAAATGAAGGCAAATTTGTTCCACTTCTTATAGAGCTGGATCTTCAAATATATTCCAAGATAACTTTACACAAACACACAAAAGAGTATCAACAAGACTAAGTCAAATAAGTCCAAATCCAACAACACCAGAGGAACTCCTTACCCCGTTGTTTGGGTTTTTTTTAACAAGCAAGGTATGAAGGCTGCCAGCAGGTAAACCAATCTGTAAGTCTTTGCTATGCTGCCATTGAGAATACAATTTTTAGTATTTCAAACTCATTCCTTGTTAATAACCCAATTAATGAAAGCTGTCAGAATCACCTATGTTAAGGAAAACCCCAGGGTTTTCTCTTGACATTTTTTCAAAATAAAAAAGAACACAATGGCAGGAACTGTTCTTTATTAAAATGTGTAAATTGTTTACAAGCAATACAAAGTATTCCCTACTGTAGGTCCTGTTGCATTTAAGTGCAGAAACATAAGCCAAGCCTTCGTGCACTGCAACGCCTCATCTAGTCTGGCTTTTTAGTAGGTAGATGAATAACCCCACTTCACAGTTTCCTATTAAGTTTTTATATGCAGTACTGTAACACCATATTCTAATACTTCAAATGTCTATTGATTTCATTTCAGTTTAACTTACTGAAAGTCTGTTTGGTTTTGGATTGTATTTCTCACATTTTCACACATTAGTGAAGCATTCAGAGGCAGCTGCAAACCTGGAGTGAAGTTAGGCAAAAGCTCACAGTTCACAGCCACATCATCTCCTACTGCTTCCATCCTGCCAGGGTAGCACCACTGTAGGTGAGGGGGCCCACCAAGGTCCCTGAGGGCACCGTGCCCTATAGGACTTAAAGCATATACTGGAAAGGGGAGTGAAGGCATGTGACATGGAATGCTTTAGCCCTTTTGGTAAATCAGGTGGGATTTGAATCTCTGAGGTTGGTCATTGAGCAACACAGGTTTGGGAATCTCATTCCCATTCTCAAAACCTCTGCTAAAGCAGGATATTCTAATCATAGAATATGCTGAGTTAGAGGGGATCCACAAAAATCCAACTCCAGGTATAACATATCCTCAAGAATCCCACCATGTGCCTGAGAGTGTTGACCAAACTCTCCTGGAGCTTTGTAATGCTGGTGCTGTGACAACTGCCCTGGGGAGCCTGTTCCAGTGCCCATCCACCCTCTGGGTGAAGAACCTTTCCCTAAAGTCCAAACTAGACCACCCCTGACCCAACTTCAGGCCATTCCCTCAGGCCCTGTCACTGGTCACAAGAGCAGAGATCAGTGCCTGCCCCTCCTCTTCCCCTCCCTAGGAGGCTGTACCAGCAGTGTACCACTCAGTCTCCTCCAGCTTGAACAGACCCAGTGCCCTGCTCCTCACACAGCTCCTCACCATCTTCATGCCCTGCTTTGGACACTCAAACAGCTCAATTTTGTGGTGCCCAGAACTGCCCCCAGCACTGGAGGTGAGGCTGCCCCAATGCAGAGCAGGACAATTCCCCCCTTGTCAGGCTGGTGATGCTGGGCTGATGCCCCCAGGACATGTCTGGCCCTCATGTTCAACTTGCCATCAGGGAAGAACCCCAGGTCCCTTTTTCCATGGTTCTCCATGCCTCACACTCTCCACTCTGTACATACATCCAGGGTAATCACCATACTTCAAATAAACCTGAGCTCCTAAGTGAGAAATGCTTGTTTTCTACAAAACACACACAGCCCTATGTATCATATAGTGAAAAAAATACATCACACATCAGCATTTGTGTGATGATCTTCAACCACCCCAGCCATCTGCCTGTGCCTTTTTCTTTCCCCTGCAAAACATTAATTTGAACAACTATGTTATGAAGCTAAGCATGTCTCATCCAGTTAATGAAAGCATCTCCTAAAATCTGCAGATTGAAGAATCAGACTATTAGATAAGCAGGTGTGCTTCTGCATACTCCTTGTGCAATGTCTGACTAACAGAATAATTTTTTTCATGCTAAAACACAGTAAGAGGAACAGGAGGCAGCCTGCAGCTATCTTGCTTTGCAATTTGCTCCTGTCAAATCTCAATGTTTAGCAAGAGCTGATTTACATACCACTTGCATGGAAGAGCATCAGGTAAAGCCCAGATTTCTAGAGAACAACAGTAGTAATTTAGTCATGGATAAGTCCATCATTTCCAGTTTAGCAGAAGGGCTATCAAAAGGGACAAAACCTTGCAAATAAAGTGTCAGAGGTTTTGGTTATTTGTGGTGAAAAAAGGTGCCACATTTTGCAAATAAAAGTTGAGTCCAGTTTTAATGCAGCTGTACTGCTTCTAGATGGTATTGACAGCAGGTTCTAAAATGCTCTACATTTTAAACAATTTAGTGACAGCCTGCATGACAGAAAGGCTTTTCTGTATCTCCTAACACACTTGTGGTCTGTGGGCTACAGGCAAGACCTAACACCCGCTATTCCACAGATTCCTACTAGAGATCCATCCTCGGGGATGTTCTGCCTATGTAGTGCTAATATACCAATTATTGATATCTTTTATTGTACTTTGAAAAAATGTCCAACACTCGACAGCAGTAGCTTTAAGGAGTACTACGAAGATAAAAAATTACTTGTAATCTACTGCTAAAATCACATGTTACATATACAGGTGTTTAAGTAATAAGATGACATTCACATAACCATGTTCATGAATTACAAATGTACATCTGTACATGCATTTGCATCTCCATGACCTTACTGCAACGTACAAAATAGAACTTTTTTGCCTTTATACAACATATTTCATTGCAAGTTTCCCTGTAGTATCTACTGCCAGGAAAATCTGCACTTTTAAAAGGTCCAGAAAAATGATCCAATGTTTACACACACCATTGCCTGAGCAAGCCTAAACCTGTTTAGAACTACTAGCAAAAGCATAACTTAGACATCACATTACATCATTACAGGTAACATTGAAGGGTTAAACCCCCACATGAAATGGACCTGAAAGCCTGTAATGAAATGGACCATATCCTTTGGCATTTGCAGCTGAACACAAAAGACCTCTGCAAGGCTTGTTTAAATTAGAGAAGGGAAGGCGTGAGAAAACAACTGTAGAAGGTGAGAGGTAAGACCAGATTCAGGCAAGTATTTCAAAGCCACGTTGCTGATCTGTGGGTAAGAGGACATTTCCTATAGGAGATTAAAACAAGAGGTGTCAGACTGAACCAATTCCATCAGCAATATTAAAGGCTTATAAACAGATGGAAAGAGCACTAAGGTAGAGCTGAAGGAGCAGAACTTCACACGGAAATTGGAAGCAGCTTGCTTGGACCAGACTAGGCTCCCACCATCTTGCCAGCCCAGACCACTCCACCATTCCCTCTAAGATTTATCTTCCCTTATTCTCTGTCCTGTTTGAGAAAGTTCTGTCACTCAGCCTACCGTGGACCAAGTCACATTTCCCTAACAGGGGGCACAACGTAGTCTGCATATTTCGTTTGCCAAAACCAGCAGAGGATTCCAGCCCTCTCTCATCCTAGAGATAATTTAGGCTCCTAGAAGAGTTCCACAACACAGTCCATGGCAGCTGTCAGGGACATGCCTCAGATATACTCCCCACTCCATCCTTATTAAAATGACATCAGAACAAAACAACACCCACAGAGTGATCACAAAGCTCTGCACAGCTTTGGTACTTGGGGAGGTTCTCCCATATTGTCACACTAGAGACTGGAAGGCAGAACAGGAATAAGGGGGCAAAACTGTATGTTTTACTACAGCTGTAGTAGTAAATGGATAGAACAACAGAAAAGTACTCCCCCCACCTGCCAGTTCTAATACTCAGTGTCCTGACATGCCCTGACTTAAAACACCACCTTAAAAAACAAAAACTAGTTTTATTTATTAGTTTTATTTTTTTAATATATTCCAAAGTCTTCAAAAATACAAAGAAAAATGAGAGCCTAGGAATCTCATTGAGGTGTGATGCAAAATAAGTAGGTTGGTTCATTTAAATGAGGTTGACTTGTACTTCCCTGAAGAGTTTCAATTGGTCAAGTAGAATTCCAAAACAAGCCCTAAAAGGACACAATTAGCTACAGAATGTAGTTTCATTGTTCACTGTATCCTGTTACCAGCCTGAACATAATTTTAGCTACTAAATTTGAGCTTCTTTGTTTTAGCAATCAGATGATATTAATTTCCCCTTTGTTTTTTTTTCTTTTCCTGTTTGTACACCTGCACTATCAATGAGCAAACAGCAACAGGATTAGTATTTTACAGTTAACCAACTACTCCACACCTGTAAAGAGCAGGATGATAAAATATTTTCAAAGGCTTGCAGGAAAAAAAAAAACCAACCCAAAACAAACACCATAACAACCTTGACTTCTAACTTTAAGATGTCAGTATAGTTACCAGGCAAAATAACCTCGAAATAAAAATGTATATTCTTCCTATATACTGTCTGCTTCAGATGTAAAATGAATGACCATAGCCACCTCACCACAGGTAGTTAACATCACAATTACTGACTCTCCACCTACATCTTTTGAAGTGCAGACTAGGAAGAACTCCCCAGCGTCTTAAGTGCTTCTAGAACAGTAAAAGTTAATTCTGGTATTTTTGGGGGTTTTTTGGAGTCTTCCCCCCACCCCCCAAGTCAAGAGCTCTTTAACCATTTGTGAGTATCAGAGACCCATACGAACCACACTAGGTGGGTCACAGTCAGACTGACAGGACCAGTTTGGCTTGCTTTGTCCCTCCCAGTCCCAGACTGGACTCCAGCCACACTCGGATGAGTCCCCCCGCAGAGCTGCAGGGTAAGGGTTGTTGACTGCTGCATTTTAAAATGTATTCTGGTCTCAGAATAGACCCACAGATGGGACAAGTTCAGTGAAAAAGTCACCTGATGGCCTCAGGTGCAAAAACACCTCAGCCTGCTGTTAAGAAATGACCTGAACAAAAGAAAACCTGATTTCAGTAGGTGAACACTCTCGAGGTGTGTCAGACTAAATAGCTCTTCATGACTAATTCATTAACTGTGGTGACAACACACTCCTCCATTGCAAACTACCGCCTTGAGAACATCCATCAGAGCATCCTCAGTGGTTTATGAAGTACCTGCCCCAATCTAAGGGTACAGCCTGTACAGCCCAAACAGCCCAGTTCAGCACTTGTCAGCTTTCACACCGTTAAGCCTCTTTTCAGAATAAACACCTCTTAAATGCCTCTCCCGAAAAGAAATGCTCAGCTCTGGGAAAAAACCAGTTGTTCAAGTCTATAAACTTATCCTGTGGCACCGAAACAGGGATTTAAAACTCTGTATTATGTTCTAGTCTTCTGGATTGCTTTCAGACATTCCTTTCTTATTCAGAACTGGAGGTTTTTAGTTCTGTCAAGATTGTGTCCACAAAGGATTAATTTTAGCCATTCTGACACATGCAGCTGAACATATTTAGTCTCAGTTCAAGTATAGATTGCTGTAATTAAGAACAAGAAAAGGTCAATCTCAGGACTAATAAAATAAAGATTAGTTTCTGTAGTCCTTAGTTTGTCCTTTTACTGGTGAATTGCATGGAAGCAGATAAGGTAGCCAGCTATTCTAGCAGAAGTAGTGCCTACACTGACAGTGATTAAAATGTTTTTCTGAAATTTATCGTATTTGCTTCTTTCCCAATACAGCTTAAATAGTGACTATTTAAGAAAGCAGATTTAGGGCTTGGGGTTCCCTCATCACCCCTAAATCTGTACAGAAGACATGAGCCCTTTCCAGTAAAAGTCTCAGGAAAAATACCAAGGAGAAAGTTAGGACATGCAAGTAAGTTGATGTTCTAAATATTGTTTCCTTTTCCACAGTTGAATACTGGAGTGCTCATTTCACTAAAGTACTCAGAAACACTCATTAATTCCAACTCTTTATAACACAAAACACACCACTAACTAAGGCGTACACCAATGGAAGCTCCACTGGAGAACAAGGATTTGTAACCATGTAAACACAAGCTTTTAGTGCTATGAAGAGTCAGGCCCACCTATCACCAGTGCCACGGACCATCCCTGTAACTCTGGGCAGAAACTGCCCCGTGCACACCCAAAGGAAAGGGACCCCTGTGACTCTGCCAGGATTAGCCATGATTGGAGGCACCTTAGGTTGTCCAGGACCACTGCATCACCTCTCTCCTCTAGTGAGGGATGTCCATTCTGTCTAGAACAATACCAAATATGGGAATAAGTAGCCACTGCCCCACTTCCTCTCGAGTGCTCCTAGAATAAAAACACAAACGACAGGAAGAAACCACTGCTGGTCATGAACTTACTCTGCATATTGAGATCAGGTCTCTGTGGACTGGGTGTGCTGGTATTTCAGGCATTAAGAACCCTGGAACCAGAATTCCTATTACCACTAGAAAAGCTTTAACAAACAGTACTCATGGGAACAGCAGTTAAGACTCCTGTAGCAGTCAGCTGGGTTACTGACACTGGTACTGGCAAACCAAGAACTCCTTTCAACATGAGAGCTGCCAGTTACCAACAGTCCTATCTATGTGAAATAACTAATCCATTCTCTCTGTGCTACTGAAGTTCAACGTCTTTGCAGGCTCACACTTCATTACATATTCCTGAGACAGGTCAAAGTCACTGGAGGCTACAGAGAACACATATTGTGTGTGCTTGAAGGCAGCTTCAAGCTAGATCAGATCAATCTCCTTTTACTTTTTAAAATCGCAACAGAAGCCATTTCAGTTTTATCAAATCTAAGTTTTGCTGACCACATACCACAACAGAAGCTGATTTGTTATTTAAAGCAAGTATCAAATTGGGCAAATTCTTATTTTCTCCAATACACTGCATCTAGTCCTTTACTGCTATGCAGATATATATTACAGAATGCTGAGAGACAAGAGTGACAATTACAGACAAATACCTAAGCTGCTTAAGAAACCAGGCTCAGTTGTTAGAAACAGGTATTCAACATCATCTCAAGTTTCAGACACTGGATACTCAGGTACTGCCAAGTCCTCTTTCACTTGTAGGTACACTTCTGACCTGACTTGCTCTGCTGAAGGCCTATCCCTGCCTTCCTTTTCATCTGAAAACAGTTCATGCTTCAAACTCTGTGGTTGCGACTCAATGCTGAGACAAAAAAACAATAAAGCACAGCAGAACAGCAAAAGCAGTGGCCTCTCCTACAATGAAGTCATTCTGCCCACTCCCAACTCTGCTTCAAATGGAGCTCAAGATTTTGCTCATTGAAGGCCAGACCTCAGCTCAGAGCTCCACAGACATACACAGAGCCATACCAGGATCTTGTAACAGGATTTGTTAAAAACGTTCCAGTTCACTTTTTTCCCTGGGTCAAGTCCAATCCTTCTTTAAAAACCATACCAAATAGCACAGTCTGTACAAGTTACTTCAACCTCTATTTGCTGGCAGTCTCTTCCTATAAGGAGGATCACCAACACAGTCCCTGGTGACAAGGCTCTCTGACCACTGTTCCTTCCAGGACTTTGCCCTCAGCCACTGGCAAGTACTGGCCACTAAAAGCCCAAGGGGCGGCTGAGTCCCACCTCAGCAGGGAGAAGAACGTCCCTCCTCACAGCAGCACTGTGTGCCAGTGCCACCAGTGCACCAGCAAAGGTGGCTACAGACAGCTGGGATTATGAACTCCCAGCTACCCCAGGAAAAAGAAGGAAGAGATGCTTGCAAAGCCAACAGCCACAGAAGAGCAAATAATGGTCTGGGTACAGCTCATGATAGAATTACACATTTTTAGCTCTTCTGCAATAGATTTTTCAGCAGGCTTACACTGCTCCTCCATGGCAGGAGGCTCATGCTTCCCGCTCCACCAGGGCAAATCAATTACAAAAAGGCACCTTACTTCAGTCTACTCAAGCCCTGCAGGATACACAAAACCCAGCCAGGATCCCCTCAAAAACTGAACACATCCAAACTGCCCTACTCTGAGAAGCTATTTTTGCTTTTCCACTGCAAAGACCAGAATGTTTTTGTAGGAAACTTTGGTTTGCTGAATCTAGCAATTACTAACCAATATAGCAGCTGCCAGTGTATACTTGAGGGGAAGCACTGAAAAAGGTTTTGGAGACTACCAACAATACAGCATCAAGTTGTGGAAACATGACTGCGAGTAAGGCACAGTTTTTAAGTGGAGAAAATAAATCCAGCTGAAGTAATTCTGTTCTTAGTGGATATACTATATTTTAATTGGCCAAGTCAAATATTTGTTTTCTTGGATTCGGCTAATTCAGAATTCAGGAACTAATCAAGTTTACACGTGAAGTGTAATATTTCATGGTACAGAAGCTACATGTAACAAAATCATGCTTAGTAATATATCCGCTTTCATTGTAGCCAAATTTTTAGTTCAAATTATGGTAGGAAAGCTATCAGGTTTCCTGACAGGAGCAGTGTTATCAATTTAACCTGCTCTCATAAAAATTGAACTATCAAGAATCAGCAAAAAATACAGAAGTATGATAAAAGGGTCTCATATAACTATGGATTCCCATGACTAATTATTTTTTCCTAGATGACTGCATCCTCTGATTCCTTCAAAAACAATCTATATTTAGCTAGACAGCAGAAATAATTATGCAAAATCCATGTTTCTTTTGCCTTACCAGAAAATACCATAGATTTAGCTACTACTTCAGACTATGTAGAGAGCTTATACCTCTGTGCTCTGAAAGCAAGAATGGGAGTGTTTGTAGCTTTATATCCTTTCAGGAATGAATCTAACCACATTTTAAATCCCCTATTTAATTTATCTGTAGTATGACTGTTTTTAATTGCTGTTATAAATACTTTTGCATATTTCTCTTTCTTTAGGTATGTACTGAATACAGGTGGGTATCAGTACAGGAAAACAAATTCTTTCAGAATTAATAAATGGACAAATCAAATGCTCCTCAAATACTGAGAGAATAAACAAATACTTAAAAGTATGCACTTGCTTTTGAGTCCCGTGAAATAGCTTTTAAGATTAGGTTTAACAAAAGTTCTCCTTCAATATGCCTCACGAACACCACTTCCACTTAGCAAAAAAAGTATTTCCCGGTTCGTACATCAAAACACCTGCAAGAAGTCCAAAACCCAAGCGATCAGGAGGTGAACGTGCCAGTGTGTGCCAGAAGCAGCACAACAGCTCTAAGATGTTTACAATACCTAGGAAACTTTTGTCCTCTGAACGTTCCTGCTGCCCCTCAGAGCAGCAGCACTTCCACACCAGATGAGCTCTCACAGAGCCCAGGGACTCCAAATGCACTGGCAGCACTGAGCACACTTTGCATCTGCACACTTCTTCAAAAAGTTGTGAATAACATAAGGTTGGAAGTTATTGCAAAAGCAAATTTGGAAGCACTTAGGCTTTTGTGCAGACTTGTATCCTTCAAGGCAGGAAAAAAAACCAAAACAAAACAAGATGAGACAAGTTCTTGACTACCGCTTGGCACTGCAAACATATTACTAACAAGAGGTTCCAATTTCCATCTTTCTGTATTTCTGCTATTAGCAATATCCAACTCAAAGCACAGGAAAGGACATCAATCACTGCAAAAGATAACAGTGTGCATTGGTAAACTGCCTAGAATTAAAGCCTTGCAAATGTTGTGGAATGTCAGACTGAAAACAGAAGACTGTCCTAGGGTGCAAGATCAAACACCAGGCAGCATATTTTATAAGACACAAGCAGGAAAGACTTTAAAGCTGTTGAAAACATTTTGCTTGTTTTATAGAGGGTATCAGGCTGCATTGTTCAGACTTGAATATGACTTCAACACTTAAATTAGACAAGGCTGACCAAGAAGTGGTTACAGACTCAGGCTCAGCTGATGACAGTGATTCAGTGAGTGGTTCTGAGCTGGCACAGAAAAAAAGCCCCACACTTCCTGTACAGGGACAAGTGCAGCAAGTCACTACGAGGAGACTGCTAATCCTCTTTGAAGGATGCCAACAAAAACCTCTCATTTAGACTTCAGATTGCTGAAAAAAGCATGAAAATAGCTTTTAGAAGCATATGCTTTTTGCATAAACTATTTATGTCCCCTTTTTTTGAAGGAGTCTAAAGAAAAACATCTATCATCACACCATCCCAAAGCCATTGCACTGATCCCCTGAAAGCCAGAAGTGGCTTTCACCAGACACTTCTGGCAGCTGAAAAATCACACACATGACAGCACAGCAGAGCACCAGACCTATTTCATAATCCTTTTGACACTTCCAGGACACTGCTGATCACAAAGCATACTCAAGATCTGCTAATATCTGGCTTTAACTTTCAAGTTCATATTTAGTAAGTTATGTTAATAGATAAACCTTTGTACTTTAAGAGCACCTTGTAAGTAGGCTTCCCAATAGGCATCACTTCTGGTAGCTCTGACTCATGCTCCAATTGCCAACACTGCTTTCCTTGTCAGCTCTCACATTTGTTTTGTTTAAAGAAGTATTTTCAGTTTCAACAAAAAGACTTAAATTCAGAATTTTGTAAAAATTACATTTTATAATTTATGAACCCAATCCATGAGTGGTTTTAGTATCAATTAAATGCTGCTGTGTCTTTGGAAAAAAAAACTTGACCACCCTTCTTCCTAGGCTGTTTACCTTATGGAATCGTGGGTTTAGATGTACTTGCTTGTGTAGACGACACCAAACCCCAAAGCTATTTACACACTTATACAAAGCATATGTAACAGAAGGGGCAGAAAACACCTGTGAGGTTCAGTGTGTAGAAAAGCTGTAGACCAAGACACCTTTTGTGATCACAGCAGTGACTCAGTCAAGCAGAGAGAAGGGATCCCATGCACTGCCAGGACCTGACTGCACACCTGGCGTCCCCAGGGGGGAGTCACAGTTTTGAAGAAGTGAGGGAGGAAAGCAGTAGGTGGAGAATAGGAAAGCTGAAGATGAGGATGAGTCAGGAGGAGTGACAACCGTACTTCCTGGGCAGGACAGCAACTGGCATCTCAGGAATGTGGGGAAGGGAGTAGGAGATGGGAAAGACTGAATCGAGCCCAGGAAGGTCTGACTAAATTACAGTTCCTCACACCCAAGCTGCCCCAGGAGTGCCACGGGAGGCTGAGGTGAACGTCTGAGCAAGTCCTCAGAGACAGCTCTCAGTTCTCATCTGAAGGGAGAAAATTCTTGTTTACTTCCTGCCATATTTCTCTGACATTTACAAATACTTTTACAGCCGCAGTAGAAATTATAAAAGCCGAACAACACACTACAGCTATGCAGAGTACTCTGACCACAGCAGTTCCAAAAGTCAGCAGGCACCCCATACACCTGGAATACTTCCCCATACAAAGGCAGTACAAAAATCCACTTCCATCAGAGTTGAAAACAATGCTGGTCAATTGCTGGTGACCAGCGTCAACCAGAAAAGCTCCTTGGCACACCATAGGTAGTGAAGAAATGAATGGCCTCCAACAGATGAGAAAATGTGTGAGAGAACCTTTATATGATTTTCCCTGAAAGGTTTAGCCTTTTGTGCTGAGGTAAATTTCCTGCTTATATTCATGGTGAGAGTTTAGATAGTACTAAGTGGCTTAATTCACAGAGCTACCAGTAATGCAAGCCAGCCCTTTCTTACCAAACCCTATGCCTGGATTTCTGTGCTTGCAGAGGAACTGAAATGTTCTCCAAATCCTTATTTTCATAGCACACATGTATACAAACACACTCGTCCAAGTTCCAAAAACTACTTCAATTTTACTGCTTCTAGTCTAGCACAGTTAACTCCCAGAACAAAACTCTTGTTAATTAGGTGCAAAACCCCTTTCTAACACAGTTCTTTCAGTAGCCACACACCACCTAGATGTGGAATGCAGCTTCCTAAAAAAGGCAGACTGAAGGATTGCATTAGAGGAGTGCTTTACAAAACTGAAAAGGAAAGCAGATGAATTTGTCATTTATAATCCATTTATTGTGGCAATAACCAGAACCAAAGGGTAAGCAAAAGCCTGACAGCTTGCAGGCCAGTCCCGGGCTGGTCTCCATCAGCAGAACTACAATGATGTGTCAGAACTCTTCGGGTAACTACAGGAAACTCACTCCCAGGGGTAGCCTGGCAAAGTAAGCGCCCAAGAGGAAAAGCCACCTTTTTGCTCCCTTCCTCATCACAATATGCAGCAACTAAGTTAGGCTTTATTAATATAAAGAATTCTTCTGGGATTCTGAAGATGTTTATTTACATGTTCTATACATCAGTATAATTAATGTATACATGCATACTATATTAGAATACAAATCCAAACATGCAGGAATTTCATATTCCTTATGCTGAAATTAGGAATACCAAATCCTTTATTCTTTATGCTATACCTTAGATAGATCAATGCATGACCATTTAGGTCAATGACAATTTTAGACTAACTCCGACAACTGAGAAGAGAATATACTGGTATTTATGAAGTCAAACTAATTTAAATTTTTACAAAAGGTGATAGTAACAGTTCTGTAAAGAGATGTACAACTTTTTACTGTTTCAAGCAGTGTAGCATACTTTCCATGTTAAGATGGGAACATTACTAAGATTTTACTGAAAACTCGTAAAAGTTTAACATTCCATGTGCTAACCATGACAAAACTCGTTTTAACTTCACCCATGCCACATGTGCAGCAATGCCTTAAGAACAAGGCAGTGACACTAGTGAATGTTATTTCTTTAAGTTAAGTAAAGGTGGCTGCAGATAATTTGTTTAAACTACTAATAGCATTGCCACCCCATTTCCTGCACAATAAATTAGTTATGTATGTAGAACAGAAAAGAAACATATCTGGAAGGCAAAAGAGATTATGAGAAAATTACTTAAGATATACATACATACACAATCACAGGTTCAGTTTTCAGCTACAAAAGTTGTATTTGAGTAACATTCTGCATACATTAGTGTCTTCTGAAAAATGCTCTAACACACAGTATATCAGTAATCATTCTAGAGGTCTAAACTAGAAACAAAAACAAGCACGCATACAATGCAAGCCTAAACAAAACACATCAAGTGCTACTGTGTTTTAGTATATTTTATATGATGTTTCTTTCTGGCTTATATATAGCTGGAAGATTTTCCATTAATGCACCTCTAGACATAACGCAAAGCACATGCTGTTACCCTCCCTAGCATTTCACATTTGGCAGAAAGCAAGGTTTGAGCTTAGGCTACTGTCTGCAGCACCAGACAGAAAAGCACCCTTCAAATACAGAATCACTGTCTTGCCTATGACTTGCCTGTAGGAAAGAAAGACTTAATGGGGTATAAGGTCCCAGCTCCCATCACACATTCACTATTTCAGGACCAAATCCTAAAGGCCAGCAAGTCCCCTCAGGCTAATCCAGTCAGTCATTTCTGCAGACTTTCATAGGCACTCAAGGGAATCAAGACATACTCGGCTTCTTGCTGGACTGGGCTATAAACATCTGCCCTCTTCTGATGTCAAACTGCTATAAAAAGGTTGCTTTCTAAAAATCAGCCTTCCATCCTTGCTGAAGAGATGGAACCAAGAAGACACCAAGTACGCCCAGATAAAACACACACACTGACTGCAGTGTTACAGAAAACTGCTTGGCATTGAAATACTGGTTAAAGGCAACATAGAAACACATTGGGCTTTTTAACATAAGTATATTAGACAACCCTGGCTTGCTCAACAACTTGTGAGCTAATCCAGACACTGCTGATCCTGCTTTCTCTTGGGAGCTTTCCCTTCTCTGCCCAACAAATTGGTACAAAACCTCAGCAGAAGTTCTCTGGAACAAAGATTATGCAAAAGCACGCAAAGTTGATCACTGATGGGTTGTTGTTGGGCTTGAACATTTATCTGATTTTTGTGGTTTGCTTATTTTCTAAATATAGCAGCAGTTTATGCCTCAGAAAATACTTGCTGATTGACATTCCATGTTTTATCCTTAAAAGAGTCAAAGCCAGCTGACAGTACTCAGGGGAACAATCTTTCCCTGAAGACTGAAGCGCTACTTTAAATGAAAAGTCCAAGATAATTTTTGTAACGTGGTACAGATTCTCTATCCAATTCTAGATTCTCCAATGCATCTCCATGAAGTACCCCATGACATGAAGGTTCTAACTCGCAGTATAACATCACAAAGTTCAGCTGACCATATGCTTCCCTTTGGAGCAAATTCCAGCATAGTTTCACCATGAGGCTTCCTGAATATTATGGATAGAGTCCTTCACTGGAGTGGGACTACTTGGCACTGACATAATATCCAGTTTTTGAAGACTTAAAAGCTTCAGCTAAGCTGTTGGAGGCTTTTAGGATTTTTTTATTTTGAATTTAAAATATTGAAACACAAAGCTAACAAAACGGATACATTTCAAGAGAAAAATTTCAAGCTGACAGATGTTCCTTAGTCTTGTCAGTTTTACTATGGTTTTGCCCCTCTGTTGCTCATTCCCACCTTGTATTGCCATGTACAGCCATGGAACAGCCATGGAACAGCCATTCCATGCTCGCAGATCTCCTGCTGAAACCACCCTGTTCACTTGACACAGATATCGATCTGGATTGAAAATAAACCAGCCAAGAGGAGCAGACTGAGCGCAGGGAGCTTTGCAGGGTGCCAGCTGAGCTGGGCGGGGCAGTGCACCATGGCAGGGCCGGCAAAGGCACCAGTGGCACAGCAGTGGCACAGCAGTGACACCGGGAGCGGTCAGATGGCCCCAGAAGCACCAGGAGCACCTGGTGCCAGTGGCGACTCAGCACCCTGCACTGGGGACCCTGCCAGAACAGCAAAGGGGCACTCTGAGGTCCACACTGAAGAAGACATGCCAGAAAAGACTCAATTTAGAAAACACAAAACACTTGTAACATTCAGCTTCTTTCACCCTCCAGACATCAAAACTGACAAGAGAAAAGGAAGGGGAATAATGCGAGTTTTTTTATACAGCCCAGATAACGAGTATAAAGTTTTAGGATATTAGCAGCATGATTCATGTTCGTCAGCAGTCATTATAAGTCCTGCCAGGCAATCCTTCTGCCAACTAAGTTACAAAATACTACCTTCTAATGACTATCAACAATGGTTTGGGCAAAATTAATTGAAAAACATTATTACTCCAAAAACATTATTTTCTAGTTTTGTGGTAATAATCACTTACCAATAATCTAAAAAAGCAATTCATATAATTTTGAGATATCACAGTGAAAGACTACTTCAGTATTAAATTAAAAGCTGGGGAATAACTGTCTGAATACATCCCTGAAAAGTGTATCTGGTGGAAGAAACTAATTACCTTATTTTGATAAAGTAAATCTCACAGAGTATGCTGCCAGTTAGTTATGTGTATTTACAGAAACTTTGATTAAAACCTTTCGTTAAGGAAAAGGAATGAATGGACCCCACAGAAGACCAACTAACTGATCTCAAAGTATTACTGGCAACAGGCAAACACACCTGAAGCACCTACAACAAAGACTTCCAACCCTATTTAACATGTCAGCAGTCTAAACAGTGACCCAGCCTCTACCAACGAGCCACAGGTGTCTGTGACACAGCAGGTACTTGAGGAGCAAAGATTAAGGCTAACGAGTTGGTCTGAATCACCTGGCAAAACAATCAACCCCCAGGGTACACAAGCACCTATCTTATTCAAAGCTCCTCACCAAAACCAGGTTTGTAAGAGCTAGTTGGTATCATTATCCCTGATTTCAAGAGAAGTTTTAGCTTCCTAACTTCTGCAATGCTTTATTTAAAGCAAAGATCTTGCTCCACATAGATGTAACCAGGTACAATTTTATTTGCCTCAGGAAGTCAAAGCAGAGGCAATAGCAGTAAGAAAGACATCGTTGAAAAGGTATTGGGAGTGAAGCTCTGAATACACAAGAATTAGGCTGGTCAGTCTTTAAACTTCAACCTTAGTTAAGCTTTAGCAAAAACACCGCAAAAGTTTTTCAAGTATCTTAACACTTAGAACTTTAGTATTCTGCTTCAGAACAGTTTGAAGTAAATTACTTGTTTAAAAGTTATAGATTTTAGCCTAGTTTATTACCACATAGGATACTTCACTACTTGTCCTAAGTTCTTGTGTAACAGGTAGACATAATCGTTATTTGGATTACTTCAGGATGAAAGCCACTATCAATCATCAGGAGGCAATTACTAAAGACGAAGCAGGTTCACCTGCCCAGCCTCAATCTTCCCTCAGTCCAGCACTGAAGGTGTTTTCCTGACATCGCGTCCCGTCATGACAACCAGCAGCGCACAGCCCAGCAGCGGCGGTGCCCCAGCTCCGGGCTGGGGAGCCGCCTCTGCGGCACACCGGAGCGCTCCCGCCGCCGGGCAGGCACCGGAGCGACCCCGGCACCGGAGCGACCCGGGCACCGGAGCGACCCCGGCACCGGGCACCGCGGGGCCGGGCTGGGCTCGGCCCGCCGAGACCCCTCGGCCCGCGCCCTCCGAACCAGAGGCGTCACCTGTTGTTGTACTGCGCCCTGGCGTCCCCGGGCCAGGGATTCCTCCTAGCCCAGGACACCAACATCCAAAAGCTCCTCAGAACCCAAGCGGCGGGAGAGGGCGGCACACGCGGCTCGTGCTCCACAGGCGGCGCCCGCCCTGCCCGCGCCCCGCGATGGGACGGGCGGCTCCGGGACGAGACTGCCGGCACCGACCCGGGTCCGCAGGGCCGGCAGCCGCCGGCCTCGGCAAGTGCCTGGCATAGCCCGGCTTCCCACAGGCAGGCGCTGTTACACAACCGCTCCCTGGCCAGCAGCGGGACACGGAGCGCTGCCGCGGCCCCTTCCCGGCACCGCGCGAGGGGACGCGACAGCCAGGCTCCCGCTGCCCCGCCGCCCCAGCCGCCCCCGCCCCGCTCAACCCCCTGCCGAGCCCCCCGCTCACCATCGCTGCTCCTCGGCGCTGCGCTGCCCGCGGCTCTGCCCAGACACGCCGGCGCCCCGGGACGGAGGGACGGGCGGAGGGGAGGAGAGGGGCAGCGGCTCCGCCCTCCCCGCGCGCGCAGCTCCCTGCGGGGCGGGGCCGGGCCGGGCCGGGGGCCGGGGCCGAGCGGCGCGGTGCAGCGGCCGGAGGGGGCGAGGGGCCGGGACCGGGGCTGCCCCGCGCCGGCGATGTGTCCATAAATGGAACTCGCCGCGGCGCAGCCAATGGCCGCGCGCCGGGGCGTCATTCCCTGAGGGAATCCCGGCGCGCGGAGTTCGCGCGGTCCGGCCCGGGGCCCGGACGGCCGCCGCTGCTGGAGCGCCCCGGGATGAGCCCCGGGAGAAGCGCCCGCCGCACAGCGCTGACGCCTTCAGCCGGCGGGGGCGGCCGGACCCCTCAAGCGTGCTGCGTGCGCTCCCTCCTCCCGCGTACCACGGCGCTAAGGTGCTGCTGACCCCTGGAGAGCCTGGAAAGTACGATGCGTGTTGTCACCGGGTGGATGCTGGAACAGTTCCTGCAGGCGCGAACTAACCCAGGTGCCTGCAGGCAGCCGGCATCTGCTCCACGTTGCTCAGTTCGTTCTGACCAGAACACAACCAGTACAACTTCCAGGGGCTGCGCTTTCTAAGCCATCAAACCAATAAACCCGCCCGAAGATGGCTACTGGAGTCCTGTTAACAAACGTTTCACCTCAGGCTTGAAGCCCTGCTGTTCGCTCTAGTGGGTTCTAATGCCACCTCTAAGCCAGAATATAAATAAAATGGAAACAATGTAATGTATCAATCACAACAACAGCCAGACCTGAGTCATTTGTTGATACTGCTTCCAAACCACTTTGAAAACCACTCACAATGAGTAAAGGTCTTGGGTTTCATCAGTAGATTGTACTGGGATTTAGTTTATTTCTGATTAAAAAGAAGGGCAGTTATTGGAAAAAAGAGGGAGTTGTTTATACACAATATATGTATTTGATTTTCATTGTTTTTATGAACAAGATAAAGACTTGTGTCCACAATAATTTAGAGATGAGGGAAGAGCAGATTCACTTCTGGCTTTTTGGAGGAGAACAGTGCTCTGGCTGCTCGGAGCCAGGTGCTGGTTGTGCAGGCAGATCTGCCAGTGCAGAGGAAGGACACTGCTGTTCAGCACATGGCCTTGTCCTCACAGATCTGACTGCAGCACAGGTCTGATGGGCAGCACACATTAAACACACAGCTGATCAAGTGTTACAAACTCCAACCACCCTGACGTGCACAACACAGAAATGGGACAAAACTTCAACTATTTACCTGCCCCCTCTCATGTCCCACAGCCTTTGGTTGGATGAAACACAACAGTCCTTTGGGCATGTTTCATCCTTGGTTTTGAAGAAAAAACAAAACATTTTTGAGCTCAGCTGGGCTTGCACTGTATAATTACTGATCATGTGAAGCTTGGGATTTCCAGAGTGGACTGCTCAGATATTGGCTGATATTGATAGGAGAGGTAGGTGATATTTTCATTGAGAAAATGGCTGGGTGGCTAATATGACCTGCAACAGCTATTAAAACAAAAATATATCTGATAGTGCTAATAGTGCACAGAACTTCACAGGAGAGAAGTTTTGCACTTTGATTCTCTACAGAAGGTGAATATGGCAGTTCTATGGAAATAGAACAAAACTAATTTGCCTAGTATTTCATCTGAACATGGAAATATTACATAAAATTATGAGGCTGATAAAAAGCAGTTAAAACAGTCCTGCAAGAGTCCAGAGAGTGTATGTATATTGGGCCAACAGAACATAGAAAATCAATACAGGTTTTGTAGGTTTTTCTATTTGCTTAGGATGTGGCTCTTCTAATGTACAGGTTATTTTCTCAAGACATGTATATTTATGTGTGGTTACATACATAGAAGCATCTATATAATCATAAATAACAAAAAACAAAGTTGTGGAAGAATAGCTAAAAAGTGCATCCACACCAACCAGCTAATTGAGAAACTGATCCTGGGTTCACTGAAATGAATGTGTGCTCCTGGGTCCATCTACACTACATGGACTACAAGCTGACTTTGAACAAAATTTCTGGAGCTAAAAGAACCAGTGCTGTGCATCTGCATAAACCCTTGCTAAGCACTGGGTGGATCAAGCACAGTCTAAGTCACTATAAACTCTTTTCATGCTTTTAAACATTCTGATACTTTTTCAACATCCTTGCTCAGAAGCAGGGGAAAGCATTTCCCCTTGAATGTCACTGGTGTTGTGCCTGAATGGTCTGCACGCCTGGGCTCCTCCAGCTGAGGATGTACAAATCATTCCTGAGAAAGGCAGAACCCACATCTTCATACTGAGGAGTTCTAGCAGAGTAAAGAGGAATGTCACAGCACATGCCACAGCTGAGACAGCTGCAATGCACAGAGCATCCCCATACAGATTCAGCAGGCTTTAAGCATTCACCCACACACAGTAGCACCTCACCACACCAGAAGGCTTCAGGACCCTGCCCATACAGAGTAACACCACACCACTTCAGAAGGCTGCAAGCATTGCCCTTCCTGTTCTTCAGCCCAACCTTTTATCTCCTCATGTTGATGCCCTGCACCTGTGTGCCCTCTGCTCCCTTTGTGGTTGGTCAGTGCCCCTGGGCACTCCATGGCTCAGTGCTGTCAGTGCTGCTCACCTGCTGCTCACAGCTGTGCCCACTGGGGAGGAGGCTCATGCACAGCCCCACTCCCAATGACCACAAACTGTGTGCCTACAGAGGAACCCAGTACTTTTAAATGATGCACAAAACTTAGGAGTGGTGACATTTCTATCAAAACATTAGTATGGACAGGATACTTTTCAAAGACCTAATTGAAAAGATTTAAGAAAAATCCCCTGTATCAAGAAGTGCCATCAGTTTTTTCAGTGCGTGTATTGTCTGACAGTCTGTCTGGTTAGTAACACCTACAGCTCATGCACAGAAGTGCTAACATTAAGAATTATTTTGAGGATATTTTCTAGCTGCAAACAGTTGCACTGCTTGATTCTCCTGATATTGATCACTGGTGCTAAGCTTTGGGGAAATATTTAAGGACAAGCTTCACTTCAGTGTCTCAGGAGGTTTATTAGCTTAGCATTTGGGATTTGCAGGGGTTGGTCCAGGCTCAGCACTCATTGAAGTGATTACATGGTGCAGCTGGCAACTCACACGTGCCTTTCCACCTACCCACTGCCTGAGTGACACTGTGTGCCAGCACCAAACAGGGATCAGCCTGCTGCTAAACTGTGCAAAGACTAAACTGACTGAAAAAAGAGCAAGGTCTTTATCTCTGGAAAAGCCACAGAATAAAGCTTTCCCTTGCTTTCCATTCTAAAAGCATTATTGTGGCTTCAGAAAGAAATAACTCTTATGAGAAGTCAGTGAATCTGGAAAATATTAGAAATTGTAATGAAATAAGTACTGCTCTGACTGCTTTCTAACTGGCTAAAAATGACAGCAAAGGGGAAAAAAAAGCATTAGTGCTCAACGTGTCCATCCGAACTACCACTGGAATAAAGAGTACAACAAAGTCACCAGCCCTTTTACATCCACTGCTTGGTTTGAGGCTTTTTGAGGAAAAACAGCACGTGTCTCTTTCACTCTGGATCTGATCAAGAGAAGCCTCAGAATAAGAGATACTTAGAATTCAGAGAGTTGAATTTTTCTCCAACTGCAAACCAAAACGTATGAATAATGCTGTTATTTGCAAGGCTGGTGTAAACCTGGAAGAAGTCCACAAAGACGTGGGAACCGAGGAGTTCTGCCTCCTGCGACTGAATCCAGCTAAGCCATGTTTGTTCACAACAACAACATTACAAGGATTTTTTTCCTCTCAGAGGGAGATTTTTTGCAACATTACACAAGCTTATAAGATGAAAACTTTATGCTATGATGGGCAACCTGATCCAGGATCAAAATCAGCCTTGCTCTGAGCAGGGAGTTGGACCATATTCCCCCTGAGATCCCTTCCAGCCTAAATTGCTCCGTTCTGTACTTCTGTGATTGGATAAGTGGGGCTCAATTAATGAGTGAGAGAGTTGAAGACTCCAGAATAAATTCATATTCTTGATGTTGTGCCTTGATAAAAAGATTGTGATATGAACTTTCCTTTAAGAAAAAAATCTCTATGTTCTGTATGAATTACACTGAAGATGTAATGATATAAAATACAATAGTTTAGTACTGCTTTGGTTAGAAACGTCAAGAAAGTGATACAAGTACAAAAAATAATAGTCTCTGATAACACAATATGAAAAGAGCATCAGTATGGGTCAAACCAAAGACCATTCACCTCAGGTCCCGCTGGTGTGGATGCCTTGGAAAGAGTGTAAGAACAGACAAGAATTTACATGCCCTGTCCCTAGCTCTTGGCCTCCACTGTTGCCAGAGAAAGCAGGCTGAGAGCTGAGCATGGCTACATCTTAATGTTATTTTCAAGACTGCAGTAGGAGGTACAAATGTTATGTTTTTAAATTAAAATAACTTCAATTGATTTGCTTTAACTAACAATTTGCTTTCAAGCCCTACTCTGCAGACATACATGCTGAAGAAAACAGTGGGCAGTTCTTTAGCAAGGAAAAACCTCTAGACAGGTGCACAAAAACTACACGGGGATATGAAGTTAGTCTAGATATTTGCCAGGTCAGGGAATACAGCTGTGTACATCAGGAAACTAGAGCAAGGTCAGCAGAGGCCAGTGAGATGGTTGGGAGCTGTATCCCTGAGGATGCAGGGCTTGCTCAGCCTGATGAAAACAGACTTTGGGGGACCCGGCAGGGCCCTCCATTATCTGCAATGAAGTCATCAAGATGGCAAATTTGGACTCTTCATGGTTGCACATGGTGGGAAGACAACAATATAAATATAAACAGGAGAGGTTCAGACTAGGTATAAAGAAAATGTTTTTTCCTCAGCAGCCAACAAGCATGAGAGCAGGCTGTCCACCAAAGCTGGACAGTCTCCATCCTTGGAGGTTTTCAAGAGTAGGCTGGGTAAAAGCCTGGACACCTGCATTTGGCCTCATCAATCACCTCAGCTGGAGCAGGAGGTTGGACAAGGGTTGTCCTGAGGCTCATTCTAAGCTGAATTATCCTGCAGTCTTTTGACTCCCAGTTCATGGTTTTCAAAGCACCTACGGCATGTTTTCTCTCTGGCCTGATCCTTTGATGTGGGAACTACTTTAAAATAAATAGGTCAATCAGAGTGTGGATCCACCTTGCTTTTTACAAGAGTATGCATGGTGTAATGCTTTTATCCTTCACAGCTACCAAATCCTTAGTCCTGCAATGGTTTTCCTAACAACAGTATGGGATGTCGCATAGATTTAAATTAAAATCAGAGACAATCTGCTATTTCAGAGTGAGCTGGTGCAGTAAGCTCTTCTAAAGTTTCACTTACACTTTGTTTACCCAAGGTGGTCGTATCAAAGTCCAAGGAATGACCCAAGCAGGAAACAAGCGAAGGCAGACACACCCTCTGTGGACTTTGTTTCTCCAGTAATACTTTCTCTAGGCTGACACGCCTCTGCTGTGCAAGCAGATGGATCTTATTTGCTGTGATATATGAAGTTTTACTGAAGCTGCATGTTAGCTCTTGTTTGAAAGTGTAACATGAAAAGTAGTCTTTATAAACAAGACTAATATTTGTCATTCATTTTAACAATGTGTTCTGACAGGATTTGATATACACTCTGGAAAAACCCATGCTTTCAGTCATACTCTCGGCTCCTCTGCACCACCAGAAACTCAGAGTCACGGCCGTTCGTCACCGCCGAACTTTCTGTCTGGAGGCCGGCGTTTGGCGGCGCGGGAGGCGCGGGCACGGCCCCCGCTCCGTCCCCGCCGCTCGCCCCCCGTGCCGCAGGGAGCGCCGCGGTTTGCGGGGCCTGCCGGCCCCTCCCTGCTTCCCCGGGATCGGGCACTGCCGTGAAATAGCTGCGAGGAGGGGGCGATGCGAAGGGCTCCCCCCGCCAGGGCGGCAGCGCGTTCCCATGGTGACGGCGTCCTGGCAACCGCTCCCGCTCCCGCAGCCCGGCCTGCGGCGGCCGCCCCGCTCCCAGCCGCTCCCATCCCATCCCATCTCATCCCATCCGCTCCGCGCAGCCGGCCGGGAGGGCGGGCGGGCGGACGGAGCCCCGGCGGTCACGGCGCGGGGGAACGGCCGCTCCCGCGGCGGCAGCGCGCCCGGAGCGGAGCGGAGCGGAGCGGAGCGGGGCTCGGCTGGCGGCGGGGATGCGCGGGAGCGGCGGGCAGCCCTGCCCTGCCCTGAGCCAGCACCGGTGAGTGAGCGCAGAGGCTGTCCCGGCTCCGTCCCCCCGTGTTGCATGGCCATGGAGTGGTGTCTGCACCGCGGTGTCCTGTCGGCTGTCGCACACCCGTGTCCCCGCAACCTTCGCCGCGCCCACCGGTGACCCCCGCACTGCGAGGCCTGGACCCCCGGCGGGGCCGAACCGCGGGCAGGGCAGGGCAGGGCCGGGCCGGGCAGGGCAGGGCAGGGCAGATCGCTCCGCCGCGATTCCGCCGCTCACGGCGGTCGGCACGGGCCGGCACCGGGGCCGCTCGCACCTATTTCTGCAGAGGGCCCCCCGCCTGGCTCGGAGCCCCCCGGCCGGGCTCGGAGCCCCGGGCTCGGTCACCGCGCTGCCGGCGCAGCCCCTCCGGCTCCCATCGCGTGTTCCCGAGTGCCACAGCCGCGCCCGGGGCTCGGCACGGCTCTGGTGCTCCCGGCGCTGCCGGGCTCTGAACCACCCCCTTGCCGAGCTGCAGCACGGGGACTTTTCCGCTCACTCCGGAGCGTTGCCCCAGCGCACTTCAGAGTAACACTGGGAAGCATCTGGCGGCTGCCGGGGTGGTGCCGTCACACGCTCCCTGTGCAGCAACCGAAGCGGTTTCTATTTTAAGAAGGAACGAGTGATTAAAGTGTTTGCCGAGGCAGGTATTTCAGTCTGCTTTGATTCCCGTGTGACTTGCGGCAAGTCACATAGCCCGCCCCGTGCTTCACTTCCCTACCAGCAACAGAAGGAAATTGTATTTTCAGGGATAATAATGCTTCCTACCTCACAGGCATATTGTGAGAATGAATGTGAAAAACACTCCGAGGTGCGCAGACATTACAGCATTAGTTGTAGATTATCATGGAAGATAGGAAACTGAACACTACAGGTATGATTATCCTTCAAAGCAGGAGAAATGGAGATCCCACAGAAAATAAACATGCGAGGCAGTCTGAAAAGTCGTGAAGGGATGCCACAGCACAAATAGCAAGGAGTGAACTGCATATTGCCAGAAGCACCTCTTCATCATATCCCATGGATGATTTCTTTTTTTTTCAAGCTTTTACACATCTTATGTCAATGATTTAAAGAAACAGTAAGGAAGCACTGCACATTTGTATGGAAAACCTCCCTTAAGTATCAAGTGAACAGTTATTTTTGGTAATCAGACATGTAGTTTCCAAATAGGAAAAAACTTGTATCTTGTCCATGTGCAAGTATATTTAGAATATTCAGTAACTTAAATCAGTCAACCTAAATTTACTGGGTTAATACATCATGACTTAAATTGCTCATAGCAGTATAAAGCAGGAAACTACATTATTTAAAAAATAATAATTAGGCACCTGTAACCCATATTTCAACTGGTATCTTACTCAACCCCAGTTTACTGCCATTGAAAGAGCCACATGAAATTATACTCCTCTTATAGAACATTTTACAGTTTCTATTTACTAGTGTAAGTTGGTATTACTCTCATAGAGAAGGAATTTGCCATTAGTTCTAACATCTATTTGTTAATTGCAAATATCTCCAAACTGCAGCAAAGCTTTGTACAACGGCCAAGCAAAGTCTTAGACCCTTTCTGGCTGTTGGATCAGATCAAGAAATCTGATATCTGATGATATGCTTCACTGTGTACTGAGCAAAGAGAAATGAATGAGAAGTTCATTTGTGTAACTTTTGTTTCATATCCACACTTACTCCAGATATTTGCATTTAGCTGCATTTCTTATGGTAGACTGGCAGAAAGAGTTGACTTCATGCAAACCTATGCTTACCTTGCTGCAAACATTATTTTCTAATTGATAATAAATGGGTACTGAAGGCTGTGAGACTAAAGCACTGTTTGGCTGGTTTTATAAGGTGTATTTCACTAAATTTCACTAAGATGCTGCTAGATGTATGGACTCTAATATTTGTTCTTTGTTTTTCTAGGTAGGATCCAGAGCTTTGCTGCTGCGGTGCACATATCTCTTCCCAAATCTGTGGGATAATTCCTGTGTTTACAGCTAAATTATGCTTAAAAGCTTCAATGCATCAAGATGGTTAAGATGTGCTAAGGCCCAGAGGTCTCAGGCACACTGAGAACTGGGTGCCTGGTGGTGTGACCTGCTGCAGTCTCGTGGTGTGACCAGGAGGGACCCCTCGCTGAGTGCTGGCACTCCTTAAAAATCCAACAGCTGGGAAATGATGAGTGTGAGGAACAGACTGCAGGACTGGACATTCAGTGTCTGTGCAGGACTTTGAATGCAGAAGTCACCACAATGACCCCCATCTCTTACACTGTGCTTTTTACTTATAGCCATGTAAGACCCTAAACAAGGAGGTAGGTATGGTTATCTCTCTTACATGTAGGGAAATTACTCATGGAAATAACTTGTCCAAAGTCAACAGCATCAGAGATTGAGCGAGGAATTCAATTCAGACCTTCTGAATTCCTGTCTGGTGTCACTGCTGCTCAGCAACCCAGCTTCTCTTAAAACTGTTTTTTTTCTAATTTGTAGTTTCTGAAGCACCGTGCTATAAATAGAACACACACACTGTGACAATGTTTGCTCTCTGCTTTCAGGCAGTGCTTTCATACATTTCTAAAGCACAAACATGCTTTGCATTTTGAGATCTCAGAGGGTAGCCCTATTGCTCCTTCACTATCGATATTCGACTATTGTATTTCCATAACCCCATCTTTCTCAGACTGCACAGGATTTCATCAGCAATTGTGAGCTTCTTTTCATACACCAGCCTTTATTTTGCAGTGAGGATTTTAGGTTCCCAAGGAGATCAGGCTCAGGCCACACTACTTCTCTTTATACTTAAAAATGTTTTTTGTTTTATGTAGGGGAGATTTGTTGGATTTGATTGAGGCTAATATATTTTTCATTAATTTCTGTCAGTGGACAAAGCTGCTGAGCCAGGTACTGGTCTCACACTAAGACACTAAAATATCTTTCTGAAGCTATTTAATAGACCTACTCTGCTGCAATGTCTGTCACAGTCTGGCTGCGTCTAAAAATTAAAACCAGAATTTATATTCTTACCACAGAAGAATTTACTTACAACCTAAAGTGTGGTCATTTAGATTTGATGACAAATTAATACAAGACTCAGTTTTGATAAATTTTGCTGATGTCACACATTTTATTTTGGTTTCTGATTGCCAATGTTTTTATGAGAAAAACATCTTACCCCTAATAATCTGCTGTCATGAAACACTTGTATTTGATTCTCCAGTCAATATTTTCTTAAGTTTTATGATCATCCTGCAGACCTTACTTTATTATTAATTGATTAATTATATCAGAGACCAGTAGAAGATTGGGGAAAAGAACTTTGTTTACCTCTGCCCTGCCAAACCAGTTCTGTGGGTCAACAGCAGATTTCAGTTTCAAGGCTGTCAGCCTAATCTTTTCAAGAGTATCACTTTCACTATAAAAAGCTTTTTAGCAATTTTTAGTCTTCATTCTTTTGTATTAATTTTTATTTGCATTTATTGCATTAGCAATATTTGGATGCCAAGATCACCAGTATCAGCATAATATTACACTTAACTTAAAGGTGCACTGAAAGCAAAAGCTTTAAGTCATTTCAGTACCAGATATAAGCTATTCAATAATTCAATTTGTACTTTTTCAACAGACATAAATTATTGACCAGAGAATGGCCCACCGAAGCCCAATCTTCCCAACTCTTGCCCCTTCTGAAAGGTACAGTCTGGAATATAAAACCAAATATCTTCATGACACAGAGTATTTATGTATCTCTTAATTCCCTATATACAGTAATGCTGTGACCTGGGACTTTGGCATTAGTGTGCAATGCAAAGTGAAATATCATAGACATTCAAATCATAGCCCAAATGACAAGGCCTTACTCAGCTTTTACTTAGCCCTTTCCCAAAGAAATTCAACAGCTTAAATCTCACCGACTAGAAGTCCAAGAACACTTTAGCCAGTGTTCAAATAGCATGGAATGGGTTGTGAAAACACAGAGCCAAAAGTGACCTTTGCTGGAATCCTCCTACATCTCTATCAATAAGTCCTCTCTTTCAGCCTAGGTGGGGAGAACTCTATGGTATATTCTTCCAGGGCAAGGCCCTGGGGATTTCCCTGAAGAGTTCAAAGGATTCCATCACCATGGTCAAACTGAACTGCTAATTTGGCTCATTAACAGGAAACAACATGAGAATACACAGTAAATCAGAGTTCCTAGACAAAAATATCTCCTTTTCTGAAGTGGGGTTGAACTTGTATCATCTACTTATGCTTCTGAAAATGTTGCTATTCTTCACAGAACATAGTGGCAGCAAAAGATTGCATGCATTAGCAGACTCATTTCATTACTTTCAGCACCCATGAACTCCACTGCATTCCATGGGAGCTGTGCAATGCAGAACACTCTTCAAAAATTTAGATAATTATTCAAGGTACCCAAATGTAAGCTATTTTGGGGGGAAATTTAACTTCTAAGACTATGAGAAACTTGTCATAAATTTGGTCTCACCTCAGTTTCTATGCCCACATATGCTCCTGTCCAAGGGGACAAGCTTCTGTATGGTATTACAGGCTAGCTATAGAGACAGAAAAGGGATTGACCAAGCTACTCCTTTTTAATTCTGATCTGGTTTAATTTAATTTACAATATCTACCTTCAACTGTTACAGTTTTGATTAAGCCGTTAAGCCTGAAAACTGTAAAGACAAATAACATTACTTTTAAAACTCAGTAGAAAGGGTTGAATTTGGATTGTTAATCAAATTATAGTTCTTATTTGTAACTACTTTTATTATGGTAATGTCCTTTCCTTAAGATCCCATGCTTTTGTAAGCTTCCTTAAAGGTCATGAGAAAAAGCCTGACCAGCCTTTGTACAAGACACACGGCCAACACAGCACCCACTTATTTGTAGCAGTGGACACTCTTGGGTGTATTTTGGGGCTTCTCCCCAGCACTGCACATGCCAGTGTCATACTGCCTTCAGTGCAAATTGCAGAGTTTTGTGTGAGAACTTAACAAGATGTGGACATTCTTCCCCCCCAGACGGGTCCGAAACATCCCGCTGCACAGCCAGGCACTGACAGCGGTGCCGCTGGCATCCGCCAGCCTGGTGGATCAGCTGGAGGACAGAATCCTGAGCCATGAGAAAACAACAGCAGCTCTTGTGGAACACGCTTTTCGCATTAAGGAGGACATTGTTTCCACGCTGCACAGAATGCAGAACAAAGGGGGGGGTGACCGGTTGGCAAGGCAACTCCTGGAGGAGCACATCCGAAACATAACTGCGATAGTGAGGCAGCTCAACCGGGACATCGAGGTATGGCAGGAATGTGGCACAGCACTCGTGCCATCTCAGCTACTTACTGCTTCTCGTTTCCTAACAAAGTTTACCACGGGATAAGTAAAGGTCAGACAAGGTCTGAAGATCCTGTAAGCTTATAAATTGTTTTTACAACTTGAAAAAGTGTTTGCAAATTACATAATTCTTTCGGTGGCTATGAAAATAGCACAGGATATTAGCATATAAACACAGGAGCCTTTGTGGTTCTAATAAGCTTGCTTTCAAAAGCTGCACTGGAAAATCTTGAAAAAATGAATTAATGTGACACTAATACCCAGCTCAACTTCAGTCCAAAGGCTGTGCTGTATAAACACTAGGAAATGCCTTCGCTCTATAATAAACTTTCTTTCCCTTCCGACTCACTGACGACACGAAGTAACCAAACCCAATTGCTCATTTTTATGACCTAATCCTAGGCAGACACATGACTTCATGTCTGACCTCTGCTGCAGTGAACAACAGGGGTGTGGTAGGGAAAATGAAAGAAGAAAAAAAAATAGGTCTCCATTTCACTGTCAAGTTCTACTTTATATATTGTGGTAGTTGTGTGCAGATTGGACACTAATAATAAGAAATAATAGAATACCTCAAAGGTATCTGGTTTAGTACATTACAAGACAAAGCTTTGAATAAAGTAATAATAAAATGGTATCTGAGGATACTGAATTACTGAAAAATAATGAGTGACATTTAAAGTGTACATTAAATGTGACATACTGAGTTTTTATTTGCATATGAATGTTCTGTAGATGCTGCAGGAACAGATACGTGTCAGAGACAATCTCAGCTATGGAACAAATTCTACCCTGAAGAGTCTTGAAATGCGGCAGCTCTCTGGCCTGGGAGATCTTCGGGGAAGAGTTGCAAGGTAAAAGTCCCCATGGAACTGTGTTTTGGGGGCTAGCTAATCTTGTTTTAATCCTGAAGTGTTAATGATAATGGGTTGAATTCTACTTTGGCAAAATTCCAAGGATAATTTTGCTCTGCATTTTCAAGAAAATGAATAATAATACTTTGCATTCCAGAATTACATATTAAATTTGGCAATATCACCCTTAATTCCTAAAATTCCTGAAATTAGTTCTAAATAAATTATTTTAAATTCCCTGGGAAATTGGATTTGGTTCAGCTTTTAAAAAGTACTGTGGTTAGACTCGTGTCTTTGAAACACGTTAATTAGCACAATTATAAAGGCAGCACGGAACAATCTGCACTTGTGAAGAACAAAACAGTTGCACATTTTTGCATATATTTTAGAAGTAAAAATCTGCACATTCAGTTAGTGGTTAGCCATATTAAATCCCACATGGACTACATGACACAGGAACAGAAAACTGTACTGTAACAGAGGTTTTACAGGTTGCCCAAAGCTCCTGGTTACAATTCTGCAGCCACACAGACTTCAGCTGTGCCATCAATGACAAATTTACAAACCCCAGCACAACAACATTTGCTTAAGTGCCTTTAAAGTTGAACACGAAAGACAGAGGATGTGTACAGCTCCAGGAAAAGGACATAACCTGGCCTAAAGCTGCTTGGGTAATAACTTTGGTGGAGTTCTATTTGTCCTGAATTTGACCTGTTGTCTATATTGTGTAGATAATTTTCCTTCCTTTTCTGCATGTCACCTGATTTAGTGATAACCTTCAACAACATATAGAAAAAATCAGAGAGGGATTTTCATTGAACTAAGGTTTTGTCATAAATTACTCAACTGTCTGAAGCTTCCACTGTAATTTTCATAGCCCATTGTGTAGAAAATACTTTAGAGGTTTCAAGAAGAATTGAACAGTTAGTAAGTTGCGCACTATCCTTTAGCGAGTGCAAATGAACTAGTTTATTTTTTTCAAATCAGGAAATTGATGGAAAAACCTATAGAGAGATACACATACATGTATTTATCCTGCTGAGAAGTCCCCCCAAAATGTAAATGCTTAGATCTTCCTGCTTCTTTTTATAAAAATACTTTGAGATCATACTACATCCTGCGAGGGGTTCTGTGTGGAGCAGCACTGCTACTGACACCTTGGGAGGCAAAATGTGGTGCCTTGGCCCTCAGTCAGGGAACTCAAGAGAAGCTCGTGCTGCTGTGGGTGTGACTGCAGGGCCCTGGCCTGGCCTGAGCCCTCGGTGTGGGAGGCTGGGGATGGGTACAGGCTGTGCCAGAGCTCCTTCCTCTACTTCCGTAGGGCACCACCCTTGTGCTGTGCCTGGGTTGCAATTTATCTGCAAATTGAATGAGATTATATCCATGTGCTTCTGTCAGACTGTGTGATGAATGCAGGTTATTTGTATTCATTCCCATAAGAGAATCAGTTTATTGCCCTGTAACTGTTACCTTCCATACTGCATTCTATGCTTCCATTCAGCATGTTCTCTTAAAAAAAAAATCCCTGAATGAGGAAAAAAAGACTTCCCTTTATGAGAAAGCAATTTAAAACAATGGTCCATGAGAGAAAGTAATTTACCTTTATTTGCAGACATATTCTACTTTGAAATTAGTGTTCCAGTGAATAATGATTACAGCACTCGCTGGAGATTATGTCAAGACAGTGGTTTGTTGTGCCTTTGGCACAACACTGAGAATTTCCCAGAGATAAGCACCTTCTGATTACTTTAGCCAATGCTCCTTCTATAAAATACACTTTACTCACCTAATGTAATTTTACCTCTAGTGCTGCTAGCTTCCAGATGAATTCAGAGTGAAACACTAGAAACACGATCAAGTTAGTGTGGGTTACCAACTTCCTGTGCATCAACTTTCAGCCACAGCAAAGGTACACTGAGAGGCTGCAGGAGCTCTGAGTGCTGTGTTTGCTCCAGGCTGGCAGCATGCAGAAGGACAGTGGGAATCAGTTTAGACAGTAAATCCCAAAGCATGAGCCCCTTTTCATGTAATAACTTTAGTGTCCATTTTAGGATTCTGGCCAAATTTCAGTTCCAGTAAATTCATGCATACTAAAAATCCTATTCCAGTTTCATATTGGAGAGAGGGGTGTTTATTTCCTAACACCAACTGTTCTGTAACATGTCAATGCATCATCAAACAACTGTCTCATTATTTCTTGAGGGCTGGTGCTATTAATGATGGGAACAAGGGATCCCTACGTGCACATGCCCTTCTGAAGCACAGCCCCAAACCACACTCCCCACTGCTCTGCAGGAGTGAGACTCCAACATACCTCACTCACATCACAGAATCAACTAATACTGCTATCAGAAGGTGACAGACCACACATTACAGCTCATGTCTCTGGATCCTTTCTCAATAAGCACAGTTTACTGAAGAATTTGTAAAGTGTTATCACAGCCCTGAATTATTGCTAAAAATCAGCATTATTATTAACTTATGAAAAAATATTACCTCTATAAAATTCAGCAATGCATTAGCAGAAAATTAGATCTATGCCAGTAAATCATATTCTCCAGCCTCCTGTCTCTTATGTTGTCAATTTTATATTATACAGATTTACCAGTTCTTTTTCTAGTGATAACAGATCATAAAATTCATTAGTGCCTTGTCATTTATTTAGAGAATTACTTGTGGATAATGAGCATTTGTCTGGAAAGTTTTAATCCAGCAGTCTGGTTGGAATGATAGCAGTAGCTCTTCATAAAAGCTTCCTGAGAGCTGAAACATCCGGAGAAATGGCAACTGTGTGTGTTCAAATTGGACCTACTTTGCATATATAGATGACTTTTTTATCTACATTATAGAACTGATTCATTTCAGACAACCTGGGCTCATTACACGTAGGCAGATTTTCCTGCTGCACAGATTATGAGTCTGATGCATCTGGGCTGCACCACACTGACAGTGTCCCCAGGAGCAATAAATGTGCTGCTCTCTGGCCCTTGCTGTGTGGGAGGTGGCACCACGAGGGCAGCTCTGGGCTCCCTGCCCCAGGCCAGCACATCCCACCAGCTCTGCTGCTCTTGCCCAGTGCCCCACCGGGCATTTCAACTTGCTTTGCACTACCTGTTCTCCAGCTACTTGTTTTTCACTGCCATTTTAATTGAAACACCTCCTGTTATAATAGACCAGGAACATTAAAAGCTCTCTCCATACCATACAACATGTGCATATAGCAGCCAGCTGCAGAGTGCTGGCACAGTTCTCATTTTATCTTTGCCCCAGTGATACTGAATGGAGCAACTACTTGTTTTTTGATTTTTTTGATGCTGAACACAAATATTTTCTTCCAGGTCAAAACCAATCATGTTTGTGAGTGTATACAACAGATATAGAAGATAAACCAAAATAATCTGATCTATGCATACCAGGCAGACATTAAATTCACATAGTCAGAATATTGATGTTTCAGTTACCACGGAATTACATAAACCCTTTGGCCACATAACTGAATTCCATGCAGAAGAGAGATGCTCTGTGATTAAACCCAAACCACTAATTTACTTCAAAAACATTCACAGGTGCCTGCTGATTAAATTGCTTCAGTAGTTTCAAAGCTGTTGCTCTATATATTTTCTGGCATGCCTCAGAGAAACAAAACTGAGCATTTTTTGGAGCCCACAACCTTTTGGTGACTTGATGCAAGATGCTTCCATTGCTCTGATTCTCTCTGATTGTAACAACATGGAGAGATTTGGCTTCTCTCATCTTTCTGAAGAAACTGCCTGATTGTGAGCCCCACAAGCTTTTCACTGCTACGTAAACCCTAGCCAGGCTTCCTGCAGATATTACTAATGGGTCTCACAATGCTGAACTGCTACACTAGAAATTAATCTCCTCAAGTTTTCTAATGCCTATGTGCTATTTTACATTACTGATTATTTTCATACTGAAACTGTACCACAATAATAAGCAGATGTTCCTTTTGTCATTTTAGCTGTGGCTTTCCCTTCATGTTTAATGATAATGGCAATTCCTGTAACTGAGGTAATGAAAATGCATGTTGAAATGAAAGCTTTCAAACTGAAATGTGACTAAAAAGATGACAAAGTATGTCATTGGTTTAGATAATGACTTAACATGCCTCAGCTTGTTCTATTTTACTGCCTTTTTCTCCCTCAAATTGTAACTGTTGTCTGTTCCTCATCAGTCTCCTATATCAAATTTGGTAACACTGATGATTACATATTTCCCTTAGCAAAAAAAAATATATGTGAGTCATACTTCACAGAGGTCTTACTCCTGAAATCACAGTACTCATATTTTTACAGCTCAGTTAATGCCCTTACTGCATTACTGTAGATGAAATCCACCGAACAAATTATTTTTAAAATCTGGTAGAAAACACACGTTCTATAGCATATTTATCCTGAAAATGTTACAGCATTAAGAAGTGTTCCAATGTGACAAAAGGAAACAATAATTATTATGTTCCAGGACTTCATTTTACAGCCTTTTCTGAGACAAAATTGCCATTGCTTTCAATGACGATTTATTTATTCACCTAAAGACCAAGAACCATAAAATTTGCCCCCCATTGTTAACTACACATATTAGCTGTGTACTACTATTTCACAAATAAAAATGCAAAGGTACAATAATGAAAAAATGGTCCTCAGTTATTTAGGCTATTAATAATGTAGGGGAATGCATATCAGTTATGTAGGGGAACCTCATCAGATATCGTCTGGAGCTTTAAAAAAGACATGGAAATGAAATTCTGCATCTTTGCATTTCTGAGTGATTTCCCTGAGTGATAACACAGCCTACCCATATCATGTCAGTGCCAAGAACAATGGAATTTGTTTATCAGCCTATTTGACCTCCAGACCTATTTGGGAGCACTTCTCTGAACACTATGAGATGTATTACCATTCTTACAGTCCCAAAGACATTGCTTCTCTAGCCAGCCAGGGATTCCACAGAAATGGCCAGTATGAAATGGGTAATTCTAAAAGCCTGGACCTTATATTCTATTTGGCTGGTGCTTTGTTTTTTTATCTATTCAAACAGGTGTGATGCTGGGTTAGCCAGGCTGTCTGCAGAGCATAAAATTACATATGAAAGACTTCAGAGTCTAAGTAAAGACCAACACACCTCCAAGCTGATCTTAGAATCTAAAATCAAAGAGGCAGAAATACAGGTATGGTACTTAGACCAAGGCAATCCCTGTACAGGTAAGAGTTCTAGTCTAATTCACACAGACTCCATTTACTCACTGTTAATTATTTTCCTGGGAGGTCACAGATTTCCAAATGGAGAGGTGTATCAGCTCAATCCTTATTACACTGAATGCTGTACTTAGGTTCATTACTGTACTGCTCTAACTGGAAAAGGTCCTTAATTTCTTCCTGCAGCATCTGTCTAGAAGGGATTAGTATGTGAAGGCACATGCTCAACAAAACTACAACAATATAAGCCTCTGTGTCTTTCACTGCTTATTTTGGCCTTCCCAGGATGATCCTATATGTATTTGAACACAAATTTTGAAGGTGTGCAAAACAAAACTAGCTTTGGGTTCTGTGAATCCATTAATCTGTCTCTCAGGTTTCTCTTCCATTGGGTTTGAGAATGGAAGTGAGCACTAGACACAAGCAGAGACTTGGAGATATGGAGATTTCTTTTCCTTAATGTCACATCTCAAGGCCTTCCCATTTTCTCGGTCAACAAAAAGTATTTTACATCTTCCTTTTGTGGTGGGTAAAAAAGGGCTAAAATGCACTTTGCCTTTCTCAGAAGCCTCAGTGTAGTACATTAGCATTCCAGGAGCATGTTGTCATGCATCTTGTAGGGAACCAGAACTGTATGCTTTGAGGAAGTGGGCTGGTTGTTTTGGTGACAAATTTTCTCTTGTAGTTGGGACTTCTCCCCAGTTAAACCCAGCACTTCTGTCACTGCAGTGGCCCTTACACACAAAGTGATGCAGCACATCCCTCAGTATTGGTGGAATGCTTGGGCACTTGTTTATTCTGATTATGTGGCAATTTGGAAATGTATGGATCATGCAAATTCTGCTGTCTAAAGGAGGGACCAGGCAGAGATTTTCAAGGCAAAACTATTCACATTATTTAAGGCAAAAAAAAATAGTTTTCAAAATGCCAATACTTTAATATTGAGAGATAGTATATTTTCATTATAAAGTAAAATATGCAAATTCAGTAATTTTTGAAATGTTAGCAAAAGTGAGCTGTCTGTTAGACCTCCTCTACTCTTATGAAAATGCCTCAAATGAAACAGTGATGAAATGCTGTTGAAAAATAGTGAATTCTGAATTTTGTTTCAGATTTCTCATCTGCTGAGCAGAGTAGAGCAATCGATAATGCAACAAGAAGCAAAGCTGAAGATTGCCTACAAAGAGAGCAACCAACAGCTGCAAGTTCTGGACACAAAGTAAGTGCCTGGGAAGCCTTGCTGCTGCCATGTACCTTGGGAGTAGGACTTCTCTTTTCCCAGTCTGACTGGTATAATCTTCAGGCCTATAAAAGCAGGAACCTCTATGAATAGGTGTGTTTGCTCCACAGATATTACAAAAGCTGACTGTCAAGAGGTCTTGCTTTCACCGAGAATTGTGCCCCTAATGTGGTTAGGCAATTCTGAAAAGTTGATTAAGTTCCTGGTTAAGTATTCAGGCAGAACTTATATTAAAGGACACAACTAAGGGGTTTTTGTCAGAGTGGCCTGGTGCCTTTGTGTAAGAACTGTCTGAAGCAATGAAAGCTGGAGGTGGCTGTCCAGAGCAGGGGGAAAAGGTCAACTGAAGCAAGCAGGAAGCAAGTCACAGCACTCACAGAGTGCTATTGCTTTAAACTGGCTTCAAACATGAATATAACTGATATACCTAAATTATTAGTGGTTAGATACTCTGTACTACCAAACATTACATGGGGTCATTATATTCAATTCAGATGTTAACGCCTCTCCAGGCATTTCACTCAGTGGCAGTCCTGGTATAAGCCATTTCTTACTGCTTATCACCATCCTCATGCAATGCAGGTTTCGTGTATTCACTGGAGAACAGAAACAGTTTCACTGGCACAATTGGTTGGAGTAAAGTTGAGGTGGGTATAGACAATGTAAGTGGAGTTACAGGAACCAGAATAAGTGGGTACCAAATCTTTGCTTGGATTTGATACATATGGACATAAAGTTTAGAATCTGAATGGATGACCATATTCTGTTTTCAATGTCACAAAGAATTTTCATCTACTGTGGTTCAACTTCTGTGATGTTTTTCATATAGATTTGCTGTGAACTTCTACCTTTGTTTTCTAAACCAATGTTACCACATCCAGTTTAATAGCCTCAAAATTCAAAGGCTCGCCTTCATATGGTGTGAAGAATGTATTAAATTGCCATTTTGTGTTTTTATGAACATGTTCATTAAAAAGTCACTGTTGAATGTCCAGTTCTTCTCTTTTGTGTCTGCTGATTTCTGTTGTGTCCCTAGATTAAAAGATGCTGTTGAGGAGCTCAGCAATCAGATTTTGTCTGCACGGAGCTGGTTGGAGCAGGAACACGGAAGGACTGAGAAAGAGCTTGTACAAAAAATCGACCAACTCTCACTGACTTTTAAGGAAAGCACTGTAAGTTCCATTCAAATGTCCTGTGATACTTCTCAGGAAGCATTCAAAAGCATTATTAATAACTAAGATGATATAAGTGAGATGTTATTTGAGTGAGATTTTCAGATAGCCTCAGAATATGCCAAAGTCTCTTCATCAATATCAAGTGTAATGCCTACAACTTGAGAATCTTTAAATAAATCTGGTCACTGCTAAATAGATCAGTATTTTAACCTACACTAATCAAGTAATTTGAAATGATTTTATGAAAATTGTAATTCCTTACATTTTAAATTCCAGATAAAAGATGATAAATCAGTATCTATTTAATATTTTTAAAAGGACACTGTTATTCTACATGCAGAGTAAATAATTAAAATTCTGTTTCCTGGCTCCAGGAAATGAGTGAGAGAGGTATTGAGATGAAATTCAACCAAATGGCAGAGAAAATTGAGAGAATAGAAGAAATGCAGAAGATAACCATGGAGGCACATGAAGCAAAACAGACTGAAGAAAAGCTAAATATTCGCATTGTCAGACTTCAAAATGAGATAAATGAAGATATAAAAGAAATGAAAGCTGAAGTCAATGCTGGTAGGACCATAGTTATCCAGTTCTTTATTCTGAATTGTGGTGACAGTGATCCACTCATACTAATATGCAAAATGTCTTTGCTTGTATCAAGTAGCTTAAATACTTTTGGGGTAGATGTAATGGCTACACCTGTGGCATTAAGAGGAATTTTCAATAAGGGCAATAAGCAGAGCAATAAGGGGTGACACCCAGCTTAGAAGTGCTCTCCCCAAAGCAGGTACAGCCATAGCTGGGCTGCCATCAGGGCATTTCTGCCTTCAGCACACAGTTACACCCCGTTAGCCTTCAGAGCTTTTGCTGAGTTCCTGGTGCAAAGCAGAGCATTATGAAGGGCATTCTGCTAGCAGTGATGTGATACTTTGCTCCTCATGATGAACTAATGTCATTCTCACCTGCAATTAGGGTTTGCAGCTATCTATGAGAGCATTGGCTCCCTACGGCAAGTTCTAGAAGCAAAAATGAAGCTGGACAGAGATGAACTACAGAAGCAGATCCACCAAATGAAGCAGGAGGTTCCGAGATGGGGAGAAGCTGGACCATGACTGCAAGGTTTTGTCTGAGAGATTAGTGTTTACCTGGCTAACTAGGCAGACTCTAGTGTTGTTCCAGTCTGTAATGCCAATTACCTGCATGTACCAAATGACACGCTGCTGCTGCTGCTGCTGCTGCTGCTGCTGCTGCTGCTGCTGCTGCTGCTGCACAGGTGTTTGCTCACAGCAGTAAATACAAGCTGTTCTTGGATCACTGGCAATGAGCCTGTGGAGCTGAGGTGCTGCTTTGCCACTGCACTACTCCAGTTGCTGTCAGGAAATTTAGCACTGTGTAAAACTGGAGTAATACACTGGTGAAGCTGGCACCTAGTTTGCTAAAGGCATTCCAGTTTTGCAGGCTTGATCAGGCAGCTATTTGCTTTTATATGCACCTGCACCCCTCCACCTTAAAAAAAAAAAAAGGTAAGTTGCTATCATTTGCTTCATATAAATTTGGCAAGGTTCTCCACCTTGATACAAATTACTTAGTTGAAATCAATGGACATTTTTACAGTGACTTTCTCTACTATTGATTTCCTGGGAAGACAGAATTGGCACTAAACAGACCAATCTTCAAAATCAAGACAACATCAGAAAATCTTTGTTTAGGTTTGCAAATATTCTGTGTGTGAAAAGTAGGTAGTGTTATGTAATGTAGTTGTAGACTTAGATGATTCATAAACAACATAAGAAACAACTTACATGGTCTTAAGTATTGTAACCTTTTAAAATTAATAACCAAGGGGAGTTGACAGGAGGTAAAGGATGTATATAGGGCATTTTTTACTAGGCATGTGTTGCTATGACTTGCTTCAATATTTTGATAAAAACTTAGAGTGGTTTGAAAACTAAAGAGAAGGTGATAATCTAACCTAGTCTGGAGACTCTAATGTAAAATAAAATGCAGTTTATGATCTCCTTAGAAATTTTCATTGAAGTAAAAAAATCAGTTCATCATATTTAAGTAGACTTTAATAATACAGCAGACTCAAACTGCTAATTGCATTCCCATTATTTCCAGATAATAATTTCCATTCTCAGAAGAATATGAAAATCAGTACCCATGTGGCATATTATCTAGATAGGAAAAAAATGTATGTTGTTTTTACTCCTTCATTCATGGCATGATATATTGCTCCTCACGTTTGTAAACCACACAGGATTAAACCCGCATGAAAAAATAAAAGACTTTATCCAGCATCCTATTAATTGATACTATTAACAGTAATTAATACACAAACCCAATATTAATTGACAGAATTTACAGTACTGTTAATCTAAATAAATTAATAGGATGTCTCTACACTGCCCTTAATCAACCTTTCATTCAGCTAGTATTGGAAAAATATATTTTTAGTTGGAAAATTGGTGGCAAATATCACTTCCATAAAAGACATTTTGGTCCATGGAGTCACCATATAAAAAACAAACAAAGAATTTTAAAAACTGCTTCAAGAACTTACAGTCATTAACTTCAGTACGTCAGTGTAGAGTGTAAAAATCATGGAAATGCATACATCTTTACAGGATTAACACCTAAGTTTGTACTCACTTCCTCTGCAGCTGAAAGTCATTGAAGTCTCAAAGACACATTAAGCATTTGCAGCTCTGGCTCCCAATGCTCTCTGATACAAACCAGAAATACCAGAGGCAGTTTTGTTATCATCCATGTCCTGTGAAATATATTTACAATGGCAGCTAAGGGGAAAGCCCAGTTCCCTAAAGAAAGACAGTTAAATGCTTGTAGATATTTCTCAGGAATTGTCTTTAAAATTCAATCTTACTTCCTGTATGTATTCCTATCTATTCCTAAATATTTAGCCATGTGCAGTAGAAAAGCTATCACTGGTATTTTATTAAAAAAAGAAAAGAAAAAAAGGAAAATAGCAAAGAAAACAGAATAATTTTGAAATTCTGTAATTGGAAATCTGTACCCGAGAAAATCTGATATGATATGAAGAGCATACAAGGAATCAGAAACATTTATATACGACTTAATTAAATTGTTTCTCTCGTAAAAATCTTGTGTGATTGATCCAGATATAAAACAACACAGGAAACCCTACCCAGTTTTACTTTTTGCTGCCTTAAAAATGTTTCTTTCCTAAATTTCAGCTACAGCAAATAAGTAAAAGCCCAAATAAAATAACACTCAACCTAGTGCCAAGCAGTGTCTTCAAACTCTGAAGTGCCAAGTGGAGGGAGGCCCAGGCCAGCCTTGTCTTGTTGGCATTGTCTGCCAGGGAGTGCTCACATGTGATAAGCCAGTCCTTCAGGGAGAATTCAGAGTGGCTTCTGAG
This sequence comes from Passer domesticus, assembly GCF_036417665.1. NCBI lineage: Eukaryota > Metazoa > Chordata > Aves > Passeriformes > Passeridae > Passer > Passer domesticus. The sequence continues at coordinate 6,440,557 of NC_087487.1, read as the reverse complement.
GATTGGAGCATCCTCTGATCATCATGCCAGGGCAAAATCCTCTCCTTGGGCACAGCTTCCCCTGAGGGGAACAACTGTGGAGGCACCAGGGCAGTGCTGCAGACCCAGCTGTGGAACCTTGGTTTTGCCAGATGGAAACTGATTCTGAAAACTGACCCACAGGGATCTTGTAAAGCCAAATAGAAGGAAACAGCAGTGCTTGGAAGCACAGCTGCCCCTTCTTTTTCCCTTCTGTGCTGATGTGCCGTGGGATTCCTGTGTTCCAGTCCTTCAGGGACACCAAGGTCCACTTCTGATGGTGGAAACAATGTGCTTTCTTTGTTCAGCACAAGTGCTCATGCTGTGAGTCTGGGTTTGTGCACCACGTGCAAGCCTGCCAAGCCCACAAAAGGAACAAGGTAGTGAGGTAGTGTTTGTGTGGATGGCACTTCAGCAACAGAATGAGACTTGGGAAAGTATAATAGATGGGCACAAAATACTATTTAAATCACAAAATTCACTGACACAACCATAAACTCACTGAAAGGACTGGGAGGAGCCTTAGGAAGTCATCTGCTCCACCTCTCCACTCTGAAATAGATTCAACTTTACCTAAAATATTTGCCATAGACACTTCTGTAACCTGCTTATAACAATATTTTAAGAATAAAACATTGATTAATGTAGTCTATTCCACTGCTTAAAGAAGATTGCCTTGCCACCCAAATACGTAAACTAGGACAAGACATAATAGCCTTAAATTTCAAGCACACAGGACACAACCCCCAATTTATTACATTCTTTCCTGCATATTCATTAGTTTTTTTAAGGCAATCTGTGTATAACAGATGATTCAAATGAAGCTTCACAGGGATATTTACCCAGTATTTCTTAATTTTTTCTCCTTCCTAGACCCATATAAAACCCACCAAACCAGCAACACCCAACACAAAGAAACCACCACCACCACAAACCCCCAAAACAGCCAAAAGCAGACCACTTGCTCTCATGAAGTTTAAAAATCTTTGTCAGCTATTTCACCTGCATGAAGCTTAAATCACTTGCAGTGTGCAGATCATACTATTCAGTCAGCTATGTAGCACATACTGAGTGTCATAAGAAACTCATTGGAAAATGTTTAACTGGGGTACATGGCTTTTATATGAGCATGTGATAACACAGTAGAACCATGGTACTGTGCAGTGAGGACTTGGCTGGAATCAGAATGATGTCAGAAATTACAGAGCAATTGTGCTGTTTATACTCATTAAACAAACCAAAGGAATGGTGCAAGTAAGAAGTTCAAAGGATGACCCTAACTTCCACCTGCAGTTGTTTATGTAGTAAGTTTTGTGTTGTGGATACCTTTATATTGTGGATATCTTTGTCATTACAATCTGATATAGTTGAATAGACTGTTGCCATGTTAGAGAAAAGCAGTATGAATGATAATGAAGAACAGTATATTCCTGTAACATCAATTTAAACTGAAATGCAAAATTTTCTTTTCTCAATATCTGTTTTATGTTCCACCTCCACGAGCATCTGGCCATGTGGGGCAGAGTGTTCTCTGTAACTAAGAATTAAAGTGCTCATTAGACATGTCTTCCAATAATGGAAACGTCTAATAAGAGACGGATGACAATCTGATGAAACCCTCCTGTGTGCAGGGGAGGAATTCCTCCTGTGACACTCCCTGCAGTGTAAGAAATTCGGAGGCAAATTTGAAAGAAACCAAGAAAATTGGGTGTACGGCCTCTACTCAATTTGCCACAGGGTGTCACTGTTGCTCTTGGCAAGGGAAGGACGGGGCTCAATGAACCTGTGTGATCCATAGATGCTGCAATCCCACTGGGATGGGGCTGGAAGTGTTACCATGTACTTTGATAAAAGGAAAAAAAAAAAAGTATTCTAAAGACGTCACTCTGTAAAATCACAATAAAGGCAGATGATAATTAAGCAAATTATTCTGAGAGTGATTGTGATGCTCCTTTAGACAATCTATGAAGAATGTTGAGTGGGGAACAAATCTCTCTGCTGCCTGTGCTGTCAGCAGAACTCTGGTCAACATAAACCACTAAAACCCCCAACCAAACCCAGAAAAAAACTCGGGGACAGTTCTAAAGCACTGGATCTTAAATCATGTACAGCTCAAAGAGGGACATGCCTTCCACACTGCTGCAGACATGCAGAAGAGGCTCCTCCAGCACTGCCTCCTGCTCTGAGACTGGCCTAGGCTGAATGAACACAGGACAACCTCAACACCTACTACCAGATATAGCTCTGAGCCCAGCACAAAGAGCTGCTCTCAATCCATGCAAGGATGATCTCAATAAATAATACAGTGGAATAGCTTCAAACATGGCAAAATATGTGTGAGAGCCATGACTTTTCTGGCACAGAGAAGTGAAAAAATGCTTTGAGCTCAGTAATGTACAGAGAACCAGGATCAAGTTAAGAGGAAAACTGAGTAATAATTGTCACAATACAAAAAACCTGAAATGTATGAGAGGATGAGTAGGAATTGCTGGTGAGAGAGGAGAAAGGAGATTTGCTTCTAGTAGGAAGTAATTACAATAAAGCACATCATGCACTGCTGCACATACTCCGAAGAGTTACTCTCATTAAACCTGACCCCAGCTTCTGCTAAGGCTCATTTTCTAACACCACTGCTTCCATTCTACATGAGTGAAGCTGAAGCAGACTGTCAATGAAGACATATTTCAGTGCCTGTGCTGTCTCATTGTTGTGCTGCCACTTCCTGATGGTATCAGGACAGCGAGGCAGGCACCCATCCTGCCAGGTGGCCTTTGTGCTCTTGCCATCTCTGCTAAGAATAACTCAGAGGTTCAATAATTGCATATTAGAGTATATATACAGCTGCATAAATAACACTGAATTTCCATGTTGCCCATGCTTTTTCATTCCTCACTAGCTTTGAGAATTGTAATTTCTGTACATTCCAAGTATCTTGTCTTATATAAATCATTACATTCAAGAGAAGTATAATGATTCAAAGCAGAGCTTTTAAAATGCAAATAACTGGAAACAACAAAAGTTAAAACATACTTTATGCCACTGCTATGCTTTGAAAAGATAAATGCCAGCCTGTTTACTACTATAAATAATAAACCTTGTTCACTTTACAAAGATCTTATGGGGATTGATCACTTTGTATCTTACACAAGCTTGAATATGTGAAGTGCTGTGACCCAATTCCACATATGCTTTCCTTTCTGAGATTAATCCTCCTAAAATTAATGTGGCAGCTCACAGTGTAAACTGCTTGCTTACCATGTTGCATGTATAATGTCTTATGTTTCAAAACAAAAGGGACTGCTGGTCTCTAGTATGGTCTCCTGGTATCTTAGAATCATAGAATAATTTAGTTTGGAAAAGATCTTTCATTAATAGCAAAATCTTAACATTTTGAGTTTCTAGTTATTGAGGACTAACAAGAAAAAAAAAAGAATAGTATAATATCATCAGTCTTTATTTTAGTAATATATCTCCAGTTTCCAGAGGAAGGGGAGATAAGGAAAATCCAATACTGATAACGTGAGAGAGTACAGTGGTGGGATACTGAATCTCCTCATAGATTTTGGTCTAGTTTGGGCCCATTATCTATAGCTCTGCACCCTTTATTTCAGTAAACTACCCAGTGGTAAATTAATTATTTACATTTATCAGGCTGCCCAGACTGCAATAACTTTCACACCATGTTAAACTAACATAAAAAAAGAGTAAAAAGCGACAAAGGAATTGAGTATTATTCTGACCCTGAGGCCCTACTGCCACCTGATGTCACTATTCTTGTCAGGCAAAGGCAGGCAGGCAAGCTGCATGTCTGCAAGAACTGACAGCTCTGGAAAGGATTTCAGCAGGTAGGAAGCCCCAGGGAAAGTCATACAAATTATTTCACCAAGTCAAAAGACTATGCCTTATGGACAGCACTTGCTAAGATAAATCCATTAACCAGGGCAAACAGAGATTCAGTTAAGGATGAGTCTCCTTGAGGTCTTCTGGGGATAGGCTGGCACTGCCTGACACAAGTGGGCAGGAACTCCACATGGCAAGCACCACTGCAGGGAAAAAGCCCTCCTCCCCTTGCATTACTACAACTTGGGTCCCAGTAAAGCACACTAAAGTAGGAGAAACACCACAAATAAGACATCTGACACACAAGAGCAAAGCCCAGGCAGAGACCTGAAAACCTCGTACATTCAATATTGACTGTGAAGCTCCTGCTGCCTATCACTGGCTCCAGAGAGTCTTCACTGAGCTACAGGGGAGCAACTGAGCATTTGAGGGAAGATTCAAGCACCAGCAACAGGAATGGAGTCACCTGCACACTGAGATAATCATCTGTGTTTGCATCTGGAAAGCTCAAAGGAATATTATGGCACGAGGAACAGAACAGCAAGATTTTCAGTGAGAGGATATTTTAATTGTCATTCAGAAGTAGAAGGATAAGTAAATAAAGTGCCCAGCAATACTCACTTGAGAGCCTTTTGCTTCACGAGCAGGCAGCAGCACAAGGGAGGCTGAAGGAACATTGGCAGAGGGTCTGGCTCTCTGGCCATGTGGTATGACTGTGACTAATTGCAAATGATTAACGACTTCAACACATATATACTGTGGCTCACAGAAGCATATAGTGCTTAACACTGAAATGTCTACACATACTTACGTATGGCATCTAAAATACATCTTATATTTTGCATCTAAACAAATTTGCCACTTTGTGCATGATGAACCTGGTTTTCACGAGCACAAAACATATTTTAAATGCTTGGCTCACCTGGGCTGTCAGATACCTTTCTTTAACTCTGGTTTTAATTCTGCTATTGGCCAGCAACCCCTAGTCCCAGAACATGTTTCATTCCCCCTAAGGTTTCTTGTAACAATCAGTCAAATCCCTATCTCTGCACAAGGTTAAAAAAAAAATGGTATGAGAGATATTAATGGCCCAGTTTGGTACTGATAAGAAAATACTACAAAATAGCATTCCAGACAAGTAATGGTCATTCCTTCTCATTTTTTTTTCCTTTACTCAAGGCAATTTAATTTGTATATTAATGGAATCTGGTTAGCCACTATCTTTAATTCACCCACTGTGGAATCTGATGGTTTCAAATTCCCAGAAGCTGAAGAACTCTGTAAACATGTTCTTGCTGCACTCCAGTTATGTCTAAGCAAACCAATACAATTTTGCTGATAAACAACTCCCATGATAAAAGATGGTAAAACAATTATCAGTTTTATAATATCCCTGTTGGATAGGGATGATAACAATTCAGGTTAGAGGAATGGCACACCATTAATTCCAGTCATGTCTCAAGACTACCCAGTGGAGCCAAGTGTAACAGCCACAACCAGTTCCTAACGCGCACCAGCGTTAACCATCCTCAAACACCAAACTTGCAATTAAACCATGGCAGTAAGTAAATGCTATTTATACAAAGCTTGCAGCTTGACTGTTTTACAAATGAGCATGTGGGAAGCAATGTGAAATATCAACTGATAGTTAATATTTAAATCACTGCTCATTTACACTTAAGGCAAGCTTCATTGCTATTTGCAGAGAATTTCAAAGTTTGGAATTCTGTGAATCACTTCAAGAACTTTTATAAATAACACCCTATTATAAAGGAAAAAAATAAAACCAACTTGTGATGGATAAAACTTTCTCCCAGAAGCAAAGAATGTTTTTTTAAGACAGCAATCTTTTTTTTACTCATAGAAAGAACAGATTTTTTGGTCTGTCTTAAAAAAGCATTCAGGAAGGGGAATGCTTCTGTCCCAGATGCTTAACCTCACAGAATTCATCCAGAAAAGTCAGGAAATTGATTGTATACAGGATAATCTGCAGTTAGAAATAATAATGCCTTTGCAATGTCATGATTCCCCCAGAGGGTGGCTGGGCACTGGAAGAGGCTCCCCAGGGCAGTGGTCACAGCACGAGCCTGCCAGAGTTCCAGAAGCATTTGGACAATGCTCTCAGACTCATGGAGACTCCTGGGGCAGTTCTGTGCAGGGCCAGGAGCTGGACTTGACGATCCTTGTGGGGCACTCCAGCTCTGGCTATTCCATGATCATATACTTTAACTAGTGGTAGTTTATGGCATATACATAAATATGTCTTGTTATTAAGACTCAATTCCACCAGTAATACAAGCATCAATTGAAACAATCAAACTCATTTTTCATAGTGAATTTTGAATCCATTTCTATAAGGTACTCCAGACAGGGCACAGATACCTTTAGCACAAATGAAGAGACAGGAGCACACTGAAGTCCTGCATGTAGTCCCAGTATTTCACCAACCTGCCTTGGATAGCTCTCCACCCATGTATTGTTCTTCTCAGAGCCTACTCCAAGTTTCACACATGTACCTACCAGGCACCTTAATGAAACTGGGGAGCTCACAGGTTAGAACAACAACTTGGAATGAATCCAGGTTCCTTTTGTTAGTTCCTGATCATTAAAGTAATGAAGAGGAGATTGAGAAGCAGAACTCTACTAAATATTTTACCAAATGTCATTTCAATCCTATTTTGTTTCAATTTAATGGAATGTTCCTAAAGGAAGACTCTCTACAATCATGTGGTTCTAGCAAGATGTTCAAAGAGAAAAATTCAAATCCTACCTGGCTGTCATCTTCTTCCAACTTGCTTTGTGTCTCAGTTCCATCTTTGACAAGGAGATTCTAATTTTTTTCATGGTCTATGCAGTCCCTGTGGAAGAAATTGGATGCATTGAAAATATCTCAATAATTCTCACTGGTTTATGAATTACAGGAGAACATTTCCTAAATTATTAACCTGAATATGTGCTAACACCAACAATAAGATGCTGTATGAATTCCCAGATGTGATTAAAACAAAAAAGAGAAAAGAACTCCCAAATCAGCAGTTTTGAAATTGCTTACTTTCCTAACACAATAAACACCACTAAAATTTAATCCAAAATTCAGTTATTCCTTTCACTAAAGATAAGCCATATTAGCTAAACAGATAACAGTTCAACTCAAAAAGGGGAAAGAAGTTGAATATATATATATAAAGGGTCAACACTCTAATAAAGCCAATGCTCTCAAGATAGCACCTCCATCTCTTGTGTTCCTGTCCTTAATCCTAAAACCCAGTCAGTCTCCCTCAGGTGGGAAACCTGACAGCATCCTGCTCTTCATCACCTGGGCACTTCCATGTTCACAGAACAACTCTATTTTCTCCTCGTCCTAAAGGAATCCTGTCACTTCCTCTTCAAAACCAGGAAAATGCTGCAATGAAACTGGAATTTGGGGCTGAGTTTAGCAATACAATGCACAAACCACAGAAACTGTACACCAGGATAAAAAGGCAGGAGCAGCCCTAGAGCACTCAGGACCTGTGTGAGGCACAGAAGGATTTCCTGGGCTGGCCAGCAGCAGCAGTGAGCAGCAGCATGTCCCTGCCAGGCTGCAGGGCAGGGGCCAGCCTGTGCCACCAGAGAGCCCCGAGCAGCCTGCAGCTCCTGCCTTCAGCACAGCCTGCTCAGCTGAGCTCCCTGTGCCAGGGAAAGCTGGGGAAACTGTCCCTGCAACACATCCAGCTGGGCATTTCTGCCCTTGGACACCCACAGCTTCAAAATCAACAGTTTCAATGTGTCCGTTACACAATATTTGAACTTTAAAAATTAAAATTAATACCAATGGTAGAGTAAAATTTTCAAATACAATTTGGCAATTTATTATTTATTTTATTGCAAAGAATAAAATGCAGTGACCTGCTTAGAAAACTCACTTTTAGGGATTCAAATTCATTTGGTCCCCCTAAGAATGGGGATCCCAGGCAATCAGAATTTCTTCAGAAGGTATGACATAGGCTCTAAATCACTGCAGGGCTTTAAAAAATATACTATTACTAACATTTTTTTATTATACTCATCATGAAAACATTGACATTTTTGCATTATAAAAATCAGTGTCACAGGCAATCCATCAGCAAACAGATAAATTAAATTATTACTCAAAATATTCAAGCCATCTCAGCTACTTACAGGCTATCCTTGCAGGCTGGCATTAGCAATGTCATTGTTGCCTCTGACCTGCCACATTGCATTATCTTCACAATTAACTGGGAATCCAGAAGAACAATTTGACCATGATAAAAAGATAGCCTTGAATTACAGCCATTAAAGAGACCCATGGAATTTATATTTAGGCATCCCAAAAGATTTAATAGGAGTAATAGCTTCAATTACAGATTAAGGTTTACTTATGCAAAGTAGTGAAAGCAGAAACACCATTTTAGGTAAGTAGATGCTCTATGAAGAGAGTAAAACCAGACAAATCTCTGAAAGTTTGGTTTCATTAAAAGCCATCTGGGTATCCAAACATCTCTGATTAGAAATTAACTTGAAATGCAAAAATAGAAAGCTGCTGTAAGCTTCTTTTTTTTTATTTGCCTGGCTCAGGTAACCATGATCATTTTTCTCATGCTCTCATAGCATAGCAAACAGATCAAATTCTAGACCAATAGGGTTATAAAATTAAGGATTTCACTTCTTATATCTGCCCTAGCAAGATGTGCAGAAAAAGATACTCCTAGAGCCGTGTGAGGCAAAATTCCTACTGAACATAAGAAGACATTCCAAATATATTGGTCTAATTGGTAGGCAAATTTAAAGTCAGATTTTAACTTTATTTTTTTCATAGTTTTAAACTTCTAATTAGTCATTAAAATAATCAGTGGTCTAAAATTTCTCCTGCAAAACAAATGCTTAAGAAAGTTCCTGAAAGCTTAGCCAAGCTTGAAAAATCCTCCTACCTAATTAAAGGCATTGAAAAAACCAGACAGTAGCTTCCTCCCTCTCTGTCCCAATTCTCCTGTTTTTCATCTTGTCATAATAAAAAGACATTTTAGAAAAAAATTGTCCATAATAAATGTATGAACTTTCTGTGGTCTTTTAAATCTAGTTCAAGAAAAATACACTGAAAGCAATTTGCATTCACTCATGACTAACAAAACCCCTTTTGATGTTACTGGAAAAGAGAGGAGTTTTATTTTGAGAGCTAACTATCACCAAAATCAAAGGCAGGTCTAATACTGGAAAAGTCCTCCCTCTGTGCCTGTGTCTATTGTGACTGCTCACCCCAAGCTGGCTCATGAAATGGTTCCTCAGGCATCTGTGCTGGGGCTGGTACTCGGTCTCTACTCTGTCAGCTTCTCCAGCACTGAGCAGAAGAGGCACAGGTGACCGAGGGCTGGATTTCCTTTATGCTAAATCTGTGATTACAAATCCTTCATTCACCCAGGGCAGCAGCCCCCTTCTCTGGCTGGCCAGCAGGGGCTCGTGTTAGGGCAGTGCTGGGCACTGGGGTTTGAGATGTGCTTTGTCACTGCCCTGAGCCATGCTCCTGACACCCACCTACCCTGGCTTTGCAGCTGCTGTAACGGGGACAGCAGCTGGGCTTTGAGACCCGCCATGAGAGGGAGAAGTCCCACTGACTGTGTCACAGACAATAACAGCAGAAGCCCAGCTGGAAGAGGGATCCACTACTCCCACACACTTGGCCATCCCAGCAAGCCTGGGAGCCAGCAGACACTTTCTGCTGCTCACATTTGCTGTGTTTGGGAAATCAGAGCACGGCTGCTCCATGCTGTGCTGCCCATGTGGAAAAACACAGCCTCCATTCCAGAGCATGGCAAACCCACAGCTCGTCCTCAGTGCTCCAGAAACACCAACGAAGTCTGTATTTCTAGAAGGGATTCAGATAAAACAGAGCATATCTAGTGTTTTGAGTTGTTTGTCGTGAATTTTCCATCAAGCCCTATATTTAAAGTAATTTTAGTTCCTCCTCCAGGGGTCCCCAGCTCTTCATCAATGAAACAATCTAGTTGAGCGTTCCTTTGGGTCCAGCAAGGAATCTCATTTGGAAAATCTGCCTGTCTCTAAAGGATCCACAGCCTCCAAATATGCTGTGTTCTGACAAAAAAAATTTATTCATTCCATTCTCGGAATGCTCCCATTTGTAACAGTTTCCATGCAGGACTGTCACCAGCTGGCTGGAGAAGCATTTTTCACTGAGCTGTGACCGGCTGCCACTCTGGTGCCGAGAGCAATGAATTCCTCTCCGGATTCCTCTCTGGATTCCTCCCTGTCTCCACTGACCCACCAGGGCATTTGCCCTTTGTAGCCCTGCTGCTTCTCTCAGTGTGCTGTGCCAGTGCAGAGGGGCAATGACACAAAGCACAAGGTTTCAAATAGAAGATGATAGGTGATGTCTGATGCTCCCCACATGCTTGAAAAACTTCATCTTCACCAGTGACTGGTTAAAATATATCATACAAGGACTGGACTGATGTCCTTAGTAGCAATACTGAGACTTTGCAGGAGAAGTTAGAAAGGAATATTAGGGAGTGTTGGTTTTATGCAAGGTAAGAAATACCGTTTTAAATTGGTAATCCACGCAATACAAGACAAGAAACAAAAAATTCTTTCTCCCCAAAGCCATATTAAAAATGTGGTTGATGAACTTAAACTTAACCGTTAGGATTCTAAAGACCAAAATTCAGTATTCTCTGGCAGATGAGGGCACCATGACTAGTTTTCCTTTTAGAAATCCTGGCTGTAGAAATTTGGCTTTGCAAGATTAAACTGTCCCATGTCCCCTGCCTCAAATAAATGAATTTGCTCTCAATTTTGCTACAACATTCTAACTTTGAAAGGGTTTGAGCTTAGCTTTATGGTCAAAAGCCTTATTAGAAGGAAAGTGACCATTAGAAAGTGACCATTTTTGGGGAATTCATGCTAGTTATTTAAATTGCAGCAGACATTAATTTTTTCAGGAAAGAAAAAATTCTAGTGTGTTGCTTTAGGACAAAAAAAAAAAGGTTGATCTTCAGATGCTTATACATGAGGATTGTTAAAGCTGTAGGCCTAAAATGCAGATTTCCTATCAACTTTAATTAGCTTCTGTAAACCCTAAATTATGTAGTTATTTAAAATTAACCAGGGCGAAGAAAAGCAGTTTTGTCAACTTTCTGTTATTCACACTCATCCAAAAAGAAGGCAAAGCAACTCTGGAATGTGACTTGTATGTCAGTGAGAAATGAATGCCATGCCCTGAAAATTCATCAGAAGGACCTGACAGAGGCTGAAATGAGAGAAACAATAATTCCTTATACAGAAATAAAAGTGTAAATGTGCTGAGCATGATGTCAGTGAAATCCTGTGATATTTCTTCAGACAGAGAAAAGCACCTATAGGGTAGATATGCTGAGAAATCTCTGCAGTTACAGCATTTGAGATATTTCATTCACAGGAACACAGTGGTGCTGCCACTGTTGTTTAATATGCTCACACTTTAATGTAAATTTATGCTAACAGTAATAAAAGACAAGTATGAATTTTGAAAAACATTTGCATTACAGAAATAACCACAAGTCTTACTCATTAGTTATGCAGTCATTAGGCAAATTTGACAAATCCTTATTCCTCACATCTGAACACTGTTCAAAAATACTCTCTGTAATTACTTTTTACAAAGTGACAGGGCAGCAGCTTTGTTATTTTTAAACAACAGAATAGTCTGTGCTCTTTATCCTTCCCAACAGATGACAATTTGGGGAATGGATCATTTTCTGGCAATCACATACTGGTGTTAGAACTAAGAATTTGGGAAAGGCACTGCCTTTGTGAACCTCTGTTCAAATTAGCATGCAGAGAATATAAAGTTCAATCAGAAAATTAACCATATTTCAGATCACTAATTCATCCTTCAATAGAAAACTCAACATCAAAACTACTTGCTAACTCCTGCAAGGAAGAACCATATAATGTTTCAGGACATTTTACAGAAAAAAAAATCAAGCTCGTCATATGTATGTTCTCAATCCCTGAGACTACTCATTGGGCAAAGCAAACTACAGAGAATAACTAATAACATGGGATGCAATTACTAGGACTATATATAAAAAAGCAGCTAACAAATAAAGAGGTTATTTAATTCAAATAACATTCAAAAAAACGTGGGCATCTAACATGTGCTGTAGGCTACCATTTAAAATCTAGCCTACTTCACCTATTTCTCTAAAAAGAAGGAAAATGAAGGAAAAGAAGATTATTTCCTGATATAGAGCCCCAAGTCACTGCAATTGCACCATAATTAAATCAGAGTCAGAAAGTGCTGCAGTCACTCTAGATGGATACAGTACAAGATGGTCACTTCACTATCAGCTTCTTCCCAGGGCTATTTTATCATCTTCTGTCACATAGGAAGATGCACAATTTTGTTCATCTGCAAATCTATTCAAAAAGAAAAAGATTATATTTCTAGCAATTCTGGGATATTATAAACCTTGGGTAACTGCAACATCTTGTAATGACTGCACAAGTAATTCTGAAAGTTCTGCAGTCCCTGGCTCTTTTCACTGAGCAACACTTGAGATTAGCCCTGTAATCTGAACAAGGAGGACGGTCTTTGGGTATAAACAAGCATCTTACAGTCATGGTGAGGGTCTCTTCTATAGACACATGAATTCAGAATCCTGTAGCTGCTTCTCTAGCAGCTCCGTGCTTCTCTCAGACTCAAAAAAGACCTGAAATAGCACTTGAGTGAAGTCTTTTGCACACTGACTTATTTACTTAGCTTATCAGATAAAGAAGCAATAGACAGCACACTGGTACTAGATGCACACTATCAGCACACACATTTTCTGTGCCTGGCCTTGATGTGTGTGACCTGATCTGTGCATAATGTTGTGTCCTTGAGCAACTGGTTATTCACAAGCAGACAGACACACAATTGGCTATTTCTAAATATGTCCCATGTATGTGAGAAGCAAACAGACATTAAGGGCTTGTTTATTTTCTGTCAAACACCCAGCTGCGTTGGGAAGGTGTGCTGGGAAACCTACAACAATTTCTACAGCCTGTAACTGTAAAGTGAACTCACATTCATCATTGCGACTCAGGAGTTACCTTCTAGGGAGAGGAAAGAGCTGTCTCCAAATCACCTGGCTGGATAGCAGAGAGAGAAGAATCAAAGCTCAGAGAAGAGTGGGTATTGCCTCCGGTGGGCCCTGCAGGCAAAGAAACCTCTGCTGGCCACACACTGCACCACTTGCCTTTAAGTGGTAAACACCAAATTCTACAGAGATAACCAGTGCCATAAATAAAGGCTTTTAGAGGACTTCAGTAATTTTTTTAACCTTTCTTTGCTAGCATCTGCACAATATCTATAAATGTCTGTGAAATTAACTTTTATTAGCCAGGATGTCTACAGAAAGCAGATAGGACTTTTTCCTGCCATTTGTGTGCATTCACAGCAGAATCTCTGACTTGAAAGGTAAAACCTTTAGTAAGAATGCACCTGATTGAACACAGTTTAACAAGGAGTTGAAGTGCTGATTGCTATTAAAGAATATCAAAAGAATTCCTGAAGTGCCTGTAAATTTCAATCTGCTAACATCAGATGAACACAAGACTGCGGCAAGCAATATAAATCAAGATTTACAAAAGAAACAGTTAAAAATTATTTCCTCACTTATACTACAGGATTATGGTTATTATTTGGGGTTTCAGCACCATCCCCTGAAGGTTTACCTTTTGAGACCTTGGGCTGTGCATGGTGTCGACCCTGTGTTCATCACGGAGGGGTGAAGCATTTGTCAACATAGCCAAGTGTAAAGCAAAAAAATGAGCCAACAGTAGAGGTCAGCCATGAACTATAGATTTCCTCTCCAAATTTCTTGCATGAACAATTCATGCTGTTTACTGAACACCCAAAAATATCTGGGGCACCTGTGCCAAAACAGCAGTGAACAACAGTTGAAGGAGGAAAGAAAACGAGTCCTTTCCAAAACGAGACAAGGCAAAAATCCAGATACTAAGAGCACTGCCACGGGAAGGCTGAAATACAAATGAATAATAACACTTGTTTTTTCTGCAAATAACACAGAGCTCCCCTAGCAACTTGCTATTGTCTGCTGCCTGGTCCAAAAATGTCAAGATCTCATGGAAAAAAAACCCAACCAAAACCCCAAAAACCACCAGGTATTACTTGGCTTTTGGAGTTAGCTTCACCACTTGCTGGTTTCTACTACCCCTTGGTAAAGTTGTCTGGCATGCTGGCTCATTTGAAAAGGGGCAGGTTTCAGTCCTGCCATGTGTGACAGCTAGAACACATGATGTGCCAATTGCTGAACTACTCAGGTTGCCCCAAGATGCATCTGCTTTTGTGCTCAACGTTTAAAAATACTTAAACAGTAGCTACATAAATTAGGTCAGTGCGTAAGCCGAAACAGATAACCTGGATTTTTAAAGCTGAAAATTAACATGGGCTAAATAAACTGCTGTTTGATCTGAAAAACAAGCACTTAGCTACCCCTTGCAAATGACAACCTTCTTCAATATAATTCTTTTTAAGTGCAGCTGCCTAGGACATTCATTCAATGTAGCAACTGGATTTGAAGGGCAGGGATTTGGGCTGAAAGAAATAACCCATCCATGGTGTCAAAATTGCACTTGGAGCTCCAGATGGGAACCAGACAATCAAAAAAAAGCACTGAATTTTCTAGGCCTGCTTTCCACCTGTGGTGCATCATACCTGTACCAGGCAGGAGCCCAGCCACCATTGTATTGTCATGTGTTTGTCAAGCACTAAACACAATGCCCGTTTGCCATGGCTTTTTTTCCCATACCTTGACAAAACATCCAGCACCTGAGCCCCCAGCCCTGTATCTCTGCTGGGGATTTAACAGCCATGTGTGAAACATCATTGTGGCCATGCTCTCCACCCCTAGGTGTGACCTAAGCCAAGCTGCTGGCTGATGCCAGCAAGGACTGGGCCTGCCCTGGTCCGTGCCCCGGCTGCCTTCCCCTTCCCTCCTCGGCAGGGGTTATCCTGCTCAGGGCACTCTGCTGCCCTTTGCACTAATTCACGCCTCCCAGAGCAGCAGCTGCCGATGGCGAAGGAGAATGACCTGTGCCGAGGAGGGCCGGGGAGCGGTGCGGGGCTTGGCGGTGGCTGATGCCCTTTGGCTTTCGGGGCACCGGGGCACGGTGCGCTCCCCGGGGGGCACGGTGTGCTCCCTCCCCTGCTCTCCCGTCGCCGAGCGGCCGGGGCTCCCCGCGGGGCCGCTGCGGGCTCGGGGAGGGCAGCGGGTGCGGGCGGGCGCGGCTGCCCGGCAGGGGAGGGGGCCGCCCCCGCTCTCGGCTCTATAATGCCGGGGCCCCTCGCCCGGCCGCGCCGCATCGCTCCGGCTGCCGCAGCAGCCTGCGAGCGGCTCCGCTCCCCCCCTCCGGCCCGGAGACGCTCGAGGATTAGGGAAGGGAGGGAAATCCATCAGGCGAGAGGCAGGGCGGGGAGGCGGGCCGTCAGCATCCCTCCGCTCCGCTCCGCCCGGGCCGGCGGCGCCGTAGGGCGAGCTCCGGTGCGGGCGCAGGAAGGGGCCGAGCTGCCGGAGGTGCCCAGGGCGCCGGCGGCTCCCAGCGGCCCGGATCCGCGGCTGGGGGCTGGCGGGGCTCGGCGGCGGGAGAAGCCGCCGCCGCTGTTGGCGTGTCCGTCGCTCGCAGCGCCGGCTCTCCCGGGATGGGCCTCCAGGAGCTGGCGGTGTGGCTGCTGGCGGCGGCGGGGCTCGTGCGCGGTGAGTGGGCGCCGGCCCCGCGGGCAGCGCCGGGAGCCGCGGCGGGGCGGGCGGCTCGGGGGGGACGGCAGCCCCGGGTCCTCCCCGGCACGGCGGCTCTCCGGCCCCGGCCGTCCCCTTCTGCCCTCTGCCAGCCTTGCAGCTACGGGGGCTCGCCCCCGTCCCGGCCGCGCTGAGGGCTGGCCAGCGCTGGGACCTGCCCGGAAGGGACGCGGGAGAAGGACGGTGGGGATGGGGAACCGAACTCCGTCAAGGGACTTCAATGGTGGATGTCCCAGGGCAGAGGCTGCGGCTTTTTGTGGGGGGATTTGAGGACGAGAAAATCGGGAAGAGGGAGGTCGGTCTGGAGTGGGACAGGGAGGTCTCACGTCCAGAGAACCTGTTCCTACATTCCCCTTCATTGGAAAACTGCCTCTGTCCCTGGTCTACTCTGCTCCATTCAGGTAGACCTGCTCCTTCTCTCCACGGAAAGACGGCAGAATAAGCATCCTCCCTGGATTTGAAGTGTAAAAAGGACCGAAATCCCCAAATATTTGCATGTATATTAATGTAGTATCTGTAATCTCTGCCAGGAATGCTGTACCCCACTTCATTTATAACTGCATGAACAGAGAACAAAGCAGAGTGTACTTGCCCCAAAGAGTTCTCTGTCTGAAGCAGCCCGAGAGCAGAGCTCAGTCTAACCTGTGGCCATTTTTCTCCCATTGTCTTGCTCCCTTCTGCCGTATCTCTGTTCTGTTTTTGTGGTTATAGCTATGCCAGGACAGGTGTCAAATCACAGGTGCTGTATTTCCTCTTCATCACTTCTTGCTGCTGGACTGAAGGGTGCATACATTGAGAAAGCATCATTAGCATTTAGAATGTATCACTCCTGGCCAGTCAAGAAATGATCAAAGAGGTAACCCCCCTTACAGGCTGGGATGAACATTTGTGATTAGGATTTTGTTGTAGTAGCTAATGAACTATTTTAAATACAGTGGCATTTTTTCTGGGAATGCAGCAGGTGTAATAATAGATACATAATATCTGACAGGAATGAAAAAGCATGTCTGAGGCTTTTCTAGTGTAGAATCCTTATTATTTATCTTTTTGTTCCTGTGCCCAAAGAATCTCTGCAAGGAGAGTTCCAAAGGAAGCTTTACAAGGAGCTGCTGAAAAATTACAATCCGTTGGAGCGACCAGTTGCAAATGATTCCCAGCCACTCACTGTCTATTTCACTCTCAGCCTCATGCAGATCATGGATGTGGTAAGTCTGTAACCTTCTAGGAAACTGTTTCAAAGGGTGGATTTTTTTTTTTCCTTCCTACAAGGAACATTTGAGACAGCAAAGCAAAATTACAAGAAATTGGAAAGCACAACTAATTCAATACACAATGCCAAATTTTGTCTACATCTTTAAAGAACTAAACTTAGAAGTACAATTTACCTATTTCTTAGATCTCTTGTCAGAAATTCCCAATATTTTTAGCATTAGAAAATATTTCAAGGGGAGCTCAAAATGCACACTTTCCCTTTCAAATCCTTAACTGTCCTTAGAACCAACAAGCAGTATAGCCTGGGAGGGATTTGCAAAACCAAAGTTCTCAATTGCTGGTGGTCACTTAAGAGCTGTCTATTTTGGAAAATGGAGGGGAATGGAAATCCTGGCCAAATCCAAGCTGTATTATTTCCTTTGGTATGTAGACAAGATTGCTATATTCTGTGTGCTTACAACCACACCTGACTGGTATATCAATAGGTATTCCTGTGCTGTACTTGTACAATGCACTGCAGCATCTTTTTGGGTTCAAATATGACTAATTTAAGCTTCACTCTGTCATAGTGGTACAGAGATGCAACTGAGCATATAATTGGGTTTACAGTATTTGTTTGTACTGAATTAACTAGCTATGACAACTAATAAGGAAGTTAAAGTCTTAAAAATGTACTTAACTTCAAAATTCCATTATCTTCCCATCAGATGCCTAAAGTTCAAGACACAGAGTTAATTTCTTCTGGAGTTGTCAAATTTAGTTAAAACCCATACAAAATTAAAGGAAAATACCCACAGATCACTAGCCAATCTGGCTGTAGTCAATGACTGGCAGTCTTGGCTAATATGATTCAAAAGGGAGCTTTTGATGCTATGTGCTTTTCAACAACCACACTTCACAGTCAGTCAGAAACCTTAGGTATTTTAACTGGCTGTTTAGTTACAGCTCATTCTGCTTGCCATAAAACTCACTGCATTTCTTTCTCTGAGATCTGGGATTGACAGCCAAAGAAAGAAACCAACCATGAAATAAATTAAGCTTCATGCTATAAAACAAATGAGTTTTCTTCATTGTCAACAAGAAGCAAATGCTGGTGGGAATGACAGCTACTTGCAATAACAATTACTGGTTTAACAAGCTAGAAACAAAACATGTCACCATCATATTTTCCTGTAGTTTATATATTCACTTTAATGGCTTCTCAGCTGATAGCCACTGAGTTTAATTGGGAGTTAGACCTCTCCAGAGCCAACCCATCCTGTCCCTGCCAGAACAGATTGAGCCAGGCTGGATCCTGGTTGCTGCTATTCCCTAGGTCAAGTCTCTTCCATTCCACTCTGACTTTGCTGACAGGAAAAGGGAGATGCTATATGAAATATTTTCTAAATACAATGGATGTTTCCTACTTTGTATTGCTAGTTTTAACCTGTCCTATTAAAACTAGAAATTTTTTACTCCATGGTTTTAGATATGTTTTTCTTTTACTGCTGTTGTGCATTAATATGCATGCTAGTATCAGCAGTACATAATGAGGGATCTGTAAGTGCCAATTGCCCCAGCTTAGTGGAGTTCACTAGAAAATAGAATTAATTGTCTAATGAGAATGCAAGCTGGCATAGCAAATTATACAAAATCTTTCTAAATGGGGAAGAAAAGCAGGGGCAGCATGAGAAATATGCAGTTTGTGGATGTATTCCCAAAGAGGAGAACTAGGAAACTAAGGGAGTGCTTAGAGAAGAAGTGGGAGTACATGGTAGGCCTGGGATACAGCACAAGAATTCGGAAGAGAGGTGGAATTTAGATGGAAGAGGATGAGATGCAAAATGGAAAGTAAGAGGTTTGGAATAATGAACTTCAAAAAGAAAAATCTTAAGAGAAAAAGACTACATACCTGAGAGGAAGAGGGGCTAATGGATGGTAATAGCTTCAGCACAATGGCAGTAAAAATAAAGAATAGGATGGAGAGAAGATATTTATTTTTCTCTACTTGTCACCTCATGGAACCCCCTCAATCTGCACATAAAACTGGTCTTTGGCTTCTGCTTGTCTGGTATTTCAGTGCTGGCATGGAATCACCTAATTTAGGCTTAGGAAAATTTCCAGCATATACAGTTTCAAAAAACAGATTATTGAAATATACTGATATGATATAATTTCCACACTGAAAAAAATACAACCACCACATTTTTAAACACTGTATGGAGGTAAATACCTTCTAACAGTCTTGTTTTCTGTTGTAACATCCCTCTCAATAATAGTATCACAGGGGAACATTAACCACTGCCTGTTGGTTTGGAGGAACACTAGGAACAGACACAGCAGCAGTGCTTTACCTACTCTGCTACATCTCATACAGAATAGTGAATGGCATAGAAAAACAAATGCAGTGAGCATGAGGGTGTGAGGTTTGTGCCTAGCCTGGCATTTTTGCAACAGACATATCTGTATCAACTGTAAGTTAATAAAATTAAGAGAAAGTATCAGAGGGTATTTCATCCCCAAAAGTCAAAAGATGAAACCTTAGAAATTAAGTGGTCACACATTTATACTGCAAATGACTGCTCTGAGACACAAGCATGAAGAACAGGAATACACTAAGGTACAGAGTGATAGTTCAAACACAATTTTTACTGCTATCTAAATGAGTAGAAAAATTACAATCTTATTTTAGTTTGGACAGAGCCTCTAGAGGTCATCTTGTCCACTCTCCTACTGCAAAGAAGTCTTAAATGGATCATGTTATTCAGGACTGTGTCCAGTCAACTGCTGATCACTTTGACAGCCTTCCTGGCTCCTGTCCAGGAGTTTCCACAACCTTCCTGGGCAGTCAGTATTCAACTACCATGCTAGATTTTTCCTAACATCTAAGCATAACTTCCTATCTTTCAACTTGGGAACAGTACAAAACAATTCTAGAGAAATTGAGACATCTTTCATTCAGGAAAATAATAATAATAATAATAATATACTTTTTTTGGTGAAGTATTCCAGATTTCTTGACCATTTCTGTATATTTCTGAGTAACATAGCAGAAAGCTAGAGAATGAAATCTTGCTAAGCCCACATGACAGAACTGCTCCTTAGAGTAGCTGTCAATGGTTCACTCTCAATAGATAAGGTTTTCAGTTTTCTGGCTGGTATCTAGAATCTTTACCAGCTTTCTACATGGAACTCAGGGCAGCACTTTGGGAGTGTCCTAAGCTGATCTCAGCCTTTGCTACTGGAAGAAATCTGAGTTCTGGGCTCACGCTCCCACAGCTTTGGCTTGCACCACTGCCTCTCTGAGTGAGAGTTCCCTTATCCTTTTCTGAGGGGTCAGTTCTCTACATGACCTGTACTTTGGGTTTAGATTAGCTTAAACTGCTCACAAAACTACCTGTGGTGGTTCTTCACTTAACATGTCATATATTTCAAAAAACACAAGTGAGCTCTGTCTCTGATTCAAGTTGCAAAACTTGGGAGAGTGCTGGATCAATACCATCTTAGCTTGTGACTTCTTCAACAAGACTCATGGTGACAAATATTTTGGTGGGTATGAGTGACCATTTTGGTCTACTCTGATCATAAATTAGTTAATGTTTTAGAATCAACATTTGATAATTTATTTGAGAAAGTTGAATTAAGCAACTTATCTACATGAATATTCAAATTCTTACTTATGTTGCATAATACTACTTGGGAATCTTTCATGGTTCTTGAAGACGCTGGCTAATTAAATAATTTACTACACAACAGTTTTTGCTTATTTTCCAGTTTCTCCTGTTCCCTTTTAAAAAAATTTCTAGTTAGGGGGAAGAAAAGCACTGAATAGTTGTTTGTATGTAGTTAGCAGCAGCAGAATCTCAAGGGAAATCCTGTTCCTTTAGGCTGTTCAATTCACTTGTGCAGACCAAAGGATAAATGAAAGCATGCAAACTTTTTTACATTTATCTGAACTTAGTCAAAGTTTGCTTATCCTACATTGCCCTTGGTTACTTGCATGACTTAGTTTTAGATATTCAAGGGCTTTTGTCCTTGTTTTGTTTTACACAGTGAAGTGATCCAGCTGACTACAATGACTTACATGCAAGGCTTTGCAAAGCCTCTGCATAAGCATCTGCAATTCAGTATTTGCAATCCAACACTCCAGACTCACTGGGCAAGACAGTAATGTCAAATATCTTGAAATTTTGAAGAGAAAATTATGCTGTCATTCAAAGAAGCATAACAGCTTCTGTAAAGAAACAGACTATAAAACAAACATCTTCTCCGCCAAAAAAGGATAAAAAAGAAGAAAAAAAAGAAATTTAAATCTGACAAATGAATAAAACCAACCAAATCAAGAGGCTCATTGAAAAATAGTGCTAATGAAGTTATTAAGCTGTTTATCAGACCTCAGCAGCCTCTTTGCAAACAATGGCTGTGGCAGAAGCTCATCAGATCTGAATTATTCTTTTAATTTTAGCATTCATTTGTGTACATTAAAAAATCTCTCTGAGCTTTATTTTCTTCTCAGTTTGCTGCTTGAACTTTTTTCCCACCATGGTAAAGGGAGAAACTGTTTGCACTTTCATCTTGCAGCCATTTCCATTCCACCATAATTTATTCCTGAGGGTTTAGAAAACTGGAAAGGTGCTGGGATAACCCTTCTGATATTTTTAGTTAGTTTAATATAATGAAAGTTACTGGATTATAACAGAAAACACAGTATTCTATTTTTTCCATGAAATATGAAGAACAGATCAGACAAGAGTCTAAAATATTCTTATAATTGCTCTACTTTAACAAGCAGACAACACCTCTCCTTACCCTACTGTGGTGAGATACTAATACACTAAGAGAAACTGCAACCTTATTTCTGTGATATTTGTCCATCTTTCCTGTGCTTCTAAAGATCTCCTGGATTTTTTAACTCTTCTGTCAGCATCTCACTTAGTGTCCTCAAACAGAGTTTAGATCTGGAAAGATATTTTAAACACAGGAGGATGTGTAGGATGGGATGGGAAGCAATGAATGTACACTAATTAAAGGCAGTTTGGAGGAAGGAAAAAAGGACTGACTAAAGGCTATAAAAAACCCTCCTGATAATAGTTCACTTGAGGACATTAGAGATGTCCATTGTATGTGAAAATCAGAACTTATATTCTGCTTTCTGCTTCCACAGGAGAGATGTTTGGAACTTTTTTTGTAATACGAATCAGCTAGAGTTTTTCTGTTTGTGTGGGTTTTCTTTCTAATATGAGCAAAGTGAAGCTGTTTCTCAGACAATTTTCTTATTCTTTGTGACATAAATAATCAGTTTGAATCATAAAAACTCAGTGCCTCATATTTTTTCTGATCACATGGACGCCCCATTAACTTAAAAAGTGACCCAACATCTACTTCTATGTCAGTTGTGATGAAAAGGGCTTGTAACCTTCCTGTGAAAAGCATGGCTGAGGTGCTAGGAAACAGATTCCTCTGTGAGACTGCTGTAGAGCACAGGGACCACCACATAAAGCCTTCACATTTTACACAGGGCCTCTTACTAGAACAACAGAACCTGCAAAGTCACATCATTTAGTAATTATTAATAGTCCTCAGTAATCAGCTAATGGAACAAAATTACAGTGCAAGATGTAATTCCTGAGAGTCAGATCTGGATAATACTTGGTCTTATACAAAGCTTTTAATTTACAGAAGTTTGGGTCTGAAATGAATATACTCCTTGTAATATTCAGAGTTGTTCCTTTTTTAAGAAAGACTGTCATGTTCAAACACAAGATGATAGAGGATGTCACTATTTGATACATCAGTTCATGTGTTTTGTTTTGACCAACATGGATGAGCTTGTTATGATCTGTGGTAATTTGCTTGGAAAGATTGAAAAACCCGTATTTCTTCATAAATGTTCTTGTCCTTGGCTAGTGGAAGGATCTGCTCCCTGAAGTGCAAGCTGAGCACTGCCAGCCCTGTGGCTGGTGATGGTTTCCCTGCTGCAGGCGCGGGCTGTCCCAGCCCAGGAGCAGCCCTGGTTTGGTGTCTGCTCCCACAGAGCAGTTACCTGCTCCACAAACCTGCTGCTCCTTGGGAAAGCCTCTTCTGCTGTGCACGGAAAGATGGGAGCTGCCTTGGCTCCTCCTGGCTTTGGTTTGCCTCTGACTGCAGTGTCAACATGCATGACAAGGGAGTTCCAGTGCAGGTGGCTGCCCCTGCTGAACACATTGCTTTTCTGGGAAGGCTTCTGGAAGTGCTGTGGGAGGATGCTGTGGGCTGGGTGAATTATGTGGGGAAAAGCAACTCCCAAGTAACCATCAGGGCCCCAGCCCCACTGCTGGAGTGTGATCTGTGTGGGTCTGTAAGTTGGCAGGAATGTGCTGCAGCAATTTTGGGGATGATGGCAAGGCAAGGCAGGAAGAGCAAAATGGTATTTCTGTTCCTGTCATGTCTCTGCTCAGGGCTGCATTCTCAGTGCCCTGTGGATACAGTGCCTGCTTTTCTCTCAGCAAAGCACACGCTATCAAAAGTTTCCAGTCATTTACAAATCTAATATTGCTGACAGCAGTTGAACAAAGTATTGTCAGCAGATTGGAAGCAAACAATTCTGTATCTCTGAGCAGCATATTAACATAAATACATTCAAATGTTAATTACTTCAAATTTAGATGATACAGATGTGAATTCTTCAGTTTGTCCTGAACTCTTCACCATATTCAGTAGCCTAAATAGACTACTAAACAATCCAACTGTTCCCAATCTAAATATATGTGAGTTACAAAAATGGAAAAGAAAGAAAGGGAAGAAAGGAAGGAAGAAAGAAAGATCTCACAATGGGTAGGCAGCAGGGAGCCTATTTGTACAAGCACTTGTGTAAAAAAACAAATCTTTTAAAATTCACTTAGAATTTTAATTACTTAAATAATTTACTTTACTGTGTTAGCCAATTTATTTTTAATTTATTCTAAATTAAAAGATTTATTTTCCAAGAATAACCAGAAGCAGCCTGAAGTAAATGTCTATTCAGATTTAACCTTCACTTGTGCTTGCATTTTCATGCCTTTTACTGCAACTAGAATTTGATTGGTAAAAAGGAAAGGCTGGTAACCCTGGCTTCAACAACAGCTAACTGTGAAGCACTAAGAGCATGGCATGAAGCCATGTGCTGCTCATTGGCAGCAAGATAAGAATATGATATTCATCCAGTTCATCTCTCCCAAATCTTCTGGTAGTGATGTGAGGCCACATTTGCATGCTTTATAATCCTGTCTCCTCATTCCCTGTGTGCTCCTCATAAAAAACTCCCCTGAAGGGAAGATGATTGATAACCCTGTGCAGACTTGGGGGACCCACGCACGTTTAATCATACAGCACTGCTACTTTGCACTTTTATTGGCTTGTTTTCTGCGTTCAGTCAGAAGTGTTTGCACATTTCTGTGCTTGGCATCCCCTTAATTACTCCCAGTAACCTCACAGGTGTGCTGGTTTGGGGTTTGAGAGGAAGGCAGGGAGGCAGGAATGAGGCCTCTTACTCACCAGCTCCAAAACTATTAAATGCAACAATGAGGACAGAAAAAGCAATGAGCACTGACAGAGCTCAAGAAATTCAGATGAGCATTTTTATGGATTTTGGAGTGCTCACTCCATCTCTGTCCCCACAGACAGAAATAATCTTTTCACAGAGGAGAATTTGCTCTTTTGTGCTGGGGAAAAAGCAGCCTGAAGGACCATGTAGGTGTTCTGACATTTCAGTCATGACGCTTGTTGCATTTGTGAAGAAACAGAGATACGGCTGATTTCCATCAAAGTATTCCTCCCAGCTAAGCTCACAGATTCTCAGTGCCTTTGTAAGTGACTCTCTACAGGCATATCAGACAAGTGGGGGCAGTATGGATTTTCATGGAAAGCAGGAAAGGAAGACCCTTAAGAGAACACTCAAATGTGTCCATCAGAGGATGGGTAAGGAGTAATGAGAACCTCTGTAATATGACTCATCTTCTCGAGTTATTGAAGTGTCTTAGCAATACTTCTGTGTCAAGAGTTGCAGACATTTAGCAGGATAAGCAATGCATTTTGTACTCTGCCCTTCCCCAGGAAGTTTTTAATTGCCGTGGTGATGTCTGTGCTGTATCCTGGATTGACCAGAGAGCCCAAGACATCCAAGATAATGGGTAATGTTACATATCACAGAAATTTTGGAGCAACTCCTCCTTGCTTAATTTTCCTGTACTTGGGAACACAGAGGTAGGATGTAGTACAGTTACACAGACTGTCTGGGATGAGTAATAGCATTTTGCTATCTGACCCTCTGAAGCTGGCTTTACCTATGTCCATTTGTAATACACAGAACTATTCCTTGTGGTTGTATAAGATGCCTCTGCCTCTGTGGCTCTGGTGCTCCTCAAAGGTTTCAGCTGATGCTAAATCATAGAAAATATGCTCTGGTCAGGTGTGGAAATTTTTGATGCTGTTAATCACAAAAACAGGATAGATGAACATCAGTAGCAGTGGTGCTGGGGCTGTGTGCTCTGATCAGGGAGAGGTAGAGACAGCTTTGGGTTCATCTCCCTGTTCTCCCATAACTTTCTCTTCTCTCCTTGAAGAAATAACACACCTCCTTCCACCTCAGTCTGCTGGTACACTGAAGTGTGACAACCTGACCTTTCAATTTCAGCGTTTTGCAGCTAACCCCTAGGAAGATAAATCAAGTTTAAAGGCTTTGATTCCCTCTGGTTTAAACACCATGTAATGAGTGGGGCTATGGGGGCTCTATTGTTTGATCTTATCTTGTGGTGCTGTTGGTAGTTCCCAGATTCCAGCATGTGTTCAGAGCTGGGATGCCTTTCTGTGTTAGACTGGCAATGGTAATCAGCACCCAGAGCCAGTATTTAACACTAATTCAGGGTTCAGTCCTCTCAACAGGAGTCTGCTACAAAATACACTAGAATCAAGAATTATTTGTAAATAAAGCAACAGAAGACAGTTATTACTTTGCATGTTTGTGAGACATTAACTGCACTTTAAGCTCTGTGCTATATTCAAAAATTGAACTGAGTGAAACACCTACAATTAATCACAGAAATTCATAAGGTAACTTGAAAAATGTAACTTGCTCTTCAAAATATATTTTTTTCATGCAAGATGTGCTGATGTATGTGATTAGTCATGCTGTACTCTGCTCATTGCATATGCCTTATCCCTGCTTGTCTTTGCAAAGATGAATGTTTTCATATCTAAATACAATCTCTTGCTAACAATGATGTACTGAAAAAAAAAAAAAAGAGACAGACTGCTGTTACAATTACATCCCCATGGTAACAAAAATGGTACATCATGAGCCTCTCACACATATTTATGATCTCAACTTCTTTTTCCTGGAACTCTGTGATAGCCACTTCTCCAGCCCTCTGCCAGGACAAAGCCCTGGTGCAGCCAGTGGCAGCACAGATCTCAGACCTAGCAGAGCACACCTGGAACACAGAGACCTTCCTACATCCTAAGAAGGCTCCTCACACACATGCTCTGCTCTAAGGTCACTCTTTTATGCTCTTTCTGCAGCAGCTTTTTGCTGTGATGGATTTGCATCTATCTGGGGAGATCTGTGTGTGGTCTGAGCAAACTGCCTTTCTTTTGAAGCAATAGAAAGAAACTGGGAAGAAAGCAAATGCTTTTTGCGCAAACATGTAAGATGAGTTGGTGTGGAGAAAATGCTGGCCTTTTCCAGACACAAACAGCACATGTTAAAAAATAAAAAAAGGCAAAACAAACAACCCCCCCCCCCAGAGCTCACCTGAATTAGTTTAAGCAAAGTAATCAGACTCCTTATCTCATAGTCCAAACTCAACCTTAACCCAGATAAAATTCAAACTATATTTTTCTAATTTTTAAGGAAAAAAAAAAAAGAAAGAGATATTCAAAAAGCCAAAAATGAACATCTGCTCCTATCCCAGCAGCACAGAATGCTGTAGCAATATGTTAGCATTTTAACTTCAGAAACTTTTCAACTTTCTCAGAAGTTCAGCTGTAAGCAGAAGCATACTTGTCTGTTGTATTCAGGTTCACTTCCTCACTGTTTTGTTTCACTCCATGTACACCTGAACTGTGCACAGGACAGAGGAACTGCAGGCTTCAATACCCATACAGAACATATCTGAAAATCCCTAATTTTTTCAGACTTCCACATAGGTCTACAGTTACTAAAGCCTGAACTGTAACTATGTGTAAGCTCACAGTAAATCCTGTATTAAATATGTACTGGCTCAAGTGTTAAATACAGACCAGAACTGTAAACTAGGGCCCCTGTCCACCACTCACACCTGGAGCTTTCCTTTCCTCCTCTCCCATTCCCTCCCTCCCAGCTGCTGGATGCTTTTCCCCAGGAGTAGCTCAGTGACTTGGAGAGTTTGCATCCCACAGTTTCTGCAGTTTCCATCCCACAGAGCCTGGCACTCACTGGGCTCAAGCACAGCCTCTGCACCCCCTGTCCCAGGACCCCAGCACCAGGGGCCAATTTCCATTCACACTGAGCTCACACTGCTCTGCCCAGCCTGGCCCTAGAGACACATTTTTCCTTTTGTTTAATTTGCTGAAAATAATGTGCTTGTAGGTTAGAGGGAAGATTTACAAAGTAATTTTTAAAAAAATCTATTTGTTGATTTTCTACTCATATATTCACATTTTTAATAATTTAATTAACAAAAGCCTCACAAGAGAATAAATAGTCTGAACAATTTCACGTGTTCTGGATGGGACATGTTTACAAACCATCACGACAGGAAAATGCTCAATAAACACTAAGCAGCATATTCTATAAAGTAATTTAAAAAATGGCATTACATATATATACATAGGCCAGCCTGGATGAGTGCATTTCAAAGCAAAATGGTGTAAGCAGGCATTGCTTTGAAATAAAGCTTCCATATATTGAACTTTCAACATTACAGGCTAATTAAGGAAACGTTTATGAAGATAGGACATATTTTGAAGGTGAGAAGCTGCACAAAATTGAAGTAACAACACCAACAGAGTGTTCAGCTAAGGAGAGGTAACTTGAGCTGGAATGTTTGATTTATCCAGCAATATTTCTAGTAAGTGGGGCCTACTCCTTGATTTACAGAAGAAATAGTTCTAGTAAATATGGCCAAGCAGATGAATTACTGAATGCAGGACACAGTTCCAAAACAAAAAATAAATAGAATAAGAGTGCAGAATCAGACCTTAATCCCACCTATCCCATGCAGGAAATTTCACTGGATTAACAATGGCCCTCTCCTACAAATATTTTAAATTTGTTTATAAAATTGAGCCTACACACAGAGCAGTCATTAGCTCTAACACTCTGCTTTCAGCTTTTTAATGGTCTTTCACTGCATTCTCCTTTCCTGCTGTACATTCTAGCCTTGGTCCTTGCTCAGATCTGCCACACCACTCAGAGGGCAGGAACCAGAGGAAGTGTCACTGCATCTGGTGCTGCCACTCTGCCCTTCAGGGTTACAGAACATGCTTAGGACAGCAGGCTGAGTGCAGAATGTGCCTGGCATGGTTTAACCCCAACCAGAAACTACAACACTGATGCACTTGCTCACTCAGGCTCCTCCCTTGGTGGGGAGGAGAATCAGAAAGAAAAGGTAAAACAAATGGATTGAAATAAGAACAATTGAATAAGTGAAACCAGCCCAAACCAGGAAAATGCTAAAGAGTAGGGGACTTCAATAACTTTATTCACTGTATCACAAATTAATGGGAGGAGGAGGTGTTCATAGAGGGAAACTCTACCTGTTTCCCATGTATATAACAAGTCTCTCAGCCCAGAATAGCCATTTATTGCCTTATTTCTCATTAAATTTACAGTCTAAAGTCACCTTTCCTAAAATATCAAAATGGA
This sequence comes from Passer domesticus, assembly GCF_036417665.1. NCBI lineage: Eukaryota > Metazoa > Chordata > Aves > Passeriformes > Passeridae > Passer > Passer domesticus. The sequence goes on along the minus strand of NC_087487.1, from coordinate 6,411,853 downwards.
TAATGGCAGCAATCTCTGCCAGTCTGTGTTATTTCTACCAACAAAACTCCACTTTTCCCAGTCAGGAGCAATTCTCCTGAGCCGTTCTTTATTTCAAAGACCTCCAGCATGCAGACTGCATGAAGAGCCATTTGCATGCCATCCATCACAAATCTAATAAACCTTAGAGCTCAGTGGAAGAGAAGTTTTCAAATTTCATTTTCATTAACTACTCACATTTTGGTTGGCCTTTATAGTTTAATTCTTAGATTAAAAAAAGCTAGAAAAAATTAAATCAAATATCAAGAAGCACACCAAGTAATGAAGATATTTTCAGGCTGGGTTTTGGAGATTTCACTATAAAACTCACCTTAATGCTACAGGAGATACCTAACTAAATCCTGAGCACAGCTGCAATTATCCCTAAAGGTCTGAAGCAGCCAGAGTCTGAGTTAGCAGGTGGCAAGAGTCAGGCAGGTACCATCCTGGCTGTGAAGGTGCCTCGGGCTAAATTTGCTTTGCAGTGGAATGTGGGAAAGAAGGGGATATCCTTACACCTTCAGCTTTCAGCAACATCACTAGTTAGGGGCTGAGGACAAAACAGCAAAGATCAGCTTCCAGGGGATTCTTTGCACCAACAGAACCAGGCAAATCAGCGGCTGATGTAGAGGGAGTGGCCCTCGTGTTCCATTAACACCCCCGGCCAGGTCATGCAGAACTGGCAAAGCATCCTGACTGCCCGGTTCAGCCCTGCCTGAACAAATTTGCACCAGTTGCTGCAGGTTTGAAGGAGCCTGGCTGTCCCAGCAGGAGGCTGTACCACTGCAAGGTTTAGTCATAAACGCCAGAGCTCTGCTTTTATACAAAAATGTCACTGGTATGGCAGAAGTCAAAATAGAAATGTGTGTTTAAGTTTGGAATGGTCTCAAAAACGTGGTGCAACTGTGGAAATTTATATTTTCCACTTCTGACATTTTATTGAATATTTTCTTTTGCACCTATTTTTAAGAAATCAGAAACATTATTTTGTCTGTTCCTGATGTTGACTCTTACATGCTGGATCATGGAATATTACTAATATTATTTATGCAGTGGTAATAACTGTTTGCACAGCATTTTCTGTATAATTGGAAATATGTGCTGTAAGCTGAGTAAAAACCATTTTACTCTATAAAAAGGTCTATTGCTGACCACTGGAGAAGTGAAGGGTAATTGCTCTGGCCTGTTCCTTTCATGGTGAAAAGGAAGTCAGGTGGGAAGAGGCATCAGGAATTCCAATCTTTTATGTCACAAACATGTACACTGACTTTTTCTTCATCTTTACTTTGCTTGAACAACCTTTTTCACATTGACAACTCTTTGTTTGGCTTTTTATTCCTATACAAACCTCCCCAAACTTCTTAATTCCCTCTGCTACATTCCCCAAGATCAACACTGGCTGCAGCTCCAGTCCACACCTCTGGGTGATCAGGGGTAGTCCTTGGCCAGCAGCTGCAGTTTTTATATCTGAGGAGCAGTGCCCCTGCAGAAGCACCAGGATGGCTTTTTAAAGTAACTGATTTCTATCCCACCACCGAGATAGCAAAATTCAATTTTGTCTGCATGACTAAGAAGCCCTGAGCCACCTTTAATAGAAAAGTACAGCTTTAACCTTGGCACACAGAGAGGATATTTGCAGTAGGTCCCCACAGTGACTTAGTGTGGGAAGACTGAGGGGTCAGCACAGTGCTCCCAGAGCTGCAGATGGGTGGAGCTGGAGCACACACTGCTCTGGCCTCTCCTGCAGGTTGGCCACACTGGGAGCTGCTGTGCACCAGCACCATGGCAGGGATGGAAGTGCAGCCCTTTCACTGCTCTCCATGACTTTTGGGGATTCATCCTGCCATTATGGCTGCCTGAAGTATGGACATAGCACCAATCTTTTGCCACCTGGCCAGTTTATGAGTGCTTCACTCACCCTCCAGCCTATCCTCTCAGTACTAAGCCTGTAGAAATTCAGGCTTTTTCAGCAGATACAGTTTAGTGAGCTCAGTGCGTGACCCTAAAAAGGAACAGAAAGAAAACCCTAAGCTGTGTGAAGCAAAAATTAAACATAACAGGATTTTAAATGCTGGGGGAAAATGTCATTAGGCACAGGTAATTTGACACTATGGATCAGAAGATGTCAAGAATGTTTAATGAGCAAGTGCTGAGACAATAAGGGCTATTGAACTGACTAACCTGCTGGTTTCAGTAGGATGACATTCAAGCACACAAAAGTGAAAATCAGTGAAGAGTGTCTTGCATGTTTCTCATTGGCTGTCGGAGTGTTGTTAACTTCAGACTACAGTTATTAGCTTCACTTTTGCTAGAGGGTACCAATCAGGAACATAGTATTATGTGTAACAAGTGATGTCTTACAATGTTCTTACAAAGTCTTTATTAAGGCTGAAAGTAATTGAAGCTCAGTTCAAAGAGCCATAACTTTTTCTGTAATTTAGGTGAGATTCAACCACATAAAAGTAAAGAATCTAAATTTGAAGTGCAGAAATTACAGCTCATAGATTTTAGTCAGGATATCACCTTAGGCTAGTCCCTGCGAAGTATGTGTTTCTTGCTAGGGGCTGCACATCACTGCATGCCACTCTCCAGGCATGCAGTTTTATTTTAGTTCTTCTTCCCCTTGCAGTTGCCACATAGCTTTTCTAGTGTGGATGCTACATGTGCTGAAATCCATTTGAAAGTCTACAGATATTGTTACAGAGTTTATAATGCCCAAGCTAACACCTTTCACAAAGCTTTATTAAGTTTCTCTCTCATATATTCTGAGGAACACAGGGCAAGAGAAGGATAATTTGAGACTCTGGTAACTGTTTTCAAAGGTGGTCAGTCTGATGGATTGTATAAATTGAAAAAACAAACAAAACCAGGAGTGGGAACTGGAAGAATGGAGACAGTGCAATTTCCTTCAAAGACTTGCTGAAGTTATTACCTCTACCTTCAAAAATGAATCAAGGACTATTCAAGTCTCCTGATGTCAGCTACTTTCCTTTCATTAACTGCACTACCACAAAATAACATGACAAGCAGTCCAGTAGCAATTTACCATCTGTCCTCTCAGATCTTGACTGCAGTTATGGATAGAGATGACCAAAGCAGCCTCCACTCACCCCCAGTGTGCCAAGGAAACCTAACTCTCCACTGGCAGGGCTACTTGGCCAGTACTGCCTGAATAGCAAGTACTGGTAAGCAGTATGGTATGGAGGAAAAGCAGCTGGTATGGAGGAAAAACCACACCAATCCCACAACATGATACAGTACCTGGTCTCATTCTCTGTTGGGAATATCTCAGATTATACTGTGAAGCCATTTTTCTTTCCTTCTTTATAGCAAAAAGGAAGGGTTCGTAACAGGAGCTTCCTTGTTTGTGTGTTCAAACACATAAAGTGTTCTGTAAGTGTTCACAAAATGAAGTGACAAAAACTGGTGAAGTTCTTTGAAGCATTTCAAGCCCACCCATCATTTTACAGGGAGGTACTGCACAACTCTGTTGAAAAGAATGTTAATGTAGTTTGCTGTGAAGCATTTAAAACAGTGTCCAAAAAACTCTCCTAAGCAGGGAGAAACCCTGCAGGATGTCTCCTGCCCCACCTTTTACCAGCTTCACTTGGGGCCACAGAGAGTGACAAACCCTCTAAAATCAGAACCTTTCCTCTAGTGGTGGATGAGTCAACCCAATAATGACTAAAATATTGGAAATTGCTTGCTCCAACAAATAGTATTAAAACTTAAAACACTGCTGTAAACCAAGCCTCAGCAGGTAGTAAAGTTTTTATATCTGAGGAGCAATGGTAGGATTTATGATTCAAATACTGATAGAACCTTAAATACGGTGATCCAAGTGGAAATTCCTTAGTTCATGTAAGGCTCTGAAATGCTTCAAATAACAGATAGAAATACCATGAAAACAGCATGGGCCATCTTCACTCAGGGCTTGTCTTCACAGTACAAGTCACATTTGAGTCAGTGCTCTCAGAACAGGCTCTCTGAGCTAGGTTTGAGTGAAAGATCACACTTCAGAATAACTCCTTTCAGAACATGCCTGCAGAGTGTCCTGCATGCCAACCTGCAATGGCTGTGCCATGTGCCTGGCAGTGGCAGCAGCTGAATCGTGCTGCCAGCAGCACGGCTGGTTTCAAAGTCTGCTGTCCCCCTCAGCTCTGCTGCTTTGAGTGCTCAGTGGCAGCTCTCTGGCCTGGGGCTGTGATGTGCACTGATGGCAGAGTTCCTTCCTGCCACTCCTGAAATAGTTCCCATGCCTGTGCTCTGGGCTCAGGCCCTCCCAGCAGATCCCAACGGCACAGCATCAGCTCAAGCACCAGCAACACTCCTGCTTCAGTGCAACTCCTTTCTGGCTGCTGAAAAGGACTTTTTGAAACATCACTAATTTAAAGCTGGGGCCATTCATGTGTACAAAGAGATCACACTGGGAATTTAACTCAGGATTTAACCACGCCATTCAGCTAATAGTCCTGAAACAGGCTTCCTGCAACCTAATGGATTCTGAATTGCTCTGCACCTCTGAGTAGCCAGTTATATCTGTGCAGAAAAACCACCCAGCAGTGGTGCTCTCAGCTTTGCTCAGGGGCTGAGCCAGGACTCTGCATTATAGGAACTTGTCATATTCACCTGGGACAGCACACAGAGCTTTCAGAAAATGTTACTGAACTTTGGAGGACAAGTTATTATTGGCAGTATTTCTATCTCATGTAAAATTGCATCTGATGAATGGAAACATGAAGATTTTACATACCCTGAACTGGCAACCCTTCTCAAGAGACTTTACTTCTGGTGATATGAATGATCTCTTAACGATTGTTTCTTCATTCATGAATTAAAGATCCCTTACAAACTAGTTTTGTAGTGCTCTAACACTATAAGCAGGCTAAGAGAGGTTCCAAATTAATGTTTGTGGGGCTAGAGAATAACAGCTACTAATGCAAGTTAATTACTGCTTCACCTGGCTGACATCTTCAGCAATACCTTCACCATGCAGATTCAGTGGAGCATAATAATGGATTTCTGAAACCAAATGGTTAGAGACCTGTTTCCCCACTATGCCATTTAAAAGAGTTGCCCACTTGAGATAGTTTTGAAAAAGGTTCATGGAGGTGATGAAGCAGAAAATAGAGAGGAAAAGTGCTGAGTGACTAGCTGTGGTCTGTGATTATTTATAGTTTTTATGCTTTTTGATTTAAAGCCAGGTAGGAGTGTGCATGATGGTAGAATTTATTCATGCACATTGCCATCTGTATTTAAAATATTTCTGTTTGTATGTTGTACATTTAGTTGTGATTATACACAGCCTAGTAACACTTTCAAACATTTACTGATGCTGCTCCTCAAAAGATTTCTCTTACTTTAAAAATGCCATTGTCCCTTGCAGGGTATTTAATTTTACATGCTGTGTAACTTCCTACTAATGTGCTGATCTAAAATGGTTGCAATGAAAGGTCTTTCAGGAGTGCTTTTTGGTTAGTAGTTCACAAAACAAGAACAGAAGAGGAAAATTTACCTTTAGTAAAGTGTGTTATTAAAAAGGGTTTTTTAATTGTATGAAATGTGATTAAACATTTTTGGCCATTTTTTGGCATTTAGGAATGACATTTAAGTTTAAGAGTGACAGATTTAAGTTCAGAGGTCTAGACACGTGAACAACTCTGGCAGCTGAGGCTGTACAGGTGACTGAATTTCCTATGACAATTCCTCAGACTCTAAATGGAGCTTTGACTGTGTTGGGACAGGGGTTGTGTACTCAGATTGGAAAATGTGGAATACTGACTGCATACATAGTATATTCCATTAGCTTCACACAACCCAGGTGGATGCTGAGATGGTACCTCCACAGAAGAAGGTCACTGATATTTTCCTGTGTCTGAGCAGTGAAGAATTCAAGTCTACAACTTCAGCATTAAGATGCCTGCTGTGTCACCTGAGCTTACATCAGTCACAGGAGGGCAGGGGAAAGGCCTTCAAAGAATAACAATACTCTGCCCTGACAACAGCTGTCTGGTAAAGCTGCTGCAGCACTTTTTGTGTAGTTCAGGTGACACAAGTGGTGCCACTTGCCTGTTAAAAAGCTCCTCAGAATGGCCCCAACACCCCTCATCTGAGCTTAGCCACACTTTGCTCGTTGTTTCATCTACTGCCTGCCTATGCCTGGTGGGAAAGGTTAATTAGTGAGAGGGCTGCTCCTAAGAAAGGTGGTACAGGCAGCGCCTGCTGTAATCTGCCTTGCCTTTGGAGACTGTCTATTAAAGAAGGAGTCCCAGGGAAGAGTCTGGCAGAAGGATACCCCCAGGAAACAGTTTGACCGATTGTGGTAATATTAAATTGAAACTAAAAAGTTCCTGGGAAAACTTTCATTCCAATAAGTGAGTGGCAATGACTCCCATTGCTTTCAAAAGTACTGTAGCACAACTGGTTATTTTATAATATTCAAAAGTATTTAATGGTATTATTTTATCTGTATGGTACTAAACTGTGGTTTGTTTTTTTTTCTTCCTGTCCTCCTTCCCTCCAGGATGAAAAGAATCAAGTATTAACAACAAACATTTGGCTACAAATGGTAAGTTTTGAAACAAAGTATGTTTGTTTTCCCCCTTCAGTCTTAGAGTTTAATCTGGTGAGGGGTTTGAATTTTAGAAAACTTTCAGGTCTGTAGAGAAAATATGAGTTGACTCCTAATTCCATGTCAGATTTTCTTTGCTACCACTAGACACCACAGCAGAGAACTTTGTCCTTATTAACTCATGGCCAGCATTGCTGGGCAGGGGTCAATTTTTATTCACCTTTTAATAAATGGAAGAGATACTAGACAATTCAAGAATTTTGTGAGAGTATTTTGGAATTGTTTTCTCTTTATGATTCAGAATTAACAAGGTGCTTAGCATGCTGACTCCTGTGGAGTCCTAATGCATCTACAAACATTTCTACCCTAAGTTTGTCTTAAGCTCTGCACAGAGGGTGATGTGGAATTTTCTGCATCTATAGCAGCATGGATGAGAATTTGCCATCAGTTGAATTCCCATCAGTACTACAGAAACCAAACTGTTTGGGTTAGGTAAAGGAAGTCACAGAAGATTTCTATTATTCCAGACAATCACATGGCTTTTGCAGAAACTTTACACCGTTCAGTTTGTTTTACCAGCTCATTCCATTTAAAGACATTATTTTTTCTTTTATTGTAACATTTTAAATAGACCACCTCACTTGCCCTGGGGTAGGCCTTGGGAAACAAAGCAAAGACTATTCTGATGACCTGTAAGAATGGCATGGCTATTCCATATATTCACAAAGAAAATCTGACATGGAAGAAGCACTAAATTCATGGTTTTTTACAGGCCTGTTGTACAGCAAGGTTAAAACTGTCAAATATAATATGTTTTTGGCTTTTAGCTGAAAAGACCATAGTTCCTATGATTTCTTACCAGTAAAAGAGACAACAATTCATACTCAAGAGACTCTAATTTATTTTCCTTCTCTTTTATCTCACAGCATCCTTATCCTTTTTGAGTTTGTTTTTTCCCCCTCAGGAATTTTTGATTATATTATACATTCTGTATTTATTTTGATTTATTCACCTTAGCACATACTGGATATGAAGCACCTTAAGACTGCAATGAACAGATCACTTGGTTACTACCAAAAAATTTAACCACCCCTCATGGCTTGTGTACACATAAAAATAAAAGTGTTTGTATATTAACTGTCTATTATTGGTGTTCTAGACAGATTCAAAGCAAAGCTTAAGGCAAACACATGCCATTCTATTATTCTAAATGATCTGTAATAAGTTTTTCCCTGAAATCCCTCTCCATTGCATTCTGTGATATATATGTGTGTATAATCAGCAATGTATCTTAAATGTATTTTATGTAATTATCCCCAAAATACTTAAATACAAAAAATAACTTGAGAGAAAGAGGAATATAAATCTAGTATTTATACATGCAGACTATTTTATCCAATTACTATATCCGTGGCAATACTGTTGAGCATCAATAATCTAAAACTTGATTTAAGGTATAGCAGGAGCCTTGCTTAATCACACAGGTTGGTAATAACCAAAGCACCCTGAGCTCTTTGCTATTTTAATCCAAATAAAAGGTGCTTCAGCTCCTTTAACAGTAGCTCTAAAGTTAAAGCGAAATGAAGCAGACCATGCCCTGCTGGATGGGTGAGCATTTTGTACACAGGGCTGACAGAGCAACCATAAAATCTGTTTCACATTATCTCTAAAGCAGCCTTGACTATTAAGTTTTCTGTTGCCCTTGGACTGTCTTTACGTCACTCAGCATCACCCTGCACTATGGTGTCGTGGCCATGGTAACTCCTAACGTAAGCTGGGACAGGAAATGATTGGATATGTTGATATCCAGGATGCCTTCAGCTGGCAGTGAGTGCAGCCTGCCAGTCCTGGCCCTGCCACCACGAGTGTGAGTGAGCTGCTCTGGCAGCTCCTGAGGATGTCACCCAAAGCCACGAGAGCCACGGCTTTCAGTGCCTTAAACCCACACAGCTTATTTGCTTGCATTGCTGGCCTTTGGAAAAAACAGGTGTATCCTGGCATCTCAGGACTTCTATATTACACAAAGATGAAGTGGTAAAAAATTACAGTGACATTTGTCAACCAAAAAGTTAATGTAAAACAATTTACTGGGAAAAAGCATGTAAAACTTCTGAAAAAATATGAGAAGCATTGATCAGCTTACAGAAGCTGTGTGAGCAACACATTTATCTTAACTAGAGAACTGTGAAACCAAGAACTATGAACAGAGCCTAGTAATTGAAGATTTCCATAAAACATTATTATCTGTAAAACTAAAGGAAAAAACAGTCCACGACTCAGATCTTTTGTCTGGTTTTGCTACAATGTCATTGTAAAAAATGAATGAGATAAATATAGAAGCACAGGGCAAGAATAAACATAGTAAACACTTCATAAAAGCTGCATGATGAATGCTATTAGTTGTGTTGAATGCATCAAAACGGTCATTTCTGCTGTTGTAAAGGTACAAGAATGTATTTAAATACCTGCAGCATGAGGCTAACTGGGAACTTGGTGTATGAAATCAAAACTTGCCTGTGACAGTAATACAAGGAATTCCATAGACCAGTTTGATGTGAATACCCCATGAGAATGACCAATAGTATTTACCTCCACAATATTCACTGGCAATTTTTCCTGACCTTAATGTCTATCAAACATTTTGACAAGGACCACCACACTGAAGGCATAAGTGTTGTACATTTACTCACCCATTTATAAGTTTACATGTAAGAAATTAACATTAGGCATTGCAACAGCTTGGTAATCTGGACAAGTCCTCACTGTAAATTACATGATGCCTACAGCCAAGTGAAGTTAATGTAAACAACATAATAATGGAGATACAGAGAAGTGCATGCTGAAGACAGACAGAGAAAATTTGGTAGATTTTGTAAAATGAATTGAACTTTTTTATTCCTTATACCCTTGGTGCTCAACAGAAACCACCCTAGTATCACGACAAGTCATTTGCGTAGTAAGGGGTGATGTACAACCTCAACTTCAGGAAAATGCATCTCATGCTACTGTTTCCCTGGGGTGCAGGAGGCAAGCAGCTTGCTGGGGCTGCCACAGGGCTCGGCTGGCTGCAGGCTGGGGCTCTGCTCTTGTTTATGGCTGTGCTGCACCATATGTTTCAATGACAGAGTGTGGGATTTAGCAGTGCTGAGCTCAGATCAAAGCCCTGCTGGTGCAACTGTGCCAGCCTGCCTGTGCCAGCCTGCCTGTGCCAGCAGCCAGGCCCGGGCTGAAAGGAGCACAGGCAGCCCCAGGGCAGCTGCCTCCAGTGCAGGAAGTGCCAGCCAGGGAGGAAACCTGTGGGACTGAGCAGTGCTATGGAGCAGCTGCCCGAGAGTTTGCCCAAAGCCAGGCCCCAGGATTTGCCAAGACCTTCTGCTGGCATTATCCTTGTGCCATCACAGTCATCTTTTGTCAGCAGTGAATGCTGGCTGCTCTGCACCATGCTTATTAGCAAGGTGCTACAACCTGAGAATTTCCAACCACAGCAAACAAAGTTGTCTATGAAGATAAAGATAATGGAAGTTACTGCATGAATTATAAAAGCAGTTCAATTCCAAACTGGCACCTGAGACAGCGTGAACAACAAACCACAAGCACCCCAAATCTCTTCTAGGCTGTTATGTGCACTGCAGTGTGAATTGAAGATGAGGGGGTTATGAGTTCCATTGTGCTCTAGGTGGCCTAATTCACTCTTTCCAAACATTTCAGTCCCTGAAGCTAAACAAGACAACACCTATTGTTTCAGCCCATCCAGTCCCTAGAGAACTACAGTAAACCAGTGGAGGAGATGACCTAACTTACTTTTTGTGTGTATGGCTTAGTACTGGACAGATCATTATCTACAGTGGAATGTGTCTGAATACCCGGGGGTGAAGAATGTCCGTTTTCCTGATGGACTGATTTGGAAGCCCGATATTCTTCTCTATAACAGGTAGACACACTTTTCTTTGGGTGGGGTGGGAATGGAGGGAAGATCATGGCATTAGAGACTTGTAAAATATCCCTTGAAAGCTCGACTGCTCCAGCCTTTCCTGGGAAAGGGAGGCTACCTGAAGGTTTTCTAGCACCCTGTCCAAACACAATGATAAGGCAAGGTAAATGACATAATCATTTCATCAAAATGCCTAGATTTTTAAATAATTTTCCAAAACTTTCTAGGTATTTGGAATACTGGAAAATTACCAGTCTCCTGTTCACAGAAGAGAAGGACATATTTGCAAAGACTTTGTGAATAACAATATTGTTTCTACTACCATTCTAATTGAGTAGCTTTTATGAGATGGTGTTTAATGATATGGATAATGATAATTTTCTCTGAAATGTTTTGGTCTAAAGGGTTACTGGTGAATTCAAATATGATTGCCTGCTTGTCTGGGATTAGTTTGAGTTTCACTATAGACAGGAGAGGTAATTGCCAGGAAGGATCTTTGCATTTTTCCACGTCCAGTTTTAGTGTTATTCTTTCCTCCTGCTACAAAAATAGCTGAGATATTTGCTGCTCTCCTCATCAAACTGTTCTGAGTTGGGCCTATTTCAGGGACAGACAGATTGCCATCAATCCACTGCAGAACCTTTGGCTGACATTGAGAGATTCTTTGGCTGTACTGTTACATGGTAGTTCCCATTGTGGAATTTACTTAGTTCAAAAAATAAAACACTGAGAGCTGCCTGTTCTATAAAAAGTTACCTTTTGCTGTAGTTGTTGTAGGCTTGTGTGCTGTTGCCCACGTACTGGAAAGAGTTCACATCTGCTCTGTACATGGAGCACTGGCTCTGTTGAGGTAGCCAGGGTACATTGTTTTGCTGCCTGTGCAGACGACATGAACCTTTTGTCTTCCTGATGGTGTTCTTTCCTTTGTTTCTCTGCCCTATGTCTCTTAAGAACGCACCATGTTGTGCTTATCAACCTGATCCCCCTTCCCACTTCAGGAGCTGCTTTTGTTGCAACAAGACATAAAGAATGGCTGTTCCCAATGTCAGCTGCAGTTTTTCTCCCATTTGCCTTTGGTTTATGTTCAGTGTTGCAGTCACAGGTGCTGTTGCATTGTAATAATGGAATAACAGCACCAGTGGCAGCCTTTGCCAGGCACTGGGTACTTCTCTGGGGCCTGCATTGTGCTGTCCCAGAGGTACAGCTAACACTGAGTGATCTCTAGCTACCTTGATTCCATAAATGACAGTGTTCTTGGGAGACTCTGACAAATGACACCTTCATTTCCATTGTCCTGATGAATGACATGCTGTGTATTCCATAAAATTGGTACTCTACAACAGCAATTTAGTGATTTCCAAAAAAATGAGTTATGACAATATTCTTCCTCATATATATCACATACCTGAGAGAGACTTGCAATGTGCCTGATGATTTAGGCTTCAGTATTTAAGTATATCCAAAATGAAAGGGTAATAGTTTAGGAATTAGTCATATTAATATATGCATGCTAACTGTAGCTGGAGTGGTTTATACAATGAGAAGGGTCACAATAACCTGGAAAATTGAAACCACAATTTTTCTGTTAATACAGGTTTTCAAATCTTCAGATTGTTAACTATGACTCAGTCATGAAATAATTATTCTACAGTTTCTCTATTACAAACACATATTTAACCAAAAATCTTATGCAGAGTTTAGTCAGAGAGCAAAGCTATTTAAAATAAATTCTTATTCCTGTTTGAAATTACATTGGGAATATTATGATGTTCCCTTCTAGTGACATGCCATTTTGAGATAGATGCTTTCAATTTCTGTGCTTCACTAGGGACATGCATCCGCAGTTACACAGAAATTAATGAACTATAAATTCACTTCCCATTTTAATGAATGCATGTTTCACTATGTCTTGAGTTCTTACACATCTTGCTACAGCCTAGTACAGAGAAACTGTGGCAGCTGTATTAAATTTTACATCCAGTCTGTTGTGGGGAGAGCAGGGCCAGTTTATTTATAGTTTTTCTGAGGAAGGAAAATCTAGGCCTTAGTCCACATTACACTAACACGGTCAGTCCTGGAATTTGTAGTCTTCCACTTTTAACTACACTTATTAAAAGTATAAATTTCAGGTGGAATTATTTTCCAAATGGCCACATAGTGTTCAGTGTTGTTATTCTACTTTGTGGAATAACAAAAATTCTGGAAAGTACATCTCATTGTAAGAGTTTCATTTTTCCAGTTTTATAAACATGAGGTTAGGTTCCAGTGGGATTCTATCTGCTAGGTCCAGCTTTGTCATCTCAATATCCTGTAATCAATATCTGCTTTCAAGTGGTTATACCCTGAAGAGGAAACATATCAGAAATTATTTTCTATCATTACATTACATTTCAGTCCAGTCTCTTCAAGCTACTTAGTGCATTCTCAATAGAAGCAGTGCATTTCAAAAATGATTAGAAGCACAGCATGGAAAAACACACACTTCTCTTTCAGAAAAAAAGAATTCCATATTTAAATCTGACTACCCCTGGATATTCTTTTAAGAATGTGCTTATAAAAGGCAAAGTCATGTGGCAATGAAATCAAGGTTCCTTGATCATTTATGTTCTTGTGAAAACTCTGCTTTTGCCAATTACCAGAAACAGCAGCAAGGTCTTAGAATCAGCTCCCTGGTGTTTAACTACCCTCCACTCCAGAGGAAGAGAACAGAATCTAGCCCAGGAGTCATTAATTCCCACTTAACAAGTGATTTGTATGGCACGGATAATTTGACATCCTAAATTTGACTACTTATTTGAATTCCATCATCTAACCCTTATTAATTTCAAGTCAAAGCAATTATTTGTCTAATACAGAGCCTTGTTGGAGGACTTTAGGTCTGGTTTTCTAAGGAAATGAGATCTATGCACCTGTGTGCATGCACACCTGGGTGAATGTGTGTGTGATCTTGCTGCCTCTCTCCCCAAAATCATCTATCAAATCTGGCAATGCAATCAGTAGAGATTTTTGCAGCACCACTTTCTTACAAATGTCACAAAAACAGGCAGCCAGGATGTGGAAGGAGAAGAATTAGAGCTCCAGCTGGAAGAGGAGCTGCAACATAAACTGGGAGAATCCAGCCATGAACTGTGGAGCTGAAGGAGTGACTTTAGAACTGAGTGCCTTTGCCCCTCAGTGTGCTAGAATCAAACACACACAGTGCTGACACTTCTCTGCTTCTCTTCAAAGTTCAGATGAAATACTTGCAAGTATTTTCAATACTTGTGAGATTTCTGCTCACCACAGGAAAAAGTGCAACTCCAAATGGGCAAGTAATTATTTGGATTTAACTTTTTTTTTGGTCTGCAAATTTCACAAACCAGCTCAGATATTTTTTAAAACCTAAGTTCCTCAAGTACATAAGGGGAAAATAAAATGCAAATTTAAAAAGTCTAAAATAACAGTTGCTTTATTTTAGCTTCTGAGACACAAAATTTGCATCAGACTAGAGGCATCAAATATTTAATTCCTCTTTTCAAAAAAAGAATATTTCAATAAGGGTTTTCCTGCTAAGGAACACCTTTCAATAAACTTGATTTTCTGCTAGAGTTATGAATATTTCACTTTATGACCATCTCAGATTTTTGCTCTGTTTTTCTGATGTTGCCCTAAAAGGTGATTAGAAAATTATGAGATACTAAACCACTAATAGGCAAAGAGACATTAGAGACTTGTAGTGTTCCAATCAATCTGGAGATGCACAGGTTTTGAAAGTCCAGATTGCTGCAAGCATCCAGACCCTGATGCTTGTGTGGCTCCTCTGCCCTGCCCAGTACAGCTGGCTCTGCACTTGCCTCATGTGCCACCCCACCCCAAAAGATGACAGGTTGGAGACTACAACAGCACAGCCAATTCTAGCCTGTGTCTCATTGTGTTTCCCATATAGAAGTCCTTAAAATGTTAATGCCTGGTAAATTCCTGGGACATAGTGCCAGACAGAATTGAGATATTCCTTGGCAGTAGATGCACATTTGTAATTTGGAGCACTCTCCAAATGACATTATGATTCTTTTTCTAGAGACTTGTAAGGACAGCACACCAGGGCAGTGCTGGCCACACCACTACACTGACACCTCAAATAGGGCTGCTTTTTTTCCTGTCTGAACACAGTTTCTGGGTTCTGAGGTAGATAATGAAGGCTGGAGCTGCATTAAAGGGTTGCATGTATGAAATGTTGTAATAATGCTCTCCCATACAAAGAGGTAGGAAGACACAGACACTGGAGTATCCATCTCCTCAGTATTCATTAGATGCTGTTAATGTAGACAGCAAGAGAACAGATTTCCCTGTGCAGTTGCTTAAGAAGTTTTTAAAAAGTGCTTACTTTCCAAAAGGAAATCGATAAGCCAAGGCACTATAATGAATCTAATGGGCAGATGAGGAGCAAGAATCAGGTGGCTGACCTTCCCTTACAGTTCTTAATCAGCAGCAAACCCAGAGGTATCAGGCCAGTTACTCTGAGGCCACAGAAGACTGGTGGCAGGAAAAAAGCTGTCGAGTTTTGGAGGTGACATAGTCCTTTTATGAGAACAGATTTGCTTCAGACATTCTTCAGCCAGTCAAAGAGCAAATAACCCATTGTGTTTTTCCCCTGTTCTAGTGCTGATGAAAGATTTGATGCTACTTTTCACACTAATGTTTTAGTCAATTCTTCAGGACATTGCCAGTACCTGCCACCAGGTAGGTTGTTTGCATGACATAAATTTTGGTAGATTACTTGTGTATAGTGTAGTTTCAAATTTGCCATAAATTCTCTTACATTTTATTTGTTTAGCTAGCATCATCTGCTAGATGTCAACCTACATGCATTATGGTTACATGGTTAACACCTTTGCATGAAAATTGTCATACAAGATACTTTTATTACAATTATGGAAATTCTTCTGCCATAATGCACAATTTCAGAAGTTTGGCAATCCTTACTATAAAAAGATGTTTTTTATTAAAGTAATGGTAATGCCTCAATAGATTTTTATTTCATTATTTTAGTGTTTCTTTTATTAATATGTTAACTTTACAGTAAGATGCTTAGTAACATCTTGGATGTATTTCTATATGAAATGATTCAATGAACGCTTCATCAAAACAATTTTTGGTCTGGATGTACAGCAGTGGAGCACTGTTTCTCTTCCCCAACTCAATTAGCATAATCATTAGAATTAACTCTTCCTAGCATGTGAATTTTGCAAATTACAGCACTAGAGCCAACGCTTTCCAGACAAATTAGGTTTTCTGCCTAAGATGTCCAGAGGGTTTCAGGGGTTTGCTTCTTGATTTAAGATGCTCTCTTAAGATATTCCATTTGGTGGGGGTTTTTCAGTTCAGTTCTGAAAGCTGCTGAAGGACACAGTCTGACTCAACAAGTGAAAAAGAAGCTCACATTCCTCAGTAAATCGATACCATATAAATCTAATAAAACAGCAAATAAATATTTCAGGATTTCTTATGTTTCAAGATTTCTCACTTTAGTCAGTAAAATAAATAGAAACATATTACATATTCTGCTTCATTTCTTCCTGAAATACTGTATCTAGAAATCTGAGTTCTTATCTGAATATTCTTCCACTGTGTGCCAAAATGGAAGAGTATCTTTAAAAAAAAAGTAAATAACATCAATTCATGATTGCTACAGTTCTTTCCCTTCCCTATGACTGACTTTTGCTCTTTACATGTTAAGACAGGACTGAGATTAAAGATTCTGTATAAATGAAAAACACAAGGCACAAGTTCTGGTTACAAAATGTACATGAAATTCTGTGGAACAAGCATTTAAATTTAGTGCTCTTGTTTAAAATCTCACCTAGGGATATTTAAGAGCTCATGCTACATAGACGTGCGCTGGTTTCCCTTTGATGTTCAGAAATGTAACCTGAAGTTTGGATCCTGGACTTATGGAGGCTGGTCCTTGGACTTACAAATGCAAGAAGCAGATATATCTGGCTATATTTCAAATGGAGAATGGGATTTAGTAGGTAAGCTCTCCACTCCCTATTTACACTGTGAACTTGCAGCCTTGTCTCCACTGCTGAAATGGATGGAGTGACAATTGGGAAATGAAGACAGAAATTAAATTAATAAATGACCTAGCCAGTGGCATTTGAAACTCCTGAGAACTGATCTCAGATGCAAATCAACATGAAAAATAAAAGAAAAAAGATACATTTACTGCTTGAGTTCTGTATCTTTTATCTGATTTTCTTTTATCAGCTGAGAAAAAAGTGGGAATTAAGCTTAACTAGTTTTACCTGTAGCAAAACTTGGAAAACTAAATTTATCCTTTTAAAAAATAAACACTATATAATATACAGTTTATTCACACTCATTTCTGGTTTTCCTCCTCTTTTCTCCTACACAGGAGTTCCTGGGAAGAGAACTGAGAGCTTTTATGAATGTTGTAAAGAGCCCTACCCAGATGTAACCTTCACAGTTACCATGAGACGCAGGACGCTCTATTATGGACTCAATCTCCTCATTCCTTGTGTCCTGATTTCAGCACTTGCCTTGTTGGTTTTCCTGCTTCCAGCAGACTCGGGAGAAAAAATCTCACTAGGTAAAGTATTAATAGCATATTGTAAATATGACTAAGACAAAAGAGCTTGTCCTTTCAAAGTTTCCTTTTAAACAGTCTTAGGAAGGAGGAATAGTTTATGTGTTCTGGCTCAGGAGCTGTTTGTAGTGTTTGATGCTGAACCAGCAGAGGCATAAACAATTCCCGAGTACCTTCCTTAAGAAGCAGGCTTTTATTTGCTGAATCTCACACTCATTAGGTAAAGCATAAGTTTGCAAATACACTTTTGAACACTTTAACACTGAATTCTTCTTAATACTTCCTTTTAATATTGAATTGCATTAAGAACCTATGGTGTCTTCTCCAGATTGAAAGATTGATTCTAATTGCTCCTATTTTACTTTTTATAGTGAATTTTAACTTAAGGAATGGTTTGTGAAACAAATCTGATTTTGAGTACTTGATCTTTAAGATGGAGTTTAACTATGTAAAGAAACCTTTTGTCCCATAGAAAATTCAAATTAACTGACTTCTACCAAGTAAACATTGCTGTTTAAATGTAGAAAAATTGACATTTCTCCAGTATATGTTTAATTGAGGGGTAATAGCCTTCTTAAGTTGTCCTCCACCATATTTTAAGATGAATTCTTTGTTCCTTAATCTTTTCCCACCTGACAATGACTTGTTATTGTTTAAGTCTAGTTCTGAGAAAGAGTTAAGTCTTTTTCTAGAAAGATGGGAACTCATCACTGAGCAACAGAAGTCAAACTCCAAAAATCAACAGTCAAGACTGCTTTGGCATAATCCCCTGCAGAGCCCAACACTAATATCAAAGGATACCAAAGTCCATCCAAGGCAGCAAATCTGCTTTTGAGGATATTTATGTATTACACCACCTGTAGCTTCCATGACAATTAACCAAGTGTCACATGTTCAAATACTCAGATTCACACCATGTTTCTAAAGCTAATGCAGTACAAGAATTGCTTTGATTTGCCTCAACTAATTAGCAAATGATGATAAAAGTTGAACCATTACAAGGAATGTAAAAATATCCATGTCTGTGCAAGCATTGGTACGGGTTTGGCAGCACTGCTACGCTGAACTTGAGGCAGCACAAGGAAGGACAGGAGCAGGGTTACAGTGGGATTGCATCGTGCAGAGAGCATTCCTTCAGATTCATTTTGTTTCTCTTCTGTTGTAATTACAAGCTACTGAGATGAATTCATACTTCATGTTTATCTTTCAGGTATAACAGTTTTATTGTCTCTCACTGTCTTCATGCTGCTTGTGGCTGAAATTATGCCAGCAACCTCTGATTCTGTGCCCTTAATTGGTAAGCTTTTAGTCAGTTGGATTTTTTTAGCAAACAAGGTACAGTGGCTTTGCACAAAGGCCAGCATTAAGGCAAATCACCAGCTGTAAAATGGATGACTGCAACTGAATTAGAAAAACATTGCCAATTGGTAAGAGCTCTGATGGGTGCTCTCTGCTCTGAATGAAATAAACAACCTATGTGTATTTAGGGAAAGAATAAAAGAATCCATTTTCCATGGACGAATTTGTTGCAGCTTTGACACAATTGGCCCAATTGTGTTCTGTATTCCTAATTCCAATTAGGAAATTGGAAAACATGAGCTAAACACAATTAAATCTTCCCCCTGTAATTGTTCAAACAAAAAGACAAACTTTTCAAAACAAGTACCAGTCAGTTTATATAATAATGCTGAAATAAAATTAGAAGGCAGCCTGTGTCAAGGTTTCTTAAAAAAGGCAGGTGTTCAGTTCCACAAAAACAACAGCTAAACACTGGCTATCCCCTCAAAATAATGTCCAGTATTTCTGCTGTTGAGAAATCTTTCAAAAGTACCTAGAGCAGCACTGAACTAGAAAAAGAACTAAATGCTATGACAGCATATATAAACAGCTTTTATTAAAGCTATATCAGCCAAAGTATGTTCCTGTAATTATTTCTTTATTTTGCAGCTCAGTATTTTGCCAGCACTATGATTATTGTTGGTCTTTCTGTTGTTGTCACTGTTATTGTTCTACAATACCACCATCATGATCCAGATGGAGGAAAAATGCCTAAATGGGTAAGGTTTGATTTTCCTTCACTATCCATTGCATAAATGTCCACCTCAGGGGTGTAATAGAGTAGCTAGTGGCCCATGATTACCTCCTACTGTTAAAAACATATAAATCCTTCTCAGACATTGTGTTTGGAAAAGCAGTTTCACCACAAAAGAGGTGTCCAGATATATTCCACGTGGTTGGTTTCTGAGAAAACATTTGTGTGCAAGAGAGAATGAATATACCTCCACTAACTTCTCATGTCCATCAAAACAGCTACATGCAACTCAGGATTTTGTTAAAACCTGAATATATAAATGAAGGTGATTTTCAAATAACCTCCAGATGTTAGAAGTGAACCAGGTAGAAGAATAGAGTAAGGTGCTGATGGAGATGAGAAATGCATGAAATACACTACTCTGGAGGTGCAGCTGCTGCATACTTAACTGCTGCCTAAACATGCACAGCCCAAAAAGCATCTGTTAAAGATGGCTGTAAAAGTGGAATTTTCTCTGAAAATCCTGATATTTATATATCTTTTCAAGAACATCTGTAAAGTCCAAAGAATTAAAGTATTTTTTCTAAGCATGTCAGACTTTTTAAATTGTGTCCTTCTATGAGGGGTGGGTTTTACCGAGAGCACTGTGCTGATTTTAGATTACTGCACACTGCTGTCATCAGCTAAATGTCCCCTCTGACTTCACCCAGCTCATGGCAGTATCAGGCCTTTCTTCTTTTTTCTCTCTAGAACAATGAAATATTATTATCCTCACTAGCTGGAAAGAATGTGCATACAGCAGCACCCTGAGGACAAGAGATAATGAGGTATTCCCTGGCTTGTCCTGGGGTGGTGACTTTAGAATAAATTTCAGTGAAGAGAATTAAAGGTAGATTTCTTTAGATGTGTGTTTGATGACCTAAAGGGGACAGTGTTTAGTACTGAGCCAAACATCCTCAGAAAACAGAGTACTTGAGGTTGAGGAGTGAGCTGTACTGTTGAGAAGCTGAAGTCCAACAAACATTATTTGGACACTGGTGAATTTTGGATAAGGCCCTCAATTAACAGATTATGATCCTTCGTGGTGGAGCCTGACAGTGTAAAAAAAGTAATAGGACAAGATCTGTCTCTGGCTGAGATATTTTCATGCATCTACTCTGAGTAACAAGCCACTGTCAGAATAAATGGACTAAATCTAATATTAATTACAGGAAAAAGTTTGCATATTAAATGATGCAACAATATTTCTTAGAACTCTGAAAAATAAATGCTGGAATGAGCTCTTAAAATCTGATTTAAATAAATTACAGAAACTTTCATTTGAAGTGGAACAGTCTCTGGGTTTCCTGCATTTTCTGCAAGGCTGGATTAAAGCAATGTAGAAAACAGAAAAAAAATATGCAGAGATTAAATCTGCAAAGTTTGGGGTTTTTTTAAATCAAAGTAATTTTTCCATATTTTCTTCATTTTATATCCAGATCTCTTTTCTAAAATCTGCAACACAGAGCCATAACATTTTAAAGCTTGGTGGTCCAGTCCAGAATCTGTTTCAGCAGCCCCACTCAAACAGTAATAGATATAAATTCAATAACAGAGCACAAATAAGAGAAAAAGAATTGTAACTTTATTGACTTCCATCCAAAGCAGTGTTGTTAAGACTATTAAAAAGTAACTCTTCTTCAGTAAGAGTTTGGTTTGATTTTGTCTAACCCACAGTATTTAGTAAAGGTGAAAAGGCTGCCGTGTCACTGTTCAAGCGTCAGGAAGAATCAACACTATGGACACTCCCATCAAAGAAGAGGGGAGTCCCAGTACTGATAGTCAGCCTGAGGCAATTCAATATGACTGCTAGAATAAGAAAAAAACCCCAAGTGATTGGTAAATTAATCAGCTGGAAATCTCCAGCACCATTTTCTAGAACACAGTGCAGGCTAAGCAGACACCAGTCAGGGTCCAGTCACCCCAGCTGCCTGAATACCAGCAGCACCAGAGACAGTGGCTGTGTGGAGAGATGCTTAGTCTCAAAAATTTTCTTACAGACAAGAATCATCCTTCTGAATTGGTGTGCTTGGTTTCTGAGGATGAAAAGACCGGGGGAAGATAAAGTGCGTCCTGCCTGCCAACACAAACAGCGTCGCTGCAGCCTGTCCAGTGTGGAGATGAACACTGTGAGTGGCCAGCAATCCAGCAATGGGAACATGCTCTACATTGGCTTCAGGGGGCTGGAAGGGGTTCACTGCACACCCACCACTGATTCCGGCGTCATCTGTGGGAGGATGACCTGCTCACCAACAGATGAAGAAAACCTGCTGCACAGTGGCCACCCCTCTGAAGGTGACCCAGATTTGGCTAAGATTTTGGAAGAGGTCAGGTACATTGCAAACCGATTCAGAGACCAGGATGAAGAGGAAGCCATTTGCAATGAATGGAAATTTGCAGCCTCTGTAGTGGATCGGCTCTGTTTGATGGCCTTCTCAGTATTCACAATCATTTGTACAATTGGTATTTTGATGTCAGCACCAAACTTTGTAGAGGCTGTGTCTAAAGATTTTGCTTAACTCCTAACTAAAACCTGCTTCTCTGATTGGTATGTAGCAAATAAGAATGTGGGGTCTTTTGATCGCTTGTTTTTAATCAGTATAATGCTTCTCATTGTCTGCTTTCTTTTGCTCCCTGCTCCCTCTGGTCCTGAGTTCCTTTTAGAAGAGTGGAAACCATTTCAGAAGGGAAGCCAAGAGTTTCTCTCTGGGCTGTGTCTATGTAGCTCCTCTGAGCACTCTTTTGTGGAAAATGCCAAGTGGCTGCAAGTCCCTTCAGAATGATGGGGGATTGAACCACCACCTCTTAAACACATTTGAAGTGGCTGTTCCAAAATATGAGGTAGGCAATGCCACAAATGGCACTTCTTCCAGACTTTGTTATAAAGGATAGCACAGTCCATCTTATCTATTTGAATGAGTGATCATAAACACGTTTAAGAGAGGACTAAATCCAAATGGCTGCTCAAACAGAGAAAAGAGAGAAATGTCTTACGTAGCTCTTCAGCCCCTCACTTGCACCCTGTAACTCCCTCCATGCACTTTGCATACAACATATATGACTTTCAGGACTTTGAATTTGTCTGAGACACCAGAAACCTGAAAGTTTAGAGGACACACCACATAACTTGTCCTTCATCTGTTTCTAGATTTGACCTAGAAATTTGGCTTGAATTCTAAAACAAGCTTCACAGTAATTGTTGCACTTTAGTACTTCTTCCTTCTCCCCAGAAAGGCATTCTTTCAACTAATAACCATTTTAACTATCAAAAAGAAAATTATTAAGATGCCTTCATCATCACTTGTTTAAAAAAACCCAATCCCCACACTTGTCTCTTTATTGTTAACTGGAGTCCAGTGTGGAAAAAGAAGCTATGTCTATATACAGGCTTAAGCATAAATGAAGAATCTAAATCAAAAAAAGCCATTAAATCCTGAGATCAAGGTTTTCATTTGAAAATTAAATGTTTGATCTGTTGTGTGCTCACCCTTTTATGCAACTCCTTCTGTTGAGTCACCGTAACATTGTCTTTACAAGAAAACTGCACCTTTTCTGCTCACTCTAACATCAGATGAGTACTAATGAATAATAAAGCTTCTTGCTTCTGATATAAACTATTAATTGTATAAATATATATTTATATATATACACTGCAGATACATCCATGGAAAGGTAAAAACTTAAATACAAATTTCCTAAGTCTAGACAGACTTTTGCAAAAGCAAAACTAGCAGTTCAGCACTTTAGAAATTCTCTTGTCAATTTATGCTTAGTTTTGATGTCACTTTGATGTTTTAATGGAAAGGGCTGAGCTAAGAATACCAGGACCTGAAACTTTGTGTGTACAAAAGAGCTGAGAATTAGTCTCTCACTGGCACGCCAGTATTCCTAACCAGTGCTATAAGAGGTAAGAGATGTGGGTGAGGGTTAGTTTAGCATCGGTTGCATTCTCTATCCTACAGAATCCAAATTTTTTTTGCTGAGGTCTTCACAGACACAGAGGCCTGTTGTTGTATTATGTTTTTACTGTGAAATAAACTCAAGGCCTCAGTTTATCTCTGGATGGATTAAAATAAAGTTGCTGTAATGCTTATCCTCCCTAAGTAACAATTTCCTTCTCAGAGTCTGCTCCCTTGAAAGCAGGAGAATCAAATTTCATGGAAAGCATGCCCAAAGTCACCCCAGGTACCACTCTTCACCTTATTGAATAACCTGTACAAGCACCTTTGTGCCTGAGATAGGGCAGGAGGAGTGAAAGACAGGCAGGATATTTCTCAGTTTGTGAATTCTGTTTTCCTGAAGTTGCATTCTGAATCTCACACTTTAAAAACACAAACAAAACATTCAAAACTTTCTTGTAAGTTCATCCTGAAATCATGTGTCAGAATTATTTGTGAAGAAGTCATGTTTTCAGAAACAACTATTAAGGATAAGCCATGTAATAATTCCTGCAAATAGTTTCTAGTTTATAAATCGTATATGATTGGAAAGCTATGAGTGCAAACCCTGAAATGTGAGTTTTGTTCATTTGTGAATAACTGCACATATCATATGGCATGTGCTCCTCTTCTGGGTGATCTTTCTAGGCTAGGCTTCCTGATGTTGATTTGCATTGGTATTTTTTCCTGCTGCAAGTACCCCTAAATAGCTATGTAGAGTGTTCCATTTAGTCTTTGTAAATTTTGGGGTCCTCTTGGAGAATAGCTTTTCAAAGAAAAATGAAGACTTTTGAGGATTACCTTGCACAATGGAACACAACTATTGCACTCATAGTACATGATGCATGTGGTATAGGAAGCATGAGAGTCCCCCTCTTGCCACCCAAATCTATTTACAGCATCTGTGGAAATCATCTTTCTAAATACAGGAGGATGGAGAAAGCAAGCTACAATTTGACAGTAAACTTCATTTTCAGTGACAGACATGCCGACCCTTAAAAACTGGAGAGTGGCTTTATGTGAAGTCCTGCCAGTCTGTCCCAGCGAGTTGGTAAAACTGTCAGAGCTGTGGGTGCTGCTGAAGGGGCTGTGAGACACCAGCATTCTGCCAACACGCCTTTATCGCTGGCAGGGGCAATGCAAACGCACCAAGGGCACAAGGGAACCCTCATTTTCCTACTGTTGACACAAGCTGTAAACATTTGGTAACAAGTTTATTATACATTTTAAATGTAAGAGTGACTCCTCCATCACGTTACCTATAAGTTAAATTTTTCTGTAAATGAGCTGAGCAAAATTGGTATGGTTCTTGTCAACTTGTGTGTGTCTTAAATATATTTGTGTATGCGCAAAACAATATTTTGATCTAAATGCTGTGAAAAAAATATTTATTTACAATTCTGGGCGTCGAGATGGAAATTAAATACAGTTTGTGTATATAATATTAAAGCCTACATATTGATGGTAAAGATCTGTTATAATCTTAAAGAGTCCAGATAGAGAATAAGAAGTGGTTCACCACAACTAAGCTATGACTTGCCTGACAAATTCAAAAGCTCACTCTAGAGCTCAGGTGTCATGTACAATACTATGTGTGAACAATGTATATTACTTTTTCTGTTTTTATATTGAAATGTATTGAATATTTAAAAGACTTTTTAATATTTAAAAAAATATTATTTAGGTGTTAATGCCAAAAAGGTTCCAAACATAAAATTTTAAAAACTTAGTTTTAAATACAGATAAATTATTTAAAAAGTATATAAAATATTAAATTATTTTATATAGGAATTGATAATACTATGTAAGACTTTTTTTAAAGATTTCTTTAAATTCTCTTTACATTCTCTAGCTGAAGGATGTAGTCTCAGTTCACCTGTGACAATTCAATTCTTCACCTTCTTCAACAAGACAAGAAGGTAAACCAAAGCCCCAGATTTTCTTTCCTTTGTTTTCCTATTTTTTTTACATTAAGAAACATTGCATAAAGGGCATTAGAAAAAGATGTTACATCTGTCAGGTACTGATTGTCATATAAACAACTCAATGCTTTTTCAGTCCAGTACAAATAAAAGACTTCGATCAAGAGACTTTTGATTCTTTTTCATTTTGCTAACATGGAAAAAACTCAAGTGGTAGAAAACAAGAATAGCCATAAAAGGAAGAGAGATGTCTGTGGTTATATCAATCTGGGATGACAGCGTTCTTTGATAATTAAATATAAATTCCTATCCTCCTGCCAACCAGTCCCACACCAAACATATATTACTTCAGTCTTACATAAGCAATCAAAGCTAACTGAGAAGGACTGATATACCATGTAAATTTTGGACTGGCCTCAATACCAGTATTAATTTATTTTTTGACGTTTAACACAGAAGAGAGAAAAAACAAATCCATACCAGCTGAATAAAATTGTTGGTTTTGCCAGCTGCAAAGTTTGTGTGTTGGCTACTATTGAAAAAATATCTAATCAGCAGAATATGCCTTAGATGCAAAAGGATGTGCCAGTGTAGTTTCTTGCAAAGAGATGAGTTCTCCTGCCCACATGCTAAAACAGCTTCCTTTCTGTACAACACCCTGCTAAGCGTGTGCTAGAAGTAAAAGGTCAAGGGTTGCTGAACTCAAGACTTCATTCTCTTCATGCTTCCCTAAGTAAGGAACAGCTGAAGAAGACCAGTTTGGTTCAGGGCAGCACACGAGTCATACAAGCCTCAGTTGTCACTGACCCCAGGCTGTCCCTGGGAAGAGCAGCCAGGGTCAAATGTCAGATGCTCAAGTGGGGCTCCTGCTGGTGCTGCTCACTCTGCTGGTGTGCCCCACCCTTCTCCAGTGCTGAGGAACAGGACAATCTGTGTCACATTTACTGTCAGACTTCAACAGGTCCAACTTAACACACAGAGGCAGGCTGCTGGCACTGCCCGTGAGCCTCCATCACACACACTCCAGCTCAGAAGCCTCTGAGTGGGGATTAAAATCAGAGCACTGTGTGCTCCTGCTCTGGGTGCTTCAGATGCAGCCTGAGAGCTGCTGGGGTTTAGGAGCTTTCTCATGGGCAGACCCAATGCCACTGCCCTCTGGGTGACAATGCCCATCAGAGCACTGGGGCTTGTGGCCACAGAGATTAACAGCACCAGCCACCCAGCTTTAATCCTCACTGCATCAGGGGTTATTCACAAATACTGATTGGTTAGCCCAACCTCATCTTCAAAAGTCAGTAAATCTTAAGAGGCTGTGAACAGAATCTTCACATTGACCTGGTAATCCAGCAGGATCTCAATAGCACAACCACAAATGAAAGCCTTCTACTGTTTTCAGTTTTTTTATTACATTGTTCCTGCTGCTTAAGAGAAAACCTTAGCATTTATGTAACACTGATTTATGCTATTAAGCAATTTGAGCAATTTGCAGATGATGGCATGGAGAGAGAATAAACAACAATCTCTCATGTCCCAGTGAACACATTCAAAACTGCAATATTCACAGAAAATGAAAGTATTCTGAAGTAGTCTGAAACAGCATCAGTCTGAAGATGTAACAAGTAAATCACTGGGCTTTCAGAGCTGCAGTGACTTGTCCATGTAATGATGCTATACAGGAGTAACAGTTTAAACTTCAAAATAATTTGAGCTATCTACTTATTTTTACCTCTAAAACCCCCAACAAAACCAAAACCCAGCCGGAATTTAATAATTAATATGATATAATGCTACTCTGGAAAACGTGTACATTAGAATAGAATTTAGCTTTCCTCTTAGCTAAACAATTAAGGATATAACCCAGTGCCTCAGTGCCTATACAAGGCAGAGAAATCTTTCTACTGAGCCTGAAATTCTGGGATCAAGACCACATTCAATCCAGGAAACCTCACAGTTCTCATTTATGTATTAGTCTAGCTCATGGTAGGTATGTGAATGAATAAGAATAAGCCAAATATTAAATATTTATATTAAATAGATTTTAGACTAAAAAAAAAAATCTGCATTCCAGAGCAGGATATATGCACAACATCCCTAAGACAATATTATCTTATCTCTCAGTGTACATGTATTACATGTAGCTGTGAAATATTTCAATAATAACTTCTGTTCCTATAAAAGATTTCCAGTTTGAGATTGCTTTTGCTAACACAGCACATTCACTGCTCCCTGTCCTTCTGAATTCTGGCCACATGAAACATAATCAGCAGACTATTTTGATCAGAAGAAATGTTACAGGACTGACATTCAGAAATCCTGTGCAAGTTTAACACTTTGTCATCACAAAATCTGACGTTATTGTGCCAAGTTGTGCCAGAAGGAAGATGCTCCATGGGAAGTTCATGGCAGCCCTGCAGTGGCAGATGCCTGGGCAGTGAGGGGGCCTTCCCAGATGGCAGCAGAGCTGTGGCTGGGCACAGCAGGGCACAGCAGCCTCCCCCATCCCTCTGTGGGGCATGGAAAGTTAAGTTCTCCTGGTTCTTCAGACTATGCTCTGTACAAGGATACAGTGAGTATATGCTGCCTTTACTTATCAGCTACCAAGATATTTTATTTATTTTGATGAGGTAACAACGTAAAATACTTGGGAATTACAGTTTGCAATACACAGCTCAATTTGTCTTAAGACCATCAGAAACTGTCTTAAATTGGACTAACTGAAACCAGGTTAACAATAAGGACAGTGGTTGTAGTTCTCTCTTTGCTGAGCACTTTTAAATCTATAGGAGTTAATCTGCTGCATCTTCCTGTTTGCAGTTAGCAAAGTGGTATGATTGCTTAATGAGACTTTACACTTTTACACTGTCCATATTGTTTATAATTGAAAGGATCTTGCAGTGGAAAGATTAGAGACAAGGACAAGATGCCAAAGCATTGTACCTTTTAAAATAAACTGTGAAGGATTAAAAGGGCACATGAAGAACTTGCAGAGAGTGAGTGGAGACAGGTTTGAGATTATCATCAGCAGAGAGATGTGACATGCCATCAGTACCACACCTGCACCCCGAAGCCCAGAAAGCAGCAGAGTCTCTTTGACCACCAGCAGCTGAGCCTGTGCTGTTTGTGCCAGCTGGGGCTGACAGGAGGCAGGTCCACAGTGACAGGGGACAGAGCAGTCAGAGGGCCAGGCTTCAGTCTGGGTCCCCAACATACCTGTGCCTCATTTGTGATGACTGCACTTCATTTGGTGACACACAGAGGTGCAGGTCTAGAACTGGTCATGCCTTGAAGCACCTTATATCTAACTCAGAGAACTCCTCATTGTCCTCCCCCTATTTCTACATACACATATATTCTCCTCCTCCGTGGAAACAGGGTTGATATCAAACACATTCAAAGACTAAAGTAAAATTTTGCAAAATATTCAGAAAAAATATATGCAGAGGAAATTTCTATGTTAGCTCAAAACCAGTATGATTTCTGTTGCTAAAAATATACTGGAATTCCTAGTTTTCCAGTAGGTTTCAGTTGCAGTAATATGCCAGGGCTTTTATTATGCCAGCTGATAATGGAATGGGGGTAGCAACCTTCTTGCTGAAATTTCACAGCAATCTGTGTGGGTCAAATGAGGTATAAGTGAAAACTCCCACAGCCAGCACAGCTTTTACCAAGCACATTCCAGCCTGTCACTTAAAAAAGCTCACTACTCTTTGCAATCATTTAATGGATTGCTCCCTGCACCTTACAGAAACCAGCCCATAACGAATGGCACTGCAGACATCTGAAGCGCCAGCCGCAGCTCTGAGAGACTGGATCTGTGCCCATTTATTTTCTCACTCGCTTTTCCTGGTGCACAAGAAAATATCCTGTGTACTTGGAGCAATAAAACTGGCACAGTGCAAATTCTGAGATTTGTGTCTCCATACACTGGCTTTATCATATTACCAGTAATCCTACATCAGTATAAATGACAGGAGATTTAGCCCGGTATTATATACAAAACACATCTTCATTTTGAAACTTCTGCAAGTTCAAAACCTGTCCCTAGCTCCAAAGACCCAAAGAAGAGAGGTATCATGTCTCTGCATGGCAGGCGGAATAATAACAGCAACAGAAAAATGTTTTCTCCAGGATAAACAATGCCAGAACCTTTTGCATAAAACCTTTTGTCATCTTTCATATATAAACTTTATTTCAACCACTTGGGCTCAGAAATAGCTTCATTTACGTACCAATTCTTTGACATTTCAGAGATGGCTCTTTTCATATCTTAACTTTCTCATTAGTATGCAATGTGTTTGGTCAAAGAGCTTTCATTACTGACAGCTGTCATACAGGGCCTTCTCCTCCACGAGGGTAGGGAATGTTTTCTCTTGAATAGAATTACTACAGAAACTTCAATAGTCCTATTGTGCCATGAACTGCATGACTGATTTGGAAAAATAATCTGTATTGGGGAGCACAATGAGGTTACAGGTACTCCTGTACTTTTCTCAGACAACAGCAGCATAGATTTTCCCCTTCACCTGACAAAAATAAAACACTTCAACAAACTCACTCCTTCTTCATTTACCTGACAGATGCGTATGGTCCATGCTCTGCTCAAGTGTAGTAGCAGGAGTGAATGCCAGAGATTCTAGTACAAAGTGTAATTATTTTTACAGCGTTTTTAAGGTTTTTACTGTCCTTTAGCCTAAATGTTGAAATCACAGAGTAGCTAGAACCCACCACATCTTCAGAGCAGACCAAAGCTAGAAAAATATGCGCACTTAAAGAAGGTGGTGAAGCAAGATGTATTTTTCAACACCAGAGTAGTTCAAAGGAAACTGTAAAGCAGAAAATTTTCAGTTCCCACACTGCAGAGGACTCAATTTGCTACTCTGCAACAGAGCAGAGCACGAGCTCTTGCTGATCAGAAAGCTGCCAAGGCAGTGAGCGTGCAAGTGCTGGTCTGTGTGCCTGCACAGGGAGTCAGGCTGCCGCTTGCTACGAGCCAAAAACCCACAAGGAGCAGGAAAAAACTCAGCAGCACTTCAGTGGAAGCAAAACTCTGCAGGAAGGACAGTGTGCCCTTAGACAGACAGCAGGCACCTGTGTTAAATGGCTTCTATCAAAAGTTCAGAATACTAAGATGGCCACAAGTTTACCAGAACTGATGTCTAAATATGGGTGAAATTTTCAAGAGCGCATGATGGATTTCTAGCTCTCAATACTTTTCCATGAGTCTGTCCAAGTAGGAAAAAAGGAAGATAGGTAATGGAATACAGTAAGGATCCAGAAATTAGCTTTCAGAAACAGCTATGCAGCTTCCTGAAAAATTGCATCTGCAAAAACGTTCAGCCAACAACCTCAAAGATCACAGATTGCTGAAGAGTTACAATTGAGATTGTAAGTAGGATGACAAGTGTACCCTATGAAAACCAGCAAAACATTTTGGGGAAAAATATCCCTTGAATTATCAGGATATCTTCTAGGATTTGATTTGCAATATTTCTTTAAAATACTAATTAAATAATTTCTTCTTATTTTACTGATGTCTAAGTTGCAAGGCAAACTGACAGGCCTCTGTCTCTGCAGAGGTAACAAGCCAGTACCAAGGAAGATGTCCCTCCTGGACGATGTACTCAGGGACTAAAAGCACTACAAGCCTGAGAAATACTGGCTATCACTTTGTAAACAGTTCTTTTCAGTGCTTGTGTTTGGGGAAGAAATTCATCCTGTCCCTCTTTGCAGTCCTGCAGAGAGCACAGACAAGCTCTTTTTGATGATAGCAATTAATCTTCCAACCTGGTATACCTGCTCTTCCTCCTCTGGCTTCACTGCAATTGATGGACTAATATGGCCTAACATGGCTTGTAATTACACACAGATTCATAGAAAACCTGCAAATGGTTCCTGGTGCTGTTTATTAGCTCCTTATACTTCCTGCCAGTGAGTCAGTGGCATCTATATTGAAAAGGGCAGCAGCTGGGCTAGCAAACCTCCTATTCATCTCTGGGGAAACACTTTTAATTTCTGATGAGAATATCCTAACAAAGTACAGTAGGTGCACTGATAAAAAGAGTGTCTATACCATCATACAAAAGAAAGGGGTTGAGTCTGACTTCATCTAAAGCTCTCATAACTCTCAGCACATTGTTTACAGGCAGAGCAAGTGAGTAGGAGTGTTCCTGCTCCCAGAGAAGAGCTATAGTATAATAAATTTAGCAGAGACTGATTACTGACTGACTTCCAGATACTACTGCATTATAAATAGCTGACTTTATGATACTAATTTATTACTGTAAGCTAAACTAGTGTATGCATGAACAGAAATTTACTTGTTTATGAAAATGTTGGGGACATCGGCTGATTTCACCAGGAAAGGATACAGGCTTGGGATATTTTGAAATACCTCAGTGTAAAAATACAAATTTTCATTAAAAAGACAAATAGGATTTTACCATTTCCATGTGGAATACCACAGTGCCTGTGAACGAAACCTTATGAGAGTGGAACAATATGGCACAAGTGCACTGTTATAAACCTGAAAATGTCTGGCCTAGGCATGTGAAATATTAGCTTCAAGAAGACAAAACATATAGAATAGGATTTTTTATCAAAATATGAACTATTTAGATCATAGAATAAGTTGGTATTATATATATGCAAATATAATTTGGACAGTAACAACTACTTTTTCACCCTGTGTAAAATTCTGCCTGTACCTACAGCTGCATTCTCCATTTTTATGCTTCCCAGCTGCCAGCAGTCCTTGCTGGAGTGTAACATGTGTGCAGCACTCCCAGTGCTCCTCACTCAAAATGGCCCAGTCAGCTCTCACAAAACAATATAACAGAGACATGCCTGGAGCTACAGCTACCAAGGTGTGCTGAAGTTATCAAGGAAGGTAGAAAAAAGGCTGGGGAAGAACATAAATTTCAAATCAAATGAGAGACTAAACTACAGTACAACCCAATCTGCTTTTGGAATTATCTTTTTCTTTATTTTATCATTGCAGGAATTTTCTTGTTCCTTGTCTGAGTTACACCTAGCCTTGAGCCTTCCAAGAAAACATCAGGGCCCCCTATTGAAAAGAATGGTGAAAATTCAACTATAAAAGAGCTGTGGAGCAGGACTAAGATGCTATTATAGATCTTTAATAACCACAGGATGTCAAACATTAACACTGTGATACCAGCAGGTAAGAGAGAATTTTCCTGCAAGAGTTGCCAAGCTTATTATGAAACGCCTTGACCCCAGCCAACCCTCCCTCCTTCCCTCTCCTCCCACTCCAGTAATTATCTCAAATCAACAAGACAGTGAATCTAACTTGTGAAGTTAACAGGTCTTCAAAAAAAGCCACTCTTAGTCTGTCTAACAGCCCTTCAGTTTTCTTCATTTCTGTTTTAATGAGTTTCTTGTTTTGGCAATTACCGAGTTGGTTAAATGGTACCTATGTGACCTGGCAAATGAAAATCTATAATTGTTACATTTTCCTCATGTAAGAAAAATAAAATGAACATTTCTGAGACAGAAATTTCTATTCTGTGAATAGAAAACTATTAATTTAATTCTTCAGTTTAAAAAAGCAGTTTTTTACATGATCCTGAAGAAGCATTATATGTTCTACAAACTTCTAACATATACCTCATGTATCCATGCCTGCAGTATTTACTGCACAGCAGTATCTGCATTTTATAAATGTGAAATTCTTCAGATGGTAAACTCTTCCCTTTCCAAAATTTGTCTTTTCAGTTTAAATTTATCAGTTTGTCTGCCCTTGATGCTTGAATTTTATCACAAATTCCCATCCTCAGGGTCCTTTAAATAATTCAAAATTTAGTCCAAAACTCATTGAAAGCATAGTATCTATCTATGGACCTAACCCCTTTAGATTTTCTAAAACGTTCTGGTTCTGGAGCTTTCCAGGCAATTGGAAAAGAAGGGAAATATAGTTATATCAAAAATGTCCGTTTAAAACTGCCTTGACAGGAAAAGCCTGGAGGTAGTCTGCCCTGAGGAAAAGAAAAAGGAAGGTAGTCATTCAGGTTTTTTATTTCTTTAAAACCAACCATTATTATTTTGGGCATGAGGAAATAAGTTAGAACATGTGTTCACTTCTTTGAAGAACCAATATTACACACTACTCTGTAAATTTGTAAATACAATTTAAAAAATGCATCCAATTCACTTTATAGCTTATATATTGACTGGCTATAGCCCTATACATGTGCATTTTTCTGTTAAAAACTGTAATTTTATAATACTTTGAGTATCACAGTATCATCACAGGAACTTGCAAGACAAAATAATTACCTCCTTTCAACCCCATGATTAGTACTGCAAGACGTATAAAAGTAGTATTATCATGAGACTTTTTTTGAAATTTATTTTTTAAAAAAATGTTCTCTAAACCCACTGTGAAGCTTGTACTGCTAACCTCATTCTGTCTTCCAAAAGGGTATTTCCCTGGAAAATTGCATAATCCTAAATAACAGATGAAAAAAGCAAGGCAAGGAAAAATCTTTGGAGGGATTCAGTTTTTAAACTATTCTAATTAAAAATTTTGCAAGCAGCTTAAACAAAATGTACAGTGACTTTCAACTGACAGCCTCACTTCGGAGGAGCAAGTTAATTCCAAGATGAGGAATGGTAAAAGGATTAAAGGGCACAAGGCAGAATTTAAACTGCAGTAGGGTTATTAAATCCACTATGGACTTGAGATTATACTTTCTAAAGCCATTAATGTTGAAAGCTCCCACTGAGTCTAATGGAGGTTGGATCCATCTCTTCCTGAAAAAAGACAACTTCCTCAACAACTTAATTCTGAGGCAGTGCAAAGGTTCAAACCACCAGAGCCATCTGAAAAAAGGCAAAGGTTGGCCCATAATGTCTGTCCCTGCAGCAGCCTGTGGAGAACATGAAGCACATGGTGACCTGATCAGCTTTGGTGGGCAGAAAAACCATTAATTTGCTGGCACATGCTCTGTGCAGATCCTGCAAACACCGAACACAGGCCTAAAGCCTTCTGGGGCCACCTTCCTGTTGGGCATGTGGCAGATCCCGGGTGGTCTCTTCCCTTTCCTAAGTACTTCTCTTTCTGCCATTCTTTCAAGCAGAACTTGTAATCCTAAAACATTCCTGGAAGGCCCTACCAAGGAGTACCATCTTCAGAATTGATTTCTGGGGACTGGAAGAAGGACACATGAGCAAGAGAGAGAATAGTAAAGAACACATGGGGGAGTGACATCCTACTGAAACTGTGGGATTTGAATTCTGCAGATCTACAGAAATCTTAGGCTAAATATATCCTACTGGATGAAGTGAAAGGGTGGATCCAAGCAGTAACTTCACCACATATCTCTACCTATCAATGCCTTCAGGAAAATAACCTTTTGAATACATGTTCAAGATGATATCTAACAGTATATTAAAAACAGACAAAACCACCATGGCTATAGCTAATCATGAGAAAAATTAGACACATTGGTCTCCTAATCTACATGGTTTTACATTATTTTCAACTAATCTAAAGCTCATATAGTATTTATCAGATATAATCAGCTAATCACCATCAGCAAATACAGATTTTTGTCATTAGGGACATACAAATCAGTGATGATGTAACATCACCTTAATTTTATAGTTATTCCATGATCCCCAGAAGCTTTGGGAGGTTAACTACTTATGAAATTATTATAAGCACGTGTACACCTATTCACAGTGTGTGGGTTTTTTTGTTTTTGTCAGACAGCTTCATGTGAAGACATTTCCTTGGGCAGAACTAGATAAGGAGCCTATCCGTGCCTGCTGCTTTTCCCCTGCTGTATTTCCTGGCTTGCAGATCTAAACACATAAATGGAGCATGGGAAAACAGCCAGCTGGAGACTTGGCACCACACTGTGTGCCATTGGGTTTTCTGGTTTTCTCTTTCTTATACCAGCAATGTGGACAGTTCATGAAGAGCCAGACTTCACACAAATGAAGAAAAGACCTTTTTGGATCCTAAATATAGACTACATTACAGACACTCATGTTTTAGTACATGTATTAAAGATATTCAAAAGACTGAGAAAAAATATTAAGAATATTCACATGCTTTAAACTGCAACATCTTTTTGTTTGAATCAACAAAGCAATTTCAGGGATAATCAAAAAGACACCACAGTAACAGGCTCTGCTCCCATCTTTGTATGCTTGTTGACCATGGAAAACACCTCATAGCTCCCAAGTTTCAGATCCAGCTGTCTATATCTAGACAAGAAGCAGGGTAAGTCAATGTTTTAAAGTTCCTACTCATCCATGGATGATGGAATCCCATCAGGAAGTCTGTTTTGAGACCACTGAGGGCAGGGTGAAGGCTGCACCTCAGCGTATCTCTATAATAGAGCCAATCTCCTAAGTGTGGATGTGCTGTAAACCACACTCTCTCTTTATTTCCACTGCTTCTTTCCTAAAGGACTGATGTATCAGCACTACAAAAGCAAACAAGCATCACAAGTGGTTCAGGAGTTAACTGGGTATTAAACTCTGCATCTCAGTGCCTCATTACAACAGCACATTCCATACTTGGGACTTTCTTTTTCACAGACCACAGCTACAGAGCTGTGTTACTGACACTTTTTATTCTACTCTGCTACCTTTTTTGAAGTTCCTGCAGTAATAAAATCAGAGCAATCTCTTGCATGACTACTTCTTACTATGGAAAAGTAAAACTTGCATTTTATAGCTATGGAATAATTTTCAGGAAAGGGTTCTTCTCAGTTACTTAAATATTCAACAGACTCTAGCTTCTCTTTCCAGCAGTTGTTCAGTAAGCTGCAATTTTCTCGTAATTTAGATAAAGCTATGGCTGAAATGTATGGATTTGTATCATTACAAACAAGTTTTCTGGCACTTCCCTTTCCAAGATGGGTAAGGGAATAATGTTTAGGAAGACTTGGCTTTTTTTTTCAGTTTAATTATTTTTAAATACACATGATTTATATAAGGTATGCTAAAAACACCACTTAAGACTATACCAGCAGTACCAGAGTGAAAGGCTCCAAGTCACAGTGTTTAAGGCCATAAATGCCACCCAACCACACCCTCTGTATGACACAGCCCATTAACACTTTTCCTCTAAAGGAGATTCATCACTGATATTCTAAGGCTGAAATTTTGGTTTTAGCTGCTCAGGTTAGACATGCATTTCATTTTTGCAGTGCTGTAAACCAATTTTTCTATCAATTTAAAAGAATTAGGTGTTTCTGTGCTACTGAAGGTCAATGAACTTTTGATGTCTTGCCTACTCGAATACACTGTTCACAGTGCAGAATAATAAAGACTCTGCTCTTGTTTGGATCATCATCTTCAAGTCTGAATGCAAGTTTCCTTGAAGGAAAGTCTGTCAGGACACAGCACTGCAGACTGGGTTAATTCAGGCACTAGGAGTGCTTGAATTTCATCCATCACATGTGCCAGCTGGACAATCCGCCTGTTTATTCAATGCTATCAACACTCACTGCAGCAACCACTCCTCCCTCAGCCCCACTGCTGTGTGCACAAGAACACACCACAGAGAATCTCCTTCAAGAACAGACTGAGATCATTGGAAAATACTGATGACTCCAATTAATTTCTGATTTCTGCCCCCAAATCCTGCACTGCACTTACTATTCCAAATAAAGATCCCTATACACTAACCAGAAATATTTCTATAGGTAAAACAATTGCATTGACCTTCAGGATTAGTTTTTGGGAAGCTCATCATTGATTTTAATAAAGTCTAATTAATTGCAACAGAAGGCAAATACCAAACTGTTGGTATTCTTGCCTCCCTAATATCCCTTAGGAGAGACAGGGAGGAAAAAAATACCCTGCCAGACCTGTCTTCCCTGTAATGAACCACCTGTTTTAGATCAGCAGAGTAAGGTTTCATCTACTGTAGGGGTAATTATGAAAACACAGAAAAATGAAATTTGACAAATTAGATCTCATGGTTCAGAATGTAAAAATCACTGAAGAAATCAATAAAAGAATGGCCCTACAGTGCTACTCCCACTCACAGCATCAGGCTGCATTTATTTCTTTTGGGTAGTACTGAAATTGATTGTAGCTGAGTGTAGGATGCACTCATGAGAACAAAATATTTGTAAACAGAAGGTTTTTATTTTATTATAGAGCTGTTAGACCTGGAACACTGGACAGATTCCAATCTACATAATTACATTCAGTCTTTCTAAATTCTCTCTGCAGCCTTAATTGGAAATGATGTTTTTCTTCATTTCCTCTCCTGCATGATGGTTCCACCACAGAAGTGTCTGCACTTGAACAAAATTACTTTTTGTGGTCAGCATAAAGAACAACGTGGGCAGCAAGGATAGAAAAGAGTTGCTACAAATGTAAGAGTGACAGAAGACTTTTCAACAGGTCCTTACATACTCCTCTGTGATAAAGAAAACCAGGAAGAAGTGCACTTCTCTCACTGTGTCTGAAGGCAGATGAGATTCTCCTCATTTTCTAAATCAATCATAGAGTATCTCCAAAAATCTTACTCCTCTTGTTGAGTGCTAAAGCAACTATAGCAGCTTCTCCTAATAATGGAGAATTCACACTTACTTTGTTCTTAATGATCTCTGTATTGTGTGTGATGATTAATTACATCAAAGTTAAAAATTGCATACAAACCCTAACTAATTCAATTCTTAATAAGTAATATACAACATCCTAAAGACTTACATCAAAGTAAAACTAGCAATAATCTTACACTGAATTAGCTAATTATCTTTCCCTTCTCAGGCCCTTCAATCTGAAGCAGATGTCCAAGCACATATTTAATTTTCAGAAGTCGTGCAAGGAGACTGCAGAGTGTTCCCACTCACCAGTAATACAGATTTTCAGTAACTTTTTTTCTCTATTTTGAAAGAAAATACAGAAAAGAAAAGTGAGGTGTTTTCCATTTCCTGGTGGGAGGTCACAGGAATATTTTCACACATGCAATTCCTGAGGTGCCAGACTCCTTCTAAGGCAGAGTTCAGAAAGAAAAATTGCCAGAGAAGTTCCTGTAACAACGTGTATCTCTTTACAGCACTTGGTAGTGTCACTTATAAACAATTCACTCATTTAATACAAAGCTGCCAACAGAAAAGCAACAGATTTTCCACAAATCATGAGGCTGAATGTTCTAACCGTCTTATGCTGTTGATATATTTGTGTATGTGCACATAAATAAAATGATATATGAATATATAAAAACTTGTAATTGTTCAGTAGTCATATAAACCAGGATATCTGTAACTAAAGTGTTAAGCATAAGCATAGGAGTCTTATAATTCATCTGATTTAACCTTCGTGCTACAATGTAATTAAAAAGAAAAAAAGATTGAAGCTTTCCTCACTTAGCATTCAAATATCTTCATAAAACAGTATGATACATTTTCATCCTTTAATTATGCTACAGATCTGATGCATGAGCAAGGTCTGGCATTTTATCTTCCAAGGTCACTTAAATGTTACATGATTCTCATTGAGACTATACAGACAACACAAGAGTACAAGAACTTTCCTGTTTACAGACAGAAAGAACTTGATCTGACTACAAGCAACTGCAAAATCTTCTCCTGGTTACTTTCCCAGTGGAGGAAAATCCCAAATCTTTCTCAATAGATGAAATAAAAGAACAATATAAGAAAATATAGAAGAAAAATATAGGATGAAAGAGGAAAAGTAAAACACTTCACACTTGAGCTTCACACTGATTTGTTGCTTAAAAAAAAAAAAAATCAAATGCAAAAGCTGCAGCAAATGCAGAACTTCAAGAACAAGTTGACCACATATAAAATACAAAATCTCAACATTTTCTTATCTGATTCATTACCATATGTATTCCAATATATCCCCAATTCTCTGCAAACATGTCAGAAAAAAGGACTAAAAATGAAACTGTAAATATCGATGTTTAACATTGTTGGTTTTCAGCACTATAGGATGGTAATGCCCCACAAACATGAATGCATTCATCCTTAAAACATCCCCTAAATGTTCTCCCTTCATAAGCACATCACTACACTCCTGGGAATTTCACTGTGTCATCAATGAACCAGTGACTCAAAATGGCTGCTAGCAGCCATTACTGCTGCAAGGTGGATGATCCTTCTTTTTTGCCAGAATTTATGAGGATGAAGCTGGCCTTAAGATGATTAACAGCTCTCTTTGAACTGGTGGGAAAGCAACAAACATAGCATGAGGTTCTCTTCAGTCTATTTGGCTAGAAATAATATGATTAGGACACAGGGACCAAGTAACAAATTTGCAGTAAGTTAATACAGGGGAGAAAGAAAAGCCTAAGGATATCCAGGATCCAGTGAAAACAGCAGCTCCTCATCTTAATCTAACAAGACTGATGAGCCAGATGGCAACTGTAAATAAAGCATCAAAAACTCTAAGAGAGAATAAAATTCCATTGCAGCTGGAATCTGGTTTAGAGAAAAGTAGCGTGGAGACCAAAGAGACAGTGGAAGGTACTGTACTCATGAGGAGAACAATGGCCCTTGTTGCAGTGAGCTCTTCAGTGCCTCAACCCAGCTTGTTGCTGGGTCAGCCTCCTTCAAAAATTTTGACTCTTTGGCATTCATTCTGTAGGGAGAGTGGCCTCCTATTTACCCTACTAAAGTAAAAAACCTCAAAGAATAAATTAAAAAACACCAGAAAATATATGTCACATTTAAAATTGACAGTGAAGGATATAAACATCAATCTTAAATTATGCAGCACAGTGAACAAATCCAGATCAGTGCTGGCTTCAGTAGTGAAATGCTAATGTAGTGCTGCTTTAGACAGCCACTGCAAGTGCTTGAAGAGTCCCACAACTGCTGGGAGTTACCTGCTCAGAACAACTACATTTCACAAAATACAAACCCAGTACATCCAAAGAGGAGAATATTTACTCCTAGGGTGGAATCCCATAAGAGAAGAGAGACCACTGATAGAAGGGAATTTCTTTGCTTTCAAATACCAAGTGGGTGTTTAAGTCTTTACAGGATGCCAGAAGTCTGTGTTTTTTATGGAGACCTCCAAATCTAATTTACATTAAAAGGCTTCTAACCAACATCAATCATAACATCAGTCCTTTTACTCAAAGCCCCTCACAGCTAGCTGAAGATTCAGCTCTCCATAATTTTCATACCTAATCTTTAATTTATCAATATCAGAAGTACAGGATAAAAATTAATCCAATCCTACATTTACAATACAGCTTCATCAGAATAAGCTGCTGAACTTCAAGTAGAAATTACAATTATGTCATCTGTAATTAATATTTCTGCCCTTAATCAGAAATCTTCTGAGACCAAGGTCAGTGTAACTACACTGACAATTAATAAGACTAGAAGGAGTTAGAAGATCCAAGAGAGTTAATTCTGATTTCAGATGTCCTGGCTCTCAGCTGTGTAGCAGGATGGCCCTGCAGCCCCAGCTGACAGGGAGTGATGGGCTCACTGTGGGTGTAGAGCTGCTCATGCTGAAACAGCGCCAACTCCCCACCTTCCTCCATCAATGAGAGACTGTAGCAACTTTTTAAACAGTTCCACCCCTACACACCCCAAAAGAAGCTCAACATCACCACTAGCCATGATTAAAAAAAAAATCCATATGGCACTCCAGCAGGAGTGATAAACATTCTCCAGTGCTGCCAGTGGCTTGCTGAGGGGTTTTCAATGCATTACTGCAGGCCCTAGGTGTTCCCAGCCTTTGTCTTCCATGGTTCCACCATACATGCTGCACTCCAAGTGTTGTGCTTTAATATGAGCTTCCTCAGACATCAGTTTCACTAGGACCAGCATCACTAGGTGCTATCATACAACTAAAATCAGGAAGAATACTCTACTGGAAGTTGCGTGCTTTTACCAGGGCTGTGAAGGCCTTAATATTCCATGAAGCCACCTGAGTGAGATGACATTTAATTCACTCTGCCTCTGCTTTGGTAACTCTTACAGATGCAAAGATTATTTTAAGGAATACCTGGAAATAGATGGATTAATGCACAATATCAATACTTGGAACATTTGAGTCATAGAGCTGTCTTTGATCTTACATTCTGTTTGCTATGGAAAAAGCAACCATCTCACCCTATGCAAGATAAAAAATGAAACAGAATTTGACATCGTGTTAGAAAGATTCTATTCATTAGTATGATTTGGTATCAGAACTGCAAACCATGATCTACCAAGTTGCAAATGGAGAAACTAATTTTAAAGTTTCTTCATTTGCAACAGATTTCAAGCTGCCAGGCCCTCCAAAACAGTGTCTTGCTTTTTAGAAATTAAACTGGAGATGTGGATCCAGGATTATTATGTTCTTTTAATGACCCGAGCCCACCAAATATTAAACATTACAGAAAGCAAGACAAGCCACTGCAGTAATAAACAACCAGACCATTCTATTTTGATCAGCATGGGGTCCCATGTAATTATCAAGGAGCTTAAACTTGTTTACTGTATTACCTTAATATAAAACACAACTTCTCAGCTGCATTGTCCCTGAAACACTTCAGCGCCACATTTCCCCCCCTGCCCACAGAATTAATTTATCAATTCCCAAATTCTGTACCTAGATGGTAGAAGGATAATTAGCATTGCTGCTTACACTGCCTGTTATGTCTCTGTATCATCTTTTTCCCGTGCACTGAGGATCAGTGGCCCCTCTCCCCTTGTTAGGTTAGGTTACAGAAGGGCCCATTCCATCCTGAGCAGCAGAGCACAGGGTCACAAGGACAGCAGGAACATCTTACCCATGGGACTGCGGGCTGGCTTCTGACTGCAGGGTCGCTGCTCCCTGGGAGGGTGGGCGAGGCAGACAATTTTGTATTTAGATCTAACAGCTACTCTTACTCTAAATAATTTTATTTCAAACACTGAAAATTGCTCTGGTGTTTAATGAGGTGCAAAAGAATTTTGATATCGCATTTTAATAAAACTTTCAAAGCATACCTGTGTTTAGAGATTTGATAGAAAACATTTTGATTCTGAATTTACTGATTGTTGAATATGTGTCATTAATAAGACAATAAACCTCTTTGATCCTCATTTGATTTAAACCATGTAAATTGAAGTTCCTCTCCAGTGATGAGCATTTATATACCATCAATTTCTGAGTAACACAGAAGCATTCAGCAATTGCTACTACATGAAAAATATTTTAGGTCTTTTTATATTTATACAATTTTAGTCTGTGTCTATAGCGTTCTGATGCAAAGTACATTTATTAACTAATTCATAGAGCTAACTCAGATGATTATTTCTGAATTAAAGTTCAGATCCATTTTCACCATTCTAGAATGTGTATACTTATCTACCATTGAATATAAAATTTGATCCTATCCCAGATGAAGCCTGGACAGTCTTGCATAATATTTCAAAATGCCAACAGAGAAGACCTATTCCTCACTATTACTTTGAAAACCAAGTACCTAATCTGCATTTCTACCAGATAATTCTAAAATTGGCTGTTTGTGAACAGTAGATAATTCTTAATTAACTCCCAATACTGCATAAAGATGAATTCTTCACTGTTTGTACATTTCTAAATAGGTCTGCATTATATGGCCTCAAAACCAAGAAGTGTGAACAGAAATCTGGTATCAGCTCCTTAAAGAGCAGAAGAAGCTGCTTAATATTCTGGTGCTCCTGCAGTTTGATCTAATACTCAGTGAATGGTAGGAATGACATAATATTAATTATGGACATATTTTTCTTCATTATTTATGCTTCATCCAAAAGTTAATGTTTAAGAAACAAACCCCTCATGCTTAATTCTCTTTCAATTTTTTGCTAATTATCACAGCAGGGGAAACGCACATTTAAACCAAACCAGATAACTCCTACTGTTTGCAGCCTCTCAAACATGTGTTCTGTTTGTAAGCTGTACTTAAAGCAGGCTAAAAGGTCATGTTTGTATAAATTCAGGCTTCTAACACCAAATGATTTTATTAATTTTTATTTTGAATGACGTTCTCTCTCTCTCATCTGGATTTAACTTCATTATAAATGAAGAATGCACCTCCTCTCCATTGAGAGTTCATTCTAACCTCCTTCCCTGTGGAAGTGCCTAACCAGAGTATCCTGTTTGGAATGGAATGGATGAGTCCATAGGCACAGAGTCAGAGACGGACCTGAGGCTCCCCAGCCAGTGCAGTTCCCCACAGTTGCAATGGAATCCCTTCTCCAGGGAAAGCTCAATACTGGGGCAGACTCATCAAGCTACTTGGAAATGTAGCCCTGTGGAGGAGTCTCTCTCTCTGGTTTCTTTGTGAGGCTCTGGGATCAGCTTCACAACTCCAATGAGTGAAGTACCCTCAATCTGTTCCTGGCTTTACACATTGCTCTGGCTGTAAACTGCTTACACCTGCCCTGCTGGAACCATCCATCAAGTGAATGTAGTTATTGATTTAGACCTTAAGGTTAGAAATCTGACTGGAAACAGAGGCAAGTATTCATATAGACACCAGGGACATGGATATAATCCTTTTCCTAGGAAAATTGTGACGCTACTTATACCAAACCTTCCCCCTCTATTTTAAGAGCCAAATTAGTAGGCCATAATTTGAGAGATGAATAACAAGGGCACACACACTATGGCATAATTCATCCCATATTAACTCCTGTCTTTAGGGAGCAAGAAAGCATCAAAGCAGTGACCTAGTGATAGACCAGAAACATGAGCAGCACCACATCATTTCAGCACAACTGCAGTACCTCTTAATTGGTCACTGGCTCATGGCTGAAACATTAATGTTTTTGTTCTCCCACTATTGTAAAATGTAATAAAGCAGGATTTTGTTTCTTTTCTTCCCTCTTATAAATATTTTCTCTACTTTTGAAATCAAACAATTGATCTGATGATATCTCTTCAGAGACATGATGTGAAAAAGTCAGTTTCATTCACAGCTGTCTAAAAAGACAAGGATCAAACATTTACATTTTTCCCCCTTTGGCCATGTTAAAATAATTTTTCCTATAATTTTGAACAGTACAGTAACCTTTTTATGCTAAACTGCTTTCAAATAGTTGGCAGAGTCCTGTCCAAATAATGCACTTGGTTACTCAAGTATACTGGTTGATTGCAATGACTGCATCTAACACAAGGACAATCAGTTGTAGAAGTGGCTGTGCTGCCTCTGCATCCTTTCAAACGAGTGTCAGAAGAATAAGAAGGATTCTTGGCTAATGTTTTCAAGAAACTTCCCAATTAAGCTGGGCTATCTCAGAGCT
This sequence comes from Passer domesticus, assembly GCF_036417665.1. NCBI lineage: Eukaryota > Metazoa > Chordata > Aves > Passeriformes > Passeridae > Passer > Passer domesticus. The sequence continues at coordinate 6,367,590 of NC_087487.1, read as the reverse complement.
CAAGACAGAGTTTGTGAAGTCTTTTCCCAAAGTTCAGCAAGTAACAGAGTTAAAGAGAAACCCCACACTACTTTTTACTGAGAACATCTAGCTGAGAAGACTAAAATGAAGACTAAAACAGGACAAACCCCTTCTAAACAATTAAGCACAAAGAAACCCCATGATACTCAGCCCAGCTGAGTGGCACTTCTACAATACCACCAAAGTGTTTTGCAACTATTCCCGTTGAAGTCTCTGTACCAAATTTTTGGCTGATAGTGATGCATGAGCATCATTTATAAATTTCTCCTGAAAATATAGGAGAATTCCATCAGCTGTTTAAGAAACATATTCTGGGGCTTTAATATAACACTTTGACTGCAAAGAACAAATTTGTACATCCACATTTATATGTGAGTATATATTTATGCATGTGTATATATATACACTATATAAACACATATATAAAATAATATATACACAAACATACACTGGTCCTTTAATGGTCCTTTTCTCTCTGTCTGCATCTAAATATATTTCTCTTGAAGCTTGTATCCAAGCTTCTTACTGTAAGTATTCATTTTATGAAAGAAACTACAGACTTGCAGAGGTATATTAATATTGATAAGCCCCTCAAGCTGCTGTTCTTTGTAAGCAACCAGCACAAACAGGCACACACAGAACATCTCATCATTATGCTACAGATGTGCATTAGGGGAACACAAGAAAAGTCAAAAGCAGCATTTTCTTCTCCTACCACATAAATTATCAGTGTATCCCAATATTCTGGGAATTTATGCTAACCCCAGGATGCACCAAATAATCTTCATCTGCCCTAGTTAATAATTTGCAACTCTGAACATATCAGCACCAGGAGTAGCAGCATTAGTATTAACTATGCAGGGAGAAAAAAATTACCATGTATTTATTTTAATTCAATCCTTTTGTTTGTACTAAAATCTTTCCATCTGAGCACAAGAAAACCACTTTCTAAACTCTGTGCCTTGGTAGGTAGTAGAACTGACCTGGGCAAAGACCAGAGTCTCTCCTACTGTACACACAGGAAAAACCTCATTTTTGCCCTATTCTTCCTAACAGAACATCCCTAGTGCTATGCCACATGCACACAGAATCAGGCAGATTTCCTTCTGGAGTTACAGCTGCTCAGTGTTACCTTGCACATCTCTTGTGTTTGGTTTGGAAACAAACTGAACTTCAGCCTGCCTGGCTTGGAAAAACCAATGGAACCTCCTGGGTTTTGTTCTGGACAGTCACCACAGAAACAAGATTCCCAACAAAAGACAGAGCATTCAGTGGCTGTAAAAATGCCTGTTGCTGCTGAAGCATAGGACAAGATCCACATCTCCATGTATTTTGTTGTCACAATATCCAGTATCTAGAGATGATGCTGCAGGTGGTACAGCTTGGCTCCACTCCCCTAGTTCAGTCACAGGAATTCCACAGCAGTTTAAAATTACCTGGTCTCCAAGAATGGAATTCATGGAAACAAGGATTTTAGCCCCAACAATCTCCCCATCAGTAGAACACATGAACTATGACCTTTCTTCACCTGTCTTGGTGAGGTGTTGGGAACTGTGCTGATGGCTCAGGATTATGGAGCATAATGGCTCCCTTTGGAGGGCAGGGCTGCAGACACTGAGGTTTGAAAAGGGGAAAACCAGATGCAATTGCTACATCACAAGTAGTCTGGTATCAAATAGCAGCTCTCAGTCCAGGGATACCCTCATTGAATTGGGTCACCCTGCTCATGTCATCTGTGCCCACTGCATCTTGATCCTTACAGAAAGTCTGTCACTGCTTTCTTTCCTTAGCCCAAGCAGAAGCAGGAAGGAAAGCTCTGGAGACAATTCCTTTCACGTGTAAGACGTGAACATCCTACAAGATTTGGCAACACTTGCACTTGTGGTATCATTCACTTTTCTAGGGAGTTTCACTAAGTGAAATCAGCTTCAAACACTCCACAGATATTTGCTTGCTGTAAAATCTCCCAGTCACCCACATTTATGCCTATTCTTTGCTGTTATTCTGGATACATAATCATAAAGTACATACCCCCAATGTATGTTCCATTTCATCCTCTGCAGAACATGGTTATAAAGGTTACATAAACATGGCTATGTGTGGTTAAATATGGTTATATAAATAGGTTATAATTATCCATTATAAATCAGCAGACAGTACAGCACAGTGGAAAAAACACATTAAACTATCACAGGGGATGCATACTTATTTTACACTTGAGTAATTACTACCATTTAAGCCATGAATAACATAAGCAGAAGTTGTTAAGTGAAAGCTGGAAACTGGTTTTACAGCTCAGTAGGAAACAGAATACCATTTGAGGCAAACAAAAGAGGATCACTGTGTTTTGCAGGCAATAAAAAAAATTAGGGAAAAATGACACCAATAATAAAATCCATGTAATTACCATAGTCTGATGCAGCTAAAAGTGACACCATGCCCAAGCAGGTTAAAAAAAAAAAGAAAAAAAAAAGAAAAAAAAAGAAAAAGTAGTAGAAGTCTTTCATTGTCTATTCCATCAGCATCATCACTCAAAGCCTCATTTATTGGGAGTTAGGAACAAAGTCAAAGAAAGCAAAAAGCTATGAGATATTAATTAAGGCTTCATTATAAAAGTGACAGAAGCTATGAACTAAAGCAAGCTTTAATTTCTTTTTTTAAGCTATATTAATAATTGTTTCAAGCTATTTCTTTTTTTGGAATAAATATTCCAAAGGAATATTCAAAAGGAAATTTCAGACACTGGCAAAATGAGACTAAGAAACAGTTTGTTTACCAAGACAAAATATAAATCATCTTCAATTACTATCAAAATGGAATTAGCAATAAAAAATACATAGTTGCAAGACCATGGGCATGTTAATTATTAATCCAATAAACACTAACTGATCACTACTTTGGAAAACTGGTGCATTGCTAAAGCTCCCTCAGATCCACTTTTAGCTGGAGCAGGTCAGGGCTCATTTGAGCAGCTGAGCTGACAGATGTGACAAGCAGCAAATATCTGGGAGAGGGAGGAGTGGGGACAAACACTGCAGTCAGAAGTGAACTTATGAACAAGTTGTGAATGAAATGAAACAGGAAATGGAACATTTTTTCCATTTTAAGTTAAAATTTTACCATTACATAAAGGGACACTGGTTTTCAATGGTGCTTACTGTTGTACTGACACCCATAAATGGAGTGGTCACTATAAAGTAATCTTTAACTGTTTAGGACCTGGAGTCAGGTAACACTGATATGGGGAAGCAGAGCTCTCTGCCAGGACAGCCAGTACCTGTCTGGGAGGCAGTGGGAGCTCTGTGGCCAGGCTCCTTGCAGCATCATTTACATCTGGATCGTGAGTGACTACCCAGACAATTCTGCTCAAATGTCACAATCCAGCTGGCCCGTGATCCCACATAACCACTCCAGCACGGGCATAATCCATCGCCTTTATCTTAACTATATTTGACCATTTTCACACCTACAGGAACAATTTCTATAGACTATATATAAATATCTTCCCTATATTTAATTTGCCCTCTTCTGCAGCAGGAGCACTCTAGGACACTTCACCAGGGCAATCATTTAAGCTTACAAATTAGACCAGGCACAGCAGGAACTGGCAGGAAATCTTGAGAACCCACCAAAATTCCCACCTGGAAAGATCCTGAAGCCATCAGTCAAACACCTCCCTGCAAAGGTGACTGGGAGGGCTGTCCATCACCCAGGTGCCAACTACTCCTTTCTCTCCTCTGTGCAGCTCTTGCATCCCCTGGGAAGCACTGAGTGACTCCCATGCACTGAGCACAGGCCTGTTAGCAGCTGCAGCACTGTTAGAACTACAAACAAACCTTATTTTCTCACTGCTCAAGTCCCACAGCTCTCACCACACTTGCTGCCTCCAGCTCCTACTGACTCCAGTCAGTGAAAGGTAATTGTCTGACAGCCTCAGAGATCATTCAATACATTCTTGTCTGAAAAACAACTACTGTGAGAAGCAACCAATCTCTCAAGCTACATGATAGGATGCATATACTTGCAACACTGTCAAAGAGCCTGAATCTTTACCAGAAACTAAAATAAACCACTTTAGAGAAGTAATTGGTGTTCCATCAGCCATAGCATAAAAGTGGCTAATGCAAAGGAGATTATTTGGCTGGTACTCAGATCAAATTTGCATTTTAAAACTCAAAGTTTAACGGAGAGCAGTTGACAAGAGTAGTAATGAAATGAGGGTGATCTTTGAGAAGAGATCACCTTCCTCTCTTCCTGCCAAATAGAATAATATAGAAAGAATAATGCTCTCAAGAACAAAAGATTCAGCTCCTCAAAAGATGAAGAGTCCATATATAAAATCCAAAGAGCACAAACTGTTTCTTTCCAAAACTTTAAATTAAAAAAAAGAAAAGAAAGGCATTTAATGGCATAGCTATGCATTAACACACGTCTCAAACTCACTGGACTTTCGAAGATAAAATCATGTCACAAAACTCATTTTTTAGCTCTCTAGTAAAGCAAACATGTAGTTGGAATATGTTTCAATTCCTGAGAAAAAAGCCTGCAGCTATCCTCAAGGGTTACAGGCTAACAGACATGATATTTAATAGAAATGTTTGCAACCACACTCGGATTCAAAACAATGAAAATGTTTCTTCCGACTCTCAGATATTGTTAGGAGGCAAAAATGCAGCTGACTGCAAATGAAGAGCCTGATACTGATCTCCTTTACCTATGAGAACCAGAAACTCCTTGACAGGAAAAGAATTAATATGATTTATTTCAATATACAGAATCAAAAACATGGCCCCCAGAAGTTACTGAGCACTCACAGAGCACAAAGAATATCCAGAGTAGCTGGATGCAAAGAGCAGTACCCTCAAGGAGTCCTGATAACATTTAGATACAGACTAAGCCTTAAATTTGCATTTTTTTGGTGTATATTAGATTATATTGCCAGCAGAATATAGCCTAATTACATTATACTACATTTTTAATTAAAGATATACAAATGCAAATTTTAAATGAAATTAATAATTATATAATAACTGCTATTCATCAGGAACATTTACTATTCTGTTTTGTTATCTGAAAAGTATTAAAAATGAACAGATATGAAGCCTTGCAGGGTAGAAATACCACAACTGCATTTTTAACTAATTCAGAGTTCTTATTCCTTAGCTCAAAGAAAATCAAACACTGTTTTTATAGCTTAATAAACTATGTATTTTTCTAATTTAGAGGGTTTAATACCAATTTATTATTCAGATCCCAAGTCCCTTTGCAACATATTCATCTTAAATGAAGGATCCCCAGAGAACAGGACCATCATGGAAATACATCCATGGCATCATCAACAGAGGACAGTCATCAGTGACCAAAGGCCACGTGCCAAACTCCAATGTGCTCAGTTCTCTGCAATTTTATCACCAAGAAAAAGTGGAATTCAGACCAGCTATATATTAAAGGAGATATTTCTTGAAAAAAGAAAACAGAAAATTACTCCTAAGTACAAGAAGCATGTAGTCTGTAATAACTCCGTAAATAGATCCCTTTCTGAGTGAAAAAGCACATCATGTGTATATTTGAGTATTTTCAAGAGGATGTAGCACACTAAATTAAATAGGAAGACGCCATGTAATCAGTAAATGAACATGTAAGACTAATTTTTACAGAGAATATACATGAAGAGGATAATTAGTAACACCAGTGATTCCCAGTGCAGCTAAGACACTTGTTTATTCCAAATTTTTTAAATTGTATGCTCAGTAATGAATATTTAAAATTAAACCATTTCCTTATTTACATTGTGCCTGGATTCCAGTGAGATGATGTGTGTGAAGGCAAAATGTGCCTTTAACACATCCTGACAGCCAGGAAATTTCCTGAGGATGAAATAGATGGCTCTCTACTGCACCTCTGGACTTTCTCAATATTAGTGAACAGTTGAAGAATTTTTTCATACTTTGGAAAGAAAACACATGACAAAATACAAAAGAAAAAAATCAGCATGCAGTTTTGTGCTTTCTAATCTTTCCAGTAATTCCCTTAAAAGACAGGAGCACATCTTTGGTGCACGTTACAGTTGGAACAGAGTGGAGGAGACAATGGCCCATCAGTGACACAGCTCCTGACTCTGTTGTGGTAGTTACAGCAACAGATTTGTGATTAGGAAGTCTTTTTTTCACTTGCATAAATCCTCTTCTAGGCTTGATTTAGTGCTTCAGTGATACTTGTAATTGGTCCCTTCCCTGCTTGTCAGAGGCTGCAGCTGGATCTACAGCCCACTCTCAGTGATGCACAGTTTAGCATGAGCAAAGGACCAGAGCTGGTCCTTCCTTTGCTTCCCTCCCTGCTCCCAGTCACACAAGGGAAGCCACTTGCATCAGGCTCTCTTCTGCTTTCTGATATTTAAAGCAGCACACACCTACTCTCTACAGAAAACTGCTTAGAGGCTTTTCAAAAATGAACTTACTGAAGATGCAAGCCTAATTTACATACAATTTGTACTACACTGAATTTTTCTCCCATTCTCATCTCCCATTACCTTGGATAACTCAGAGATGACTAAGTAGTTCTAGTGACAAGTGTATTAAATGTTTTGAACTTCTGCTATAAATAGGGTTCTTTTGCACTGTGAAAACAAAAAGGCTGAAATGCCTTTTGTAATACTTTTGGTTTGATGGGTAGCATTTTACTTGAACAATCCTCCCCATCTACAATCCCCAACAAATAGATAAGTCACAAGAGAAAGCTGGTATTTAGATTTAGCACCTTTCCTAATAATCCACTATACATTGTGGGTATAGTTTAGAAAGAAGCATGTAACCATTCAGCCAGGAAATGTGTGGTACTATGGATATATAGAAAATTCCAAATAGCAAGGATTAATCTGATGGTGTGAGCAGAGTCATGACACCTCAAATGTTATACTCCATATTTTACATACAGTGTGTCTTGTCAGGGAAAAGACATAACCTGTGCTTCTTTTACCATTTACACCAAGCTATCACCATTAAAAGTGAAAGAGAAATAGATTCTCATACAGCCCTAAAAGTTTCAAAATACTTGAGGACACAGGGTTGCATAAGGGTCACAGCTGCCATCTAGAAAGAGTGGGAAGTGAAACTCAAAATTAGTGGGGTAACTCATTAGGAAGTTAGTAGCCTGTGCTGTTTGTTCCTTTTGTTACTACTTTCAGTAACACTGTAGAGCACTTGAGGCTATCACAAAGAAATACAAAGTCAAAGTTACTATTGAAGAAAGATGGAGGAACAGATTTTTATAAAGTTAAATCATAACACCTGTCTTGAGTAAAGTGTGCTTGAGAGACTAAGTGCATAAAGTATTTGTCTGTGCTGGTTATTTTAAGCAAGAATAGCATGAAGACATAGAGACAGAAGCAAGTTAGACATCAAAAATACTTTAACTAAAGATAATGCTTGGAGTACTGGGTCCATTTATGAGTGCAAACAAAGCTGCTTCTGAAATATTACTTATCTCACAGCATAATGAGCAACACAATGTTATGGGACAGATGTAATGTCCAAACCTTTTCTTACCTTTTATGCACAGTCAATATCACTCTGTTTCTACTGTTCAGGTTATACAGGCATTTAGATTTTATCAAAAAATAATTCTTGCCCTTACACTCACACTTCTAAGTCTTCACAATGCATATGCTGTGTTATACTCTTCTACTGAATGTTCAGATCCTTGTTTTGGAAATCAAATCCAAGCAAATGAAAGTGCAAGCAAATTCTTCATGTTCATTTGCAATCCACTACTTCTAGTGGGTAAACAGTGGTATTTTTGGTCATACTGACCCAGTCCATGCAACGCCCAGATCCCAACCTGATAATCAGGGATCAGGCTATCAACCAGGATACATTTGTCAGGCTCATTTCAACTTACACCAAGAATACTGTGACAGTAAATGAACAACACTTACACAGCAGCAATAACAGTGTAGCACCAATAGTTATACACAGGAGAACATACATAAGAACAATCATACACCAGGACATCTGCAGCTACAGGATATTAAATAAACCTTCCCAAATTACTGAGAATGTGGTGGTGGCAGAAATAAAAGAAGGAAAACCCTTACACCTACCTCCATGTTTGCTGGGACATAGATTCTTATGCTCCCAAAGAACTGGCCCATGTTATAACATTCTGGGAAGAGGTGGTATTCTCGTGAGCTCAGGTGATCTGGAACATTAATGAAACAGTTCAAGGTTAGATTTTTATGTGCCAAATTTCAAAGTGCTGAATTATTCTTTGCATGTAAGATATAGACAGCGCTTCTTCAAATTTTCATGGCTTTGAAGTAAAAAAAAAATTTTTTTTTTTCAAAAACACAACACCTACACTAAAAATGATTTTTTAAATTTTTTTTTAAAATCTGTGTAATGTTAGAATAGCCATATTCTTCTGAAATAACTGTTGGCTTAAGGAGTATTCAAACAGCTTTTTCTGCATTTTAATTACATCAACATTTTCAAAGAAAACTTAATTGTAAAGGCTGGATGTTTTTCAGTATTAAAAAGAATCAATTCTGTGTTTTAATGCAAATTACGGCTATGCCTGTTTACCATTTACACAGCTATAAGCTAACAAATATTATACATACAGTGTGACATTGATTTTGCTTTCCTGGGTCCATATCTAACCAATCAACCCAAGCCAATAAAACCGCTACATACAGTCTAGGAAAAGCAGCTCAGTGTGTTTTATTACAGAAAGAATATACCAAGCCCTTGGAACTCTATTTCCCTTTTCTAAATAGGGAAACAGAGTCCTGGTGGGCTGAGTAGTGCAAACCACTGAACATTTAAAGGAAACCACACAATCTGTAAACAAACAAGCAGATGCTCTTAGCATAGCTTGGCAAGACTGCCCAGCTTGCATGAACTCTGTTGAAATACAATTAATTTTTTCCACTACGAATAAGACACGAGGAAACTTCCTTACATAAAAAAAAAATTAATGAAAACATCAGCATAATTGACATAATTTCTGTTGAAGGGAGACCTTTAATTGATTTAAAAAACAGATCACAACTTTTGCAAGGAAACCCATGTAAATATCTGGAAAGAATTTCAAATCTGATTTATAAAATCTTTTGAACAATTATGTTAACGTCTTATTTCACCCTCTCAGCAATATCAACAATGTCATGAATTGGAAAAACTAACTTAAGTTTATATTTATATTTCAAGGTGAATGCACTCAGGTAGACTTTGTGTAAACATCTGACAGCTTTAAGCAAGCCCCACTTCTGTGTTAATGAGACAGCACCGTTAGATGCTGTACCCACACAGTCTGCTGCCAGTACAGTGGGAGTGACCTTGAAAACCATCAGCACCCACCAGAAGAGCAGAGACAGCCCCTGCTGCAAAACTACTCTGGAGGTATGAACAAATGGGTATAAAAGATTCTGTTTTTACTGAAGGAAAGGAATCTGGGGGTTGAGGCCCTGGGTTACCTCTGCAGTGAAAGTCTGCATGTGAGTAGAGACGTGCTGCACAAAGCAACTTTACTTATGCTTTCACTCAGCTGGTAGCAGCTGTAATTTGCAACTGTTCTTAACTGGGGGGAAGAATATGGAGAAGAGGAATGATCTCTTATCAGAAGGCAATTCTGGCCCTGTAACCAGCTTACATAATTCTGCAGCAAGGACCTGGGAAGCCCTGGAGAACATCTGATTAATGATACCATGAGAACCCTAAAAGAACAAATACCAACATGATCCATACTGAAAGACATATTGATTGCACAGAATGCAAATCAATAAATAGGAGCCAAAGGTGAAGGGAATAAAATTAGATACTAACGATCTAGAATAGCATTGTATGAAATTAGGAGTAGCTGGAGGTTTGCTGTAATTGATTCTCAAGCTGACACAATTGCTAGGGAGGTGTCTTTACTTTTCAAAGAGTAACTTGAAGATTGTGTAAACCCTCTTTCTGTAGCATCACATTTCATGTAATGCTTGCTACTGTTACTATTAGGAGATCTGTGAACTGTAGTAAAACTTTTTCTGTAGGAAAGACCCTAAAACTTGAGAGTGTAGCCCACTAAAAAGGCTCAGCTTAAACTTATAAGTACTATAATCAAGAATCAGGGAGCTGAAATTTAAGTTCTCTTGATGTATCAATTACCCTGCTTTCACTTTTAAAAGCCACAAATATCCAATAAGACCTCTTTGCTGGAATAAGGCCATGTATTCTTTGTCAAATACCATAATGAGGGCATTCATAAATATTGTTTGCTTCAAAGAATTTTATAAAGCAGTGCATTATCCAAACAGCTAACTGACAGAAAGCAGGTAGAGAACATTAAAGGATCTAAATAGCGAAGCCAAGATAAATTTGTACAGTAATAAAAAAACAACAGTGGTGAAACAGCGACTTAATGCAACAGAGATGAAAAGAAATCTCTCTGAAAAATGCAAAACGTTCTGCCATTTTCCAGAACAGACAGAAGTTTGTATCAGTTTCTAGAGCAGTTTATGTATCGTGGCATAAATTGCATGCGAAGTGCAAGATGGTTACAAGACTTAAAGGAGTAAAATGCTAATAGAAAATGTATTGCATTTGTTTCACTAACCAAGCAAGTGAATGACAAATTATCATATTTACTAGGTCTCCTAGCATGAACACATAGAATACTGATTTATGTGCTTGGTTTGTAGAGATTTAAGAGAATTTTGAGTAGTTGGACAAGGTATATGAATTAGTTTGCAGTTTATACTTTCTTCACCTTCTCATGGCTTTTTTATTGCCCAGATTAATTTTGTTTCATTTGTGACTCCATCTCATGCATGTTTTATACTGAACTGATATTGCTTTACTGACTTATGGTGTCATTTTATTAACTGCTGCATTCTGTTGATGATCTCACAGTTCACATTCATTGTGCCTTAAAACAGACTATATTTTACCAAGAGTTAAAATAATCATGCTTTCTACAGATCATTTGAAAAATATACTTCTGGAATATAAAGCATCTCTCTTTCAAAAGACTGTTACCCTGTTCTTAATTAAATTTGCTCCATTATATTAATTTCCAGATTAACTGTTGAAAAAAAATGTTGGGAAAAAATGTTCCAAATACAAGGTTTTGGACAACAATAACTGAAAGTAGAACTCCAGCTGAGTCAAAGACATGGGGAAAGCCATTATGACATGTGTGTATATGGTGATACACATTGTAAATCCAGTTGGTCACAGAACTGATTCCTTTCACACTGCACAGCTTTAGAGGGGAGTGCCTCATGCTGTCTGTAAACCCCTGAACCTTAGCCCAAACACTTCAGCAAAATCTGAACAAGGTATTATGCTTCATCACAACTGAATGCAAGGTCCTTTGTGCTTATACAAATTTAAAGAGATAATTTTAAAAAGGAGCAGCAATCTATACTCTCAGAGCTGTCCACAGTCAGACACTCAACAGAGCAAATTTTGTCAAGGGCAACTGTGGCAAGAGTCACCCTTTTGTTTTTGAACTCAAAAATGGGATAGAATAATCTCACTTTGCATATTAAGACGTCTACATTATCAGGTAAAGTAATGACTGAAAATTAAAATTTAATCACAATAAAGTTGACAAGAAAAAACATGTTTTTCAAAATTAGAGAAGTAGTTCTCTATTTTTAAAGACAGATGAAGAGCTGTATCAAAGAGACAGCTGGCAATCCTTGAGTCCAGCGTGCTTATGCTTGTGCCAATAAATAGATCCAAGGGTAGGAGATGCAGCCCCATGTGCTCAGAGCCTTCAGGATGCTGTGGTGAGATTTATTGAACAATTTAAGGATAGGACTGCCCTGGGTGATGAATTGGAAAGAACAAGGGAAGATAATGAGCTGCTTTTGCTTGTTTCAGCAAAGCCATATTGATGTGTCCAAGCAAAATCAATGAAAGAGTGACTGGGTGTTCTTGTCAGCAAAAGACAAATATCTATCTGTTGGGGTAAAATTATTTCAATTAAATAATACATACAACCCACTTAATTTGACATACTTCCTTTTATCCTTCATCAGTGCCAATCAAAAGGGATTTTCAGAAAAAGTACTGTCTTCCCTCCACTGCTACCACACAACAACATAACCTATGTTTCACTTATTAGCACATATTAATTTGTTTTCTGTAAGCTTAAGGATTCACCAATAGAATTCACATTTAGTGCAAGGGAAGTGTACTTCTATAAATTCACAGCTCAAGGAAATTTTAATTTTCAAGAATAAATACCTGACTAAGAAAGTAACTGTCATTGATTTCAACACTTCTCCAAAATACATTTGATAAGATATATTTTAAAACATTATTAATAGCTTACAAAAGTGTACTTGACTGCATATCAAAGGGAAAGATTACAATATTTTTTTACTGTTTTCTTTACAGCACAAGGAAAGTTAATAAAAAAGAGATCTAATACCATATTTGTAGCACACAGTTATAATTGAGAACATTGTTTCACAAGGGTTCTGTATCTCAAGGAAAATAGGATTGCTAACCACAGAAATGTTGATTATATAAGAAATACCTTGCCAAAATGTGCAGACAGTTGTTTTGATTTTAATAATTCACATGGCTGCTAACTCCTGCCCCTTTTTTTCATCTGACTTCAGTCACTAGAATGAAACAGCTACTCAGCAGTGTTGCCTTCCTTCTCTCAAGAAAAGTATGCTCTTGATGAGCAGTGCAGTCAGCTCCAGAGATAAGGGATGGGGGTCAGCACTGGACATGAAGAGTTCAGTGCTCAGTATGAGCAAGTGCAGTTAGAAACCCAATAGCCCATAAAAGACTCGAGATAACTGAACAAATGCCCTACGGTTTGTTCTGGATCCAGAAGAGAGATTCATTTAGGGTCAAGACTTCCACTCCTATCTCAGGGGAAGTGTGCCCTACTGTGACAAATCATTTCAGGGTTGACTAATAGACTGAATCAGGGACATCTCCTGTAGCAACATAATACTGTTACCCTCAATCAATAAGCACTCACAGCTGTAACAGATTTTTTTTCTTTTTTAAATGAAATCCTAGTTTTTGCATTATAGTTAACCAGGTGAGTTACTAAGAAAGATGTCTCTGAAGGGGCAGTTCTATCACTACAGTGCTGATGCACACTTCAAGAGACAGCAAAACAAACCAAAAAGGAAAAAACCCAAGACTGTGGAAAAGCAGAAGTAACAAATTCCCATTAAGGTGGGATCCTGCATTTCTTATGGATGCAATATTTCCAATGTACTCTTCCTGATGACCTACTCCTAATTGATTCCTAACCAATCTGAATTTTGCTTGTGGAAAGCTGAGAAAATAGACTGAGCAGAAGAAAAACTGCTCACTCCTCAATCAAAATGCATGCACTAATTTCATAAGAATTTCTCTCTCATTCAGAATTCCAGCAGACCCTTCAAACTTTATTCTGAATGAGTCACTGTTCATTCTGTTACACAGAGGTGCCCTGAAGCCTCTTCATGCCTTCCAGACTACGTAGGCATTTTCTGCTGCTCTTAGCAAATGCTCTGTGACTGCATTTCTATTCTTTTGAAAACCTCCAGCTTGATCTTTGAGTGACTGGTAGCTGGTTCTTTTGCACAGCTCCATAATCCAGTGCAGCAGAAACTTTGCTAGCCTTGTATTTCTTTATTCCCACTGGCAAGTCTGCAGATCAGGACAAAGTGCAGGGATCCCATTCATTCCTCACTAATGCATGAGTGCCAGCTTGACAAACACTGGCACAAACATCTGGTAATGATGGAGGAAGACAAGCAGCGTTTAATCCATCATTCATATCCTTCTTCATTGAGGTGACACATAAAACTCATTAGTTAGGCAGAAGTGTTCCAATTCATTCAGCCACATTTTTGCTCTAAGACACGAAAGGGCAAAATTGCATTTTGAATGATGAATTTAAACATTCTAAATCCAGTTAGTGTTCAACAGTGCATGCAGATTGCATATACATGAAATATGAAACTAATCCCTGGCAGGACACTGTGCTGGACGAGTGGAACACAAGTCCCAGCACTGTGCCAGTTTTACCACAGTGCCTGTTCAGTGTCAGGGAATGCTACAGACCACCCTGCTGAAGTTCCTTTCCTCCCAGCCAGGAGTGCACAGAGCAGTGGGAAAACAACAGGGCACAGCAGCACAGAACACACTAAGTCCTTCTATTTCTGTTTTATCGCCCAATGATCATATTATATAACAAGAGATTGTATCAACAAAAGATTTGATAGATGTAAAATGCTACTGTAATTACTGATGCTTTAAACATTTCAGATTATTGTTTCATCCTTAAATTTCAAAGCGGTGAAAGTAAAGCCAGATAAGAGGAAAGACTTCTGTCAGCTTTTAAAAAGATGAGTCAAATCTTAGATTGAATTTGAAGGTTCTTGTTTTTCCACAGCATATAAATCCTATTAAATTTTGATAGTGCAACTTTGTAGGACAGAAGGACTGTAAGACAGCAATTTATAGCTGCATATTAGGAACCTCTGCTTCACAACAGAAGCTTATTTTGGTACAAAACTGCAAAGTAATTTATTAATGCTTTCAACACATACTAAAATTACACATTTGAATTCTAAATCCTTTAGTACCCAAATCTTTCAGAAAGGGCAGTTATAGGACTGTGTTGCTTGAGGTACAACAGCCTGTTTCTTCTGCAGAATTTTGAGTTTGAAAAGTCTTTCCCACAAAAAGAAAGTAACAACATAAAAGGTATCACTATAAAAGAGAATTGCTGCCCATAAATTTATTTTCCCTCCTCCTCCCCCAGCCTTAGTAAGACTCTTTAGGCAGGAAATTTTTTCCTCATGATGGCAACTCAGTTGAAATAATTTCCCATGGAGAGCTGCATTATTTTTTACCTAAAACAATGAGTAAGGAAGCATCCTTTCTTCCTTGAAGCTGCAGTAAATACATTGGAACAACCCTGCTGAGTGCTCATTTTTGGGCAGTGTTTTGCATGCTTTGGATCAATCCCCTGGTGCATTCCTGGCTTTTGAATATTGCTGCTGTGCACCCAGCTATGGAGGGCACATTCCCAGGATGGATATGCATGACAAAGGACATGTCAAAAGGAGCTCCCTCTGATGAGGATGTTGAACATTTGTGATTTGGCTGTACAAAGCCAAGTCCATTTTAATTTATGAATAACACAACTATTGCACACCAGAAAAAAACTAACACGTCAGGCTGCAACATTCCACAACATGAATTTCTCACAAATAATGAAAATTGATATATCTTAAATCTCACAAATGCCTCTTTAGAGACATCACTGTTATGATATTATTCTACTTACGATTCAGGTTGCAAACCAGATAAATCCAACCAGCAAAAATCCCCTTCAGCCATATTATTTGTGAATTACACTGAGCCAGATCATCAACTCCACATTTCTCTTAAGCATTAAAGGTTTCTCTTAAGCTGACAAGTGTGTTTCTATATATTGCTATTAGTACAGGTTGGCAAAGGCAAGTTGACATCTTGAGATTAAAATCAGAACATGCAACTGCACTGATAGAGAACATTCCAAGCAGCATCAGAATTGAATAATGAAAAGGATGTAGAAATAAATAATATTAAAAAGCAAGATGTCATCTGAAACAAGACGTCAAAAATAGTGAGGGATTTTTTTCTGTCAGCTCTCTACATCATGGATGAATATGCGATTTCATATCAGAGGGAAATAAAATATCATAGTAGAGTTTTCTCCTAAGCAGTGACACCAAGGTCAATATTGTGTATTTGTCAAGTTAACCTTCTTAGAGAAAAAAACAATTAAATTAATACCTTAAGCTCATTAGGTGCACAGGGTGCCTGTATTTCTGATGAACGAGAAAATCCTCACACAAAGCAGAAATCAATGAGAACCTGGTAGAGATTTACACCTATACGGATCCCATGAGGACACATGGTCTGAATCTGGATGATTCTTTTAAAGATTTGCTAAGGCTATTATATAATAGTCTAAGGAGCTTCTACTATTCCAGTGATTAAAAACTCATGCATCTATTAAAAAGCCACTGAACATGTCATAACCTTAATATGTTTAGTCTCACACTGTATTGTATTCCTCCCCTTTTACAAATGGAAAGCTGCAGTACACAGTAACTGCAGTGAGATTTGGTTCTCAGCCTAAGAAGTTTAATGTAAGCCTTGCCATATATTTTCTCTTTTAAGATACATTGGATATTTAAAACATGCAGGAAATTCAAATTGATTTGAACATGGGCAACCCAAAATACAGTTTTTGCTGTCTGAATACCAGATGTATTCAGACACATTTTTTTTGCATTTGAGTCTTATGTACTTAACAGTGATGAAGCACTGAATTGCAAAGTAGGCTCTAACTACTGAAAAAGGCTTTTATTTAATTGTACCAAAATAGTTTAATTTATTTCTCTTCATATACATATGCACTTGAAAGAAGCATATGTGAGTACACAAATTCTGGAAATGTTTTGATGGTAGCCACGTAAATGTTTGATGAAGTTTCTGTTCTTCCTTCTGTCAATTCTCACCCCTGCTGCCCCAAGTGAGCACCAGGCCAAATGCATTTCAGATTTGGTTGATAAAGGAAGTTAAACCCTACAGAAGAACTACCTAAAATTCTCTTGGCCAGGCTTTCTCCAGGAGACACCTCTAATAAGGGCAGTCCCCTGGAGAGCATCAGTACTACAAGATTACAGAACTGTGAGCTGGGGAGGTGGGAGTGCCCCTGGCCATGACATCTGTCATTAGCTGCTGCAGGAGATCATGATGTGGGCACAATTCATCAGATGCTCAGCTCTACTTCAACTGTGAAAATGGCAAACAAAAATCAGTAACACCAGAACATACTGTTATAGCAAAACTACACTGCTAAATTAGGAATGACTGATTAGTCAGATTGTACTCAGCCTGGTGAGGCATGTGTTACAGAACTATACAGAAAGCTTTTATACAGCTCTCTCATAACAGCTCTTACCCTGAAATGCAACAAGCTACAATTAAAAAAAAAAAATGCTCGTTTATTTGTGTCACAGCAACACTGCAACCTGTCTTTGCTGAAGACAGACTGCCAGTAATTATTTTACAAAACTTCCATACATGCCATCTGTCAATAACTCTCCAGAGACTCTCATTTATTTCCAAGATTTCCAGCTATATCTGAGTCATTAATTAAAACGAGGTATTAAAGAAAACCATTGAAGGAACACTTGCCTTTAATATTGCCTGCCTGGGAACAGATGAACTTCAATATTTCCAAGTTTTATTACGTTTTCCCACAGGAAAGCTCCAGATAATCTTAAGCTCTAAGCATGAAAATATGCAAGGTCTAACTTACTTATTTCAACCTTCCAAAGGATGAATGACTGAAGACAAGATGTATGGGTAATACTTCAACAGCCTCTTGAGTGAAACAACCTAACAATGGGCACAGTGTAATTAAACAAGCTGATTATGGAGGCTACAAATGGACTGAGTGACAGATTGATCTGCTACCCAAGAGATGTGTCACTGGTTGTGACTAGTGCCAGCTACCAATGCCTCTACTGCGGCAGTATTTGTTTCCACCTGCATTATTGCAAATCTGTGTAAAGGAGACCCAAACCCACCATGCCAGCCTCTGCATGGACAGCAAGGCAGGCATCCATTGCACTGCAGAAACCACAGAGCTTTACAAGTTATATAACCAGCTATGAAGGCAAAGATAACAATCTGAAATCTCAGTCTTGTCTCTGCAGATACACATTTTCAGCAGCTTCACTGTAGCACTCAAAAATCAGGACATCAGAGTCACACAGCAACTCAGCTGCAGAACTACAGGAAGAACCCAGGGCTGGTACAGTCTGCCCAGTGCATTGCCACAGGACCATGTCCCTTATGTAGGACACCAAACTCATTATCAGCAGAAAGGCTGCTAATAGCTACAGGACAGCACACACATCACATGTGTGCTGGAGTGGCGGATCAGGCTCTTAGTATACATTATTCTGAGATGTAAAAACATTTTATCCATAACTTTGCATATATATTTTCCTTGAGTTGTTTAATCAGCTTTAGTCTGTGTATTTCTAATAGTTTAAGACTCACCAACTGCTAGGTTAACACCTGAAAATGCCTAATTATTTCTCACTGCAGAAAACAGACCCAGGAAGGGACACAGACAGAAAATTATACCACTAATTGACATTATTAAATTTTTGTTTGCCTGCAATTTCAATGTTAATTTAAAGGACTAAGGGATCTTACCAGACCACATCAAAAAACAAAAAGTCATTATGTTATGGAAGAAGAGTACCCAATTCAAGATAATTGTACTGTAGCAGCCTTTTGGCAGTTTTTATTCTCTGGGAAAATTGCCTTCCTTGCCAGATATTGTAGGACCCATCTGCTAATATTGCTCATTTGCATTTTAATTTTTTGAGGAATGCCTTCCCCAAACCAAGCACCAGAATTCCTCTTCTTACAACAGGAATGAAAGGCCTTAATGTCAGAAGACATAAATGATGCTGATGTCTCGTTTATGTAAACTACAGTGAATTCAGCAGAAGTGTTAAGCAGCACTGCACATAGGGATATGCAGGAATGACACAGGCAGAAGAACAGATTCTCAGGTATTTTTTTACTGTATGGTGCAATATTGAAGGAAGAACAACATGGTTTACATGTGTGTAGTAGGATAAATTCTGCCCATCAGTTTCCTCTCCTGCTGAAAATGAGGACACATACTACACTTCCCCAGAGATTAAGCTGTAAGGATTAGGACTGATTATCTATCCTACTGCATGTTTCCTATGTGTAACCATTTTGTTCTCTGCAACTATTCTAAACTCATACTGTATTTAGAAACACACACAATACCCTGTTCTCTACTGATTGGCACAGGCCCCCAAAACCTCTTAATGTGGACTCTCCAAGACTTGCTGCCATGCTTTTGTTAAACAGCAGCAGCAGCTACCCATGTTTTTCTCTACACATAACACTTGCATAAAACAGAGGATAATTTCATGCTTCCTTATTCATATTTAACATATGACTGATATTCATCTTGGCATCTTTATGATGCTGCTGTAGCAGGTTTTATACCCAGCTTTTATCAAATATTCTCATCTAACTGTAAATGCCTGCATGAGTCATGTAGCTGGCTATAGATGTTGTCAGTGAGTCCCAGTCTCTGCCAAGTCCCTCTGTGCCAGGGTTGGACAGTGCACATTTACAGCCACATTCACAGTGGCACCCGTGTGACTTGTGCAGCTGAGCTGCAGCTTCTCCATTCTGTAGTCACTGCAGATGCTATGCTGGATGTTCTCTAGCATTGAGTTATTTTTTCAGACTCCACCAGTGTGGGTTTCTCCTGTGGCCAGCACTGCACTATGCTACTTGTTGTATATTTTGAACAACACGCTTTTAAATTATAAATATATTAGGAAATGGGTACTTGCACACAAGGTGTGTGTTAAGTTAGAGAAGTTTGGCATGTCTGCCTCCATCATGAGGTCTGAGTTGATATTATTACCACTAAAAAAAAACAGTTCTAAAAAAAATTTTCAAATCATCTTCTCTCCTTCCTTTTTTAAACTGCTCTCCCAGGTCACAGATTATATTTTCATTTCCATGTCCTACCAGAATGATTGAATTTCTCCAGCAATAAAAGTAGGAAAGCTGTTTCAAAAGTTTACATAACTGTGCAGCTTCTAATCTAGTAATAACTCCTTCAAGGCAAAATAAACTCCCTTATTGCTACAAACAAGTGCTTTTTAACCTCTCCCAAACACATGAAGAACAAGGACAAAGCATTTATCTCTTTGATAATTGGAGTTCATCATCTGTATCTCAAGGAACTGTTTGCAAAAGATAATTTATGTGCAAGTATTTAACCCAGATTGATTACATTGCCAAGTAGTATGTCAACTATTTGAGAAATGTAATTTACAGTCTCGCAATAGATACTTTACTAAATTTTGCATTCATCTGTCACAGCTGTGTTCAATGATTTGACCCTGATTAAAATTCAGGCAGTTTCTTTCTGTGGCAATTCTTTTTGATATCTCATTCATCTCTACAATTTCAGTAAAACTGGGAATAAAAGAGGAACATTCTGGCCTCTATTTACTGTATACATTACCAGCTGTCTGCAGATCCTTACAGTAACAGTACAGCACAAGGGGCTGACTTTGTTAGATCCTCCTCCTGAGTCTTTCAGGTATGTGACAAAGAAATCAGCAATATCTCCCTCTTCCCCTTGCAAGACCACATGGAGTGTTACAGACAAAAGAAATCAAAAGCTTTAAGATCCCATCACATGGAAAGTAATCTTCTAACCATACTGTGAGCCAAGACTGAGGAATGACTCATGAAGTAGTCTAGAATAACTAGAAAATTGTTTCCACAACCCATGTAAGCAGGGATGTTCTGACTGAATCCCAAGGAAAATGGGAATGCAAGGATGCTCTCAGGTAACCAGGCATGCTGGTGTTGCCTGACTGACTCCTCCATCAGCTGCCTTGGTTTCCTTGCTCAGGAAAACCATGACCCTTCTGATCACAACCACCTAGGAAATTGAAGTGGAAAGAAGGTTGAACCAAGCTTCCCCCTCTCACATATCTTACAGCATATGTTGAATGGCTAGAAAAGTTTATTTCAGCAACTGAATGGTGTTAGGGAGAAACAGAGAAATAGGATGAAAAGCTTTGGCAGTTGTCAGACTGCATAGAAAGATTAAAAAAAATGTTCTTTAACTCAATGGTTGAGTATAGGAAAAGAAATATACAAACCAACCAACTCTGAGCAAGAAACTGAGAGCAACTAGAAACTGGCCTTGAGAGAGGATATTATATTGACTTCTACTACCAAAGGCCAAACTTGTTAGGCACAGAGGCTTCCTAAGGTAAGAAACAAATCCAGCATGGGTTCTTCAGTAAAAAAAAAAAAAAAAAAGATAGCAAAGACATTTCCCTCAATGATGAGACAAGCTTTATGTTGAAAAAAAGGGAAATGTATAAAAAACTGTGTATTTGACTAAAATTCCTCCACAATCAAGCTATTAATATGCCTCTATTTGCTGTCAGTGTAACAAAGTGAAAGCATGACAAAACCATTCAAATGGTGACAAACACAAGCAATAAGGCCACAGGCCAGAAGGCCTCAAATATTTTTCAAGTGCCATGTGATAAACGAATGCCAGTTTAAGAATTTCCATGTCAGTAAATGCCTTTCCAGACTCTTAGGCAAAGGATATGACAGACACCCTCACAGAGAAATTTTATTGTCATTTGACAAGATACTCAGTTGTTGAATTCCCCCATCACAGCAGAAATATTAGTGAAGCCCAATTAAGGTTCAAGTAACAGTGGTACCAAGGAAACACATGGCGTATGCTGATGTTTGGATGAAAAATCCACCTAGATTTATATTGGACTATTGTCAGTTCAAACACTTCCATGTCATGACAAATTGTTATAGTAACTGTAGAAAATGTTTAAATCAGAAGCTATGACCTCAAAATGGTTATTTTTCTTACAGAGTAACACTTGAATCTGTAAAAACATAACATTATTCTATTATAGTTTCACTTAGAGAAAATTGGTTAAAAAATACCAAAAATATTTCAGTAACTCAGGGAGTCTTTTTTCAATTTTTATATTCTCTTTGAATGCATAGAAACAGGGATAGTGATTTTTCATACAGCCAGCCATATGGCATCCATACATACTCTAACTTGAGATTTGTCTTCTTTTTTTGCAAGTGCACTATACAGCACTGAATGTTATACAAACTGTGTGGCAACCAACCCTAAATGTTATACAAACTGTGTGGTAACCAAAAAGTACAGCACAGCTCAGTCAATAATCACCCACCAGCTGCTACTTGAAGTAAAAGGCATTGATGTGGATCTAGAGACAGCTCACTGAGGAAAAGTTAGCCACCATTCCCAGGGAGCTTGGTTGTTTTTTTAAGATGAAAAACAACACAATGTGTTTCTTCAAATGAAATATTTTTCAGTGAAGAGGTTTCCTTTTGGAATTCTGCTCAATGCCTGTCCAAAGACATGGCTAGTGACAGTAATGCAAACAAAACTCTGACCCCTGGAACAAATTAAGCTCATGCAGATGGGATGTCAAGGAAAACAGGGTTTCAGACCTACAGCATTGGCCTTCCTCCTTGAAAAGCATTTAGGCCACTAACAGCTACCAGATAACTCCTGTCTATAGCTCTATTTTTGAGCTAGAACAGACAAATTTAGAGAGATTAGCCTAGAAAGACATGCAGAGGAGTGAAGGAGAATTCTTGCCAAATGCAAGAACAGAATCTAAGATCAGAACAATTCCCTCTAGGTATTGGCAGGTGCATTCCCTCAAAGCTTACTTTTAACTTCCAGAGTTTTTTCCAGTTACAGCCAAGAAAAAATGTCTCCACATGAAGACTGAAGGAATCACTTCTAGAGAATCCTTTAGATTTCCTTCAATATGCCTCCTTGAAGAGCAAAGTGACTCAGCAATAGTGAGATGGCATTTAACAGAATACATTAAGAATTTGAATTCTGTAGAAATTTTTTTTTCTTTTCTCACCCTAAAAAAGAGGAAGAATTAAGTATTACCTTTCAACATTTTTCAAGTTTCCTGTATGTTAGTCCAGGGTACACAACACCTGAAGACCTGCTTGCAGATCCAAGCCACTTTTCCATTACAGCTAAGCAATAGATATTTGAAACACAATTGCTCATCTTGGGTTCAAATGCATGTGTATGAGTCAGAAACAAGATGACAAGAGATTTAGGACACTAGTCCGTTTACATAAAGTACAAAATGTCTCAGTCAAAACAAAACAGTAGTTTTGCTTTCCTACAACTGAGTTTTTCAGTAAAATAATGATAGGGAAACAATCCTTACTATAAATGAAGCATAGAATCTGAAGAGTTTACCTCTCATTTGGGTAAACTGCATGTACTCATAATTTACCAATATTAATTTTTCTTCCAGTTTATCATGCTGCATAACAAGCTTTTGTTCCATTATCTCAGGACTCATTTGCAATAAATAAAACAGTAACAAAATACTCAAATAATTCAAAGTCAAAGAAATGAAAGGACAATCTGAGCAAATTAGTTTTCCTTTTCCTTTCATGTAATTACTTGGTATCAGATGCTGATATTTCACCTCCTTGAGAATGAATTTGAATTTCCTAGCAATGTCAACTACACTGTAAATAGCAAATTCATGCATTTCAAAGTCTTTGTTAAAGACAGAGAGCAGCAGCCAAGAATGCAGCTGTAACACTGCCCTGACAAAATGACTATCAAAAGGAAACAGAACTGCAGTACAGACCATGAGATCACTTTTTTCTGAATTTGTTCCAGTATTCAAATTCAGATCAATTAGCTTCAATCAGTTACTGAAGATCAAAACAAGTTATAGAACTAGAACATACTAGAATGACAAAAAGCTAAATAACAAAATTCTCCACCTGAACAGATGTTTTAAAAAAACAGAGTAAGTAAAAAAAAAGTAGGTTGCTTTATAGTCTAATTGTAACCCTAGATAAATATACCAAATTAACCTGCCCATGCGCCTTCTGGACAAACTTGTGGCTATGTTCTACAGCAACTCATCTAGGGAAAGGTCAAAACCATACATAATTTTCAAATCCATTAGAGGTGAGGATCAAAACATTTCCAGCTCCTGTTGTTTTCCCTTTAGTAAGGTGGTATTCTAAATCACAAACTGCTGGTTTTGGCAGCAGTTCCAGAACACAGAAGATATTTGCAGTGAAGATTTATCAGTTGTAGATCTGTTATAGCACCAGAAGGAGGATTGGTCACTTGGGTATTTCAAGTCTTTTGAGCTTGCACAATTTCCATGTTTGACCCCTTACATCCTACCTCATTGGAAATAAATGACCAACCTTTAACACACAGTTTTACTCATGGGATTTGAATATACAAAATGCAGGATGCATTCTCATAAAAACTAAAATAATAGCACCAAGTGTGCAATGAACAGCCTAAAACAGATTTCAGATGAGAGGTTACTGACCACTGCAGAGAAGTGGAGAGCTCCAAGGTAAGGATAGAAAGTGAACCTGAACCAGCAATAACCAGAGACATGACAAGCAGTGAAGACTGCATGCAGGAATTTTCTGCTTTGTCTCCCCACAACCCATTTATGACACAGCTCCATTCCAGAACCTAGCTCAGGCTGCCTAGTGACTTTGTGTACTCTGAAAGCATCACCATGAATCCACTGACACCCCAATGATGTAAGCTTGATTTGCCCTGATCAATAAGCTAATAAGTTATCACTGCCCATTTTTGCCTTCTGCACTTCCCCAGTGAGAACACAGCATTGTCATAACCTGAAGTTCAGTAGGGGTTCAGCAAAATTCATCTCAAAGGCACCCAAGTACCTCTTGCTGCCAAAAGCATCATCAGGGGTGAGTTTGACACATCCTGCCATCTTCCCTTCTCATTACTAACTGCAGTGGTTGACAGGCAAAGGAGGGCTGGGATAATCTAAAAGATAAGCATCTTTACTGAAAGGTTTGACAAAGTTTAGTGATCTTGATACGATAATCAGTGCTCTCAAAAGTCTTTCCCGGATAAAACATTGATCAGCATGTGAATTGGTTTCAAAAAGTTTTAGACAGGAGGAAAGCTGTTCCCTTACAAAGCTGCCAGAAGATTCAAATCTTGCACAATACGTATAGGAGCATTAAAAAAAAAAAAAAGGACAAAAAGAAAAGGATAGAAAGAGTTTAAAAACCAAAGCCTTCAGCCTTCATCTTCTGAATAATCTGTAGGGGAAAACTGCATCTAATTAAACTGCAAAACTGAAACAAACCCTTTTATTTTTTAAAAAAGAGAAACTTGGAAGTAGTCTGAAGAAAAAAGTGAATTTTTGGCTGCATCCCTGAGTTATTTATAGTTCTTGCTGACATTTGCAAACTTAATTCTGCAGCTACTTTTAAACAAAAATGTAGGTAGAGGTAACTCATGGAATAATTTGTAGAAAAGGACAACTGGTACCTGCCACTCCTTTTGTGCTCCTACTTCTAAGCAGGTAGAAGTCAGGTAAAGAGTGTACTGCCACCTTTAAAAGCTGTTTCTGGAGGAAAGCTCTTCATCACTCCAGGAAACTCAGCTCAGAATCTCTGCAGTGTAATCTGGTTTCCACCAGAATTTCAGCTAGGAAAATACCTTTCTCTTTCATATTCCAATTAGAGCTTTTCTCTGAACCAGCTGATTGGAACCACAGCTTAAAGGAGTTGAAAAGTTCTCACTGGAACATAATGGAAAGATAAACCATCTTCCATATATTACCTTGGCCCAGAACAAAGGCACTCTGGAATAAAAAAACCTGAGCAGAGAATGCAAGTCATAGCAAATAAAACAAGGACAGGCTCCCTACTACAAACACTTAGAAACAACTCTTGTGACAATACTTGCAAATACTTCAAGGAAGCAAATTTTAAAAGACAGAAATATCATCTCAACATGTAATTCACTCTGATAAAGTCCACATCTTAAAGCAGACATAAGATCCCTGAGTTAGGTGGCTAAACAGCACTTGAATACACAGATCTCTTCATGGAACAGGCTCCACCTTTTCACTTACTCCTAATGAAAATTGAGAGTCAAGAGACCTCTCAGCTTTCAAACATCTCTCCTTTATATTCATTTTGCCATTTGTGGGCTGGAGCAAGGCAAATAGCCTCATAAACATTTATCTTCAAAGGATAAGTGATTCACAGCAGGGCCTCAAATAGCCTTATAAGACTATATGGTCTTTGCTGAAATGATAGGACACACTCAGAACTGGAAGATTTGTAGATAGAATAAAGCACATTTATCCCTTCCTTCTTATATCAGAAGCACTCCTGACATACCATTTGCTTTTGCTATTTATGAACTACTTATATGAAACACAGAGGAATAAATGAGATTACACCATTTGTTAATTCTGTTGACTCATCCAGAAGGGGAAGGTTATTACATTAATTTGGATTTGCATCAACTAATACCAGTTTGCCCCAGCCCACTTTCATCAGTTTACCAAATGATAATGACTGGTTTAAAGGCACACAAATACACTCTATTTTCAGTTTAATTCTATTATACTGAAACTAATGGCAGTAGCAGGTCTAAACTCACTCTTGTTGCAGGTTTTCTATGGTTTGTCAAACTCTGATTACATTTTGGAGAAAGACAAAGCATCAGCATCTTCCCTCACACATCCTAGTTGTAGTTATTTGCCTACCTACTCCTACCATCAAAAAACCACTGAAACCTAATTGCCCTCACAAAGAGAGAAAAATCACTTTAACAGCAACAGTTCTATTAGGCACCCTTGGACAAACAGCAGAGAAGTCTCAGGGTTCTGTTCTGAAGGAAGACAGCATTCACAGAGAGTGACTCTCCAGGGGCATGGCCTGTGCTACACAAACTTGGCCTGGCGTGCCCGGCACGCTCAGCTTGCAAAGCTTCTGCTGCAGTACTTCAGAACAGCCTGTAAGTGCCAGTTTTACTGCCTAAGGAAAACCCCCACAATATTTCAGCTAACTGCTTTACAATCATCTACATTTATGGAACCAGTAGAAGTCTGATAAAAACGTATGTGCATGTGCACAAACATACATGCAAAGCCCCACCCACACCAAATTCATACATATTCCTGGATAGACACTGGAAGAAGCTTTGAGGCCAACAGCTTCTTTATTGATCAGAGTCTCTGATGTAATTTGACCTACAG
The DNA here is from genome assembly GCF_036417665.1 of Passer domesticus. NCBI lineage: Eukaryota > Metazoa > Chordata > Aves > Passeriformes > Passeridae > Passer > Passer domesticus. Next base: position 6,340,838 of record NC_087487.1, on the reverse strand, counting down.
CCAAAAGGCATTTTACTGAAGAGGAGTTTGTACAAGTAGGTACTTAATATGCACATCATAGGTTTAACGACCTTTCTGGACTTGTTGATTTTTAAATAATTTCCCACCTTTTTGCATAGTAGCCTTCAGTTGCAGAGATGTAGGAATTAACCATACTATAAAAAGAAGGGAGTAGTTTTAAGAACAGTGTTTATCACTCAGATAATTTCTCTGAACATGCAGTTGTGAGGTTTCATAATGACCACTTCTCTGTATCTGTAGTGATGTTTGTTCAATCTACAGTAACACCTATTTTCTTCAGCTGTCATGAAAACCCCTAAAGCCAAGCCACACTGCTCCCTTCTCATGCACTATCAAATACAATAAAGATTTACAGATCAAATTATGATCTCTGTAGTGTCTCTGCAGCTCATTATCAATGAAGAACTTGCACCAGTGTAAAAGAGTAGGAGTATAAAATCTCCCTCACTGATGAAGCCTTATTTAAACTTAGCTGTACTGGGGTTTTTTTGACCAAAAAGAATATGAAGATATATTAGGAAAAAATTAAACAATCTTTGAACTTCCCAAGGAATATTCTTTGCACTCAACATGATAAAAAGGATCATGGAGGGATTACACAGAACAGGACACAAAGGAGTCAGTGCAAAGACAGTTCAAGCAAAGGGCAGCACAGCAAACTGAAAGAGGAAAATGGGGGAAGCCCCAGCAGGAGTCAGTACCAATTCTGCCCAGTGGTGTATCACCCTTACTTGCTCCAGTCCTTCCTCCAGTCATAGCTGACTGTAACCACAGTTCAGGATCCAGATTTTATGTTGACTTCTCACTGACACCTTGGGATGCATCTGGAGGAGATATTAAGTCATCTCTGCATGTGACAGTTGTGCATATTTACATTTCAAAACATTTCCAGTACCTTAATGCAATTCTAGATCAACTTTACAAAGTTAATCACACCTCATCATTTCGATACCTGCAAATTGGTAGAGTTGATTTGGACATTTCTGAGGACCACTGGGACTAGTTACCTTAATTTAAAGGCTGTTTATCTCTTTATTCTTAATTATGTTTTATTTACACACAATTAAGCACGGCATCTATGTTTGGAAATTGAATTTTGTTTACAATAAAAAAATCTGTAGATGTTAGGAACTGGGACTGATTTTAAGATGCAAATGCTGAAGCCAACTCATTGATCCTAGCATTACATGTGTGTTTAACTGGCTTCCTTTGCAGATGTTATTCAATCTGTTCAACTGCTTAGCAATGTTAAATGACAACAACTGACTTGTGTGGAAAAGATAATTTACAAAGATACCAATAGAAACAAATTTTTCTTCCTGTAGAAAAACTCAAATTTAAAAAATGCCTGAAAACAGCTCAGAGATTATTTGGGGATATCTAGTCAGAATGTCTCCCTGATTCTGTTTATGCCACAGTACTTCTACTCATATGATGTTTTGCTTTTGCTTATTCCAATAATGAAACAAAAAGCAAACCTATTGTAACAGCAATGTATTATAAAATGTGTCCTGAGCACTGCTCAGAAAAAAGAATTTACTATAATTATTCCTATAGAATTTATGCAAAGTAAGCAGAAAGGATATTATCTAGTAAAATATCAGTTCACATGAAAGAAATGTAATAGGACCACATCTCACCAAATTTCCAGCTTCAGAGAATACAAGGCTTAAATTCACAGCTTCCCTTGGGATTACCTGATATTACAACATTCACATGCCTAATATTAAAGTGATGATATTGTTCAAATACTATATATTATTTTTGCAAAATTCACTGTGTTACTTGAAAATCAGGTCTACTTTTGTAGTAAATGAATGTAAACAATTCTATTTATCCAAGGTATGATACAGGTGCAAAATCTTCGTGTATGTACAGGTGTGCCTGACAGATCCTTGTAACCTTCTTTCCTGGTGGAGTAAAACCTGCATATTTACAAAAATACCCACCCTGCAACCCTCAGAAATGTACAGTTCAATCCTTCCACCGTGTAAAAAGTCCTCACCACTGGTGATGTCACATAACATTTTCTACGTTTAATTCTTGTCTCTTAAATCCATACAGCTTAGGCTAACTTCGTTGTGCGCTGCATGCATCATCTGGGCAAAGCAGAATTAATCAGGAAAATGCCTTCCCAGGAAACCAGGCTCTGAGTTACAGCACCATCTAGGGGCATCAGTTCCTGAAGTGATATTTAGCCATAAATGTACATGGCTATTTTTACAGCTCTATCTTCATGACATTATCAGGATGCAGTCTGGGGAACTTGGATTTCTTTCTCAAAGCTTGTCTTGCTATCCTGTTCAGAGTGTTGAAGGGTTGGAGTTTAAGTTCTCATTACTCTGTTATAAGCCCCACAAGATAATGTCTCAGTGAATCAAACTGACAGAAGGAATTTAAATTCACAACTACACAATCACAACTCTATCTGACACTTGTTACTGCAAAATTACATAATTGTGCTAATAATTTGGAAGTTATTTATTTCTGAAATTTAAATGGTGCAATAAAGAGAACCAGACTACATGTTTGAGCTGTTTCTAGTGAAATTACTGTACCTCTTCACTTATGGCAACAGAATGTTCCACAGCAAAGGCACTATTTCAAGATATAAAACCAGCTTAATATGCTTTTTCAGATTTTCAAGCTTGGAAATATAAAGTGAAATATACATCTACAATAGAAAGTAAGTTGGATAACTTGCCTCAAGAAATTAAAGGGGTGTGCAGAGTCAGACAATAAAACCCCACGTCCTCCATGGAATAACAAGGCATTTAGAAAAACAGCTTTGGGAAAGAAATCCTTAGCACTTATCACAAAACCTTTAGTGAGTTTCCCCACAGGTCTCATGAAATCTGAGCACTGAGGTACCCTAAATCCAAGGAAAGGTTTCACTGAGAAGGTAATTTTGTTTGATGATCAGCTCCTGGGCTCCTGTTCCCCATGCAGTCCACATGAGCCCTTTTTCTGGCTTTGAGAAGGGAGTTACAAACAGATAGCACTGAAACTCCTCTGGCCCCAGCCCACACACAGCTCAGGCTAACCAGCAAACTGCACTTCACTGTTTTTGTGGCACTTTCCAAAACCTGTGCGACAATCTGCATGATAAGAAGAGAAGCAGGAAAGAGCAATTTAGTTAGTTTATCCCTTATCTTTCAAATACTATCAATCACTTTCAAGTTGATCAGAAAAGGACATAGTTCTACAATGAACTTTGCAAGCTTAAAAGTTTAAAACTTTGAAATGCACTAACAGAAAATGGCAGGTAACAAAAACTAAAGGGGGACTAAAACAGCAAATGCTTTCTCAATTCCTAACTATAATTTAAAAATCCCCCAACACCACCCAGGCTTACAAAACTGCTTACCACTAGAGACAGCAATTTGGTAATTGGTGAATCCACATCTGGCAGGCCATAGGTGAAGCTTATAACCTGCCACACTGAAGCTTTATTCCAGCAGTTTATTGAGTGCAGAGTAGCTGATCTGTGATTAAAGCTCCAGTGCAGACCAGCCCATAGACAGCTCTGATGAAACGTGTAACCAGTGTTATTTTTGAACACAGGCCAGGCCTACAGAGCTGAAGCCTCAGGCCACAGTTTGAGGGGTCCTCTCTAGCCAGTTGTCAATGTGCAGTAGGTCTGACACATCAGCACACAGTGTATGGACACAAGACTGAATTGAAGTCCCTTGCAGTTATTTCTACAGTCTTTGACATTTACAGGCACATTTGCACAATGATTTGTCTTGCTGATAGTATGTGACCTTTTCTAATGGTATGCTTGAGGTAGAGGGGCAATACACAATGAAAGACTATTAAGCAAAGACTTTGGCATTTGGCAGCATTTGCTTTTTAAAAGTTCCAGTCTATTCTAATTCCATTCAACAATTTAATTGCTGTTCCAGAAAGAGAGCAACATCTTAAATGGTGTAGAACCTGCAGCAAAAATCCAAAGTACTGGTAATCTAAAGCTTCTGCAAAAACACACACAAGGCTGCCATCTTTTGAATGACCAGACCACAACTGTGCAAATCCAGAAAACGTTGCAGTGACAAGTACAGAAATAACCAGAAAATATTTTATACTGCTATCATCACAAGTCAGAGTCCCCACACTCCAAATTGTGATTCTAAGTCTAACAGGCTGTTGGATTTAGTCCCTATGAGCAGCAAAAATGGATTGCTCCAAGTTATAGGTATATTAGGCATTCTAAAATTATTTCATTTTCTAGGAGCGTTCCTTTTTACTAAAGGAGGAAATCCATTATTACTGCAGTGACTGCTCTTAGCTACACTGATTTTTAGAAGATTACTAACAGCTGTTTGTAATTGCAAAAGAAAAGGAAACAATCTCCCACTCATTTATATTTTTAGTCAATGAGAATTCTTTTATGCCAAAGGATTTTTCTTGCTTTGAACACCTCTTGCAGTCTTCATCTATTTTACACTTTCTGTAGACTAATCTTATCTTTTGGAAATCAAACCACCTCCTGTGTAACTCAAAGACAAACCTTACACAAATCTTTCAGAGTATAATGTCAACCTGTAGAGATTTGTACTGACTATTAAACTACTGAAGTATTGAATCTCCCATAGGTAGATTTGTACTGGGTGTTAAAGTGGGGATTTTTCTCTTTATTTACATTATAAAATTGTCTAACTTTGGACAATCCACAGAATAGCCTCTTTTAATCCCCCCTTTTTTATTAATAATTTGCAGTAACTTTCCAATGCCAGCTCTGCCAAAAGTATCCTGAAATAGTGCAAGACAAGCTTGTAAATAAGCACACATAAAGAACCTGAGATGTCAACAAATTTTACTCTATGATACCAAAACCCCAGCTACTGTATTTTACTATGAATATCTTATTTAGCACTGATGATACCAGAAAACTGAAAATTATAGTGTTCTGAAGATAACATAAACACTTCTAGACATTCAGAATACTAATATATTGTTTTCTTGAAAGAGCACTACAGTTTCTTAATAAAACTTTTCATTCTGATTCTAGTCATTAAAATCTAGTTTAGTGATAAAGTTCTGTACTGTCAAGGTATTAGCATTTTGATAAAGAAAATCTCAGATCTACTACGGTTTACATAAAAATTAATGATGAGAAAGCTCATGTGACAGGTCACACAGGTAGACAGTGTCACCTGCTTTTTCTGTTACCAGAACACAAACATATTTTATCAAGTACTCAACACTAGAATTACAGGACCTCTGGCTTATGGTCCAAAAAGTATTTAGGGGAAGAAAACAACCTGTTGTCTAAGTTGATCCATCACCAAGCACTGCTGTAGCTCTTGCAGGTGTTCAGCACAATTTTTGAGGACTGCTATTCCCAGGCTGTAAAACAATTATTTTGCAATCCTGTAATGTTTGGAGAGCTCCTTCTTACACTGAACATTCCTTTCACTAGAGGAAGAAATTCACTTGATCCATATAAAGCCCATGCTATTGGAATCTAGCAGACAAACTGGAAAGGTATTACATGAAGATAAAGCTATTTCAGTAAGTGGTAAGAGCGAGGACAATGAATACTTCCACATTGTGACAAATACTGCTGGTGTCCAAAGCAGAGCAGATGGCACTTGACTTTGCAAGATCTCAGCCAACACATCTGTCACAAGAGACTCCAAAACCCCCTTAATTTAGCAGCCAAAAGATAGAGGTTTGAATTATTCTTTCTCTGGCTTCAATCTAAAGCTCCAGAAAGACTTTGTTTCAAAGTCAATGTTCAGATGGCAAAGACATCAGTTCTTACTATTGCTGTCACTGAAATTTTGAAAGAGTCACAACATTTTTATGGCAGCAAAATAATTCTGTAGTAACAAAAGGAGTTCTGTCACACCAAAACTTAAATAGAATTTATGCTCTTTTATAGTATTTGAAAAATTCCCTAAAATGAACTTTGCTTCTAAAAAATAAATGAAAACTGAACCCCCATATAAGGATGTTTATATTTATATGAGAAAGGAACTGCCTTCTCTAGTTCTGCTGTATCATAAATGCCCATCACTCTTTATCCCAAAACATTAAAAACTCCTGTTGGTGACTATTAACACAGATGGAAACTGAAGACATACAGTCACACATATGTCATTGCACCATCTCAAAATGGTAAAAGCATTATAAATCGCAGTACCTTCCCTTGCTGAAGTGCTGTACTTCTGATAAACTTGAAAATATTGCTAATACCCCATGTTCCTCACTAAATTTGCAGTTTATTGATTGAAGCAAACAACTACAAGCTGATTTTCTCCCAGAAGGGAGTAGACACCGAAATCCAACATTGGGTAGGTAAACAAAATAATACCCTATTCTCTTCTGATGTAACTTAATCTCACTTTGCTAGAGGAAAAAATTACATGCTTTTATTGAAAAAAGAAAAAAGAGTTAACTGACTTAATCAGAGTTAACTGTAAGAAGAGCAATGCAGGAAAAATTAATGCAAAAACCTGCAGGGTAACAAGTTCAGTTAAGCAACTCAGTAGCTAAACAGTAAGTATCCAAAATTATGGAACATAAACCCTGATTCATCAGTGCCTACAAGATATCTTTGCAGCTTCATTACCATGTTAATTCAGGAAAGCTGGAGGAAGTAAGCTCTCTGAAAATAAAAAGTTATCACCAGAAGCCCATCATATATCATATCTTATCTACCAGTGGAATATATTTAATCACTGGGAAATTATGCTCTCATCTTTTTATATTATATTCAACAATTCTGTGGAACTAATTAATTACAAAATACCTTAAGCTGGGAAAGGGAACAGCATTTGTAAACTGTCATAATCACCACTGAGAAAGAAAAGCACATTCTTCTAAGGTTGCCTGTACTGACAGATGTGATGGAGTCAAACAGCACTGAGAAGTGACGAGGAGGGGGCTGGATTTGCCATTGGAAAACATGCAGTTTGCATCAAAAATTTTACCTGTTTGCTTGCAATTTTGTTTTGTCCATTTTAATCACTTTGGTTTTCATTGAAACTTCAAGTTAATAAATCTCTAATATAATAATATATCCAAAAATAGAAACAATCCAAATGATTCTGTGGGAAAATGGGCCTGTCTTGTTTCTGTACATGGTCTGGACTCCTACTGACAAAGGCTTTTTGCTGTGTATAGGTAAAGCCTTACAAAATAAGTAAGTAAAATAAGCCTTGTTCCCCTTGTAAAATCATAGCTCAAGCCTGTTACTTTGGCTAAGCAGAAAAGGACTATGGGGAAAGGACTCAGCTGAATTAGAGGTAGAGAAACAAGTTTTATAACCATTACATGTTATACATCATAGTTTATGGTTGGTTGAATTACACTTGTTGTGCTTAAATGGAATGTAACTCATAAAGGCCTAACTGCTTAAAAAAGCCTTCTTTTTTGCAATAAAGGGCTCTTGAACCTGACTGGGGACTCTGCACCACTCTGCTTCATAACAGCATTTCCCTATCCTGTTACCTCAGCACTGAAACCTTCAGTCAGCACCCCACCCTCTGCTCACTGCCCTCCCTGTCATGTCTGAACTGACATTTCTGTAAATACCACCAAACAGAACAAGAGGGCACAGTTTTTATACAAGGTCTTCCTATTATGAGGACCAAGATAGTGACAACAGAACATCAAAGGCTGATGTGTTCATAACTTTTCTTCCCCATTAGAACCCACCACAAAAACAAGCAGACCCTGCAGCTACAAACGTTTTTTTACTTCATGAGCAAACAGAGACTTGAATTTTTACACTGATCACATTTATGGCCAGTAGTCAGGAGATAAGAAAAATCTTCTCTAATAGCATCTGTAATCTACTGAGGCTCTCCAGTCATCTTTGGCAAATTTGTGGCCACAAGGGCCACAGTAATTTGTCTTGGTGCCATCTAGTGCCCTTCCCCTCTGGCAGCTGCTGCTTGTATTGAAGAACTCTTGCCTGTGACCACTACTCTTAATTATTGCCTTTGACATGTTTTAATTACATAAAGGTCTCATAACATTGCCAATTTCTCTCTGTTTCTCAGGATATTATTTTCCTATTTTCCTCATGCAAAAGCATCTTCTCTTTAAAACCAGCATGGATATGAGCCAATATCAGAGCTGTGAGTGTGCTAACAGCCTTAGGAGTATTGCCCAGTCTCACTGGGACACTCCCCAGACAGCCCTTGCAGGGGGAGCAGGGGGCTCCACTTCAGCTTGAGCCTTCATCCCTGCCTGAGCTCCCACTGTTATCCCTGTCTCCAGCTCTGCCACACCTCTGCCTGGCTCTGAACCCCATTGATCCACACCTGTGGACCCTGCTTCCTATCTGGATCTTGGCTCAGCCTCACCACTGTGGAACAACTCCATTTCTATTTTATTCTTTTTAAGGAAGACTGCAAATGCTACTAAAGCATCTTTCATGATCTTGTAAAAGGACATAATCTCTGTTTTACATTATAAATAAAACAGAGCCAGGTGAAGATATTTCTCAAGGCTCTGTATTGTCTGCCACCATCAAAGCTGATTCAGCATGGCATTCCTCCTAAAAACCAGGGCTATTATAACAGAGTGTGAGAAGCAGCTTGGGCAAAGACACAGAAGAAAGTCCAAAACCCTACAGCACTCTGTAAGATTAGGAATGTCATAGATAAAATCTCCTAAGGTCTAAGTATGAAACATGAGAACCACATGCTTGCTAATATTTGTAAATGCATTGATGAAAGTCAAAGTTATCTAATTAATCACAGTTCTAAAGAATTGTGAAATGCACAACTTGACTTCATAATAATAACAATGTGAAGTCATTTTATAATTTCTTTGATCATCTGATTTTCTGTTTCAGTGGATCATGTTCCACAACTATTTATAATAATAAGAGTAAGAATTAAGAAGTTCTTTCAACAGAAACTAATTAATTTCAATTTCAAGCCATATAACTGCTACTCATGTTCTTAATGAGAAAATAAGCCTGCATTGCAGCCAATAGGAAATATTTTCCTTTTTATGCTTACAGTTGATTCAACATGGGCAAAAGATTATTATGCTGAAGGTGTTTCTTTTTGGAAGTTTCCAATACATGTAGATAAATACTCCAACAGAAAACAGAGCATAAAAGAAGAGTTGATGATTCACCCTGATGCTGAGTTGATAGATTCTGATGCTGAGTATCTGTCTTCAGAATTAAAAAGGATTTCTTTCCTCTGTGGCACTGAAGATGCTGAATAAGGTACAAACCAGTTTAGAAAGATGCATCACAGACAGAAAAACAATGTTCACTGAAGGAAGCTTATGCATATTCTTCCATTACAATTTACTAGCAAGAAGGGCATTATTTCTGAAACACATGAAATATCCATCTTGTATCATTTCTACTTTCTGACTGTGAAAGCTCTTTCTATTTTAGTCACATTCTGCAGAGCTATTAAGTGGCATCCATCATTACTTGCTCACCGAGGAATTAAACACAGGAGACAGGAACATGTAAAATTATTTAAATCAAACGTGGAAAGACCCTTAATGGCTTCTCAGTCTTTTGACTTCCAATAGACCTCCTGCTTGTTTAAAAAAACCCTCAAAAATAAAAGAAGCCACCCTGGCTAAAGCAGTCTTGCACTTTATTGATTTAGATAACTGGCTTCAATATGACTATTTTTAAGCCACAGTGCAGAGCAGAAATAAGGGAAAAGTCTCCCTTGAATCTCTGCTCATGGTTTTACCACAGTTGTAACATTTATCTTGTTGTCTGAGAAGAAACTGCACAATTCCAAATCTTGTCATAACTATAACAGAACTTCTACCAGCTGTTAAATTTCTGTTACATTAAGAGTCATGCACCTTTAGAATTTTCACTAAAACTAAAGAAATCTTTGTGACTGACCTATTACCAGTCACATGAATAAAAGAGCTTCTCCAAATTCAAAAACTTTCTTGTCCTGTGACACAGCCAAGTACTGGACATCGTCTTGTGCACAGTTTTCATGTCAATGTACATGTTCCAATAATATTTAAGATGACAATATAAGGATACCATAAATTTGTGGTTTTCAAGTGTTTTAACACTTTAAAAATTATTTGGATTTGCATTTACTATTAGTATAATGTATGCCTTGCAAGGAACTTCAGACACACGCTAGGATCACAAAGTGCAAGGAATCAGAAAAAACATGGACAAAGTATCTCTGTACAATTGATTCTATGAACTACAAGAAAAGCAAAAGAGGGCAAACCAGAAAGACATTGCTCCAAAGTTTTCATACACTGAAATAACATTGTCAGTTGATCACAGTAAAGCTCATCATTCCAAAAGCTCAAAGAAATTAAAGGTTTACTTAGTTAAAAAAGGACCATTTTACATACTCCAAATAAATACAGTGATGTAGATGAGAGGAGTTACTTGGATCTAATTTTTACACATCATTGAGAAGTAATACTGCATATTTTAACTACTACCACATCATTTTAAATAGTAACTAGAACTTTGTTTCAATTCTGAAAGGATCCTTTGGACTGAGGGCCTAGAAGGTTGATAATCTTCAGCTGTCTTGAGCGCTGCTTTTGAAAACAGAATGACAGCAGGTCTTGTGCCATTTCCTGCTCAAACCTGTTTTATTTCAAAACACTTCTGTCAGTGTATGGGACTTCACCTACACTTAAGGAAGGACTCTTCAAGCAGAATGTCAGTCTCTGCCAGTGGACAGGTAAAAAGGAGAGGGAAGATCTGATATTTCCCCTCCATCATTTCCACCACTGAAATTTCTAGAATAACAGAAACAGTACTAAGAAATTAGGGAATGAAAGAAGAGTGAAGGCAAATCTCCCCAGTTTCACTGTAGTTCCTCATTGAGACAGAATCCTTTCATCATCATCTTGTCCACACAGAAATACTGGTTCAAACAGGTCCTCAGCCATTGTCTTCTGCAAACTTGAAGGCTATAGCAGATAAAGCACTGTTCTGCCATTTGCTTTCTTCTATTTAAGAACTCATTACTCAAGACAGGTGAATTTGACTCTCTAGACAGCAAAATCCCTACATTAAGCAAACAGCTGCTACATGAAATAACAGCTACATTGAATCAGCTGTTTTAATTATAATTGGTTTGCTTTATTGGTTTAGAAATCTGCTCTTGCTGAAAAATTCTGATTTTTTCTGTTCAAGGATTAAGCTTGAAGCTAATTACTGGTATAGGCCTGCTCACAAGTCTGAAATGAATAAAAAAACTGACAGCATATTTTTCTTTTGGACTAATATAAAGGAGTTACCTCAATTTGCATGATTAATCTCTACAAATGAAAGGACAGGATTTTTCAGCCTGGGGTAGACTCCTGACAATGGAAATCACCTACAGCACCTTCAGAAATGCTCTCCTCCAGGGGTTTGAGAAGCTTTTGTGCTCTATCTGAACAAACATGGCTTAAAGGCAACATGTGATCCAAGACTTATGTAAATTTTCATTAAATTTAGGACTGAATATTTAATGTAATGTTTTCCAATCACTGCCTGCTACAGAAGACAGTACAGAGTCACCTAATTTACTCTTCCAGCCCTGGAGATTGAGTGCTTAGTATTCTAGTCTTATACATACCAAATGAAAGACTGTTACTCACTTTGGTATGCAAATCTTAGAAACCAGCAGACAAAATTTCCCAAATTAACAAAAATGAAGTGACTATGTTTCCTATTTACACACTTCAGAAAAAAAATCAAATGTATGTTTGTGTAATTGCTAAAGCAACAACAAGGTTTATTTTGCAACTTCAGTTCACTTGCAAAGCTGATGACTGTCTCCTTATATATCTTCAGAAATGGCTTTTCAAATTGTATGGTCTGGTTGTGTTTTATCACTTAAAAGAAAAACACTGTCACGTGAAGTGACTCTCAGATTGGCTCCTTTCAGATAGTATGCAGATAAAATCCTTCCCTCATATTGATATGACCAAAAAAATAGGTCATCCTTTGACACCAAAGCTCTTCACTCTTAGAACTCCATTTTCATTGTTTAGGCTTGAACTATAAGGACTCCTGCAACAGACTTCCAGGCAAAAGGGAGCAAGAAAACCCCACTAAATCAGCAGACAAAGATGTGCACTAGACAGGAAACAAGAAGTGCAGCTGCAGTCAGGCTGTGCTATCAGACTGCAGCTGGAGGTGTCACTAAGCCAGGCTCTGCTCTAACAGGGGCCTGCAATAAGGGAAAGAGCCCCTGTGCAGCACAGAGAGCACCAGCCCAGCCTGGCCTGCTGCGTCCTCCTCCAGGCTCACTGTGGCCTCTCACTAAACCCTGCACAGAGCATCCATCTATGCCCGGTACAAACACTAGGGGGGTTTAGGGCAGGATTTCTCCAAACTGAGAATTTTAAACTGTACAAAAGTATATAAACTTAAATGGTTAATTTAATGTCACATACATTAAGTATGAGATCTAAAGTTTCTAGTGCTTTAGCATTTAGGGTTTTGGTTTTCCTTTCAGCATAGTCATTGTTGATACAGAATATCTCCTGCTCTCCCTTAATTTCTGATGGAGAGACAACATCTATTTTGAAACTCTTTTTTTGTATGTCACAAGGACTTTTAGGTAAATGAGTTTGACACTATGAATGCATTTTTCCATCTCTCAAGGTTTTGTTTATTTTCTTAAATCATAACAGATTTTCTTCAAACAGGATTTCATGGCAAACTATGAGGAAATAAAGTATAGCAAATAAGATAAAACTGAATGAAAAATTCCTGTCATCTATAATGCATTAAAAATACAATACATGCCAAGATAAATATATTTAATCTCTGCACATTGCAGACAATCTGACTGAACACAAAAAAGGGGAAAATTATCAAAGGGACATAGAGAATTCCAGTTTGTTTAGATCCCTGCAATATGGGCTAATACCTTCTCCAAGATCTATGTGGCACCTAAATATTTATTTTACTCACAGAAGTTCAAATGATTGGATGAACACACATCATCCTCCAGAGAAGTGAAACCCACCTGGAATGTATGGTAGGACAAGTGGCATCTGCTACCAACAGCAAACTTCTCCTTTTCTCAACTATTAAAAGTGATTGAAGATTATCATTGGCACACCATCTTCAGTGAATCTTTCCTGTGCCACACACAGCTTACAGCCATGAGGCGGTTTCCAAAACTATCTATGCTCAGCAGTTGTAAACACAAACATGTTCTGCATCTCAGATTACATTCTTAAGTGCCTGAATACGAGTGCAGCATCTTTCATCAACTGTTGATAGCTTCATTACACTGCTAAGATTAAATGGATTCAAACTGTAAAATTAGCCAAGCAGTGCTTGCAATTTGGTCTGAAGTGTGTATGTCCTGTTGGAATCTGCTGTCAAACCAGTCTATACCAAATTCTGATTTCTTTTGGTATTTCTAACGTAGCTGTCTTCTAACCCAATCAAAATAAAAACAATCTATTTCCCACAAGATTATTTTTCAGACACAGAAGGACACAGTATGTTTCTCTCCTTAAAAATCTTCCTACTGTATGTGGAGTTAGCTGTGCAAAGGCTGGGGAAATGCAAAGATGTTATCACACCTTCATATTTAATTATTTCAGACAACACAGAGAAACACAAAACCAGCCACAGCTTATATGTACACGTAGGCTGTGTATCAGCAGAACTAAAGCAGGATAGAAACCACCTCCCCAGACTGCAATAACAATTCAACCTTCAAGTTACTAAGAGGAAGAACACAAAGGCTGCAACCACCAGGAACTCTATTAGATCTGATACACTATAAGGTAATTGTATCATCTAGAACAGGTGCACCAAAATATTCAATTCAGCATCATTGCCCCTAAAAACTGATTGACTTCCTTCAATTTCCTTTCTATAAACAGGAACACAAACAGTAACTACTGTATCCTGTAAGAGGAAAACAGTTAAATTCCCAACCGAAGAGGAGTAAGACTCAATTTAAATCACATTATAATAATCAGCTGAAAGAGATTAGGAATTCTTTTATGGTACAATATCTATCAATCATTCAGCACTTTCAATACTACTACAACAGAAAGTGGAACTGACTTGTGATTCTACATGCAAGTAACTCCCAAAGTACTGTCAGTAGGAAGCCTCAAAAAGGTTTGAATCTTTTTTTTAATGATCCTACTCAATGCATTCTGAACAAGGTGTTTTATCTTCTACATTTAAAATTAGTCAAAAGTAATAGACAAAGCCCAGAAAGGCACTATTAACTGCAATTCCATCGCTGAAAAAAGATGGTTTGCTTTGTCCTCTGAAAACTTTCCAACATGACCTCTGAAGGGCTCTTGCTGTGGAACCAATGACAATAGTAACCAAATTCAGACAAAGTCAAGTCCAACAGTTAAAGAGATACTGGCATTTGTTTTTGACAGAAGACCCGTTTCATTATCATCCTGGTTAAGGTTCAAGAAATAAAGGCCACATTCTTATATGCACTCCTGTGAATGACACATTTAATGGTACCAGAAGAGACCTAACATTTTGCTAAAAAAAGGTAAAAAAATTCCTAATTCCAATTCATTCTAGAGAGAATTTTACATATAACTTGATGCCATCTGAAAAAATGCACAGGATTTCCAATAGGTTCCCATTAAAAATAAGGGTGGGGGGGAAGGTGTGGAAGGAAATGAAAAAAAGCTGCAAATTTTTAAGATTTTTTTTTTGTTATCTACCCAGGAAGGGCACTTGGAATTGACTATATTCTCAGCAAGGATTTGTCTGTCAGGCAAGGCCACTGACTCATGTAAAAAAAGAATAAAAACTATTAATCTGAGAAAGAATAAAAAATACAGGAATCTATAAAAATAAACTTTCCAGATAATGGGGTCCATTTTTACAAAAAACACATCTTATTTTAAAAACTAATAAAAGAAAACAAATGTTCTGTGAAAAAAAACAGGTCAATTAAGAACTCTCCAAACAGTGACCCCAAAGCCTGCAGCAGACTGCTGGACAGCATGGCTCGGTCACCAACAAACTGAAGCTATGGCTTCTCCATAATCAAATAATATCCAGTCTTTTGAACCAGAATCTTCTAAATCTTGGCCAAGTGTTGAAGGAAAATAAGTCACTTAAAATATCTGGCTTCTGTTAAAATATGGTCACATTGCAGATAAAATAAAAAGGGTACAACACAATGCAGGTGGTAAGTCTTTCTGCAAAATGTTTTTACTCTAGAAAAAGTTATGATTTGATCTCTTTGGCAGATACTAAGAGAGGACATTGTTCCTTCAGTGATGACAGTTAGAGTTGTGATCACACAGATAAAGCTGACAGTAATCAGAATACATTTTTACTTGAAAAAGTGAGAAACTAGTCTTCAAAACTAACACAAATCGTCCTTTTGTAAAAAGTTGTTGGATACACTGCTCAGTCAGTATACTGAGTGAGTATAACTCACTCTTCCCCACCATTTTCTGGGCCACTTCACCAGCTGCCTGCAGGGGAACAGAGCCTTTGCAATAGCTATTGTAGTAAGGGTAAAAAGGATTCTTGTGGCTGCTTCTGAGTGCAGAGGAGAAATGCTACAAAGAGCAGCTCTTCCCCCAGCACTGCACCAGGCTCTAAAGCTAGGAAACATCCAATAAATATCCAATAACCCTTCACAGGTGGAAGCTCATGTCCTGACCCACTCACAAACCACTTGCTTGACTCTGCAAGTCACCTCCACCCACCCCACATTCAGCCACAAAGTGCAAAATTGTATCACTCCTACTGACTTTCCTGTGGACATAAAAGACATTTCCTTTACGCAGCAGTTTGGATTTTATTATATGTGCACTGCACTGGTGTTTCTGCCCAGCTGAACATGGAAGATACTCCTATATACATGTGAAATTAATTTGTTTAATACTACTCCACAATTCCCTCTGCAAGAAAAAAAAGCAGAAGAAAAAGATGGCATACCCAGTACCCAGCTTGAACACAATGCCTTTCAACTTTGCTTTCTGGGGAAATTGCCACAAAGCCCACTAATCCCACAGCCATTCCCTGTTACCCTGCTTTCACGGTGCTCCAGCATAATCAGATAATTAGATTTCCTAGCACAGACATTACAAAGTTGATTGATGCTTTTCCCTGACTCCTCTCATCAATTCCCCTTGTGCTGCTGGCAAGTTTGAGCAGAATCTGGACTTAGATAAGCAACTGCATTTCAGATCCTCTTAAACAAAATAAGATAGCTGTGGAAGGTTTTTTTTTTTAATTTTGCTATTACTAGAAAAATAAAACATTAACTGTTGAAGAGTTAGTGGTTGGCTCATTGCTTCATGTGCAACACTAGGATTTCCCCATCCACGTGGGTGACTTAAAGCTCAATGCAGCTCAAAATAATCTCACACTTTAGTATCCAGTTTCTGGGACTCTTCAGCCTTTAAAAGTGTAAACTATTTAGGATTGACAGCACTTCTGGTCAAATTTTCACTCTTTTTCTTAGCCTCTTACACAAATACTGTGTTCTCCAACTACAGGCTTGGAGTTCATTTACTAATGTATTTTCTGAATTCTACAAGACAAACTGTTCTTCCTTATGAGCCTGTGTCAATATTCACAGAACTGCTCAGTCCCAAGGGCTCATCTGAGCTTAATGCTGTAGCTGATTCAAGGATTAGAGCAAACCCACTAAAGACAAAATAAAGCAATTAAAGGATGAGATATTGGGTTTAACTCCTATGAGCCTCATAGAAATTAAGAATGCTGGTAGATAATAAGTCACATTTGGCACAGCATGCTGGGATAATTTTTCACAAAAATTAAACTCACAAAGAAAAAAAATCTAAGCTAAGAAATACTCAAGTATGACTGATGAAGCACAGTGGTCCATCTTTTTCTGCCTTGAGCCTCAAAATTTTTGCACAGGAATACTGTTCCAACAGGACTGTTGTAAAATAATTTAATAATTAGTTCTAGCATCTGAGGAACACAATCACAGCTGACAAACTCAAGTTTGATCAGCTACCACACCAAAATGGTCAACTTAAGCAATTTACATGCCAGAACAAGAAAACCAATAGACCAAGTTTCACATTTTTTATAAACTTAAAACACAATTTCAAGAGTCAAGAAAAGAGAGCAGAAGCAAGATCCCTAGCCTGGAGAACATGGCATGCTCTGTAAGAGCCACATGATATTAAACAGCAGCTGAACAAACTAAACCACAGCACCTGCAGCAAGGATGAGCTCTTCCAGCTGAGGAGCACAATCAGGAGAGGAGGGTGATGCTTAGTTAAGATGAAGAGAAAGCACCTGTACCACAAAACACTGGGGTAAAACAAAGCAAAGGGAATAAAGCTCAAACCTCCAACACATGGGGAAGAAAAACTTCCCAAGCAAATATTTGTACTGAGATGCTAGAAAAGCACAAAGCTCTACAGCTAACACCAGTGAGTTTAACTCTCACAGCAGCTGCTGGATTTGACTCTCTTGAACAGCCCTAGGTGAGCACTTCTATCTGGCCAGGCACTGAAGCTTTCTATACACTCTTGACTCTCCAGACAGTAACACAGCTGCAACTTATAGCAGTTTGTAAACTCATTGCCAGTAGGTAGCATGTTGGAATGAATAAGTAATTAGTTTGAGATAGCACTTTAGGAATATCATTGTGAGTTCATTCAGATACTTGCCAGCAACTGCAGCTGCTTTTTAAAATCTAATAATTGGAATCTAATCTATTGGAAAAAATTTCTTGTTTAAAAAAAAAATAAATTCTGGACTAGGACTTATCCAGAACAACGCAGAGACAAAAACATTTTAGTTCAAGAAAACACTGGCATGCATCCATCTGCTGTACCTGACATGTCATGAATTGTATTACCAAACTGTGTAGCTGCCTCAAATGATGTCAGAATATACACTGCAAATAAAAAGAAGGAAATATTTTTTTTCTTGGACAGCATTCAGGGCCCACTACTTTCTCTTGCCATTTTACCACAGCCACCTGCAATGGAACCAGATCTTGCACTCACAAGCTCCAAGCTCCCTCAAGAGTAGCCTCAGCAAAGTTCTCCATGAAATTACAAAAATGCTATGCATCCCAAAGCATGAACTTATAACTCTAATTTTAAGATGCCTTTGTAGAGAAGATTTCTGAATTTAGTATTATGATCACAATATTAAGAGAGTTTGCAATATTGCAGTATCACAGTTAAGAAATAACCAGAAATTACCTATGAGAAGAAACGAACATTGAAACTTACACTAATATTCCCCAGAAGCAGAAAGATGCTATAGCAACACAGACACATTTGCCAGGATCAAGTACTTGATGAAACTTGATTCTGGATAAATCAGCTATATCTTAACATCCCTTATTTATAAAATATATATTTCAGCTACTTAATACTTAAAAAGTTGTCACAGCACAGTTATTCTGTTCAACACAATCCCTTAAATGGAGCTTTTCGCAGTTCTGATTTATGACCATTAACTATATTTAATTTTCAAAAGCATCCAATAGACAAGTGGACATTTTCTCAATACAGTTTCTTCAGACAAGAAGTGCCAAAACTTTTTTATTGAGCCACAGTCCTTTGTACTGTAAGGAAAGAAGACACTGTTCAGAAAAGTGCAGCATGGTAATTGAATACCCTTGGTACAAATGTTACAGAGATATCAGCCACAGCCTGGTTATGATACCTTGTCACGACAATGGAAAAGAGCAAGCAACAAGAGGTAATACTTTCCTACAGATGCTGCTAAAATAATCTGACAGTTTAAAAGTTCAAACAAAAGCCAACAAAAATCTAACGCAGCTCTCCAAGGGCTATTTAAGTGCACGCTGGCCACAGAACCATCTCTGCTTCAGAACTGAGAAAATGCTTGGCAAGGAATCCACAGAAAAGGACAGAAATCTCTGCAGTTGGAAATTACACTATTTATAGAAGGTGCTCTTTGGATCATTTCCTGTGTGGAAAGACACTTGCATGCAAAGACCCAGCCCTTAAGTCTTCAGCAGCTTTCCCTGGGGTCTGTGTGTGCAGGGCTTGTGGCAGGAGTTTTTCTTTGTACAGTCTGGAAACCAAGTTAAGCTCCCACAAAGCACTCACATTGTTCAGCACACTGAACTGCATGCAAAAGGTGGGCAAGTAACTGAAATACAGGTGTTTAAATAAAAGGTCCCATGATACTAAACTTATCTTGATGAAGATACTGACAATACTTACCAAGATTCTTCAAGTCATGTTCAAATGAGAGACAGATTTTAGATTCTAATAAATATTAATAAGTTTAAACTCAAAAGTAAAACTGTTCTATTTTGGTAAAAAGTGACTTTACATCTCTTGCAGAATACTATGAGGCTGTAGAGCCAGACTGAAAGAAGTAAACTAACTGATAACTACTTTCAAATATATTATTGCAATCTTACTCTGAGTGATAAAAAGGAAGATGAAAGTGCTGTATCATGTGCAGCTATGCTGGCATTATTACCAATAAATCCAAGAGGCCTCATACTGGATTATACAGTGTCTTTCCATCACAGCACTGAAAAGATGCTAAATGTGCTGACATGGTTTTACTGTGGAGAAACTACAACTTCACAGCAGGAAGCAGGGGGTGGGAAGGCAGTCATTCCCTTTGCATTTCTAAAAGAAAAATTACCAGTCTTCAGCAGCAGAAAAGGAATGCCAGAAGTGGCAACTGAGCTTTATAGCACTCCTTGTCTGATCAGTCATTGCTTGTGTGGACAGTCAAGTGCTTCAACATTTTTGCTAAAAACATTCATCATCACAGTGGAAAAGTGACAAATCAGGACCAATGAGACTACACAAAAATTGCAGGAAACTTACAATAAAAGAGAAAACCGTATATTTGCATAAACAGTGCAGAAATTCCCACCCAAAGAATGGCATATCCCAGCAGTCTGTGAAGGACCTAAGTGAAACAGCTTTGATATCAATTTATCTTGCTCTTTAAGCTCTGTGGACTAAAAACAGCCTCCAAAAGATAGAAAATGCATGCAAGGAATTAGGAATCAGGTATGCGAGCAAGATCCTAGAGCAAATGAATGGGGAAGAGTAGCTTAAAGCAAAACAGATTTTGGGTGAAAAACTGAGCACATCCAAAGGACATTTCAGCCTGTGGTTTCCCAGGCCAGACATCCAAGTTCAACTCCAGCATGACAAGAGCTTGTTCCTAACAAGGAACAGAGTTCTCTACAAAAGATAGAGCCAGAGGATTGACCTTTCATAACTAGAAAGAGAGATTTCATATTTTAAAATACATATCCATGAAAACAAAATTTAAAAAAATCAGAAAAAAATATATTCCTAATGTAGAATACAAGTCTAGCTGAATGACAATTAAACTATTGTCCTTTAGCAAGAAGCAAGTTCTCCATTCAGAGTTTGTTAAAATCAGAATAAACTGGGTGCTCTTAGCAAAGGGAGGTTGTAAATAAATTTCATCTACTTACCCCTTCCTGCCAGGTCCCTAATCAAGAGTCTATTCTGAGAGCACCCCACCACTCTGAATATACCTATTTCCCAAAATTAAGTTTATTCCCTATTTCATGGGACATGAACACCCAAGAAAAACAGAATAACTTTATTGTTCTTATCATTATTGCTGTACTGTACATTTTAAGAAGAAGTTTTTAAAAGACTGATTAGTCCATCTTCCTGTCCTGAAGCAAGATTCAAAAATAGACACCCATCTAAAGTATCCTTATCCTGCATCAATTGCATCATATCCTTCTGGCCAGAAAATAATTCTGTTATTTACAAGTAGTAAGGGCCATCTTTTTTCTTAAAACTTCAGGTGCTTTTTTGCCCCTTTATCAATCAGTAGCCTCCTAATGATCAAAATAATTAAATCCAAAAATTTAACACACTGTGGACTGTTAAATCTATGGCCAGGCTGTACCTTCTAGAGTAGACAAACATAATTAGTTTAAAAATCACTCAGGAGGGATAAAGACAAATATATTTATTTTCATTTTCCTTTTTCAGTCTCCTTTCAGATCGCCCACATGTGACACACAATTTCAGTACAGATCTTGTCAATACTACTGAGAGGGAAATCACTATCCTTGCAGGAACTCATGTTGGTAAGAAAAAAACACTTCAGGAAATGTTATTCAGTTTGTTTTTTTGCAATTCTGCAGTTTAGATTTAATCATTACATTTTGCATTCCAAGTGCAGTATCTTATAACACAACCTTTCTTTCTCTATTTAACGGTGGCAGCAAGTGTTGCACCCCAGGCAGCCACAGTGCACAGGGCACCACCATGCAGCTTCAGCAGGCTTTAAGCACTCACCCATGCAGAATAAGACCGTACCTCATCAGAAGGCTCCAGGAGTCTGCCCATACAGAGTAACACCACATCACTTCAGAAGGCTGCAAGCATTGTCTGTCTTGTTCTTTAGCCCAAATTCATCCCACTCATGTTGATGCCCTGCACCTGTGTGCCCTGTGCTCCCTTTGGGGTTGGTCAGTGCCCCTGGGCACTCCAGGGCTCGTTGCTGTCAGTGCTGCTCACCTGCTGCTCACAGCTGTAGCTCATTGGGGATGAGGATGGGCCACAGCCCCACTCCCAGTTACCACAAACTGTGTGCCTACACTTAATTTCATTTTATTGATTTCAGATTACCTTCACAGTTCACAGTTCAGCTTTCTAATCTTGTCCTTAAAAGTGCTTGCATAAAACATGAAGATTGACTTTTATTCATATAATTGCACATTAGCAAGAATGAGGGAGTTAAGAATCTGATCCATTGTCCACGTCTTCCACACACAGTACTCATGCTTATTAAATAAACAAGTATATTGTGCTCGGCAGTAAAGACACATAGGTTGAAACTACCAAGCCAGTACAACAGCATAACTCACCATTTCACATCAATTAGAGTTAGGGTAATCTGGCATTTTTAGAATTTTTTTTTGTAGGCTAAGGAAGATTATGCCCAGTAAAAAACCAAAACATGGAGGTGGAAGGGAACCCACGTATTACAGCTTAATGTAAAAAACTATTGTTTTCAAGAAAAGCAGTAGCTCCTACACTGGACACATTTTAAATTAAAAGAACTATGTGTCAAATTGCTACAGAAAGAACATGATTAAAAATGGACAGTGTTTTAACTATTAATTTGTCTTTCCTTTTTTTGGAAGCAATTGTTCAAATAAACACCTTTCCTCAAGGTTATCTGCTAACAACCATAAAAAAGCTAGTAGAACATTTGCACATTTTCCCTTGTTCTCTCCTTCACTACTTTGTTGTTAAAACAGCATAAAGATTTAGTGCTGCTACAAGCTCCCAATGCTTTACATTTTTGAGTCAACATATATCAAAAATCTGACTGCCTCACGCATTTAAATAGCCAAGAGCATCCCTTGCCAATATCTAGGTTGAAACCAGAAAAAAATTACTACATTTTATTCTCCACTCTCAGCCAAAGTTCAGTGCTGAGCAAGTCGCTTCTGTTACAAGCAAAAATAATTTTCAGTCAGGTGCTGCTTTATAATTAAGCTGGACTGGATTTCACATTGTCATTTTCTTTTATTCTGCAGCAGCCAAAGAGCATCCACTCATCTTTAGAAGCCCACCTGACCTAATGCATTCACGTCAGTCTTTTTGAGCAGGCCACTTTCTGGATATTTCTTAATTCTGCATCCATAGAATACTCTCCCATTCTAGGGCAATAGCAACCATTTCAAAGAAAAGTTAGCCCTGAATGGTAAACAGCCAGGAAGCATTCATTCCAAAAAACAAATTAAAGATTAGCTTTTCCAAACAGCAGGAAATCTTTTCCAAAGAGAACATAGTACTGCTGGAAATAGAGCTTCTGAAGTTCTTGAAAAACCCAATTAGCCCATACTAGGAGTAGCATGCTAAATGCTTCTTGGAGAAACAGTAAGATGCTACTTTTTCTGTTATCTGTTATTTTATTTTAACTAAGTAGGCTTTCTGAAATACCTTCTGCAGTCTGACACCCCCTGACTGAATTAGGACTAGCAGCAGCTTTGCCAATGTGTTCCTGAGACCAGCAGCAGCAGCTAAGGGCAGTGAAGGCTGGAGCTCACAAAACTTCAGAGTTCTGGAGATACAATAAAGTGACCAATCCTGAAGAAAAAACAACAGAGGATACCTTAGACTTACTCCAAAGTAGTACCTTCAGCTCCAGTGACATTTTCTTCCACTGGCATGTCTCTTCTATTTTGCTCTAAGTCAGAAGGTCCATCCCTTCTGATGCTTAGGCAAATTTGAAGCAACAGCTAGCTTTCATCTAAGGGAGAGAAAACAAGTTTATTGTATTTCCCAGGACAACACATTTTTAATTCAGTGTTGATATTCTCTTGCAGGTAAAAATAGATCCATTCAAAACATGGAAATGCTTTATTTTTTTAAATTTAGCACAGGCTGCCTGTAAACGCCAGGTATAGCAGCCTGGAGTAGATCTCTTTGTTTCAGTGGAATTTTCTGATTTACTCTCCAACCATCAGATTCATGGTTCTGTTTTCCAGAGTAAGGAAGGGTATCTTCCCAAAGTTCTGCAACAACACAATTCCAAATCAGTCGTTTCTCCTTGGCAAACCCTGTGCTTTCTTTCAGCCTCACACCACAGGGATGGGTGACAATGCAAAAGCCAGCTGGCAACTTGAACTGGGAAGTAGGAACTGTCTGCATGGGCTCACTGTTGCAAAGTCTGGGCAATACAGACAACAGCAGCTACCTCTCAATGAGGGCTGACTCTTGCTCATATGCCTTAATATAAAACAAAAATAATTAAAAATTGAGACAGTTCCCTATCCTAAAATGTTAATATACCACTGCTATCATTGGTATTTCAGTCATTTGACTTAAGATGCACCAGCTGGAATCAGAGGTACCAGGACTGAAGTAGTTATAATCCACACAATTGCACAGGATCATTCACTAATGACTGGAGTGACTATTTTCTTTTTTAATATAAACCAAATTGGAATGCTGGAAAATATATTATTTTCATTTATTTATCACAAGAATTCACAAAGCTACAGTTTCTTGATACAATGTTCAGGTTGCAGCTGATCTGCCACTCTGCAGGAAGATTGCCTGTGCTGCAAATAGCCATTTGTGCTGGCTGTGGCTGGGATAGTGTTAATTTCCTCCACAGTAGCTAGTATGGGAACATGTCTTGGATTTGTGCTGGAAACAGTGTGGATGACACAGCGATGTTTCCATCACTGTTAAGCAGTGCTAAGCAGAGCCAATGCCTTTTCTGCTCCTCACACGACCCTGCCAGCGAGGAGGCTGGGGGGCACAAGAAGCTGGCAGAGGACACAGCCCTGGGGATGGCTGAACACCCCCCCGCCTATAGGAAGGGGTGAATGAATTCCTTGCTTTCCCTGTGCACGTGGCTTTTGCTTCACCTACTTTAGCGTCTTTACCTCAGCCCCTGAGGTTTGCCAGTTTCGCTGTTGTGGCTCCGCCCCACGGCAGCGCCAGGCGCGGAGCGAGCGGCTGCGCTGGGCTCAGCTCGGCCGGGGCCAAGCCCCGACACGCTCGGTCTGGTGCGCACTGAACTCACGGTTTTGCAGTTGCTGGACACCAATTACATTGAAAGCACACAATGTGATTTTCTTCACAATTACTGGTATGCTTATTTGATTCATTTGTGTGTATATGTCCTAATAATTCCAATTTCAGTACAGGTGCGTTACATTAATTTCATATTATGTGCACTTTAAATATGTACCTTCCTATGCCTTACTCAAAATTATACAATGAATAAGTAGGAATGAAGTATGAAAGTTATTTTAATATTAGAGCAAATTTACTTTTGCTTTCTGATCTACCCTATTGGATTTTTCCTCCTTTGAAAGATGGAGTCTTTCTTCTTCAAATATTCACTTTTCCTTCAAAACACCCCAAGCAAAAATGAGTAAGAGAGAACAAACAAAATAAAACAGCCCAAAGTAACAAAGGAAATATAACAGAAATTATCTTCTGTGCCCAAAGCTGTGCCAGACATTTATATGCATTCATTTCTTTTTGTCCGCTCAATAATTGCTTCAACTCAGTACTAAAATCTCTGCTTTGGATCCCAAGATTGGACCTCAAATCTTCTCAGGCATTTCAACTGTAGAAGTCACCTGGCTGAAGACAACACAACATTCCAGCATGAACAGTCTTCATAGCTCAGAGAAAGAAACTACAGAGCACTTCTCTTCAGCTTTCTGAAGCCCTGATGGGAAGGAACGGAGACAGTGGAGCCAGGCACTTCTCAGGGGTGTGCAGTGACATGGCTACAAACAGGGCACAAACTGAACAACAACCAGGAAATTCCATCCTTTGGATGACACTGAAAACCTGGCTGGACACAGATCTGGGCAATTTGCGGTAGGTGACACTGCTATGAGTAGAGAGGCTGAAGTAGATGGTCTCTCTGGATGCCTTCCAACCTTACCTCGGCTGCCAGGAGCTTCACACTTTTCTGTGGACACGTGTTATACTACATTCACTCTGTTTATATACCTCCAAAATCCCCACCAAAGTCACCCAGACTGAAGGCAGCAGCTAATTCTTAATCAATGATCAGGTCAGCCTACCTATGAAAACAGGACAGGATGCCAGCACTGCCTTTTTTATATTTGTTCCTCATTGGAACTTGCGTCAGAGGAGAACCAAAATCAAGTTTTGGGTTCATTTAAGAGCAATTATTTGAATTTTACCTCATTAATAAAATCTATGCAATAGTTTCCATTTCCAAAGACTGTGGCTAGCAATAACTATGTAAAATGGTTTGTGTAAGAGTATTCTGAACCAACAAATTAAAGCTTAACATGGAAATAGGGTATGGAGACAGGCATTAAAGACAAGCATTTGCACTCAACAACTACAACTGCTCAGTGCAGGGCTGCACACAACTCTTGTAACTTTGCCTACAGCCTCTGTATTTACCTTAGAGGTCCACTCCTTGCAGGCACAGAAAGCAGGACCCTGAAACCAGCATTATTCGGTGATGTGGAATCCTCAGGATCCTCAGGCTTGAGGGCTCGGACAAATCACCACAGGGAAGTATTGCACCTGCTACAGGGCTCCTAATTTTACACTGAAGTTTTATTTTAAACATAAAGAAGGGCTAGAGGAAGAGCAAGGCATTTATTATTATATAATTTTGTAGTTTTATAGCTTAATACCTCAAGTTCTACTTTAAAAACCAAAACAAATCAAAAACTAACCAACATTACCCAAGCAACCCCCCTTTTCCCCCCTCACCGGCTATTAAACACTTAAAACCTCTGTGTCCCCAGAGCGGGACACGGCCGCTGGTTCCCCACACGCGCTGCCCGTGAGCCGCGGAACGCGGCCCGGGTCAGCCCTGCGTTCACCGAACGAGGGGACATCGTGAGGGTACAGCGAGGACACGGCGGGGACACCGTGAGACACAGCGAGGTGCTGATACAACGTGATGACACAGCGAGGACAGGGCGGGGACACCGTGTGACACGGCGGGGACAGCACGCTGCCGGCCCAGGCGCGGTCAGCCCCGGCCCCTCAGAGCGCGGCGGGCGGGCCGCAAGGCGCCCCCTGGCGGCCGTGCGCGCACTGCTGCCCCCTTGCCCCCCGCGCGAACTGCGCAGGCGCCGGCAGCCGCAGAGACCAAAGGAGAAGAAATTCTCACGGAACTCAAGCGCAGATCAACCAAAAAACCCCAAACATGTCCCATAAATTCATCTTGAGTTACTTTATTTTCCACAATAATAAAAAATAAATTAGTCATAAACAAAAATAGTTAACATTTTTTCATCAAAGAGAAAATGTATACAATATGAAAAGGATGCTGTACAGTTCTGGTTCAGGTACATTGCCACGGATATATATTCCTGAACGAGTCAGAAAGCAATTTGCTTATGCTCTCCCCCTTTAATTCACTCAAGGAACTGGCTAATCAGAAAGTTTAGAAAATTGTATTATGGATTTACAGTATAACATATATACAAAAATATATATGTAATACCTGTGCTATAAAATTCCCTAAAAACATGGGTTAGTATAATGAAAAAGCTGGACAAAATTTGAATGGTATATGTAAATAAATACATATTAGGTCCCTTTTAATAAAAAAATCTGCCTATTCTAAATATTTGAAATATTTTGGTGCAGTGGCTTGTTCCATAGACACAGCTCAGAATTACATATTTCCCATAGACATCTTGTATTTACAAATAACAAAATAAGTTATAATAAAGTATATCCTTCTGCCAAAATCAATTATGAGGGTCAAATAGACAATTTTATACATATTAAAAAAGTTAGGGTTTCTTTTGTCTCCCGTCCTTCCTGATCCTCTCTGTAGATCCTGAGTGACTACGATGGGACTTCACAAGCTCGCATGTACCCAACCCTGCCAAGGCCCTGGTCTCAAGAGATCCAAACACAGTGTGGAAAAACAGGTCAGCAGCAATGATGTGCTGAAAGGCCAATGATCCATCAGAATTCAGCTCCCCTCCTCTCCAGGTGTGTTGGTACTTATCTGTATCCAATCACAGTACATGGGGATATAGAAAACTGGAGACTCTTGCTCCTCTGAACTTCTGGTTATTAAAAAGTGAGAAGTAAAGAACCAAATTCAGGTCTGCTACGAATTCTCTTAAATGGAATTTTCTCCCTTTCCCCCAGTCTGAATTTTCCCCACAGTGAAACATCATAATGATTACAAGTTTGCTTTAAAATATATTGAAAACATCTAGTGGATGATTTTTCATTTCTGATATAGAAATAATTATTTTACTCTGTTTTCTAAACACTGCCGAATTTAATCTCCCACAAACATTTTGTAAGTTTAGAAATAAATGAAGTTTACTTTCATGTTCACAATTTTATGGTTTTTGTTCCAGTTCCAGGCACACACTTGAATTATCTGCCCAATACACAGAACAGCTCCTAAGAAGTCAGGGACACCCAGTCTCAAGAAAACCAGGTAAACACACAACTTTTCCTTTCTGAGGAACATAACTATTTCTGTGCAATAGATGTTACATATGAGAATAAAGGGCCACCACAGACTTCTACAGCTGTGCAACCACAGGTTCACTGCACAGGAATTAATTCAGCTTGTCCTTTACTACTATGCATTTCAAACTAGCCAGCATGGACATGCACAGACACAAAAGTCCAGGGGCTGGCAAAAATACAGCTCTCTTAATAGCTGGGCTTATTTCTAACACAGATTCTTATAAACTAAAGGCCAGCTCAGGCTTTTCAGTAATTCTGGCAAAATTTGTCATCCAAAGGACAAAGGGATGAAAGTGAGATTAGAAGGAGAGGAGAAGCATTGGTGTTGGTGTAAAAGGGAGATAGGTCAGGATGAGGACGGGGAAAAACAAAGCCCTAAAAGGCACATTTCACTACTTACAGTGGTAC